>NC_081158.1:5578258-6262540 GCF_012432095.1 Onychostoma macrolepis | reverse complement strand
TCCAGGATTGACTTTTTCCTAATAGATTCCAGATTGTTGCAACATGTAGTCTCAACTGAATACAATAATAGATTATTATCAGATCATGCCCCGGTTTCTCTTAATTTAAGTATAAAATTTAGTAGAGGAAATTATTCCTGGAAATTTGATAATATGTTATTAAATGATGACAAATTTTGTGTATATTTCCAACAAGTTTACATTGTTCTTAGAAACTAATGATAAAGGAGATGTATCCGATTCGGTTCTTTGGGAGACAATGAAGGCAGTTCTCAGAGGTGATATTATAGCATATCAAACAGCTAAGAATAGAGAAAACAAAGCCAAATTCAATAAAATTGACATAGAAACGACAAATTTGGAGAGGGAATACAGATCAACTAGTTGTGAGACTACTCTTAAGAAAACTGTTGCACTGAGAAGTGAATATAGCAATTCTTTCTAAGAAAGTGTCGAAACAACTTATGTACAGGTGCTGGTCATATAATTAGAATATCATCAAAAAGTTGATTTATTTCACTAATTCCATTCAAAAAGTGAAACTTGTATATTATATTCATTCATTACACACAGACTGATATATTTCAAATGTTTATTTCTTTTAATTTTGATGATTACTGTGTGTTCACACCGCCGGCGGCGAGAGCGTCAAAATTCGCTCTGGCCGCTCTGCCAACGACGCTGTAGAAAGATCCGTTGACACTCTGACGATCGAACGTTTGGTCTTGTATTTAAAGGAACCGAAAAGGAAACAAGCATGTTGATCTTGTGCAAACTGACCAAAAGTAGGGTATACGTTAACCTCATGAAGTATTTTAATTGTGATAGTAAGAAATTGATCGAAGGAAAGAACTTAATTATAGTTACATGTTTGCTAAAGAAATAAACCAATAAAAGCCATTTGTGTGGTGTGTTTTATGTGTTCGTGGTTAAGTGCTAGTCTAAATGCAATTGGTCAAATCGCTGTTGTTTTGAGCAAATGAATTGCATTCCCGCTGAAAAACAAGCGTTCTAGCGTGAAAATGCTTGGGAACTAATGTGGTCGGAACCAAAGTTTACAGGACTGCGTTCTCTGGACTCCTCTCAAGTGGAGGACTTCTACATTCCGATTGGTTGCCGCCCAACCGCGTCATAGCTCATTACCATAAAGTTGACCTGATGTCAACTCTCCTCGACGCTCTCGCCGTCCAAGCCGCGCCGCTCTCGCCGCTGCTTGATGCCGGCTCACATTGAAAATGAATGACTTCCGGCCACTTTGACGCTCTCGCCGCCTGCGGTGTGAACGCACAGTTAGAGCTTACAGCTCATGAAAGTCAAAAATCAGTATCTCAAAATATTAGAATATTACTTAAGACCAATACAAAGAAAGGATTTTTAGAAATCTTGGCCAACTGAAAAGTATGAAAATGAAAAGTATGAGCATGTACAGCACTCAATACTTAGTTGGGGCTCCTTTTGCCTGAATTACTGCAGCAATGCGGCGTGGCATGGAGTCGATCAGTCTGTGGCACTGCTCAGGTGTTATGAGAGCCCAGGTTGCTCTGATAGTGGCCTTCAGCTCATCTGCATTGTTGGGTCTGATGTCTCTCATCTTCCTCTTGACAATACCCCATAGATTCTCTATGGGGTTCAGGTCAGGCGAGTTTGCTGGCCAGTCAAGCACAGTAACACCATGGTCATTGAACCAGCTTTTGGTACCTTTGGCAGTGTGGGCAGGAGCCAAGTCCTGCTGGAAAATGAAATCAGCATCTCCATAAAGCTTGTCAACAGAAGGAAGCATGAAGTGCTCTAAAATTTCCTGGTAGATGGCTGCGTTGACTGTGGACTTCAGAAAACACAGTGGACCAACACCAGCAGATGACATGGCAGCCCAAATCATCACAGACTGTGGAAACTTCACACTGGACTTCAAGCAACATGGATTCTGTGCCTCTCCACTCTTCCTTCAGACTCTGGGACCTTGATTTCCAAATGAAATGTAAAATTTACTTTCATCTGAAAAGAGGACTTTGGACCACTGAGCAACAGTCCAGTTCTTTTTCTCCACAGCCCAGTTAAGATGCTTCTGACGTTGTCTCTGGTTCAGAAGTGGCTTGGTAGCCCTTTTCCTGAAGACGTCTGAGCGTGGTGACTCTTGATGCACTGACTCCAGCTTCAGTTCTCTCCTTGTGAAGCTCTCACAAGTGTTTGAATCGGCTTTGCTTGACTGTATTCTCAAGCTTGCGGTCATCCCTGTTCCTTGTGCACCTTTTCCTACCCAAATTCTTCCTTCCAGTCAACTTTGCATTTAATATGCTTTGATACAGCACTCTGTAAACAGCCACACCTTTCAGTAATGACCTTCTGTGACTTACCCTCTTTGTGGAGGGTGTCAATGTTCGTCTTCTGGATCATTGCCAAGTCAGCAGTCTTCCCCAATATTGTGGTTTCAAAGAACAAGAGATAACCAGAATTTATACTGTAGGGATGGTCATTTATTCAAACTCAAATGTAAATATTCTAATATTTTGAGATACTGATTTTTGACTTTCATGAGCTGTAAGCTCTAATCATCAAAATTAAAAGAAATAAACATTTGAAATATATCAGTCTGTGTGTAATGAATGAATATAATATACAAGTTTCACTTTTTGAATGGAATTAGTGGAATAAATCAACTTTTTGATGATATTCTAATTATATGACCAGCACCTGTATATCAGGCAAAGACCGACTGAAATAGGTGATAAACCCCAAAAATTACTTGCACGCCAATTAAAGCACTCTCAGGCAACTCGTGCAATACATAAAATAAAATTTAATAATGGGAAGATAATTGTTAACCCCAAGGAAATGAATCGTTGCTTTGCTGATTTCTATAAAGAAGTCTATGAATCAAAATGTAAAACAAGCCAAGAGGCAATAGAAGAATTTTTTTCTCAATTGGATCTTCCTATTCTTAGCACTGATGCAAAACAATCCTTAGATAAAGAAATTACACTAGAAGAAATAAATGTAATCTTTATTACACCATTGACTTAGTAGGGGGAAAAAATACTATGGAAGTCAAGGTGCCCCAGAACTGCTCTGTTTCCCACATTCTTCAGAATATATTCCTTTGTGTTCAGCAGAACAAACACATTCATACAGGTTTGGAACTACTTGAGGATGAGTAAATGATGACCGAATTTTCATTTTTGGGTGAACTATCCCTTTAAGATGAAAGGTTAATACACATGTTTTAATCCATTACCATGTTCAAAACAGTTTTTTCTGTAATCAAATTCTATAAAAAGAGTCTGATCTACCATGACACATAAGCAAATAGCCTGTGACACAGATATTACAAAACCATACAAATAAAGTATTTCTTTATGATATAATTCAGGGGTATTCAATTAAAGTTCCAAAAGGCATGGCCTCTATATTTTCTTCCAAGCAGAGGTCAGGACAAAATAAAAATGTAAAAAGTACATTTTTACATGTATTGTATTTATACATTTAGATACATGCGAGGCCATGTGACAGAAAAAAAATACTGTTCAGGGTTTTCCTCCTGAAATCTGTACTATTTTAATATTTTACTTAAAAGGGTCACTCTACAGAAACGTCCACTTTTGGTATGGCAAAATGTCTTTTTTTTTTTCTTTTTTTTTTTACATTTAAACTTAGACCACATTATTAGATTACCTTTTGACTTTATAAATGACAGCTTAATTTATTTATTTTTTTTTTTAGCATTTTTGTGCAGTTATTTCAAGACCACATGTATCATTTTTTGTCACTGGTGTTACCTTCTTTAGCAATATTAAAAGTTTTTATGAAATATTATTTCTAAAAAAAAAATTTCAGCACATGTAGTCAGAGTTACAGAAAAATAATGAAAATGCACGAAATAAGGAGATTATTTTTTATTTATTTAATGTGACAGACAAAAACAGTACAGTAACACAGCACAGTAACACCAGTGACATACATTAGACCTGATATACTGATCGTCACTGGTGTTATCCGTAAGGAAGGTGACACCAGTGACAGTAACACCAGTGACACACATTAGACCTGATATACTGATCGTCACTGGTGTTATCCGTAAGGAAGGTGACACCAGTGACAGTAACACCAGTGACACACATTAGACCTGATATACTGATCGTCACTGGTGTTATCCGTGGAAGGTGACACCAGTGACAGTAACACCAGTGACACACATTAGACCTGATATACTGATCGTCACTGGTGTTATCCGTGAAGGTGACACCAGTGACAGTAACACCAGTGACACACATTAGACCTGATATGCTGATCGTCACTGGTGTTATCCGTAAGGAAGGTAACACCAGTGACAGTAACACCAGTGACACACATTAGACCTGATATACTGATCGTCACTGGTGTTATCCATGAGGAAGGTGACACCAGTGACAGTAACACCAGTGACACATTAGACCTGATATACTGATCGTCACTGGTGTTATCCATGAGGAAGGTGACACCAGTGACAGTAACACCAGTGACACATTAGACCTGATATACTGATCGTCACTGGTGTTATCCCTAAGGAAGGTAACACCAGTGACACACATTAGACCTGATATACTGATCGTCACTGGTGTTATCCGTAAGGAAGGTGACACCAGTGACAGTAACACCAGTGACACACATTAGACCTGATACACTGATCGTCACTGGTGTTATCCATAAGGAAGGTAACACCAGTGACAGTAACACCAGTGACAATTTTCATGAAAAATGCATTTTACAAAATGTCTGCTGCAAGGTATCAAGTCACATGTTGTCAAACATGGTATACTCACTAAATTAAGTAGTTTAATCCATTTGTATTATAGTTTATTGTTAGGGAATTGTACAAAAAAAAAGTCGGTCATACCAGTGACGTCAACTAAAAGCTTCATATGAAATCATGAGATAAATGAGAAAATGTATCATAACTGAAAAGAAACGGTGGACTAAACATGGGCCTTTTTTCATAGATGTTTAGAAAATAGGAAGGAGGAAGTCGAGTGATGTCATCAGTGTGATTTTTTTATTCCAAAATAAAAGACTTTTGTTAAGCGGTAAAACCAGTGACACAACTCCAGGGGACCACTGTTTTCATTATATATTTTATAATATTAATTGGCGTTTTGTTTTATTATGCCATTTATATCATATATTTGATAGTTATGAATAGACTTTTGTATTTTAAATGGTAGAAAGGTGTTTTTGACCTCAAAATAAAGCACTTTCCTGCTGTACACGGCTGTGGGGACGAGCAGTTTTGTGGTGCTTGAAATTCTATATAATTAATAAAAACAAAAATAATGCCACATTGATGGCTCAGGAAGGTGTAATTGTTCAAATAACATATTGTTTCATTTTAAAATATAAAAAAATTGTAACCCTAATGTGTATTTCAATTGTAATATTTCTTTAAAGTCTAGGGACAGAAAAGTGGATGTTTCTGTAGAATGACCCAAAAGCATTATCTACTAAAAACAATGTAGCAACAATAATCAAAACGTTCTCATCTTGACCAGAAAAGAAAGATAACTAGCAGTTTCAAAGTTTAAGTTCTATCCTAGCCATCTAACAACAATTTTCCCAATTATAATTACATGATTCTTTTGAAATGTTCTTAGTCTACAGATTAATAATGCTAAATGTAGATCAGAAACGTCTTGTCACATCTGGTTTGAACAGTCAGAGTCATAGGTTATAGATAGATAAATATAGCAAGAAAAATAACTATATTTGCAGTATTGTTGTTTTCTGCTGTTTTAGTGAAAGTAATCTATAATTTTTCTGCTCACACCGTGTTTCTGTTGTTGTTAAAATAACCGCGTCATCCGCGCCGGTGCGCGTCTAGAGAGAGAGATTTCGAGAGAGAGCGCACGGAGCTGAGAGGGCTTGAATAAAGCGTGTTTGGCTTTAGATAAAAAATAGTCAAGTCTGGAGTCATATCAGGTTGAGTCAGAGTCTGAGTCTGAAGTCTATTAAAATGCGACTCCAGTCCGAGTCACTAACTCGAGTGCCCGTCTCTGGACCCAGGTATTGCACTTAAGTTATAAAGTCCAGTATGGTGAGGACACTAGACTCAGCGTGACCATGAGGATGAAGAGTGAAGATCTGCTGTGTGTGTGTTTGACTCAAGAACTGGTTTTCTCTCGTGTGTGTCTGTGTGAAGTGCATTTCTGTAACTCTATTGTGTTACAGTGAACAGAATTGAATCGGTTAATGAAGTAGGAATGCAGCTTGCTTGAGTTCATCACACAGATACAGTATTACATCAAAACTCTTGAGTGAAAGTTTCTCTCTCAAAGAGTGAAGAGTATGGAGGACCAAATCTGCCATATTTAGAAATAAATAAATAAATAAATAAATGTACAAAGAAATGTAAAAAAGCAAAAATAAATAAATATATAAATAAATGTACAAAGAAAAGTAAAAAAGCAAAAATAAATGGTAATTTATAATTTTATTTCCTTATTTATGTATTTTTTCATTTTTTTCCACATTTATTTATTCATTTATTTATTTCCACTTTTATTTATTTTCACATTTATATATTTATTTACGTATTTATTTATTTATTTATTTCCACATTTATATATTTCCACATTTATTTCTTTATTTATTTTCACATTTATTTATTTATACATTTCTTTGTCCGTAGGGTAATGAGGAGGGTGTGTTTTACGTCAGGAAAAGCAATCGAGCCAGAGTAGTCGAGGGGTAAGCTTGAGGCCACAGGGACACCTTGTGGTGCCCAAACGAAGTACAAGAAGTGTACCCTATATGACGCGCCTGTTGATAGTGTGGGATGAATGACTTAGATGGGCGATATGACCAAAATCTTATATCACCGTTATTATTTCAGTTTCACGCGGGGGGTTCTTTCGGCTGGGAAGCCTGCTATCTGTGATCGCGTGCATTTGCTGAAGCTCGCGAAAGCATGCAGTCGCTCTCTTATGCGCGCTGTTTTTTTAGGTTTCACTTTCAAAGCATACAAGGCATTTTTCCAATATTCGGAATAGAAGGAGGTTATTGTAGAAGATTGGTCGCCTCGCGCCTCTTCCCGTGTGGACAGTCACCGCATCAACTGATTATAATGCGTTCTCTTGGTGTAGACACGGCTTTAGATACGGATTAATCACACGTTTTAGGATGGAAATATCCAGAATTAAGTCAAACAAAAGGTGTAATTCCAATCGATGAACTCAGTTAAAATAATAAAGGGCTGTACTAGTAAAAATCCAATCAGTGTCAACAAAAGCCAGAGACATCATTACTGAATGTATTTACACTGCAATAAGCCTACAAATGCATAAAATGTTATGAAATTAATGTTTTAAAGTTTAAAGGCAGAAATATGTCAATATGTCAATCTATTAAATGATACGTTTAATATGAAACTAAAACAGACACTAGGTGGCGCCAAGTCACTGTTTTAACGAGTGAGTTCAATCCATTCAGCTGATTCCTTCAAATTACGCTGATTACGAAAACACCACTACTGCCGCGGTTCAGCTGTGGATTTGTTTCTGTGATCATTATATGTAGGCCTAAGGTCACGTGTTTTTTTAAAGAAATAAAACATATTTTCATGATAAAATGATCAAAAAGATGGCAGGTAGGGTAGGGGACATGTTCGGCGAAACAACGACTTCTTTTGTTGAGAGAACATTTCTCGTGGCCATGCGTTTAATGCACGAACCTGCGTGACCATGGCAACCTTGTATATTCAGACATTAATATTATGAATAAATTAATAAAATGTTTTGAATTTAAAAACCTGGATGGATGGGAAAGATAGTAATGCTTTTTTTTTTCTAGGCATGTTACATGTCTTATTTTTAAGTGTATTGATTATAACAAGGTTCATAAATGTTGTCCGTGGACTGTAACCTATATATCTGCAACATATCACGCACTAATACAGTTAGGTTAATATAATATTTTCTTAATTCTTCGCTTTATTAAATTCAAAACATTTTATTAATTTATTCATAATATTAATGTCTGAATATACAAGGTTGCCATGGTCACGCAGGTTCGTGCATTAAACGCATGGCCACGAGAAATGTTCTCTCAACAAAAGAAGTCGTTGTTTCGCCGAACATGTCCCCTACCCTACCTGCCATCTTTTTGATCATTTTATCATGAAAATATGTTTTATTTCTTTAAAAAAACACGTGACCTTAGGCCTACATATAATGATCACAGAAACAAATCCACAGCTGAACCGCGGCAGTAGTGGTGTTTTCGTAATCAGCGTAATTTGAAGGAATCAGCTGAATGGATTGAACTCACTCGTTAAAACAGTGACTTGGCGCCACCTAGTGTCTGTTTTAGTTTCATATTAAACGTATCATTTAATAGATTGACATATTGACATATTTCTGCCTTTAAACTTTAAAACATTAATTTCATAACATTTTATGCATTTGTAGGCTTATTGCAGTGTAAATGCATTCAGTAATGATGTCTCTGGCTTTTGTTGACACTGATTGGATTTTTACTAGTACAGCCCTTTATTATTTTAACTGAGTTCATCGATTGGAATTATATATATATATATATATATATATATATATATATATATATATATTTTAAATGCCCCTGGACATCAGTTTACAGGTTTGTTTCTGATGCTGTCAATGTTGTTTTTGGTTTTTGGTCACATTAAAAAACTGAAGTTAGCTCAAAAAGCTGAGGGTACACGACAGGCGCTGTTTGGATGAGCATGATGCTTGTATGTTCAATGCATGTCGTGTGTGTTTCACTAGCTCCGTTCCCGTGGACACCTCTTGTTTGACTTAATTCTGGATATTTCCATCCTAAAACGTGTGATTAATCCGTATCTAAAGCCGTGTCTACACCAAGAGAACGCATTATAATCAGTTGATGCGGTGACTGTCCACACGGGAAGAGGCGCGAGGCGACCAATCTTCTACAATAACCTCCTTCTATTCCGAATATTGGAAAAATGCCTTGTATGCTTTGAAAGTGAAACCTAAAGAAACAGCGCGCATAAGAGAGCGACTGCATGCTTTCGCGAGCTTCAGCAAATGCACGCGATCACAGATAGCAGGCTTCCCAGCCGAAAGAACCCCCCGCGTGAAACTGAAATAATAACGGTGATATAAGATTTTGGTCATATCGCCCATCTAAGTCATTCATCCCACACTATCAACAGGCGCGTCATATAGGGTACACTTCTTGTACTTCGTTTGGGCACCACAAGGTGTCCCTGTGGCCTCAAGCTTACCCCTCGACTACTCTGGCTCGATTGCTTTTCCTGACGTAAAACACGCCCTCCTCTTTACCCTACGGACAAAGAAATGTATAAATAAATAAATGTATAAATAAATAAATGTGGAAATAAATAAATACGTAAATAAATATATAAAAGTGGAAATGAATAAATAAATGTGGAAAAAAATGAAAAAATACATAAGGAAATAAAATTATAAATTACCATTTATTTTTGCTTTTTTACATTTCTTTGTACATTTATTTATTTATTTATTTATTTATTTATTTCTAAATATGGCAGGTTTGGTCCTCCATAGGAAGAGTGCATGATAAAAGAAATGCAGTTTGAGCATCATAGACTCACTAATGAAAATGAGAAACAGTGATTTCACAGCATGTGAACAACATCAGAATGAGCAGCTTTCTGTGATTCACTGACAAAGACACACTTGTTCATGTTTGATCACTGCATGAAGAGCTTTAAACAAAACCATCAAAATAGCTTCAGCACAGCATTAAACAAGCAGCAACTGATCAATGACACATCATAAGATAACACTCAAACAACGAAAGAAAGATGAAACACTCACCTCAAATTATACGTGTAGACCTTTCTGCTTCCTCTGAACTGTGTTGAACAGCAGATCTCAAATCTCTTTCACTTCTAGCAGAACGAGAGGAATGACAGTCAGTCTTCTAAACTCTCATCTGATCAGACTGTTAGTGAAAGTGAAAGTGAAGTGACATACGGTGACCCATACTCAGAATTCGCGCTTTGCATTTAACGCCATCCAACGTGCACACACACAGCAGTGAACACACACCCACAACATGAACACACACCCGGAGCAGTGGGCAGCCATTTATGCTGCGTCGCCCGGGGAGCAGTTGGGGGTTCGGTCCCTTGCTCACTGGGCACCTCAGTCGTGGTATTGAAGTGGAGAGAGCGCTGTACATTCACTCTCCCCACCTACAATCCCTGCCGGCACCGAGACTCGAACTTGCAACCTTTGGATTACAAGTCTGACTCTCTAACCATCTCTAACCAATTTGTAATTTTAATTTGATAACGCTTACCTTGAATCTCCGGATAGCAGATGTCCAGTGAGTTGCAAACAGCTGGAATGACACGAAACTCATTCAGCCAATCAGTGGCGAGATTGGCAGATTGCTGATTGGCTCTTTCCTCTTGGTAGGAATTGATTGGCTCCTTTGCCCATCTGTTCGAAGGTTTAGGATTTGCGTTAGGACCTGTTTGGATTTAGTTAGGAGGTGTTCGCACCTCGTTCGGACTTTCGTTAGGACCTCGTCCGGAAGTATTCAAATGTTGTTTGGAAGTGTTAGGAATTGTTCAGCCGGCCGATCGCTGGAAGCTACGGCCACAACTTCCCCTTGTTAAACAACATTGTTAAACAATGTTCCCTCTAATTTTTTTTCTTTCTGAGCAAAACTTTTCTCTATTGGGCGGACATTTCAGTCACCTGAGCAAAAACATTCTTTATACCAGACCTGTACAGCGCGCACACAAAAAAGTGTGAAACTTTTAACTTTAATGTGCTATTTTGATTTGATTTGACCCTTGATTTTAACTAAATGTTGTACATTTTAGATTACCTGAGAAAACATTTTTTTTACAGTATAATACATTGCAGTTCAAAAGTTTGGGATTAATAAAGTTTCTTATGCTCATCAATGTTGTATCTATTTGAAATATTATTGCAATTTAAAATAAAAGTTTTCTATTTTAATATATAATTTATTCCTTTGAAGCAAAGCTGACTTTTCAGCATCATTACTTCAGTCTTCAGTCTCACATGATCTTTCAGAAATCATTCTAATATACTGATTTATAATCAATGTAGGAAACAGTTTTGCTGCTTCTAAGGCCACTCCGAGTCTAGCCTTCGCAGGATTTCCTGATTGTACCAGCAGGTGTTCAGATCGCCGCTCCTGTCGTGTAGCAACGGTGCCAGAAGAGAGCTGCCATGGATGTTATTTGTTAATGAAAATAACTATGGAGACTGAATGGTTAATTACCGAATTACAATTTACATGTTAGTCTTGGGTTTCGACTTACTTGAATATTGCAATGACAAAAAATACAAAATATTCCGGTTTAAAGTTGACTTATGATTTTATGTTGTTTATTTTATTATTGATATTTATGTACATAAATGGACCATGGTGAACATATTTAAACAGGTTTTCAACCCTGTTTAGTTTTATGCAGCTGAATATAAAAAGTCCATTTACAAACTTTACTGCCGCTCCTCAACGACAGCTGTCACAGTTGCTAGGCAACCGGTCCTAGTCCTCGGAAGCAGCCTTCGTTATCAGACGCAGTTGTAATCAGCAACTATTTTTAATATTAGATCAACAAACTTTGATCCTTTCATTTGCAAAAAAAAATGGGGGAGTGTAACAAAATAAATTCCTTGTATTCACATAGATCAGTGAGTTGTTGTTTTTTTCCTCACAAGACAGCAACACTGCAAAAACATCGTCTTTTACAATATGATGCACTGTTGTACATTAAACTGCCCAACAGTAACCTATATAAAGTATTTTAAATGTAACAACCTTGAACAAATTCAGAAGTAAAATGCAACAAACACAGTACAGTGCAACAGTAATATTAAAGCAAGACCATCATATATAAAGTTTTTTTTTTCGGCAGAATACATACCTTTACTTTTATTCTTTAACCCTTTAGATGCATGCAGTTTTCCTCAATGCACTATTAGTAGTTACTGAAAGTAAAAAAAAGTTCACCAATTAATTTATAGCACTACACAATTAGTCTTTTCCTCCTTTACTTAAATCAGACCAGACCCCTACTGCAGGATAAACCTGAACGTCCCAGTGCTGCTGGAGAGAGGAAATATGCACTCAAACACTCTGGAGACAATCCCAGATGATGTTCCACTGGCAGGCTCTCTATGAGCAGCCCATCCAGCTCCAGCAGCTCCAGCAGGGTCTCCCTGCTCCGCTGAGTGAAAGTGTACATACGCCTACAATTTTTTCCCCCCAATCTGTTTTATGTAGTTTTGCCTGATGTTGAATTTAAGTTATTTTGTAATTAGTTGTAAAAAAAAAAAAAAAAAGGTACTTTTAAGTACAGACCAATTTACTGTTGTTTGCTTTTGTAAAAATAAACAATTTCCAGAGCTACTACTTGTCTTTTATTTCTAAGTTTCAACTTCTAATACAAAAATAAAACAATGCACAGAAATGGCTTTGCTTCATTTACAAATAGGCTAACTTAAATTACAAAAACAATGTACAGAAAAGCTTCATTGATTATATTTTTTACGTTTCCCAGCAGCCCCATTTTCTCCAGAACTGTCCTAAAAGAAGAGAAAAAGGAAAGACGGGAACATCCCAGCTGAAGATTATGAGGAAATTAGATCGCTCCCTTTGCCAAGTTCATTCCAAACGATGAAATAATGGCTCGCACGTGCCCTGTTCACTCCAAAGTCCCCACTCCAAGGGGATAGGGATGATCACTTCCATTTGGAATTTGCCCGTGAACCGTACGGTTCGGTACGCGTACCGTGCCACCCCTAATATATATAATAAGTCACCTTTATTTATATCAGTCTTCATGTATTTCACAACACTTCAGCATGTTATTCATATTGAGTGAGGGTTATTTTTTAGCATTTTTTACCCAAGCAAGGTCTGTGAGAACCTGACACATTGCACTTCTGGAGACTCCAGGAAGGTTGCAGTTCTGGAAAATGATGGCGCTGGAGACTAAATGATTCCTGATGGTTTCTCAGCTAATTCTTCACCTTAATTCTTAATTTTTTTGCAATTAAAGTGTCTTTTCTTCTCCACCTGTTTTTTCTGACCCTGCTGACCCAATGAGCATTTCGCTGCCCAATGATCATGCCTTAACTTTGCTAATTCTATTATTGAATTAGTATTGCATCCTTCTCATGGGCATTTAATTATTTAATTTTTTTTTTTACTTTGAGTTCAATCTCTTTTTTGGCTCATTTTATCTGTAAAAGAAAACCTGCCTAATAATTCAGCACATCTGAAATAAGGAGTTTTTGACTTTCAGCCTTCATGGACAATTATATATCACTTAGAAATGATTAAATACAAAATCAGTAGTAGTTATTAAGATTGATGTGGTTTGGAATTGGTAAAATTTTCTTGGCAAAAAAATATGACCATAATATCAACTTGCCTAATAATTCTGCACACAGTGTATATATATATATATATATGTGTGTGTATATATATGTGTGTGTGTGTGTGTGTGTGTGTATATATATATATATATATATATATGTATGTATATATGTGTATATATATGTATGTGTGTGTGTGTGTAATCATTACTTTACTCATTTCGTGATTTTTGCATAGGGTTGGGATTTGTTGCATTGAAGCAGCCAAACACTGTTGTGTGCATTGCAATATATTTTATGTAGAGTGACAAATTGAGCGCAGGTTACATTTGCAGCTGAGAAAAGTCAAACGTTTCATCTGTAATCATTCTAATGCAGGAAATGTTTTGTGAGAACAGGATATATGTTCATTTCTGTGGTTGATTTTTTTCTTTTTTTTTTTCTTTGCAGAAGCAACCTTTGCACATTAAAGGCTGCAATACTTGCAGACATGCAACTGCATTTAAGTTAATACTCCATAGAGCTAGTCACCTTTAACCACTGTCTGTGTGTTCCTGTGGCTCAGTGGTAGAGCATGTTCCTGTGGCTCAGTGGTAGCAGCGCAAAAGGTCATGGGTTCAATATGGGAACACACATACTGATAAAAAAAAATAAATGTATAGCCTGAATGCACTGTAAATAGTTTTGGATAAAAGCGTCTGCTGAATGCATAAATGTAAATGTCTGTATTTGTCAATGTTTGCTATATACTTTGCTAAGTACATGACATTTGTCATTTATCATGTGTGATATAAATGGTCTACATCATGTCTCATAATATATGTGGGTATGGTATACATCTTTTCTTTCTTTTTGCGCAGTGGTTTTTCAGAGAAACTGTATCATTTCTTTCACTGCATGCAGAAAAATAAAAAAAATAAAAGCCTTTCAAAAAACTCAAAGTCAGAATGCGAGACAGGAGTAGGGTGCAACATCTGTGAGTGTATTGGGCTAATTCTTCTAGATTTAAACATTACATGTTTGTTTGTTTTATCGTCCAAGAACATTTTTTTTTTTTTTTTTTTTTTAAATCTTGGAGTTTATGTATTCTTCAGCCTGTATTCCATACATTTTCATTGTTTGATTTAGGAGTTATTTGATCCCTTGCTAGGCAGAGACAAATAGATCAATAATAACAAAGGTAAGGCTTAAACTAATTTAAAAATGCTGTATTACAGGTGCAAAATAAATCTAAAAAGGTGTGTCCTATTTATTTATTTAAACTTTCCAGAGTGCACATCTCTCTCACTATTACTGTACCTTTACTTGTATCTTTTGTTATGTGCCTTCCTAGTCAAGGTTCAAGAAGGGGGTACCAAGGAAATTTACAAATGCAAACCGAAAAAAAAAAAAAAAACTCTTAATAGGCAACCAGAAACTCCTCTCTCCTGTCCCAGCAGTCCACAAAAATCACAGATTTTTGTAACACTAAGGAAAAGTGGTTTATTTGACTATCTCAGAAAAGTTATAAAGAGGGTATATTTGTCACCTATATGTAAGGTGTCTTGGCCACCCTAAACATTGTTACCAGGTGTTCGCGCTGGTTAAGTAAATTGTGAACAAAAGGGAGAAAGGGTTTTATATTAATGTTGAAAAATAAAGTTGATTTTTAGTGGAAATCTGTCTTTGCTTGTCACTTTCCATTCAGTTGGAAACTTACCATTGGGGAAGAAAAGGTTATATTCTGGGGTCTGGGTAGTGGTAGCTGTAATAATTATTCCGGCTCCAGTTACACTGGCACATGAGTTCTCTTTGTTTCAACTATACCTTTTACGGGTAGCTTCTGCATATGTTAATTTTTGCACTGTTTTAATTTTTTGTTCTTCACAAGCTTCTTGCTGTACAGGACATCCTGTGCTATGTCCTCCCCCATACTGCATGTGTTACATTTTGCACTTTTTCTTTTTTTGTTCTTCACAAGCTTCTTGCTGTACATGACACCCTGCATATGCTGCACTATGTCCTCCCCCACAATTACAGCATTTAATCTCTGCCCCCTCCTCACACTTGCCATGTTCATGTTGTCCTCTGTATTTTGCACAACGTATTTTCCCTTTACAAAGATTTGCAGTATGTACCATGCGTTGGCATTTGAAGCATCTCAACGGTGGAGGTATGAACTCTCGTACCAAGAAGCGTACAGATCCTAGCTTCACCCTTATCGGCAGAGTACTCCTTCAAACTGAATCATTACGCTCATGCTTTCACATCTTTTATTATCTTTCCACATCTGCAATCTTCTAGCATTGATGACTGTGCCTCCACTCAAACTTCCTTTAATACCATCCATACTTAGATTAAGAGGTACTCCTGAAATAACTTTATTGCCTATTTCTGTGCATGCTATTCTTCCTCCCGCTAGGGTTTTCATTTTCAGAATTTTTTGATTCTGTTTTTCATCCTTGCATTTAATCATTATTCTTCCATTGCTAAGACAAGATACAACTTTCACTATTCCTATCTCTTTCTCGATTGCTTTTGATAATTTAACAGGATGAACTTATTGT
The DNA here is from genome assembly GCF_012432095.1 of Onychostoma macrolepis. Lineage (NCBI taxonomy): Eukaryota > Metazoa > Chordata > Actinopteri > Cypriniformes > Cyprinidae > Onychostoma > Onychostoma macrolepis. Next base: position 6,246,615 of record NC_081158.1, on the reverse strand, counting down.
TCTGACTGCTTAGCAAAAGTAATTATTACTTTGATTTCTCTTTCTTCCACCTCTTTATCAACTTCAATTCTCGTATGTCTTACTTTATTAATTGTTTGCTCACAATCAGATCCATCACCCAAGCTGCTCTTTTTTTTCCTTTTATTATATATTACTTCCTGATATTCCGTGTCTTGCTCGTTATCGCAATCCGAAGTATCTCCCCATGCCATTCTCCCTTCTTCCATCTTCCTCCCAATTGGGTATATGTCGAATGTCACCTGACCAAACCCGGAAAACAGGTCTCATCACTTCCGCTTGTCGGAGAACGTATTAATAGCAGTATTAAAAAATAGCAATATCAATGGACTTTTAAGGTAATCAGTTAAATCAGCTAACTGTTTTTATTGTTGACATTTTATTCGACTTTTGTATATAAATGTTATTGAAAAGAATAAACATTTTAAACATCAATCCACATATGTGATGGACATTGGTTATGATTATCTTTAGTGTCTACTTTGAAGGGATCTTGAGTAAAAAAGCTTCATATTTAACGGGCACTTGCCAAACGCGTGAACTGGAAGCAACGAGACCTGGTTAGCAGAATACGGAAGTCTGTTGCGCATAACCCGTATTCTCTTCCAAGAGGCATTTTCTTATTATTATTAGTTTTATGGCAGATTTCAATCATGACTTATCAGGTGCATACCGCCACCTACTGTACCGGAGTATGCAGCATGGATTATATCGCAATGAATCGACTTAATAACGTTATTTTTTACTTTTACTTTACTTTACTTTTAGTCATTTAGCAGACGCTTTTATCCAACTTACAAGTGACTTACAAATAAGAAAAAGTAACTAAAAATACTATATACACACATTTAAGAAAAATAAAGAAATTAAAATTTAAAATAAATAAACATTTAAATGAAAACAAAAAAAAAGAAGCTAAAAACAACTCAAAATATTAAATCAACAAAACGTATGAGTATAATAATGCTTCTAACATAACACTAAGCCAAACACCAAAAAACAACTACATGTGTATGTACATCCACACACATATACATACATATAAAAACAAATTAAATATATATATATATATATATATAATTTCCATGTAGTATGGAGTACTAAAATAACTAAAATTAAATAAAACTAAAACTGAATAAACAACCTATACAGACATCAACACTGAGCCAAGCATACATGTTTTAAAACAACAACAACAACTTACTTACACATAGTAAGAAATGGTTATAAAAACTGAAACAGAAGTGAAAAAAGTAGTAGGAAAGAGGAAAAATAAAAAGCGATACTTATATCCTTTGCCGGTGTCCCTGTCTTTGTCTACGTATATACAATTTGTCCCTGTCCCTGTTTTAGGCACTTGTGTAAAAATGCTGTAAAGTGAGGAGGCTGTCAAAAATAATGCCATAAATAGATTTTCTTTATCAATTAACTTCTTTTAAATCAACATCAACATTCGGTGTGACCACCCTTTGCATTTAAAACAGCTTTTGTCCTTGGTACACTCGTGCATAGTTTTTCAGGTGGCTTTGCAGGTAGGTTTCTTGAAGCATCTTGGAGACCTGATTAAGAACTATACTCTCATTCCTGCGTAATAATCAAGGAACTTTGCTGCCGTACCATGGCGCAGCGGGTGCAGTGATATTACGTAGCGCCTGAAAGTAGTCCCCAGCTATATTATAACTAGGTACCTAGCTGGGGACTACTTTCAGGCGCTGCGTAATATCACTGTGCCATGGTACGGCAGCAGAGTTCCTTGATTATTACGCCGGAATGAGAGTATAGTTCTTAATCATATCAGCCTAGAAAATAGCAACTTTTCTTTTCCACCGGTCTTAGTACACGATATAACTACAGAAGAGTCAAGTTTTAAATAGGAAAACTATCGAAACTCTTTGGTCATTTTTGAACGCGATGCTACTGGTCTAATCGGATTCAATGATCTATGCTAAGCTATGCTAAAAGTGCTATCGCCAGATCCAGAGATCAGCTGAATGGATTCAAAAACGGTAAAACTCAACTTATTAACTCTGGGGGAGTTGGAGAATGAGCCTATTTCCAAAAAAAGTGGAGTGTTCCTTTAATCACAAAAAAATACTATTATTATATTCCATTGTTCATTTAATATGTTTAATACATATCTACATTAAAGGGATAGTTCACCCAAAAATGAAAATGTGATGTTTATCTGCTTACCTCCAGGGCATCCAAGATGTAGGTGACTTTGTTTCTTTAGTAGAACACAAACGAAGATTGTTAACTCAAACCGTTGCAGTCTGTCAGTCATATGATGCCAGTCAATGGGCACAGAATCTTTGGGAGAAAAAAATAACATGCACAGACAAATTCAAATTAAACCTTGCGGCTCATGACGATACACTGATGTCCTAAGACACGAAACGATCGGATTGTGAGAGAAACTGAACAGTATTTATATCATTTTTTACCTGCACATTTTAGACAATTCTGTCACATTTTCAACGATACAGTTTTATTTAATGCCTGAAAATTAATTTCATATATTAACATCTGTGTGTTAAATTATTTTGAGACTGATTAAAAAAAACATTCTGTTAACCTGTTTTTAAAAATGTATACCACTGATGTGAATGTATGAAATTTACTGTGACATATTTTGTTCTGTGAAAGTAAGTAATTTTGAAATAATAACAATAAGTCCTTTTTGTATGTGATTAGCAACATACGGACTAGACCTACACAAATGACATTGATTTTAATATGTATAATTGCACAGTGTATAACAGTGTATTTAAACGGCCTGCTCGACCAAATGGTTGAGAGAGGAGTACCTAATTTAACTCAAGTTGATTGAGCCATCTCTACCATCTGGTTGAGGTATGTTATGCCAAATAAATCCACTAGATGTCACAAAGTCAATCAACAGCACTTGTCACAACACTTCCTCTAACATGGATGTCAGAAACAAAGAAATCACTCGTGTCAACTGTTCTTGGTGAAATTTTGCAAGGTAAGCATATTTTTTTGACATATGTGACCCTGGAGCACAAAACCAGTCTTAAGTCACTGGGGTATATTTGTAGCAATAGCCAAAAATACACTGTATGGGTCAAAATTATTTATTTTTCTTTTATGACAAAAATCATTAGGATATTAAGTAAAGATCATGTTCCATGAAGATATTTTGTAAATTTCCTACCGTAAATATATCAAAACTTAATTTTTGATTAGTAATATGCATTGCTAAGAACTTCATTTGGACAACTTTAAAGGTGATTTTCTCAATATTTTTATTTTTTTGCACCCTCAGATTCCAGATTTTCAAATAGTTGTATCTCAGCTAAATATTGTCTGATCCTAACAAACCATACATCAATGGAAAGCTTATTTATTCGAAAAATTGACACTTAAGACTGGTTTTGTGGTCCAGGGTCACATATTACACTGTAAGAGCCCTAACTTTACAAAAGTATGTTACTTTGTGCCATGAAAAAAACTTTAGTGTGTTTTTAATAATTTTTCAAAAACGTGCTCAACCTAACGGTTGATTTGTCACTTTATGGTAGAAAAGCTAAGCTAATGTTTTCAGATCATACATTTCTGCAGAAATATAAACTACTGATCATTCATAGCTATGAATATGACACAACTATTGTTATTTCTTTATGAATATACTGAGATCATTTGTATGTATTTTTTTTTAAAGTAAATATAATGAATTAACGTGTGGAAATCATAATTATCAGAGGCAATTACTTCTTAAATGACAAATGCTAACATTACTTAAATTGTAAGAGATTGTTATTTATTTGTTTGTTGTTGTTTTGTTTTTTTTACAATTGCTAGATGGATGTCAATAGTTTCTATAGTACAAGAACGCGCACTCTTCAGGCCCTTGCAACAGAAAACCCCTCAGAAAAGACTCTGATGCTGATTTGAACCCACTGTGGTTGTACAGTACAATACTTCAAAATGCTCTTCACTGATGAGACAGTTCAGCATGTAGCTCATCATACCAAGCTGTCCTCTGCCCAGGAGCTGGGGGATCCAGTCAAGACCACCCTAGAAGAGACTGAAGATTTTCTCTCCATGCTACTCTTTATGGGTGTTTTCAAATGTCCATCACTGGAGGATGACTGGCACGCTAAGAATCTGGAAGCATGAAGACATTGAGGAATTCCAGGTCACAGAATCAAGATTTGAACAAGATTTTGTGGATGAGCTCATGATAAGATATAAAGGCACAAGAGCTGGCGTCCTCCGCCAATATATTGGCAATAAACCAGATAAGTGTGGCTTTAAAGTCTTCTGCAGAGCCGGTTCATCTGGCATCATCCATGACCTGCTGCCGTATCGAGGGGCTATTCTTCAGTGAGGAGGAGCAGATGCTACCTTTAGGAGACAAAGGTTTCTTGAAACATAAAAGCATAAAATGACATTATATTAGGCCTACTATCTTTTGATATATATATATTTTTTTAGTTTTTGAATGAAGAATGTAATGTCTTTGGTTTTGTTACTTTCAGTTATTTATGTGTTATTTATTTTTGTTTATTGTTAAAAAACAAGAAAACATATAATTTCCTGTGTTAAAATGAAAACCTGAAATATTTGATGGCATACTTCAATATTTTATTTTGATTATTTTTTTTATAATAAATTAGTGTTATAGTTCATATTTTCATAGTATGTGAATGAATTCCGGTACTTTTACCATAAAACACAATGTTTAAACATAAAGTATGTTTAGAGCTTTCAAGCTACAAACTTCAAACTCAGCCCAGATCTTCAGACTGATCTGAACGGGTGTGCTATATCTTTTCTAACTGATCAGACTTACGGTTTTCATAGAAATGAAGATTAAATATCATAAAAATCCCATAGATTTACATTGACGGAATGTTCAGATGAGCCAAGACTATTATCTATGTTAGTCTATTATCATGCTAGTGGCATGCTAATAACTTGCTAATCATGCCAGCAATATGCTAGTAACAGGCTAATAATGCTAGCAATTAACATGCTAGTCACTTGTTAATCTTGCTAGCAACATGCTATTAACATGCTAATCATGCTAGTCACTTGCTAATCATGCTAGAAGCATGTTATCAACATTTATCTAATCTATCTAAATTTTCAAACGTCAGGCTTACAACTGCTTTATCTAGTTTTTAATCTTATATATGTTTTCCTTAACATGCTGTTTATGATTAAATCAATAAGAAAGAAAGAAACAGAAATGCACATGGTATTGTATAGTGTACTACTTGTTCTGTTTTTTGTGTATTGTATGTATCCTCTATTCCAGGGGTGGCCACACTTTTTTGTGTGGGGATCTACTTTTCAAATGAGAAACTCACCGAGATCTACGAAGTGAAAAATAAATGAATAATAAAACGCATATAAAATAAATAGGCCTAAATAAAAAAAGTTTGTTGGGATGTATCTTTAAGCACAATAGAAACCATCACAGAAATTCCAATGGTTTCCATTAAAATACCATTATAAACCATAAGCTTTTTCCAGTAAAACCATTACAAAATTCCTTTTTGTAGTGTGTTTTGGGCACTTTTCCATAGGATTTAACATCCCACCAATAGAATCCATCACATACCAGTATACACCATTATAGTTTCCATTAAAACCAATACAATTCCCATTATAACCATTAAAACCATTACATTTTCTATTGTGTTTTGGGCAGGGGTCTATTGTTTTTTTCAGCAGGGTGTTTGATGCCCATATGTACATGAACACCACTGATCCTTACAAACTTCTACAAAATACGCGAGCATCCATTATAAAACACTCGCTGTATTCAACTACGTAAATATACTGAGCTATATTCAAGCAGAAATATGACGTTATAGTGATCAGTGCGCTGAGAGTGCACATACACACGGTTCGTTTGCGCATCAAATAACGGACACAACTCGTACCTAATGATACTGTATGTCACTGTAATCATCTTTGATTACAATCGTCATCCATTAAAACTTTAGGCTACTAGCATGACACTAGCTTCTTTTATCCAGCTGAGAGCCGTAGTTTGCGTGTCATATTCTCATACAGAAATTTTGAGCCGCCGTTCAGTCTGTATTTCACACAGCGCAATGAGAAACGGTTTGCTGCTCCGAAACACAGAATATCACAGAATACGTAGTGAGGTGGTGCTGTTATTTATTTATATATATTTTTACATTATTTAACATATTGTTCATAACATTAGTGAATATTATATTTTAGTTTTAAGTTAAAGTTATCTCGCGCCCCCCGGTTGAGAACCACTGACCAAAAGCGTGATCTACCAGCATTGGCTTTGCGATCGACCTATTGGGCACCCCTGCTCTATTCTATAGTCCAGGACTGGGTGTGTTTGATTAGGATTGGAGCTAAACTCAGACTTTGTTTGTAGAAAAACTTTCTAGCTTCCTAAGTTTGTGTTTCTGCCTTCATCTTGTGTGTTTTGGACTGTAAGTCTTCTTTTCTTTTTTTCTCGTCCTGTGAAGTTTTGCCCGTCCTGTGAAAGGAGTTACTCTTTCTCTGAGTTTAAGACTCTCTCTGTTTTTTAGTAAAAGTTGTTCTCAGCAGCTTTGTGAAGAGCTTTCAAGAGAAAACTTAGCTAAGAACTTTTACTGCTAATTAGGAGTCACGCATACTGCATTTCTATTGAATTATATAATGTAAAATGACAGGGTTCAACATGTTACAATGCTGCTTGATTTAGACAGATAGATAGTGTCTGTTAATCGGTGAAAATCCTAATACATTAATTAACAGAATTAACTTTATTCTAATCTGAAGGGCTTTGATAACATATCTGTGGAAATACAAGACGTTACAAAAGAAAATGCACTGAAAATAAGTGCATGTTTGTGTCAGTGTAGAGTATTCAGTAGTGTATAAAGTACCTGAAAGCCATACTCAAGTAAAAGTACAGGTATCTAACCAGGAAAGGACTTTGGTAGAAGTTAAAGTCACCGTTTAGAATATTACTTGAGTAAAAGTTGTAAAGTATCTGATATTTATTGTACTTAAGTATGAAAAGTATATTTTTTTATATTAAACATACTTAAGTAATGGAAGTAAAAGTTCAAGTAAATGCTGTAAATAAAATAAAATACTAAATAAATATGATAAAAAATTGTTTTATACACAAGTTTGAGCTGCAAGATTGTGTTAAGTTTTATCTCGGTTTAATCCATTTTGTTTTCTTTGAATAAAAAAATGGCAAAATGTTTAAGTAAAAAAAAAAAACTACATTTTGGAATTTGAAAAATGAACTTTATTTTGAATGTAAAAGAGTTTTAAACGGTTCTCTGGAAATTGTCTGCTGAACAGAACAAACACAATTATGTTGACCATCTTTGGCTGCTGAGGCTGCATAACTGCAAGACTGATCAATCATAATTATTATTATTATTATTATTATTATTATAAATGCCATTTAAAATGTCATTATTATAAATACCAATATGCTTCTATACCACTAACCACTATAATTGTCACTAACAATAATAATAAACACAAAATAAAATATTATTTTATTATAGTAGTAGCGGAGGTGGAGCGGTAGGCAGAATTTCCTTTACAGCGCTATGCAGCATCTTAACCTTAACATGAGCAGCAGACAGGTAACACGAAAAATGGACATTTATCCTACCATAATGCTGTTGTAAACTGGGGTTAAATTGGGATTTGTTATGTGGAGGGCTCTATAGTATCGGGTTTTTATATTGTGTATGTGTGTGTGTGTGTGTGTGTGTGTATTAGAGCTGCACAATTAATCGTTAAAAGATCACGATCTCGATTCGACCCCCCCCCATGCGATCTTAATCCAGCATTTATACGATTCAGCCAATTATATTTTCAAGGACAGGAGACGAGCATAACTTGTCTGATCTCGAGATAACACGCAATCACTCACAGCGGGCGTGATGATGCCTGACGTCACATGCGGTTTTGCGCGGGCAGCGGCCAGATGTGCTTGTTACCTGCACCAGAACAGTGGATGCGACATTCGAGTTAGAAACAAACAGAAACTAAACAGAGAAGAATGAGTGAGGCAGAGCAATGTTCAAGTAAGTCTGTTAACAACCCAGACATTTTAGTACCTAAAAAAGGATCTTATTCCGAAGTGTGGGTTTACTTTGGTTTCAAACCAGATGATGATACTCAGCAAACCATATACTGCAAGGAATGTTCAGCAATTGTTTCTGCACCAAAGGGGAACACCACAAATTTGTTGAATCACCTGAAACGTAATCATATACAACATTATGAAATGGTACGGAAAAACAAAGCCGCTCAATTACAAAGTAGGCCTACCTGCAGCCAGACAAAGTAAACGTCAATTCAAGCAACATTATTCAATGCAACACCGTACCCAACAACCTCCCCCAGACACAAAGAAATAACGGACACAATCGCGTTTCACCTGGCTAAAGATATGACTCCCGTGACCACTGTTGCAAAAGACGGGTTAAAAAAACTCATCCAAACCCTTGATAAGCGCTATTGCGTGCCCTCTCGTAATTATTTTTCACACATTGCAATCCCTGCTCTGTACAACAAATGTCGCGAAACAGTTGAGACGGAATTGCGAGACGTACACAACAAGTTAATGTTTAGTAATATTATTGTTACGTGGCTGACGAGACGTGAGAGGTGCGGATCCATCTGCAGACTTTTATTGACAAGAGACGTGGTCATAACAGGCAGGGTCAAACAATGGCAGACAGGTATATATAGGCAATGCAAAGAGTTATCTGAAACAGGCGTGGGTCAGGCAACAGTGAACAGAATCAAGAGGGCTAGACAAGAGAGGTAATCCAAAACGTGAGCGATAGTCCAGGCAGGGGAAAACACAATCCGACAAAGGCAAGGCTAGGCTAGGCAAGGCAAGGCAAGATTAGGAAAACTAACGGGGCTCTGTAGGGCAGCGATAATGCATACAATACTCGGCAGTGAGGCATAGAAAGTCCAAGGCTTATAAAGCATGTCTGATAGGATACAGCTGTGTGCGTGTGATCAGGTGAGCGTGTGATTAGTGAGATGGCTGACATAGCGCAGACTGGGCAGAAGACCTCCATAGCGGCACAGACAGAGCAGGAGCCCGCCAGGGCAGAGCAGACCACCACCAGAGCCAGACAGCAGACCACCATGGCGGCACAGACAGAGCGGGCGGAGCAGAAGACCACCAGAACGGAGCAGATAGAGCAGGAGCACACCACGACGGATCAGGAACCCACAGCAGAGCCTGGGACCTAGGGAGAATGGAGACACAAGGAAGAGACAGAACATGCACAGACACAAGGACTGAGGTAGGGAACACAGGAAGTTCATAGTTAGTTTCCATAGCCGTGACAGGACAGAACGAGAGTTCATTGACGGCCTCCATAGCCGTGACAGGACAGAACGGGAGTTCATTGACAGATACCGCTGACACCTCTGGAGGTTCTGCGGCGGTTGCCGCCACCTCTGGAGGTTCTACAGTGGTAAACACAGGACACAGGGAGAGTTCAGTAATGGTCTCTTCGACCGCAACACAACAGGCTGAGAGTTCATTGCTGGGCGCCACCACCATACGAGGAGCTGAAGTGAGCACCGCCGCTTCGGGAGGTTCTGCAGCATGTACCGCCACCTCTGGAGAAACTGCAGCGGGCACCATCACTTCAGGGAACACAGCAGTGAGCGCCACTACCTCAGGAGGTTCTACAGTGTCAGCCGCCACCTCTAGAGACATCATAGTGGACGCCGCCACCTCTGGGAGTTCTGTGGTGGTGTATGCAGCCCAAACACACCAAAATACGATCCCCATCAGGGGAAGCGTTTCAGACAGGGGAACCAGTTCAGGAACAGGAGGGCTAGAGTGAGTGGGTTTGGGGATACCAGTTGCGCGTGCAGACACCAGCGGTGAATCCCTCACACTGGATATCAGACTGGGATAATGAAAGACTGACCTTGATGATCTGGGTGTGTCAACGGAGACGGGACCCGACTCTGGAAGGTCAGCAGAGACGGGACCCGACTCTGGAAGGTCAGCAGAGACGGGACCCGACTCTGGAAGGTCAGCAGAGACGGGACCCGACTCTGGAAGGTCAGCAGAGACGGGACCCGACTCTGGAAGGTCAGCAGAGACGGGACCCGACTCTGGAAGGTCAGCAGAGACGGGACCCGACTCTGGAAGGTCAGCAGAGACGGACCCGACTCTGGAAGGTCAACAGAGGCGGGACCCGACTCTGGAAGGTCAGCAGAGGACGGGACCCGACTCTGGAAGGTCAGCAGAGACGGGACCCGACTCTGGAAGGTCAGCAGAGACGGGACCCGACTCTGGAAGGTCAGCAGAGACGGGACTTGACTTTAGGAGATCAGCTGAGGCGTGAAGTGACTCTGGATGACCAGCTGAGACGTGAAGTGACTCTGGATGACCAGCTGAGACGTGACTCAATTCATGGTGATCAACTGTGACGTGACTTAGCTCATGAAGATCAGCTTTGACTTGGCTTGATTCGTGAAGAGAAGCTGTGTCTTGGCTTAACTTGTGATGATCAACGGTAACTTGACTTAGCTCATGAAGATAAGCTGTGACTTGGCTTGACTCGTGACGATCAACGGTGACTTGACTTAGCTCATGAAGATCAGCTTTGACTTGGCTTGACTCATGAAGATCAGCTGTGTCTTGTCTTGATTCGAGAAGATCAGCTGCAACTTGGCTTGACTCACAAAGAGAAGCTGTGACTTGACTTGGTTCTTTAAGATCAGCTGTGGCTTGATTTGGCTCTTTGACATTAACTGTGACTTGACTTGGCTCTTTGACATTAACTGTGACTTGGCTTGGCTCATGAAGATCAGCTGTGACTTGGCTTGACTCCTGAAGATCAGCGAGAACATGACGGGGTGTTGTTATGGCCGCCATTTTGCGAACGGGCTCTGCTGTCACCGCCATTTTGTGAGCGTGGTCCTGCGCGGTTGCGATCATACGATTGAGTGCGGGGTCGCGTTCCTCCGCAACACCCACAGTGAACGATGAACCAACCGTCAATAGAGCATAGTCCATAAAATCACTTAAAGACGAACGGGGACCCTCACAAATTAGTCGCGATTTGAGCGGCTGGGCTGGTTAATGCCCTCGCAAAAGAAGTCTATGAGTACACAGTCTGGCAGGTCAGAAAAATAGGCTACATCTAAATACTCTTGTATATAATCCTCGAGTGATCGCAAGCCCTGCTCGAGGGTCAATAACAGTCTTGCAATGTCCATACCTGGCCAATGTCCACATGAAAAGCCGCTGGATCCTTGTGAGGCCGAGTATTCTGTTACGTGGCTGATGAGATGTGAGACGTGCGGATCCATCTGCAGACTTATTGACAAGAGACGTGGTCATAACAGGCAGGGTCAAACAATGGCAGACAGTTATATATAGGCAATGCAAAGAGTTATCTGAAACAGGCGTGGGTCAGGCAACAGCGAACAGAATCAAGAGGGCTAGACAAGAGAGGTAATCCAAAACGTGAGCGATAGTCCAGGCAGGGGAAAACACAATCCGACAAAGGCAAGGCAAGGCAAGGCAAGGCAAGGAAAACTAACGGGGCTCTGTAGGGCAGCGATAATGCATACAATACTCGGCAGTGAGGCAGAGAAAGTCCAAGGCTTATAAAGCGTGTCTGATAGGATACAGCTGTGTGCGTGTGATCAGGTGAGCGTGTGATTAGTAAGATGGCTGATGGGAAATGCAGTCTGGTGAAATGCAAGTGTAGTGCAGTGCAAGAGTCCATGTGATGAGCGGGTGACCTCTGATGGTGAGTGAGCAGAAGTGCATGGATCAGATTCGCGACAATTATCATCATCTCCTCATTTTTGTTTGATGTGTGCATTCTATTTATATCAACAACTTCAATAGAATGCCAAGGAAAGAAAGGATCAAAAGAAAAAAAACACAAGGAACTCTCTGATGCAGCCAAAGGTAGCATCCCTCTCACAATTTGGCTGAGGAGAGAGAAGATGATGGTAGTGTTTAAATTTTTTTGTTTAAGCTAATAAGTTATTATACGTATATTACAGTCCATAAAATAATACAGTCCATAAGTTTTTGTTAAAGGAATAATTCACCCAAATTGATAATTCTGTCATCATTTACTCATACAGATTTGAAATTACATATAGATGACTTTCTTCTGTGGAATATTTACAAGATTTGTTTTGTCCATACATTGAAAGCGAGTGGGAAACAAAATGGAGTCCCCATTTCCATTAAATATATGGGCAAAATTATTATGTAATTAAATTTTATGTTCCACAGAATAAATAATGTTAATTTCGGGGCAAATTATCCCTTTAATATAAAAATAATGTAATGAAATTTGTTTTTCATAGAGAGCTGCAGTTCAGATAAGGAGAGTATTGAAGAGATTCAAGGGAAAGCAGTTGAGACAAGTGAGAAAGATGGAGATGTTGGCCAACGAGGAAGAAAGTGAGATAAGTGAGGAAGTACAAGGAGACATTAGGCCCAGTGAGGAAGAGGAAGAGATGAAAAGGGAGATGATTCAAGTAAAGGATAGAGAGATAATAAGGAGCTGCAGAAGCAGATATTGAATACCAGGTTCAGGGTAGAAATGAACAAGACATTTACCCATCCTTGATGGCCTTACAGTTTCCAACAGACCCAGCTCATGTTGATCAGCTTAAAATAAAGCTTAATAGCAACTATATACAGTTCTGCTGCTCTCTTGGGCCATGTCAACCAGTAGCTGGTTTTCCAAAAAATCCACAAGGACGGTCTTTTCAGAGCCAGTGCGACTGGTAACAACTGGCTGGAGTATTCTATGGGAAAAGATGCCATGTACTGCTTTAGTTGTTGTCTCTTCTTGACAGAAGAAAAGTTTAAAGCCAGGACTGCGTGGAGAACAACTGGAGTTGTCAACTGGAGGAAGGCTGTTGAAAAGTTTGCCAAACTCAAAAACAAAACTAAAATTAAAACATGTTTGAGAGCAAGGGGGCCCCCTGGTGTTTCGGGGGCCCTACGCAGCTTGCGTATTCTGCGTATAGGGAGGATCGGCTCTGCACAGGTGACACTTTTATCCAGTAGGACCCAAAATGACCTAATACAATCTCTTGGAACACAAGTGAGGAATGTCATTCTGAAAGAGATTAAGGGAGAACCCACGGGGTCAAATTTGGCCGCTGTTAATTGCTGCTACTCAAAATTAACAAAAAAAAAGATTTTTTGTCAAATTTAACTTCAAAAGCCCAGAGTGCCACTTCTGGCCCCTGCATAGAGACACCTAGTGGATGAATATTGAACTCACAAGTGCCAGAGTGGTAGTAACAAGATGATGACCACATGCTGTTTTGTTGAGCTGGAAACCTACCCAAACAAAATCGTCTTCTCAGCAAACCAGCGGTTGGTAAAATTGTGTATTTTTGTTAATCTATTTAGTATTAGCTTGCAGAATGCCTAGAAGTACGTTTTATATAATTTTTGGATAAATTAGCAACTCTGAGCTAGTTAAAAAAATGATGGGCCAAAAATGACCCTCTGGGTGTATGGGTTAAAAAAATGTGGGGTCAAAAATGACCCTTTGGTTCTTTGAGTGACTTCATTGGAGAATGGTGACAATCCTGTATTTGGCTAAAGCCTTGAAATAAATTCATTTGTATAATATATTTTACTAAGTTACCTCAGTAGTACAGGGCCAGAGACTAATAAAGTAGTATATCTTTTCAGGGAGTATGGCCGCTCCCTTTTCAGGACAGGGAAAGCAACAGAGAAAGATCACTGTAAGACAAGTATTGGAGCAACTTGAAGCTGATGATAGTGACTTTGGCCCTGAATTTGTTCGAGTTTATCAGAGTGCGTTCGTTTCGACCAAATCGCCCATTGGCCTGTCAAGGAGGAAAATCGCCATCGATGTGCTGTGTGCAAGGACCTCAAAACTGAAATGCACTGTGAAAAATGAAAAAAAGAAATTGTTTCAAAGACTACCACAATGTCTAGTGTGAGTTCCTCTCTCTAGCAGAACAGATTTTTGGATAAGCAAAGACCCATGGTGTTCGTTTTTTTCAGTCGTGATTTTGGCCTTGTGTTCTTGTTTCCATTGGCCAAAGTGTTTGTACATTTGAAATCCAGTTCTAACATGCAACAAATAAAGCAAAAAAAAACATTGTTAAATGTAGCTGTGTGGTTGACTGATTATTTTCCTAAATTTAAAATAGTTTGCATTGACAGTGTTTGTTATTGTGATTCTTTGAAATGATACGCCTAAAGCCCAATGGGTCAAATTTGGCCCTAATCCTAAAATAGGGAATAAAGGGTTAAAATTGAAAAAGTGGATATTTTGGTGTTCAGTGAACTTATAGCAGTAATTTAATGCATAGTTCATAATTTTCCAAATAAGAAAAGGGTTCTTGGGTTCTCCAGGGTTATGAGGCCAAGATATTTTCAATTCTTCCGGATGAAACTACCTATGTGTCACACTCAGAGAAAATTTCCTTTGTGGTACGGTTTGTCCATGACATGCAAATAAAGGAGTGCTTCATCCAAGTGTGTCATGTTAAATCAACAACTGGCCAAGACTTCTTTCAGAAAATGGGTTGAATGTTGAAAATATCCGGGGGCAAGGCTACGATGGTGCAGCCAACATGAGTGCTAGTTACAAGGGGCTGCAGGCTAGAATTCAGAGGCAAAATGAAAAAGCGCTCTTTGTGCACTGCCACGGAACGAAAAGAATAAAAAGGATGAAAAGAGACTAGGTGGTTTCTCATTGTGGTAGCAGCTGCATGTAGGCCAGAGCATGCTGGAATGGTGCTCAAAGAGCACAGCAAGTGATGACAAAAAGCATGGCTAAAAGTTAGACGAGCAGAGAGTTTGAAGCGCAGCAGAGGATGTAAGAGAGATTTGATGGTGTCCTGAGTTTTAAATTCTGCTTTTTGACACCTCCCAATGGTTGTCTTGACCAATTAGATCCTATTCTGGCTCGTGGTGTTGCTTTGTTTCTCCACCCAAACAATAAATCAACATGTCGTGATCAGTCACATTGTCCGAATTTTACAAGCTCTTGCAAAGCATACTTTTGGATGTGATTTCTATAACCAGAATATGATACATTTTACAAAGAATTAATTGGAAGAAACCTTTCAAGCATGAAGATCCAAACACACACATACTAAACATGAATATCCTTAAGCTATTCAATAGTTATTAAAAAGACATACCCAATATGTGATTAAAACATGATAGTTAATTGTGTGGGTTTCATACATAATATGGAGTTATGCATATAAATGTTTAGTTGCTCATAAGTCCTTTTTTTTAAGATGATTTTAGGTGCATATGAAAAGAAAGTCTCTGTGTGTAGTTCTGCGTAGAACAAAAAGGTGTTCTTTGGACAAAGGAATTTCAGTCTGGTCTGTCTTCTATGTGTGGGGGAGACATAGAAGAGTCTGTAGCTCGTGATTTCTATCACAGATTTACATGTGACAGCCATCTCTTTGACCATCAGTCTTGATTACTCGCCCCAAATTTGACAGTCTTTTTCCTGTTGGAATTATCAATAAGTGTTCTTTTGTCTCAATGTTGCAAGCTGTTTTGTGAAAGAGGCTTGCTGGTTAGCTTGCTTCTGACTAGGGGCGCCAGGATCTAATTTACGACGTTGTCCTGTTTTCTTGGGGCCTCTCTGTGGAATTTCTGCTCCTCGTGTTTTAATGTTCTGATCGAATCTTAACTGTCTGATTCGGTCTCTGATATTCTACACATCACAAGTAGGAGATTTAAATATGTATAGGCTGATAGAACATTTATGAGAATATTACATAAACAAAAGTCTGGAAAATAGAATTTTGTGTATTTTTTTTACTTTTTTACTCAGACATGTAAATGAGCAATTTACTTGTTCAAAGGACAAAAACATGACAAGGCTTTATGTTGAGGCCTGCAAAAAGTAATACTGAACTCATTATTAAGTATTTTAAAGCATATTTAAGGTAGCTTTAAATGCAAGTAACCAGTCAAAGTAATTCATTGTTTATTCAGTTTCTTCCACAGACGGACGCAAGAGCGTGCCTAAGAAAGTGAGGTTCTTCCTCTGATGCTTCTGTCCGAATGAGTCCTTCACTCATTCTGTTTGTAGTCTAAAGATCATGATAACCCACCTGTAATGACCCGAGTATTACCCAATCCTTCAGAAGGAATGACTTCAGAAAGAGAATCACACAAAACAGATCATGAGCTTTTAAGATCATTTATTAGTGTTTTGAATATTTTCTACATTTGATACAGAAAATAATGACAAACTAATCCTGTGCCATCCAATAATGTTTATGACAAAGCTGCAGATAGTATAATTTAAATTATGACAATATTAAATAGCTTTAATCCAATAAGTAGCTGAATTTGTCCGCACCCTGTCACTCTATATCCACGGCCTGATGGGAAGACAACAAACTCTTTATATAATGGATGAGATGGACAGTTAATGATTGCGTAAGCTTTATTAACAACACGTTCTTTACAAATGTCTCGAAGCAATGTGTGTTGAACTCCAACCACCTCGGATGCAGTCTTAATCAGCGCTATATATATATATATAAAGCTGACTTGTATGGCTGGAGATGTAATTATGGGAAAAGTGTGTATAGTTTCATATGCATATTATTGTTCCCCACTTGAGTTTGTAAATTATCATTCAATAAAAACGTGTGTTCACTACTCCTCATGTGTGTGCACTAACTTGGATGGGGACAAATCCTGAGTACGGTTACCATATACTTGGTCTTCATATGTCACTTTCACTTTCACTTTCACCGCTCCAATCTTTTCAACACACTGTGTCCATCTAGTGGTCATAAAGATGAATAGCCCATATCAAACTGCTGTGTTCAGCTTCAGCCTGGTTCTGCAGCTCATTCTTTATTTGATTTTATTGCATATAAATAATGGTCATTGAAAAAGTGATTAATTTGTGTCTGTGAACTGGAACTATAAGTAAAGTCAATTAAACATAAATGCATAAATTAAATCTGTGTCTGCCTATTATAATTCTGCCTCTGTTCTTTGACTTATTTCTTAGGCAGAGTACATTTGGGCTGTAGATATATATTACAATATTGGTTATAATGCATTATAATGTAAGGCAAAAGGCACTGGGGTTTGCTTCTTTTGAATCAGATACTGAAATGGTCAGAGTTTTCAGGCAAAGCTTTGGACGTCATAGACGTCATTTGCTTTATTTTATGCTATTTCTTATAAGTTTGATGAACTTTGTAGAAAATCTACTTATAAACACTTTGACAGTAACGGGCCTTGTTATTTTCAGTCAAAAGTGTTTGTGTGAAGGTCTGAAGATTGTTTTCCTGAGGATCTGGTGTCAAATGAAGAAATGGTGTAATTAACGTATTGACCCGAATATAAGACGACCCCCCCCCCTTTTTCCAGATGTACCTTTTGGAAAAAGGCTTTTTTTGAAAAAAAACAAAAACAAATCTTGTTTTTTTTCCCCCTCTGTAAAACATATTTTTTCTTAAATTACTTTCATATTGCATATTCTTCCTATTTTAATTTTTGTTTTGAAAGTATGGTAAATACTGGTAAAATGTACCAACAATGACATTGAAAAATATACACTTTTTGATATACCATAAAACGAACAGGTAGCCCATCTGAATTATATAACATTTAAGCTATCCATCTCATAGTAGACTACCAAAATTTTATTAATAGTAGAAGTGAATTCTTATTGTAGTCTTCAAATCTGGGTACTGTCTTATGTTTTAAAATCACTTACAGAGGAAGTTTGGTCCCATCAGGCTAACATGACAGTCACGACTCGTGCTGCTGTAAGCTTTTCTTTTTCTTTTGTTTTCACTCGCGATCTTTACAACACACATTACATTATATATTTCATGACACAATCGTTTTAAGCGTGTTTGGCGCCACCTATTGTTGTGGGTGTATTATTGACATGTCAAAGTCTAGACCCTGAATATAAGACGACCGCGTTTTTTCAGATGTATTTCCAAGAAAAAAACATCGTCTTATATTCGGGTCAATACGGTAATAACGGCACTGTGGATCAGAGTCTTCACGCGAGAGGGAGAAATGTGTTTCTAGATGACTAATTTGAGCAGATTTCCTATCAAACTTTTCAAAATGTAAATAAATTGGTGTGAGAATGAATTTGGTCCTGACAGCCAGGGACATCTCATTTACTGTCATTTCTGTCTCTAAATACTTTACAGCGGCAAAAACTTCAGATGAAACTGGTACCACAAACTCGACATCACGCTGAAATCATAATCTGAGATCATAATCTGGTCAGATTTCCCTGATTGACATTCCTTGATGGGGATCATGCAAATCAGATACTGAAACATGGTGTATTTTTCTCTCTCATCTCTGTTTTGGCAAATAAGGAAGCTGGCAAGGAACTGTAGTTTCTCACATGATTACTGGTATATATGCATGAGATTTGACATGCAGTTTCTTTCTGATGCATGTTACATATGTAACTATTCTGTCTGCATGCCATAGATTATTCCCATTAAAATAGGATCAAAATTAATGTGCACCTCATTCCCTGTCTCTGTGTGTTTAACAGGTCAGCTAAACTATCAAAAACAAAGAAGCATGCTCAGACTGAACTGTTTCTCTAATATCGCCCCTTGGCTTCATTCCATCGCAGTCAGATAAAGATAAACTGAATAGAGGTCAGCAGGACATCCACACTGAAAATCATCTTCTGTAGTCAGCTTATTTTTAAAAGTGTACATGAGAAGTATAGCACCTACACTGAAAAAAATGACCGTGATTTTAACGGTAAAAAACTGTGAGAATGCTACAGTAAAAACCTGTTAAATGGTTAATAGTAAGTTCCCCTGATATACACGGTGAAAAACTGTAATAGACATTTCAGACAATTTTACGGTAAAATACCATTTTTGGAAGTGAAAAAGAATGTAAAATTTACAGGGGGAAACGTAAATTTACATTCCCAGAATTCCCTGCATTGCATTTCAAATTTGATGTTTTTTTATGTTTATTAGGGTTGTATGTTACATCTAATGTTGTTAAATTAATGTTTATTGCATATTTCAGTCTCACCATGATGGTGTTTAGTGTTTGTGTGAATGACATTGTGCACCTTCTATATATATCTATGTATATTAGTATTGGCCTTCTCAGCTTGTGGAGAAGCTGCTTGTGGTGAACTTTGGTTCATCATGTGACTTTCTCATCGCCACCTGATTTTGATGGTTATCAGTGTAGGTGAATCAAAACAGATTTCAGAACTTCAGTGTGTTGGTATATTAACATTACATCAGTTAAAGAAATATGTTTTTTAATTGTAAATTTAAGTTAAATCTGTAAACCCTAAAATGCTGCTACTGTATTTCTTTACAGTAAAATTCTGGCAACTACCGCTGCCGTTTTTTTACCGTAAATTTTACGGGATTTTTTTTACAGTGTAGATAAATCATTGATAAACCAACATTTAGGAATGGAATTGTTTTGTAACTGAAAATCACATTTGTGTATTTGGTTCTCAAACTGTGGCACATCAACACCACTGTGGGAAAAAAAAACATTTTGAAATTTGCGTCTAATCATTAGAAGGAACTCTTAGACTGACTGTGAACAACATTTCAGTTTAATCACATGAGCTACTGGATCTGATAACCACCGGTGTAGATCAACCGTGTGCATCATGACAGGATATTTCAGATCATTTCAAAATCTAGCTAAAGGAGCTCAGGTGCGGTAAACCAGACTGTGAAACACCATTAATGTTTTCCTTTTTAAATTTTTGCAAATAACAAATAAGGATGATGGAATTCCCGTCAACCAGCTTAGTTAGCCAAGGCCATGTTTGCACTTTACAGTGTTCAAAGATCATGTTTGGTTCTCAATAAATACTCCATCGGTACTGATGGACACCAGTGTAAAGTCTAAACTCACATCTGGAGCAAGTTTCATCAGGGTTTTCTAAGGATTGTTCATTGCCGTGCTGTTGATTACTCTAAAGCCTTCAGGCAAAAGAAGAACAAAATATTCATTTACCCAGAACAAAAAGGTAAGAACTTTAAAACTTTACTCAGGAAGTGTAAGATATACAAGAAATGTGTCGGTAACACTTTACAATACAGTGACACTAATATGCATTAATTCATGCTTAACAAATGCACAGATAATCAGGAGTTAATGTGTAACTCATGAAGAACTAAACCATTTATTAACAATTACTGCATCAGCAACAAATGAACAGTCTATATGATTCATAGAGTAAGTAAACAATAAATTGTTATCAGTTAAATGCGTCATAATATATTAACTACCTAATAACTTATTTTATTAACTAATGAAGTAAATTCATATAATTACCACATTCGTTAATTACCACATTGGGTCGAAGCCATGCCTTTAAACTTTCAGTTGTCTGCTTTAATTAACCATTAGCTAATGATTTGCATGGATATCATTATGTTATGACTTTACTTGTTGAGGCACATGACTATTAACTAATTGTTAAGTAATATGTCATTGTGGTTATAGATTTTGAATTAGTTAGTCGAGTTCCTCAACAAGTGAATTTACTTCATTAGTTAATAAAATAAGTTATTAGGTAGTTAATATATTATGACGCATTTTACTCATAACAATTTCTTGATTACTTAATCTTCGAATCATATAGACTGTTCATTAGTTGCTGAATCATTAATAAATGGTTTAGTTCACCATTATTTATTTAAGTTACACATTAACTCATGATTATCTGTGCATTAGTTAAGCATTATTTAATGCATATTTGTGCACCCGTATTGTAAAGTGTTACTAATGTGTCTTTAACACACAGACAGGACTGGAAGCGTGTGAGTACTGTATGAAGAAGTGCACAGCTGGGTTAAACACATGAAGGGTTCAATCGTTTATTTGATGAAGTATGTTCTTAAGTAATTCCGTCTGAACTGCTTGAGTAAGTCCGAAGGTGTTTTGATGTGTGTGTTGTTCAGCAGGTGATGGAGATCCATCGGTCTACAGTGATTCTGCTGCTGCTCTCGAGTGTGTCATCCTTCACTCATGGTCAATCAGCGTATATAAGGGCTCGTTATCAAAAATTCCTCAATCAGCATCAGGGTCCTTATGTGAATGAGGAGATGTGTACCGATGTAATCAGAGACAGAAACATCACTGACTCTGCTGGTGACTGCAAACTTGTCAACACCTTCATACAAGCAAATGAAAATGATATTAAAGCAGTTTGTAGAGGAGGCACTCGAGTGAAGTATAACCTGTTTAGGAGTGGCGAGCCATTTAATGTGGTCACGTGTAGATTAAACCCAAATACAAGTGGGCAGAGACACCCAAACTGTGAATATAGAGGGGATTTGTACACTCATCATAACATTGAGTTAGCTTGTGCACACAACTTGCCTGTACATTATCAAGGCTAAAAGTAATGAACGGAGGACAGGCTGAAGAGCCTCATAGACCTTTACAACATTTTGCTAATCATTTGTTCACTTCTCGTTTTCTGTCTTTCTTTGTTTTTCAAGTGCAAATAAAAAATAAATAAAAATAAGTGAGTCAATCATGAATCCTAAATAAATAAATAAATATAATGCATAAGATGAATGTGCAGTCAGCGGTTTTGAACCAGTTCTTCACATGTGCTGTAAACATGACAAACACTGTTTGAGAGTAAAGTCTATCATGAAGCACAGCTATGAACATGAACACAATAGATTTATACATGCACTTGAAAACATAGATTGCTTGTTGTGTTTTGAAAAGCTAACTTACAATCTCTAATTATATTCTGAAGAACAGCATACAAGTTCACCTTAAGTGTAATGTACCCTTCTGTCTTTATAAGTCTCTGATATGAACGAGAATATCTTCACCGTCTCTCATCACTTACCTAATTGAGCATAATGTTAAAAATAACTTCACATTATTTCTTTAAGATATATTCTGCACTTCTTCGTGCATGTCTCTGTGTGTAATTGTAATGAAACTTAAAGCCTTCTGTTAACCCTTTCTGAACATTATTTTTTTATTGGTATTTAACAAGACAATACACAATAATGCATTCAATGAAAAATAAGAAGTCTTTTTTAAATATTTTAATATAAAATATTTTTTTAATATTTTAATATTTTTAATATGAAAAAAAAGTATGCAGACACATTTTCTTATACTCTGTTTCACCTCTGTACAATATTTAATTACTGTATGTCTTGAAGAAAAATCTGTTTCTTTATTTTGCCAAAAAAACAACAAAAAAAACCCAGCCATAATCTAGAAAACATTAAATGTTCAGAATGTGTTTTTTATTATAGCGTTAGAACATGAAAAGAAGAGAAGTGTGAAAATAAATTAATCTCAAATGGAAATTTATTTATTTTTTGTAGCGTTTTGTAGTTTGAAAGACAATAAGTTAAGTTAAGTTAAGTTAAGTTAAGTTAAGTTAAGTTAAGTCGTGACGTATTGTCAAGTATGGTGACCCATACTCGAAATGGTGCTCTGCATTTAACCCATCCAAGTGCACACAATAAGCATGTGTGAAATTAAAATGTTACTAGTCAAACAAAAATATATTTCTTTTTGAACACCCTATATAATATGTGAAATGAAAATGTACTTGTTGACATTATAGAACAGTATATTATATTCTATAAAAACGTTATTTCTAGAGGTGGCTGATATATTGAATATTACTGGTGGTTTCCCGAGTTGCTTTCACGGTCCTCTTTGTTGTCTTTTATTACACATACACATCTGTATTTCAGAGTCAGTAAGACACTTTGAATCACAAAGTAATTCATAAACATGTTGGAAAGAATCATACACATCAGGAAATCTGGTGTTTGTAGGAAATCTGAAGGAACATTTCCCAATATTCTACTACGATGATCTAATTTTGCTTAGATCTGTAAAAACTTTGCTTGCAATTAATGCAATTAAATGTGTTTAAGTGAACACATTCTGTACACAGATGTAAATACAGTATTATTATATACAAACACAGTACTCTCATAAATGACACTGTTTGTCAGATATTATGTAGAAAATGAAACTTCATAGAGCTGCAAGAGCTGGTGATGAAAATTTCAACAAGTTTTATTGGAGTATACTCTATAAGAAAAATACATTTCAAGTGCATTGATGCACATAGTATATATTATAGACTAAATACACTTAAAATACATTAACAAATGTAATTTTGAAGAACACACTTAAGTTGAAATTAAAATAAATTATTTTACACGTGCTTTAGTA
This sequence comes from Onychostoma macrolepis, assembly GCF_012432095.1. Taxonomy (NCBI): domain Eukaryota; kingdom Metazoa; phylum Chordata; class Actinopteri; order Cypriniformes; family Cyprinidae; genus Onychostoma; species Onychostoma macrolepis. The sequence goes on along the minus strand of NC_081158.1, from coordinate 6,223,349 downwards.
TACTGATAAATATATCAAAATAAGTGTAATTATTTAAAACACAATAAAATCATAATTATGTAAAACGTATGTTTAAGTAATACTTAATTAGACATTATTATAAAGTGCATTTTTAAAAAGTGCACTTAAGTATGTTAAGACCTATTGTCATTAAAGTGTACTCTAAGTACACTTAAGTGGCCTTTAATTTAATTTATATTATATTATCTGCAAGTGCACTTTTTAAAAAGTATACTTTTAATAATTGAAGTACACAAAAAGTACACTTTTACTGCAATTAAGCACAAGGGAATGTAAGAGAATTTATAATGTGTCTTCACATTATCCATTCAGAAAAGTTAAAACACACACACACACACACACACACACACACACACACACACACACACACAAGATAGGCTATATAAAATTCCAGTATGTTTTGGTTATTAAACCAAATGTGCTTATTGCATAAAATCAGTTTACACACACATATTATACATACACAGCTGTGTATACGAAGTGCATGCTCACATAAAATGTCTTACTTGTGTTTACAAAAATTAAATTGGATAAACAGATGTATTTCAATCAGCACGGCAGAGTTTGTTTGTCTAATGTAATGTTACCTAAACCTTACCTTCAACATCGGTGATTTAGACCTCTATTGAGTTGCTGAGCCCTTTCAGAAATATAGCTGATGGGTTCCGACATGTCTCCTCGGATGCCAACTGCGGTAAAATATAATAATAAGAAGATATGCCTCCTCGTCTCACATCTAGGCTCGTAAATCCCAGTGGCAGCAGGTCCAGGTTGGTGGTTTACCATTACTTCTGGGTTTCTTCCCACCGGAGCCTCGCTTTCCATTTCAAAATGGAGGCTGCGTGAAATCGGCATATACGTCTGGATAAACACAGATCTATCTATCAGATGTAATTGTTGGCCTACTAAAGATTTTATCCTTACATTGTAGTATGTATAAAAACAAATGACCCAGAATCACTTTCTCTTTATGTCTGTAAGGCTTTATGCCTTTACTTATATGTGTTGTATTTTACAACTTTTCAATTTTATGGTAAAAATGATCTGTTTCCGGTCCAGAAATGACCCAAAGTATGAAAGTCAAGAAATGCTGATGTTTATTTTATTTTATAGATCACAGAATTACTAGTAATTTGTCATCAAGTACTGTTTTCTGTTTAAGTGTAAATTAAAAATGTATATTAAAATCTATGAAGAACATCCTCTCTCTCTAGTATCAGTTTTACACTGGGACTGGGGCTAGAAACTAATTATTTTTTCCCCAAATAGCCTAATTGAACCAACTAGCTCCGGTTTCATATAGGGATATGTTTCCTCTAGTTTAGATATACAGAATAATGCAGGTTTTCATGCCAGCTGTCAGTCTGTATGGCCTACCACTGCAGTCATGGTGAATTTCCATTTGGTGGAAATCAGCCACAAGGTGACGCTGTTATAAGCATTTTTGTTAATAACTCCACAGCCATGCATCATGTAATTGAAATTCTTGTTTCTTGTTGTTGTCTTTGTTGTAAGCCTCAACAAGTATTAAGTTTATAGTGTTATATTATGTTAAATTAAGTTTTATCCTTTTCTAATTCATCCTAAAAAATTATAACATTTTTTTTAGAAATCTCCAAAAATGGAAGCACATTAAGTACTTTACACCCAGTAAACTGCAAAACATTTATTTTTTCTACAGTATAGACCTACATATTATACAATACTCACAGCTCTTAGATGTAATTTGGTAAACACTTCATTTTCAATTCCACAATGACCAGGTCTCGTTTATCATGTAGAAATCAAAACTCAGTAAAAATTGAGCCTTGCATCTCTGTTCATTTTGAGTCTGTTGACAATAGTTTTATAATACAGATTAACAAACAGGTTTAGATTAGTAACCAATTCACATTTTGATGTAAAGCAGCTGTAGCAAGACAATTGTGGAATTGTACATCTTGAGTCAGTTTAGTGTTGATTCAATTCAGTTCAATTAATATGTCAAATTCATTAAGTGTGCATACATACTGTAGAATACTGTACATTATTGTAGGTCCTCTATGCCCCGCCTCTCTCAAATTCTTTGTTTTCTACAAAGTCCCTCCTTCCGACAAGCGCAGTCTGCTCTGATTGGCCAACTGGTACAGTGCATTGTGATTGGCCCAAACACCACAAGCGGCGTCGGAAATGTAATGCCTCTTTACATAATCGCGAGGTTCAGCTTTCAAAATTAAAGTAAAGACAGTTAATAATGTCCTTAGTTTTACGATCAGTTCAAGCCCGAGAGGGGAACAGAGTCGCGTGACAGACACAGTGATGAAGCTCGTATGTGTTTGCACACAAGCCGCGATTAAGACGATTTCTCCGCGTTCTCCGCGTTCTCCTTGGCAAAGGGGCAATTCAAGCGGTCCCACAGGAGAGCATAGAAGAGGGGTTTTACAGCCGTTACTTCCTCCTCCCAAAGAAAAGCAGGGGCTTACGTCCTATCCTGGATCTGCAGCAGTTGAACAAGCACCTCAGACGTTTCAAGTTCAAGATGCTTACGGTACGTAATCTTCTGTGCTCACTGCACTGGTTTGCGTCAGTGGACTTGACCGATGCATATTTCCATTTCACAATCCACCCAGGGCACAGAAAATTTCTGAGGTTCTCCTTCGAGGAGACTGCATACAAGTTTCAAGTCCTGCCATTCAGCCTATCCCTAGCGTCGCACATATTTATGAAATGCATGGAGGCAGCATTAGCACCGTTACTGCATCAGGGGATGAGAGTGTTCGCCTATTTGGACGACCTGCTCCTGGCCGCAGAGAGCAAGCAGTGTTGCAGACACAGGCACTTGTTTCTCATTTGCAGGCTCTGGGATTATTAATAAATCTGGAAAAGAGCTCCCTGGTTCCAAATCAGCAGATTTCATATCAGTTTAGAGACAGATTCCGTACAGAGCACAACTATGCTGTTGGTACGAAGGGCGGAGGATTTTCGCTGGTGTCTGGCTCAGTTTCATCTAATACCTATATGTAGGTATGTGGAGCAGACGCAGGCTATGTGTTCTTCTGATCAGCTGTTTGTGTGTTTGCCAACCTGGTTCGGGGGAAGCCACTGTCTAAGCAGCGCCTTTCACACTGGATTGTGGAGGCAATTTCTATTGCATACAAGAGCAGAGGTTTGGCCCTGCCTACAAGGGTGCATGCACACTCAGCAAGGGGCATGGCAATGTCATGGGCATTATTTAGAGGAGTGTCTGTGGAGGAAATATGTGTGGCAGCTAGTTGGGTGTCGCCGCACACGTTTGTTCGGTTTTACCAACTGGATGTCACTGCGGCAATGGTGGCCTGGTCCGTGCTCACCGCAGGGGTTGCAAGCCAAAGCCCATTGCTCCCATGAAATGCATGGGGTATGTGGCGGTGTTGGTCCCTTATGTTTAGTTCGGCGACTTTGCAAAAAATAGCTTATCTTAGTATTTTTGTCAGCATCCACTGTTTTCTGGAATACCCAAATCTGTTGAAGAACTTAAAGGGATAGTTCACCCCAAAATGAAAATTTGCTGTTAATTTACTCACCCTCAGGTCATCTAAGGTGTGGGTGAATTTTTTTCTCCAGTAGAACATTAAAGAAGATTTTTAGGTGAAACCATTGTCCTTGGTGATTCATAAAATGCAAGTCAGCGGCTGCCGGTTTTTGAGATAAAAAAACAACAACATAGAACCAAGACCAAATCAATACCCATGGCTCCTGGTGATACATTGAGGTCTAATGAAGCGAAACGATCGGTCTGTACAAGAAAATGAACAGTACTTACAACAGTATTACCTGTAATAATGGGAATGTGTTGTGGTATAGCTATATAGTTTATGAGGACAGAGGTGTGTATAATAACACATGGGTAGGCTACTACAACGTAAACATGGTTTATGAGGACACCTCCAATAGCTCCGTAAATCAAATGGCTTAAAAATCAGAAAGTCTGTGTTACAAACAAAAACGGAAACCACAGGTGAGTGAATGACAGTGAGGTTTATTGAATGATTGGATGACTGTAGTGTGCAGAGAATGACGTGGGTGAGTATCTTGGTGTGAGATAATGTCCAAAGGCCTTGACGGGGAGATAACAGCTTTCTCTGTATACAGGATCGTCGGAGATCTGGAACCAGGAGACTTGGGAGTTCGTCTTGGAGAGAAGTCGATGGAACTAGGGAGAAACTCAGCGAATGAACAGGTAAGTAGGTACAGGTAGGTAATAATAGAGTCAGGTTACTTTTCAGCATGTGAACCGTAGACCAGACGATGAATGTCAGAGAGAGTGGGTATTTATGGAAGTGCTGATGAAGGTTGACAGGTGCAGGTGATTAGAACTCAGGTGACTGTGATCTGGTGATTGCTGTGGGCGGCAGTGACTGTGACTCTCTGACAGTCTGTAACGTTCATTTTTTTGAAAGACTCAGAAACGGGGAGTGTTCCTGTTGCTGCCTTCCCGGTAATAGGACTCAGACTCAGAACAAGGAGTGTCTTTTGGGAAGGTACCTTTATCTCTTTTTGATGAGGAGGAGATTGGAATCTGGCGCCTCTCCATTCCAGGAATGTGATTGGCCACTTGTGTCCAAGGTGTGGAACTCATTTGCATACAGTGGAGTACAAAGTTAAACAGTGTCTTTAACATTTCACCCATGCAATATTTCTTTACCAAACCTCTTTCAAACTATTATCAGCATCATGAGGAGCAAAAAGAGTCCAAACATGATAGGAAACTGTTGAACTATCATTTATTCATACCATAATATGTTAATAGGCCTGCTTCCGTGAACTGTTGTGTTAACAGTCAATGGCCATCAACATAAACTGTACTTCATCTGAGGATGAAGTGAATCCCTTGCAGTTTGCATCTATTTAAGGTCTCCAAACATGGGTATAAATGGATATGGATAGATCTGTGTGGCCTTTCTTTGTTTCAGCCACTGCTGTTGCATCCAGAGATCTGGAGGAATTTTTATGGTAGTCATTTCCTAAACCTTAGGATTGGGTGTGATGGTGAGGGTCAACCCGTAGTCCAATGAGAAGTCCTCTCTTAGGTGGTCGTGGATGCAGAAGGTCTCCCTTCCTGTCCTGTTGGAGGTGTCTGGCAGTTGTCTTGGCATCTTATCTGATGGTTCTGAACATCTTTTTATGTTCCTCCACCACGATCCAATCACAGTGGGGCACATCTCCCTCCACACCGGCAGTTAGAGAGGGGCCCTGCCATAAACTGGTCCTTGGAATGCCAGTTTGACTGTTGTTCACTACACGGCGCTGATGGTTTTGCTCAGGTGGTTAACTGACTCTTTCCATAACTGCATTCTCTGGTTTCTCTAATGGCTTCAATCATCCACTTTAGCTCCCCTTCTGTATATACGCGTGAGTGTATGTATATTCGTTTGTTTGTTTAGATTAGTTATGTGTGTTAGCGTTTAGTTAATAAAAGTTGTGAGCACAGAGTTTCTGGTTCTGCCTTGCAAATTAATGTCTTTTTACGATTTTGACCCTCGCTACACGCTCTAATGCATTAATAGGAAAGTATTTTCTGTGGCCAAGGAAATATCCTTTCTTAGAGTTGATATGAACTTACACTGAATGGTCGCTGGATGAACAGATCAGTTGATGGCAATTTAATTCTGACAGATATTGCGATTGCGATTTGAATTTTGTAGTCAAGCTTCAGCTCGATATTCTCTAGCAGATGCAGTGTGCCTTTCTACCCAATAGATGGTTAGCTTCTTGCTGCTAAAATGCAGTCAGTGTAAGTTAAAAAAAAAAGAACTGAAAAGATATTAATGTTGTGAATCATCAGACAGATCGGGATCCATTTGCAGCTTTTTTATTAGAATAGTCAGACAGAACAGGGTAACTGACCAGCAATGGGAAAAGAGTAGGCAAGGCAGAGACGTGGTCGGGAGAACAGGCAGAATAATCAAGGCAGGCGGCTTACAATCAGAGTCCAGAGAAACAGTCCAAATCAGGGCAACCAGAGAGGGATAACAGAGTCGAGAATCAAGGCAGAGATAATAACAGTGAAGCAAACACGGGCAGAAACGCTCAGAAGTGACAGCCGGGGCAAATCAAGACTTCGCAAAGAGTGCATGGAAGTGTGCTGCTTAAGTATGGGTGTGTGAATGAGGTGCAGGTGTGGCAAGGTGATCAGGCCCAGGTATGAGGGAAACTGAGTCCGAATGGGAGTTAATATTCAGGGGATGGTTCCCTCTGGTGGCGGAGAGGGAGTGGTGCGGGAGCTTCGATTGTAACAATTAACTTATTCCAACATTTATTAAAATTTCTTTTTAAATACCCAGTAATTAAACACTCATTTTTCTCTAAAGCAAACAATTTCCAGTAAGCACAAATAAAATGACCTTACCTTTCTGTAAACAAGGTCTTTTAACTTTGAAATAAGGTAGGTAGTCTAGCTTATACAACAAAATGCTAAATAATTATCAAAATATAGAACATTCAGCAAACTGACATAGCTGATAAAGAACCTCACCTTCCTGCAGCTTATATTTTCTAAAAACATAAAATCACTGAATTATGTTCATAAACAACTGAAACTGTCATGACTGATAAGATAACCAGCTTTTAAAATATTGCACAGCACACATTCAAGTACAAATACTGTTAACATTTTCTTTGTGCAGTAAACGCTGCCAGTAAGTGGCATTACAAAATAATGATGGAGAACTTGTGGCTGGTATACATAGGTATTTGCGAGCAAGTTTGCTCAGACTTGGAAAGTTAACCATAGGTACCTTCCACCAAGCCAAGGGATCTTGCTCTCCATCAGTAGCAGGAGTCATGAGGTAGCTGTTCAGCTCAGCTTCCATGGTGTCCTCCAACTGCACAGATGAAGCAGGGGGAACTGCGGTACTCTTGATGAAGCTGCCCAATAACCGTTTCCCCTTCTTCACTGTGGATGTTGATGGTTCTGTCTCAGCTGCACTTTGATGCATGCCATCTGTGAATGTGAGAGGAAAGAGATTATCCTTCACTGCTAAGCAATAACTCTCTTGCACTCAAGGAACGTTAACTGTTGACGTCATTTTATATTTCAGTTAGCGCCATTTTAGCGCGCCCAGTAACGTTATCTGTGAGAATACATCGTGGCACAACTTCACTTCTGCGGATTCAGTATTTCATTTTGAGGTAGGCCTGACATTGATCCAGACTAAAAAGGTTTCTTTTACACTCGTTTTAGTTATTTTACCAAGATTGGCTATGTTTAGTTGCAGTTTCTGTGGTAAGTCAGTCAAATCATTAAGGGGGTATGTACTTCACTGCAAACTTCATCGAAATGAACCACGTTGTTTATTTAAGTGCTTTGCAACAGACTGCAAACAGACTTTCTGTACATATGCGTCATTTAAGGCTCATTTTTACCGAAAACATAACATAAATGCGCCTGTTAACGTTACTGTAGGGACAGCTGTTACCGTTGTTAGATGTGCAGTGGCGTTGTGTGAACGTCAGTGTCAAGATGCTAAAGCTCTAATATCACAATTGAAAGACCGTATTGTGGAAGGATGTGCCGTGAGTTGTCCAGTGAGAGGATGCACAGACGTTTTTATGGTCAAATCTTCATTTACCTCCCACATGTCACGGAAACACAGAGGTTTTACAGAAAGCAATATAAGTGACTTGTACAGAGACTCATCGGCTTATTTATCATCTGCTCCAACTGAATTACATGACTCTGGCCCTGAATTTGTTACGGCAGGTACAGATGAAGATGTTATGGACACAGCAGATGATTTCAATGATCTTTTTCTTAGAAATGTTTGTTTATTTTACTTAAAACTGCAGGGGCAGTTCTTACTACCTGCTTCGACCACACAGAACATTTTTGAGGAGATTCAAAATATCCATTAGTTGGGTCAGACATATACTTTAAGTAAACTTACTTCACTGCTAAAAAATGAAACGAGAGTCCGTCAGGGAATCTGATCTGTTCTCTGCATGTCATACAGGGCCAATAAGGACTGCACACTCAAGAGCTCAATGTTTAAAAAAAAACTATGTGGAGCCTAAGAAAGTGTTTTTAGGAAGAGATGAGAACAGAATTGATAGGTTTGCCTATTATGTGCCTATCAGAGAGACTTTTAAATGCTTTTTGCAATCTGATATGTGGCAGAAATGTGCAGCACTCTGCTGAGCCTCCGTCAGATGTTTTAAGTGATGTTAGTGATGGTTTTAGATTTTCAAATCCAATGACTTTTTTGTTCAAAATCCATCAAGTTTGAAGCTAGTACTATACCAGGATGCCTTTGAAGTTGTTAACCCTTTAGGCTCTGCAAAGACGAGACATAAAGTGTTAGCCGTTTATTTATCTGTTGCTAATTTGCCACTTCATGTACGGTCTGACACAAACCACATGTCACTTGTTTTATTGTGCAGAGAGAAAGATTTCAAAGGATTTGGGCATGCTAAATTGTTCTCTGATTTACTAGCAGACTTAAAGGAATTGGAGGAGAATGGGATTGCAGTATCAGATGAAACATCAGTCAAAGGAACCTTGTTTTGCATTGCTGGAGATAATCTAGGTTCACACTGCATTGGTGGCCTCTCTGAAAATTTCAGCCGTGCAAAACATTTCTGTCGATACTGTCTAATAACCCGATCTGAATTTCAGGGTGACGATCCTAATCTGTGTGGACCACCCCGCACCATCGAGAGCTACAATTCAGCTGTAGATCGCATCCAGACTGAAGATACACAAGAAGTGGAGGGAGTAAAATTCAAGTCAGTATTCAACTCGTTGAAATACTTTAATGTGTGTCAGCCAGGTTTGCCACCTTGTCTAGGACTTGACATCTGAGGGTGTTTTGTCTTATGATGTTGCACTGTATCTTAAGTATTTCATCAAAAAAAAAAAAGCATGGTTCACATACTCCACCTTAAATCGGCGCATTAAACAGTTCAAATACTGTGCCTCTGATGCTTCTGCTAAGCCATGTGAGGTCAACCCTGAAGCAGCTAAACTCACAGGAAATGCAATACAGAACTGGAATATAATTGGTAACATAATTGGTGACAGTGTAAAAGATACAGCAGATGATGTGTGGCAGTTGACTCTGCTGCTGAAAGACATTGTGGATTTGATATGTGCTCAGAAAATCTCTGTCGCTCAGGTTGCATATCTTGATGTTCTTATTCAAGAATATTTAGAGTTGAGAAAAGCTCTATTCCCAGAAAGTAACCTGAAACCAAAGCACCATTATTTACGTCATTACCCAGCACTGATCCTGAAATGTGGCCCCTTGATCAGACTATGGACCATGCGCTTCGAAAGTAAGCATAGTTATTTTAAAAGATGTGCAAGGGATTTGAGGAATTTCAAAAAACCTCAGACATCAGATGTTGCAGGCTTACCTTTCAGCAGGCTTAATGGATCAGGCTGTCTTGCAAGTTAAAGGTGGTTGTCCATTTTACTCAGCACTATACAGTAAAGCCATTCAAGATGTTGTCAGACAATTTGGCTTCACTGAGACCAACACAAAGGTCACAGTAGAAATGATGTATAAAGGAACATCATACAAAAAAAGGACATTTCCTTGTCACTGGGAACACTGATTTGGTGGAGTTTGGTGAACTTATGCTTATTTTCATAAAAAAAAAACAACACTGTTTATCTTCTGGTGTCAATGTACAAGGCAGAGTTACTTCCTCAGTACCATGTGTACTCGGTGAGGAAAGACAATGAAAAGATACAGTGTCTGAACATCAGTGACTTGTCTGATTTCTATCCGTTGGCTTCTTACTTGAAGGATGGACACCAAATGGTTCCATTGAAACACAGTGTGTTGTCACACTAATGAATCCCTTGCACTGTCATTGTTGTTAGTTGAGTTTTATTGTTTTTTTGTTTTTTTCCCCCTTACTCAGAAATGGATGATGTGGAGCCAAGCAACATAAGCAGTGCCATTATTAATGTGTTACCAGACCTCCCAACCTCAATTGTAAATATTGTATTAGAGACGCTATAGTCTTTGGGTGTGGAAAACACTGAAGATTTTCAGTACATCCAGGAAACTGATCTTCTTTCAGTACTGAGGCCGATTCAAGCTAGGAAACTGGTGGCTGCTTGGAAACAAACCAGTAAGTACATTATGCAGCAATGTATTTTTAAGTGTAACAAAGGAATTGTTCACCCAAAAATGAAAATGTGCTGTTCATTTACTCACCCTCAGACACTACAAGATGTATGTAACTTTTTCTTCAGTTGAAGAGTGTAGAACCTGGTCGAAAAGAACGCACACACCTAATCTTAATTTAGAACATTCCAAGGAGCTTACGCTCCATCGTAATAGTCGTAAAAGTTACAAATGACCAACACAATGCCCAAAGAATCTGACTAGCTTCCTGTCTGTTCTCCTTATCGTCTCATGAGACCCTTGAAGCTGGGAGGAGAACATCTGGCCATCCTTTGAAGAACAGAATTTTCAATGTTGTTCCTGACCAGTTTACCATAAATAAAGTCGAATAAACAGACAGTACAAAGCACGTGGGATCTGGACATGCTCCAGCACAGACCCTCCCTGAATCCCCTGACCGCTTTTGACCATAATTCAATGATGGTATCAACAAGGAAAGACAGATATACGTTGACCAGACCTCAACAAACCTACAGCACGGTCATCCCCATGACCTCATAACAAACCCCTTTTCTTCACTGCATTCCAGGAGAATGCCACCTCTTTTGCTCGTACAACAAAGAAACTCTAGTCACACAGAGGATCTTTAAAAGGACAATCAAGAAAAGACTGCTGCTATTAAAGCAATATACTCAAGAGACAATATATATATATGAATGTGGTATTTTATGTTTTTGTTATCTTGCTGTGGTTATTAGAACTTAGGATATTTTTAATCTATGACTTAACCTGTTTAGTAGATAAAATTATAGATATTCGATGTGACAACTATCTCATGTTTGGTATTGAATTGTATGTTACTTTTATTACAATAATGTGATAAGGATGAATGTTGACTTTTAGCATCATAAGGTATGATTATAACACCTTATAGAAATCTGCTAAGATATCTCCTCCATGTGACATTTATTAGCAGATGTTAGGTGTGTTCGACTTCATGCGGCGCCATGAAAACCGAACGGCGGCTGACTTGAAGAAGTGCATGCCGGTTAGAAAATTTGTCCGACTTGAACCGGCGCCGACGCCACGTCACTGTCACGTGTGGCATCAAAGTACCGCGAGAGTGTTTCGAGAGCAGCCGGCTCACTCAGCCAGCGCAGTTTCTCCAGAGCGGCTGCACAAAGTTCTGATGACGTCACAGTCATTTACGATTGGTCAGATCACGATGACGTGCATTTTATGTTAACGCCTGTAGTTCGCAAATACTCATGCATGGACTTTTAATGGTACAATTCACTTTTCATGCCGTTTTCATCTTATACATCATGTTTATAATGATGATTACAACTTTACTGTATTCCCTTTCTGGTTATTTCATTCATATTATTTATATAGGTGTTGTTTATAGGTTTATTTTGGTATTTCCTCTTCATACAGACCCTTTACAGTATTCAGCAGCACCTGAAATAAATATTGTTAAAAAACAACTCATATGTCAATCTGACAAAAGTTTTCATTTAATGTGGTCATAATAGTGTCCAACTTTACCTACTTGTGGTTAATAAACTGTTAACAATTTAAGCTGCACCTTCAACAGGACAACATTCTGCTTACTTTCATGGAGTTGGTATAAATCAAAACAGGAAGCCAACAGAATCAGGCTTTTCTTTAAATAAAAAATAATGGTGTTTTGTCTAAAAGATCTATGTTAAAAAAAAAAAAAAAGGTTTACCAGATATACCTATCTGGGAATAAGTTTATTATTAGATTATTTTTTATTATTTTGTAATTGCAGAAACACCCATGTAATTTATCAGACTGCTGAAGTTGTACATCCTCACATATGTTTATTTGATCTGTCTTCCAAAACTCTAGATATGCCTAAATATTTGACCTTAACTGACAGACTTCTGTAGCTATACACACCTCTTAAAGTTTGTTTAAACATAAACTTAAATAAGTAAAACACTATGGCAATCACTGCTAATTAAAAGTTGAACCAAATTGGAAGTTGAACTAAAAGAGTAATTTCCTTAATTGGTAACTCAGTAATAATGAATAGAACAGGTGTGGGCTGTGGCCCCATGGTTCCTTTGGCTATATAAAGAATGTGCATTACCCTGTGCAATACCAAACAAAATGGATAATGTTATAATTCATGTGAAAGACATCAAAGGTAATATTGTACCAAGGCAATTGCTGAAAGGATGAAAAGTGGTGAGTAAACTGCAGAACTGTGCAATAAGTCACCAATGATTTGAGCAAGTCTTCTAATAATTCTTTGCTTCTCCAGATCAAAAATTCCTTTCCTCTATCATGGAGAAAGTCACAGCCATAGAAACAAAACAAGGTACACATTTACTTGAGAGCACAATTACTTTTTATTATACAAGCACAAATATTTTTAAGTGACTGACCACATTTACAGCCTTACCTCTCCAAACAGCCCTCATCAGTTGCCCAGCTTCTACTGAAAAGGTCCCCCAACCTCCCACCCCATGTACCATTACCTCCACTGGGTCCCCTGTACCCTTAAATCTCTGTGTTGTGAAGCAGCCACCACCATCAACCAGCCAGTGCCATCTAACTACCACCAGGGTGCCTGTTCCACTTACCCCCAGTGCCAATGCCCCAGTGTCTGCCACTCTGCAACCAAGTGCAGCGAGTGGAAACCCTTCACAAGCCATTCAAACGTCATCCACCTCCATCCAGTCAGACAGTCATGAATCACAACAAGGTACTGCCTCCAAGGGTGTAAGGAAGATATGCTGTGGCGTTTTGTTTTGTTTTCTTTGTTGTGGCATTTATATTTATGCCCTCTTCCCACAGAAATGAATCACAAAATAACATTACTACTGGACCTTACAAAACTCCTCAGCAACTGTACTTCAGAAACAAACCAGCTTTCTATCGAAAACTACAGCGGGCATTCTCACAGAAGGGGTACAACCTGTCAACAGAAAAAATTAGAAAAAGTTAGCAAACATGTTAACAACTTACAAAAGAGTAAAGGACAGACGCCGTGCAACTGGGGAGGGGAAGAATGCCTGGGAGTACTATACAGTAAGTGTACGATGGAGTTGTTTTACATGACATGGGACATTTTCACTGTACACTGACATGCCTTTTTTCCCTATAGCAAATGGATGAGTTATTTGGGTCATCAGGGATTGGAACTGCACCACCTGGCACAATTTACTCTACACCTTTGTTTTGTGATGACTCATCCAAAACTAATCCAACAGCTTCATCTCTTCACCCTCAAGACCAGCCAGCGGGTGCTGCTGTGGATGAACAGCCTGGAACCTCAGCAATCCGAAACCCAACCAATCTCACCAACATGCAGAGACAAACACAATCCTCTCAGTTTCTGGAGGCATATGAAGTGCATGCAGAAAGAAGGACTACTGTGCTCGAGTCCCTGGTGAGGCCTGACTTTGAGAAATGGCGGCGACTAAAGGAGAGGCGTAGGTGCTCTTTTGAAAGGAAGCTGTTGACCAGCATGGGAACAATCGTGGAAGAGCTAAAAAAAATAAGCAAACAACAAGAGCAAATTATAAACTTGCTACAAAACCAACCTCAATAAAATGTCTTAAAGAAATAAACTTTGTATTTTGACTTTCTCTAAAATGTCTATTGCAAATCTATTCCTTCCACAATTTTAACTGTGGGACTTTTGTTATGACTAACAGCATCCAAGATAAAATTGTTATATTGTAGCATCTTCAAAGTTGCCACCCTTGACTAGAATTTACAAAATTGTTCCCTGGGCATTTGATCATCCAGTTGTTTTGAGGTAAACCGTATTGAAGGAATTCCCATCCATTCAGGGCTCTTATTGGCTGATTCTCTTTGCTTGCTTCATTATTTAGTCCAAGTCATCAATTTCAAATAGATTTTTAACTGAAATTTTAGTTTTCTAGTAATCAAAGTTGATATGTTAGAACAATTATATTTTTTTGATTAAAGTAAATTCAAACATTTAAGCATACAAAAAATGCTTTACTAAGTTTCAGTTAATAAGCTAATTTCTCAGTTTTTGGTGTGTTAGATCTGGTCACAAATGATGTCTCTATAATTGCTTGCAGTAGTGTTGTGGGGTTGCTGGGGAGGTGGTTCATCGTCATCACTATCATCTACTACAAAAACTTGGTCACCCAGCTCTAAACAAAGATTATGTAAAATGCAACATGCTGAGACTGCTGAACTAATATCTGGAATGCTTTTCATATGCAGGCATTGAAGCCTCCTAAATTTGGATTTTAGAATGCCAAATGCATGCTCAATGACCACACAAGCAGCATTGAGCTTCCGGTTAAAGCGCCTTTGCCTAGCTGTTAAATGGCCATTGTCTCTATAAGGCCTCATAAGTTGAGGCAACAGAGGGTAGGCTGAATCCCCAATAATATGCATTCCCTGTGGAACAAGGGAATGAGGATCTTCTTCAAGAACACGTCCAACCTCTGTTAGGTGAAATGCCCTAGCATCATGCCAACTCCCAGGGTGACCCACACTGATGTGACAAAAGCGCCGCTGACTGTCACAAAACCCAGTTAAATTTACTGAATAGAACTGTTTCCTATTCAAGTAGGCTAGGGGATTGTCACAATGGGGTCTCATTATAGGAATGTGACACCCATCCACTGCACATACAGTGTTGGGGAAGCCTGCTGCGTCAAACTCTAGCTTAGATGTCTGCAGCCTTTGGCCTCTGGGCCAGGAAATTTTGTGGGCCATGTGTGTATTAACAAGTGAACAAAAGTCATGGAGATGTTTGGAAATTGTGGATTTTGATGTATTGAATCTATCTGCCACGCCTCGATATGACTCCTGATTGGCCAATGTCCAAAGGCAGGCAAGAACACTGTTTGTGAGTGGCAGTTTGGTCTGTTGTACATTCATGTAATAAGGACCGAGGGTGGTAATGACATCCTGCAAGTTAAGAAATAGGTTATTGAGACAACTTGCTAATAATTTTAAAAGTTAAATGGCTTTATATTGTGTAGTACACACTTCCACCTGTTCCTTGTAAAGCCTGAAATGACCTTTAAATTCTGAGGGACTGTAGAGGGGGACCACATGCTCCACAAAATGCAGAATTTTCGGAACCATTCTAAGTAACAGAAAGAGGAATATACTCACTGAATACATGTAACTGAAGATGTGTAGTATCAATGTTTCTGTTGAACTGGGATTGTAGTCAAATATTTAGGGTTTACGGGAGTGTTAAGAATTGTTTTTACTCCATTATTATCTCTTTGTGTAAACAGAATATAATTAATTCCACGCATTCTTGGACACACATTATATACTACCATGAAAGCACTAGAAAGAATGTGATAATTGAAAGAAGATGTGGTCATATCATGTTAGGTAGTAACTACAAAATTGAATTTAAAAAAAAATGTTTTATATATATATATATAACCTTTTCCTCACCTTCGTTGCTCGTTGTGCTCCATTTCATGCAACAATAATGGGATTTCTATCGAGTCCAGTTCCTCTGCTATAAAGAACGCAAACACTGCCTGATCTGCCATGGCTGACGTAAATGCAGGAAACTACGGGAGCCACAGGATGTCCGACTTCACATCTCCGCTTTCAATTCCGCCCCCGACTGCAAGCGGCTATTCTCGCCGATAGGTCTGTGCGGCGCTGCATGAAGTCGAACACACCTAATGTATGCACGAAAAGAAGTCGTGCTGGGCGGGGCTCCGCCCTACAGAGACAATGTGATTGGACCAAACAGTGAATGGGATGGACTCAAATCAGTCTGATAAAAACAGACACCCAGCTTTGCATCCTGGGCGAAGGTAACAACTGGTGAAAAACTGCAAGGAAACTTGGCTGAAAGCCTGGGCGTTGCCCCCTGATCGCACTCCGAAGCATTCGCAGACTTAACATCTTGCTGGTCATCTCAAAGGACTTCAACACTCTGTCAACTTCAGACCAAACTTGCAAAGAACTTCAAAGCCTTGCCATTCGCGCGCTGCCAGGAAGCCACGAATCGTAGAGAGGATTCCCGAGTGACGTCACGCAACAACAACACATCAGCTCGAAAGTCGGGGATTCCCTCAAGAACAACAGCCTTCAACTCAACTCAAAGCAAGTAACAAACAAATCTCTAATTTGCTGAGCTGATCGAATGAATCGTTAAAAGATAACGATAGCCAAGTCTTCTGTTTGTGACGTCTCAAGGTCGTCTTTATTCTCAGGAAAGGAGAATAGCTTAACTTTCTTCAAACTGCTTTCATCTTGCCATAACGTGTATGTGTGTGTATGTGATTTGTTTGTTTTGTATGGTATCCTAGAATAGTAAATAAACTCTCGATTCATTTTTAATGAATAGTCTGGTGCCGTGATTTTCAAATCTTAAATTATTTGCCAAAGATCGTGTTACCTGTTGCTCATAAATTTCCCAACAATTCTTATTCTCGTATCCACGAGACAAATAGAATTGCTAAAATATACTGTATTAATACTCACTGGTCGAGTCGTTAATAAGGTATAAACTGTACATTTTGATTAATATCAATTAATCTATACATTTGTGATTAATATCAATTAATCCGATCAAAGTCGGATTTCTACGATTTGATTCCCTAAAGCAAAATTCAAATTAAAAGCTTCAATAAAGAGCTAAAATTATTACAAGAGTAAAAAAGTTTTTTAGTTGAATCCGCGGTCCTCTGTGATTCATATAATGGCAGTCCAAGGGAGCCATCTCTTTGAGACTAAAAAAATATATATACAGACATAACAAAATTAATACCCGTTGGTCATGATGATACATTGAGGTCTTATGATGCCAAACAATCAATTTGTGCAAGAAACTGAACATTATTTACAACATTTTTACCTCAAATTGGCAGCGTATGGAAACAGCCCTGAGAACAATAATTTATGTTGAACTGGTGAGTATTATGGCCAATCACAGACATGTTTGCAACTTCTGGCATGCAAATGGCCACATTTTTGAGCAACAGCCAATCACAGATTCAAATGGCCGATCAGAAATGCATCTAATTGGCCGTACGCACTCCAGAAGCAAAAACCATGTCTGTGATTTGATACAGTGTTCACCGGTTCAACGTAAACGATTGCTCTCA
Source organism: Onychostoma macrolepis (assembly GCF_012432095.1). Taxonomy (NCBI): domain Eukaryota; kingdom Metazoa; phylum Chordata; class Actinopteri; order Cypriniformes; family Cyprinidae; genus Onychostoma; species Onychostoma macrolepis. Next base: position 6,206,125 of record NC_081158.1, on the reverse strand, counting down.
GGACAATATGCACACACAGTGAATTTGAGGTAAACAATGAATGAGGTCTTGCTTCATAAGACCTCAATGCATCGTCATGAGCAATGGGTATTAATTTTTTGTCTGAATATGTTTTTGGACTCTCAAAGAGGTGGCTCCCTTTGACTGCTATTATATGACTCACAGAGGGCCACAGTTTCAGCTAAAAATATTCTTTACTGTTCCACTGAAGAAAAAAAGTCACCTATATCTTGGGTGGCCTGAGGGTGAGTAAATGAATACCAAATGTTAATTTTTGGGTGAAATATTCCTTTAAGATAAATATCATTCAGTACATTAGAATTTCAATTAATTTTACAGCACAGACCACAGAATTCCATGGCCAGTCAACATTAACCTCTCCAGCATCCTCAGCATGCTCCTCAATCTCAATCTCACCCAGCCACCTAATTACTGCTGCAGATTGGGTTGACAGCTTCCAGGTTCCATGGGAGAAGCTTCCTGAAGTTTTGATGCAGTGTTTGGAGAGAGGGAAAAGGCCAAGCCCACGGTTACGTAGAGAAATGATCAGGATTGTCGCTTCTGAGATGATGCATGCCTGTGCTTCTCCCAATAGACAAGCCTCGACAGAAGTTGCCAAGAAAATGGTTGGAAAGTATCCTCAGTTACTGCAAGATGTCATAGAAGGTGATGTGATAGGACCAGGATATCACTCACTGGTCAAGCAGTTACAAGCTTGAATTGAAAATGTGAAGCGGTCTTCAGTACCACGGATATTGAAGCGCAAACGGGTGTCAGATGAGTATGATACTGATGAAATCCCAGCTGAACGAAGGGCAGCTGTTCAGGACACATATGGCTGCATACAGTGGGACATGAAATTCATGCCAGTGAGTGAGACACTGGAAAGTCAACAGGAGAAAAAAGATAAACTGAAGGTGCTCTGAACAGGCAATCATTAGTCCAGAGAACAGATCTGCAATCACTCATGGAAGAGTTGGCATGATGGTTCACTTTCATGACCTTACTGGTGTATCACTAAAAGAGACTTTCCTCAGTAATGTGGAGAAAAAAGGAAAAGGTGTTCTGGACTTCCTGAGAGGTGTTTGTGCAGACAAGAGCAAACAAGTTTTGCAGGCTGTCACAAAGCTAAAAATTGTGAACGACCAGATCCCCACCTTCATCACTGCTGTCTGCATGATGTTTGCAAGCTATTACTGCCTCAATATCCACTATCCTGTGGGTCTGGGCTCCACACTTGAGTTCCTTCAGAGGTAATGTTTTTTTCTCTTTTAGAACAAATTACTTTATCTAGTGGTTGATTTTGAATTCTTGCATTCAAAAAGGTGTTTCTTCAACATCAATCCATCAAAGAAGGGCACAAAAGTGGAAACGAAGAAAAACAACTGTCAGTGAATCCAAGAGTCCTCACCCTCATCGCTGATGTCTCTGATCATGGAGAGAGACATGTTAAATATGGACCTTCAGTTAACATCCATAACACTTAAACAGCACTAGTTGTATGGAACAGTATCTATTTTACTGTACCTACTGTTCTGTTAACCACTAACAGGTTTTGGGTTAATGTTACTGTTTTAATAAGCATTGTTTTGGTTTTGTTAAATTGACAAACTGCCTTATTATTAAAAGTTACTAATGTCTAATGATTACCTAAGGCCAATGTAATAGAATATTTTGTAAATTTTTGTTAGAGGCTGCGTTTGTTCAGTTAGGTCGAAACAAATTCTGAGAAAGACCAACTTTACTTGCATATTTCTGATTTTTGAACTACCTGTATATAATGCAATGTGTGTTTAATTTTGGCTTTTGAGAAGTTTGTCATTTGAAAATTTGAAGAGTCTGATACTAGTGGGGAGTTCAGAGTGTTTGGCTGTCCACATGCTGAGGTTAATTAAAGTTCTGGAAAACATATTCTGGACCTTTTTTAGTGATTTATGTGACCGTTCAGATTAGGTACATGGTTGATGTCATTGCTAAGATCTAAGAAACTACTTTAAAGTAAGTAAACTGAACACTATCAAATCCTTTATGTTAAAAGTATGTTGTCTTTATACAGACACTAGCTGAATAGACTTCTGTTGTGTAAGTTGTCTTGTCATAACAATTGTAAAAGTTGACTTTCACTTCTGTCACGTTTTAGGCAGCGCTTTCAAACTCATGAGTGGTTGTTTACTTGGAGGAAACAACTTGCTTGGACCTTTGTGACACCAAAGAAAGTGGTGAGATTGTAATCTATTTCAATATTTTATTATTTATTTATTTATTATTATTATTTTACTTTTAAGGATGTATTTTTTGTGGAATCAAACTTTAGTCGCTGCAATATGTGTTGTGTTCTACCAGGTGAGCCATTTGTGAGGCAAAGCTGTTTATTTTTCACTGAATATAGCCATGTATTTATTACATGTAATTTACAAACTGCATTTAGAAGATTGAAAGACATGCTTAAAACAAATTTGCCTTATTTAGGACAATGTATTTTGTTTTATCTCTTTTTCTTACGTCTACAAGAGGTTGCACGTGACATGGTCCTCATCAATCTCTTTTTCCTGCAAGTCTCCTTTTGGATTAGATGTCTTTATAAATAGCGGTAAGTTGTACTATTCAGCATACATTAATGACTTCCTTACTAAACAAGTTTTAAGTACTACTAAATCATTTAACCCTTTCCTTAACAAAGTCTCTAATTTTTCCTAAGCTTTATCAGCACTGAGCTTCATAGAGTACATTTGATTTATATGATTTAAACTGGAACTGCCCTGCATCAATAATTGTCAGATCGTACATGTTAACTTTTGGTCACTTGCTCATCTATTGTAACTCTATTGTCATTGATATGGACAAAATTGCTATACTACAATTTTCAGTCTTTCATTGCAATCACAGTCTTTTCATAATCTTCCAAATTATATTTACACAGTCTCATGTTGTCGTGGGTCAAGCACGCATTTGCGTGTTTACAACAGTATGTGATGTAAAACTATTTATCATGAGGAAACATTGTGTGCATTATTTAGTAAAACAAGGGAACAATGTGAGACTGACTGGCCGATCACCGGTCCAGTTGAAGCACGCTGAAAATTGTCTGATTCTGGTCCCTAGCCGGTCAGTTGGTGCATTTCTTATTATTACCGTTATAATTTTTTTATTGTTTTTTTTTTGGCTTGCAGAGAAGATCATGTCATCATGTCAAAGCACAATCTGTTGGCAATTTATGATTCTTCAAGAAGAAACAATGACAACACCTGCTCAAAATTCCAGTTTTCAGAACAGTGCTACCTGTCTGAAAGAGCCTCTGTCCCACCTCTCTTCAGTAAAGTCTGGAGCCAGTAATTCAGACACCAGTCTCAAGGATAATTATTGGTAAGTCCTGGTAGTTCAGTAAATTTTCACCACCTTTATGTATTTGGCTAGTCACTGATCTCGTCTGATGATTTGTAACACATACAGGTGCATCTCAGTAAATTAGAATGTCGTGAAAATGCTTACAATTTTTTCTTGTAAGTTATTTCAAAAAGTGAAAGTTTCATATATTTTAGATTCATTGCATGTAAAGTAAAACATTTAAAAAAAAAAATTGTTTTAATTTTGATGATTAGAGCTTACAGCTCATGAAAGTCAAAAATCAGTATCTCAAAATATTAGAATATTTACATTTGAGTTTCAATTAATGACCATCCCTACAGTATAAATTCCAGGTATCTCTTGTTCTTTGAAACCACAATAATGGGGAAGACTGCTGACTTGGCAATGATCCAGAAGACGAATATTGACGCCCTCCACAAAGAGGGTAAGTCACAGAGGGTCATTACTGAAAGGTGTGGCTGTTTACAGAGTGCTGTATCAAAGCATATTAAATGCAAAGTTGACTGGAAGGAAGAATTTGGGTAGGAAAAGGTGCACAAGCAACAGGGATGACTGCAAGCTTGAGAATACAGTCAAGCAAAGCTGATTCAAACACTTGTGAGAGCTTCACAAGGAGTGAACTGAAGCTGGAGTCAGTGCATCAAGAGTCAGACGCTCAGACGTCTTCAGTAAAAGGGCTACCAAGCCACTTCTGAAACAGAAACATGGTCAGAAGCGTCTTACCTGGGCTGTGGAGAAAAAGAACTGGACTGTTGCTCAGTGGTCCAGAGTCCTCTTTTCAGATGAAAGTAAATTTTACATTTCATTTGGAAATCAAGGTCCCAGAGTCTGGAGGAAGAGTGGAGAGGCACATAATCCATGTTGCTTGAAGTCCAGTGTAAAATTTCCACAGTCTGTGATGATTTGGGCTGCCATGTCATCTGCTGGTGTTGGTCCACTGTGTTTTCTGAGATCCACAGTCAATGCAGCCATCTACCAGGAAACTTTAGAGCACTTCATGCTTCCTTCTTCTGACAAGCTTTATGAAGATGCTGATTTCATTTTCTAGCAGTACTTGGCACCTGCCCACACTGCCAAAGGTACCAAAAGCTGGTTCAATGACCATGGTGTTACTGTGCTTGATTGGCCAGCAAACTCGCCTGACCTGAACCCCATACAGAATCTATGGGGTATTGTCAAGAGGAAGATGAGAGACACCAGACCCAACAACGCAGATGAGCTGAAGGCCACTGTCAAAGAAACCTGGGCTTCCATACCACCTCAGCAGTGTCACAAACTGATCACCTCCATGCCACGCCGAATTGAGGCAGTAATTAAAGCAAAAGGAGCCCCTACCAAGTATTGAGTACATATACAGCAAATGAACATACTTTCCAGAAGGCCAGCAATTCACTATAAATGTTTTTTTTTATTGGTCTTATGAAGTATTCTAATTTGTTGAGATTTTGAATTGGTGGGTTTTTGTTAAACGTGAGCCTAAATCATCACAATTAAAAGAACCAAAGACTTAAACTACTTCAGTCTGTGTGCACTGAATTTATTTAATACACGAGTTTCACAATTTGAGTTGAATTACTGAAATAAATGAACTTTTCCACGACATTCTAATTTATTGAGATGCACCTGTATGATGATTGTCGGATTGCTTGAGTGGAGGCAACTGTGTATTTAGGCTGCAAGCTGACAGATGTGAAACAAATGCTTGTGATTAGCTAGGTGCTGAGTTGTGTCTTTGCCCTGATACTCTATTGATTGTCAGAGTGGCCAGAGTGTTGTTCGCTTTTGTGTAGTTCATTGGAATTCAGTTTAACAAAAGAAGACTTATGTCTTTGTAGGCATAATGCTCATGGACTGTATCAATCTAATTTGTCTTTGTGTCTGTTTCCTGCAGAGAGATCATGCCGGTCCACAGGGACTACATGCGAGTCCTCAGGTAGTACACGTGACAATGCAAGCTTTACGTTGCCAGTTTTTCAAACCAACTCAGTCCCATATCTTCAGTCAATTGAGGACTTGTTACTATTGTTCAACAAGAGCAAGTTGCTCTGATTGATGTTTATTCCATCATTGGTTATCCTTAATTTATTGTGGACACATGCAGTTTTTCCAAGATCAACATGTTGGTGAGTATACTGGACAAGTTATTGGATCAAACTATTATAACAGTGTCTGTATATAAAAAAACTCTTTCTTTAAAGTCTATTAATGATAGTCTGTGCCTTGATTTACAATGGGTGGCATTTAATAATTCATTTAGTAATTTAAAATAACCTGACTGACTGTTGACTTAAAATCTATGGCAACTAACTGTAATGCCTTATGTGTTATACTGTAATTTTTGCGGTGAAATTCTGGCAACCACAGCTGCCGGTAATTTTCTGTAAAATTGAACTTTACAGTAAAATACTATAATATTTCATACAGTTGTATTGTATTTATTACAGAGATAGACTGTATGTAGGTTTAAAGTATATTTGTTATTTGTTAAAGTAGTTTACCATAAAACAATTTAACATTTACAGCTGCAATTTTTAAAGTAAATTATTGTAAACAGGTTTACATTTTATCTGTTTTATTTAAGAGTAATGTACCGTAAACAACAAACAATTCTCAACTGTAAAATTTACAGTTGCCATAAAGCATTCTGTAAAGTGTTACACATTGTCACATTGTCAAAAATTGTCATTTTTTACGGTGAAATTCTGGCAACCACAGCTGCTGGTATTTTACCGTATTTTACACAATTTTTTTTTTTACAGTGTAGGGCAGCATTGATAGACTCAAGGACCTCTGTGTCTTGCCAGGTGGGAACTAAGTGACGTGTCTTCCTGTCTTCAGACAGAACCTGAGACAAGGCCTGACTATGCTACAAGACCCTCGCAATCATCTTCTGTCTAGAGCCCCATCTTGTTGGACACTCTGTGATTAAGGAATGCTCTGGCAGATTCAGATGTTTTTGTGCCTCACTCAGTGCGTTTTTCTTTTTCCAGCTGTGTGAGAAATGGCTAACCAGCTGCTTACAAAGTCATGTTGCCCGATTTACCCTTGCATCAGCCTTCAAAGCATTTTCTAAAAAAGAAAAGAAATATTGTGTAGTTTTGCATTTTCCAGACTTGTAAACAAGACTTAACAAGTGCAAAGTGCTTCACAGAAAGCAATGCAATTAACAATATGTGAAATATAAATCATAAAGCAAGAAAATTAAGTTATACAAACAATTCGTCTCAAAGTGATTTAGATGTTGTTGTTTTTTTTTTTAAATATAAAGACAAAAGCAATGCTTAAAGATAATAAACATATTGCAACTATCTACAAACCTATATGGAGAGGCCTACTTACCAATGGCAAGATGCAGCCTGTGGCCAAAACATTGAAGTCCGGTGAAAAACACTTCCACACGTGCTAAACTTGCAATGAAACATTTTCAGAAAAGACTAAGAGAGATTAAAAGAGAAAAGGTGGGTCCACACTGTTCCTATGCAGAGACTGTTAAGGGCACACGGCTGGCTAACCTAGCTGGCTAGCTAACACACCACATGGTGGTTAGAAAGCGTTATAGAACACCAAAATATTATTTATGTATTTACATACGCTGTACAATTGATAAATGACAGCAACCCACCAGGGAAGACAGATGGTTAAGTTTATCTGTTTGCTAACTTAGCTAATTGTAATACTACTGATAATTTGCCACCTTCTCCAAAGATAAAGAAAGCCTTTGAACAGAACCTGGGCTCTGAACCCTCTCAGAGGAAAGAGGAGAAAAAGAAGAAAGAAAAAAAAAAATTTATTACGACGCTGGTTGGTTTAAATTGCGCATGCGCAGTTTATTTAGAAACAGACAGCTTACATGACACACGCTCTGCTCTTCCTCCCGGGTTCGCCAAGTAACGTTATAACATCTGCTCACAGTTATGGCTAACTTACAGAATTAAATGAAGATACCAGCACTGATGTTTAAGTAAAACCCATATTTAAACTGACGTTTGCTTGTGTTCATTCAGTGACCGTACCATCTACAAACTACGTTACTGCCAATTAGTGTGTAAACCATGACTTCAAGACCCCCGATTAAAAGACAGCAAAACAGAAGTCATAATAACGTTACAATAGCCTGTACGGCAGCATGTGTAATGCAATAATTACCTGAGCTAAGGAAGCTGACCGGACTGATGCTTATTTTTACAGTTTATGGGTTAATGATGCTAACGTTATTTGAGCTGTCGTCATTGAGGTGGTTTTGCATGTGGTAACGGTACCTTTTTCCGTTTCATCTCCGTCGAGGTTCCAAGCGAGTAGAGGCGAGCCGAGGAGATGATGTTTAGATATAATCAACAACAACTTCACCGCGGTCAGTTCAAGAGAAATCTGAAAATATACCAAACGAAACAATCAGCACTCACTCAGATCACCGGTATTAATATATCCATAGACTTATGAAATAGATTTTACGTTACATACCTGAGACGCGTTCCTTCTTCCAAAAATGGCACCATTGGCCGCATAATTTCAAAATTCAAACAGCAGCGATCCCACAAAGCTATGCGGTGGCTGTAAAATAATGCTTCTACGGTGTAGTTACAATAATATTACAGGACTGTCCGTAAACTTCCCATCATGCATTTGCATTTACAGTAAAAACATGAATACAATGCGTTGTTGTTAAATTTATTGTAAAAATTACATCAATTGCTAACATTGTAACATCTATTTCCACAAATTACTTGAAAAACGTCCCAATTTACCTTCTCCAATTTCCATCTAGGACTTCTCTTTTCTTTTTCATAACATATCTTTGTATCAACTGTAGTACTACAGGATAATAGTCACTCTGTATTGTAGTATGTTTGATCACACTCCATGTACTGATCCCTGCTATTACAGTAGATACAAATGTCAGGTCAAGTGCCGTTTCTGTATTTTGTATACTGTTATATCGTGTTCCCTCTCCATTATTAATACACACCAAATAATTATCATCAATAAATTCTTCAATAAGTTGGCCGTTCACATCAGTATTATTACTTCACCACACCATACTACATTGTCATATAAAAGGACCCACAACAGTTTCTAAAATGATTTGACTTCATTTTTCACATGGATTATAGTAAACATTTGTCTAACCATTGTCACATTCCCAGGAACCTTCTTTGCTGCTTCTGCATAACTGATTCTCTGTTCAACCTTGAGACGTTGCACTTTGGCCTGCCTCTTACTAACCTCACAGCCTCTGTAAGCAGAACTGTGTTCCTCACCACAATTACAACACTTCAGCTTTGTACCCTCTTGGCATTTTCTATACTCATGTTCACCACCACATTTACCACATCTTTGCTTCCCCTTGCACACCGCCACTACATGTCCAAATCTCTGACATTTAAAGCACCTAAGTGGAAGGGGTATACACAATCTCACGTCGTAACACATGAATCCAATATACACTTTTTCTTTTTTTTTTTCTTTTTTTTATTTATTTATTTATTTTATTTTTGATGTAGCAGCATAATGAACAGTACATTGTTTCAAACAAATATAGTTACAATTTTCTCTGCCATTCAATTTCTTTTTTTTTAAAACATAATATAAACAAATTAACAAACAAAATAAAATAAAATAAAATAATATTATTAATAACAATAAACATTTTAATGGTTCGGGGGAGGTCAAATATATATTTAATAGTCAAATTCTATATTAAATAATGTTAAATGTTTGTTCTTGGTCTGTGGTAGAGACTGTGGGAGAAAGTCCCTTAGTTTCTGATGTGAAAAGGATATGTAAGGGAGATCACAATAACATTTCCCATTCAGAAGGGAAGGGTCATTTGTTTTATACCACCACAAAGTCTGGCCGTAATGGCCTTACATATTCGATCCACTTGGACCAAACTTTTGTGAATACATTCTTCTGAAGACGAAGGCAAAAAGTGATTCTTTCCATAACATAAATATCATTTACAATATCCATCCATTCTTGTATTGTGAGGGGTTCAGGAAGCAACCAATGCCTTGTAAGTGCTTTTTTACCAGCAATTGTTAAAATGCCAAATAGGTATCTTTCAGGCCATCTTGCCTGGAGATTCGTATTTCCTAAATATAATGTGGAAAAGTGCAAAGGCAGTGTAGTGTTAAAAATGCCTTCCACTGCTTTATGAAGCTCCGCCCAAAAGGGTTTTATCACTGGGCATTCCCAGAATATATGCCAGTGATTGGCTTCCCAAAACCCACACTGTCTCCAACATTTGGTGTCCCCTCCATCAATATGTGTTTTCTGTTTTGGTGTAATAAAAAATCTGATAAGACATTTCCACCCAAATTCCCGCCATATGTGAGAATTAGTACATTTCCACGTGAATTTACATATATCAAGCCATTCCTCACTTGATATTAAAAAATTACCTTCTTTTTCCCATTTTTCTTTAATATATTCTGTGGTGTGAGTTTTTTTTATCCTAAGACCTTTATAGAATTTAGAGATGACACCTTTATTTAAATCACCTTGGTAAGCACCTGTAAATATCTTCAATATTGGGTCATCAAAGTCTGTTTTATTTTTGATGTTATTTTCAAAATGATTGCGTAGCTGGAGATATCTATAAAAATCAGATTTCTCAAGGCAGTATTCTTTCTTCAAACTTTCAAAGTCTTTCAACTCTCCCTTTTCCGTAAGAGAATAGAATGTTGTTATTCCTTTTGAGACCCAAAATTTGAATCTATAATCCATTCTATTTGGCTTAAATTCAGGGTCATAGGCACACCATTGAATTATTTGTAATGTACGATCTAATTTATATTCTTCCTTTATTGTATTCCAGATTTTTAGTTGGGCTTTAATCCATGGGTTTTGGACTTTTTCTATAAATCTTCCTAAACTCTTATGTACCAATAATGCTTGAATTGGGGGGTCATTCATTATGGAGAGTTCGATATCTTTCCACCTAGCTTGGTATGTTGGATTACATATGTTAATTAAAGATTTAGTCTGGGTTGCATAGAAATAATCCCTAAAATTGGGTAATGCCATACCTCCTTCCTCCATTGGGAGCTGTAATGTTTTGAATTTGATCCTGGGTTTTTTCCCTTGCCAAATAAATCTGGAAATGATCTTATTTAATTCAGGCCAGTTTTTCAGGGGAATTTCTACCGGTAGTGCTTGAAATAGATAGAGATATCGTGGAAGAATGTTCATCTTTATTGAGTCAATTCTATGACTAAGGCCAAGAAAGAGACGGTATTCCACCTATGTATGTCATCTTTAATTTTTATTAAAAGTGGGTTAAAATTTGCCTCTGCTAGTGTCGAAGTTTCTTTCGTTAAGTATATTCCTAAATATTTCAGCGAATCCTGATTCCAATTAAGGTCAAATTTATCTTTAATATATTTTGGTGGTATATAATTAAAAGTCAAAATTTGCGTTTTTTGTATGTTTAACTTGTATCCTGCATATCTACCAAATTTTTCTAGAAGATTCATTAATTCAAAGAATGTATTAGTGGGATTACTTAAATAAATCAAGATATCATCGGCATATAATGCCAATTTGTGATCTTCTCCATTTATAGAGATGCCTTTGATGTTTTCAGTCTGCCTTATCCACTGTGCGAGAGGTTCTATATAGAGTGCAAAAAGCAGTGGTGAAATTGGACACCCTTGTCTTGATCCACGTTCTAATATAATGGTATCTGAAAGATACCCATTTATTTTTATCCGGGCGGATGGTTTATTGTATAGCGTACGGATGCCCCTAACAAAGATTTCGTGCATGCCAAATCTTTCAAGGGCTTTATATAAGAAAGGCCAGCTTATGGAATCAAAAGCCTTTTCCGCATCTAAACTAATTAAAAGAGCTTCAAGTTTGTTCTGTTGAATTCGGCTTAATATATGTAGAGATCGTTTAATATTATCATGTGTTTGTCTTTGAGAGATAAACCCAGTTTGATCGTTATGTATTAGTTGGGGGAGAATCTTTTCCAGTCTTTTGGCAAGGATGCTAGTATATAATTTGTAATCAACATTCAAGATCGAAATTGGTCTGTATGAACTACATTCTAATTTATCTTTTCCCTCTTTTGGGATAACTGAGATCACCGCCTCACTCCATGATGAAGGCATTTTGGCCTCCATTAATGATGTACTGCAAGCCCGAAGAAGACTCGGTATTAATTCAGATCGAAGAGTCTTATACCACTCTGACGAAAAGCCGTCAGGGCCGGGAGATTTATTCGTCTTGAGCCCATTTTCACTAAGGTGAAAACAAAAGTTTTTCATGTTCTTCTGGAGTGAGATGTGTCTCTTGTAGGAGCGCAATCTCTGCATTTTCCCTTTTCATTTTTAATAGTATTTGACTTCTCTTGGCTGGATTCAAAATCCCATTCACATTAAATGTAGTAACTTTAAGGTTGTGCTTATTCATATTCTTCTTTGTTGGTTAACAGACTTAACCTCTCCAGCAGTGCCTCTATTATTGTTCAATTTGTACATTAACAGTACTTCTCCCAAATTGCAAACATTAAACAAGAACCAAAATAGAACAATTATAAACAACAACATGCCACCGTAACAAATAAGAACAGTTGTTTCCGGTATTGAGGCTCGTTTCAAAAGAGAAGCCTCTGTAAGGGAAAGTCCCACTTAGTGTCTCAAGTGGGGCCCTATTATATATAGCTGTACGTTAGTCCAAATAAACTTGTAAATGATTTAACGAAAACAAAACAAAAATAAATCTCGGATAACTCGCCACTTAACAAGTCCCGACTTCAATTATTTACAAAGTAAAACCGTAGGATTTAAGTTACACAACTGAATAAACACCCATGGTAGTCAGAATATAAAGTATAACTGTGAGAGTCATTTGAAACTTATCTGTATTTATGAGTCACACGTAAACCTTTCATGGGTGATCATTTCCTGAATCTCTGGAGTTTTTCTTTGTATTGTGGGTGAGGAGTTTTCTTGGATTGTGTGCAACCATCCACTGTTCCAGATTCCAGATCTCCGCCCCGGTTTCGTCTTCTCCCCGCCAGTTGCCAAGTAGATAGTTGCGTGATTTCCTCCTGGTCCGTAGTAGTAGGTGGCCTCACCACGGTAACGGGGAATCCTCGTGAAACCATGTCTCTCGTTGCCTCCGCAGCATCCTGGTACGTTCGAGTGCCATCATCATAAAGTACACGCATCCTTGCCGGGTACGGTGTCTGGAACTTTATTTGTTTTTCTTTTAACACTTTCTTGACCTCGGCGTACTCCCCTCGTTTCTTAAGCACTTCAGGAGGGAAATCATGATCAACGAAGAAGCGAGAGTCATTGCAAAACACTTCTTTTTTCTGCCAAGCTCTCCGGAGCACCTCCTCCTTTGTCCGGTAACTGCCGAATTTTACTACTATAGACCGTGGCTTTGCGTGCGGATTGTTGGATTTCGGTACTAATGCCCGGTGTGCTCGTTCAATCCCGAGTTCTCTGTCCTGGGGAAAGTCTAATGCACTTTTCAACAAGTTATCTAGAAAGTCAACCATGTCCGTACCTTCTTTATCTTCGGGTATTCCGTAAATCCTTAAATTGTCTCTACGAGCTCGGCCCTCCTGATCTATGAGTCTGGCTTCCAGATTAGCTTGGCGCTGTGTTAGCCGCTTAATTAGCGTTGACGCAGCTTGAAGCGTGGTCTCAGTTTCCTCAATTCTTTCCTCTACCTCCTCCAGTCTATCGTTTGTTCTTTTCAGTTCTTGTTTAATGTCGGAAAGCTGAACCTTGTTATCCTTTCTGAATTCTTGGAGTTCGTTGAGGATGCATCGCAGGCTAACTTCAGAACTATCTTCGCCTACTTCTGCTACCTTGCCTTGTTTCAGGGTCATTTTCTACTACATTTGCCATAGTCCTACTTCTAGTAGTGACCCCTTTCTCCATTGTTGTATAAAATATTTACCAAGTTTCACATAAACTGATTTTTGGGGGTTATTTTAGAAAACCATCGGGGAGCTCGAAAATTAGGCTGTCATCCTCTTGGTGGCGTAACCGGAAACCCCCAATATACACTTTTTCCTGGAGTTTTTCCTGATCAAAATTGATCCTGTGGCTAATTTTACACAAATTACACAAACTTCATTTTCCAAAAGATTTCTATTTAATGAAAAATTAGCCTTAATTTTACACTGTGGCTAATTTTACACAATGATTGCAAAATTGGTTTCATTTTCCAAAAGATTTCTATTTAATGAAAAATTAGCCTTAATAAATGAACTATTATTCATGAGGTTGTATTTTTTTGTTTTTTGTTTTCCTTCTGGGGCCTGAAATAGAGGAATTTTGGTCAATATTGACAATTAAACAATATTTTTCTGAGTGTTTTTGTGCTGGCACCTTGACTGGTTTAGGTCTGTCATTGATTAATAAATATGAAAATAAAACCGCCAGTAGGTGGCAGCAAGTCCCTGTTTTAATAAATGACTTACTGAATCGTTCAAATCAAATGACTGGCTCACTCGATTTGTTCAAAAACTGATTCATTCATGGAACGAAACACCATGCTGCTATGCACTGTTGTATAAAACTAAGTACATTAAATTTTGTGCTCACGGCCTCGCGCACGTGCTGATATAAAGAAAAGTACATTGCTTGTACAATGAATATAAAAATGTAAAAACTCATACATGGGTATTTTTTGTTTCATTGCTGGAATTATAAGAGCATTCTAACTGTATTCTAAAGGGCTTCATCGCGCAGTCCCGCATCTCTGAGTCCCTCACAGTCACACATACATTATGTCAGGAGAACGTCTTTAAATTCTAATCAAGGAAAAATCATAGCTTCTGTTGTCTTCTTTTAAAAGAATTTCAAAAGTTGACGAAATTGCTTCCGCTTGTGCGCAGCTTGTTACAGTACCAAGTTCTGATTGGCCAATTGTCGTTATTTAGTTCATAAATGATCATAAGTAGAGAATTTTAACATTTTACGTGCATGATAAGTTTTACTTAATACACAAAATTGATAATCCAAAGGGGATGGTAAGGGGGGGATGGTGGTTTTACAGAGGGGATGCTTTTTATCATTTTTTTTGACCAGGGGGATGCCATCCCCTCACATCCCCCCTCAATTCGAGTCCTGGTTATTTTGTTGTTTGATATTTTGTATGGTTTGAATTTTGTTATGCAATTTATTGGTTGTTGAACTTATATTTCTTCATTCATATTTTGTTATTTAAGTTTCCAAACCAGTCTGATACACCTGTGCAAATGACTCATGTACTGGCATTGGTGAGAATAAAACTTGAAAATGAACGTGGTCTCAAGGTGTTTTAACTGACACTCCATTGTGATACTCCCCCCACGAGTCAGCAGCATCCTAAGAGTCTACTACACACGCGCCTAATGTACGACTCCTGTATCGCCTTTACTTCAGTTTCAATCATCATCCATCAAAACTTGAATATAGTTTAATTTTAAGCTATTTTGCGGGTGGCCAACGTCGGTCCTAGAGCACCACAGTCCTGCAGAGTTTTGCTCCAACCTTGATTAAAAACTCACCTGCCTGTAGCTTTCTAGTAACCCTTATGCTGCCTTCACGTGCTACCAGAATTATTGTAAATATGAGTTTCCTAATCAGAAATTTACTACTGGGAAATTCTGAAATAATTCTGATACCAGAGTTTCCGAGTTGGGCGGGTCATAAACTTTAAACATGGTGGAGGGAACAACTATTTCTTCAGATCAGCTTTTCCACAATCTTCCCTGATAGTGAAATTGCAAAGAGTGTTTCATGTGGCCAGACAAAGTATGCCTGGATATGCACTTATGGTACGGCTCTCTGTTTCAAAGGTCTGCTCACCAACAAACTTTAATTATTTTAATTATTAATTTAATGATTATGAACACAAATTAAGCATGACAAACCAAACTCCTATTAACTAATATGTCATAAGGCAAACCAAAAGGCTTCTTACAAAAAGTCCTTACAAAATAAAGTAATTATGATTGTTCTGTTTTTATTAATGTTGTTTTCTAAAGTAGGGTACATGTAAGATGAAAGTAGCACATTTGTGCAGGACTGCATGGGCACATATTACCGTATGTATTACAGAAATGTTTGTTGCTATGACTCTCCTGCTTTCCAGTAATTTCAGATTACTTTTGAGAATTTAAAATAAATTCTGCAGAAGTTACCCTACACATTTAGTTAGAGTTTCTGTTTCGTCTTAATTGACTTTTAGTTTGTCTGTTCCCCTTATGTTTTGTCTTCGTTCCTGTTTGTCTTGGTTGACCAAGGCTGTGTCTGAAATCGCCCTCTATACCCTTAAATAGGCACTATATGAGATGACAGCTATTTGTAGTGGTGTCTGAAATTGTAGTGGACGTTATCGAGTGCACTCGTTCAATCCCATAATGCACTGCAATAACAAGTGTACAACTGATGTACACTTAACTGCTCGAGAATATCGATAATGCACTTAATCCACATTAAGAGTGGTTTGCATTTCTCCTGTAACTTGATTTTGTATTTAATAAGACTATATATTTCAGAATGCCCTGTTAATCTTTATCGTCGTGCATGTTGGCATTCACACCATAACACCCTGTGTCTTCAGATGTTTTTTTTTTTTTAAATAATACATTGTGGAAAACTGTTTCACATGCATAAAATCTAAATATATGAAATTTGTGTAATTTACCTAATACACACTTTATTGGGATGGGAACAACGTGAGGGTGAGTGATTGATGACAGAATTTTGTTAAGTGTACTATCCCTTTAAAAGCACAGAAAGCAAGGGTCCAAAAACACCTTTTCTGTACCTCCTTTATATTGACTGTAAACAGTGATAGTGATGTCTACTTTTTAAACTAAAACTATGCTGTCATTGTAATATCTGTTTACTGAATTAATCAGGGCTTACTTACATCTCTGCAGTTTTACATGTTCCAATTTCACTAATACAATCTTTTTTCTCTCTGTTTTTCCTCACCCTCAGAAAACACCATACAGCTGCTCAGTCTGGATGGAAATGTGTTGTTAAGCTGACAGTGACAAAAGCTGTAACAGAATGAAGGGGTGCAAAATTAAAGCCTAACCAAAGTCACCAACACAAACTGCCTAACACAGTATACATCATAAAACAAACAAACAAACAAATGATTTCTGAAAGTTTGGGCCAAGAGAGCCATTTCACTGGCCCAACAATCCCCCTAATCGATTCTATAGAGAGAAATAATGCCTCATCGGCACGTGATGAGACAGACCCATTCACCAGGAGAGGATATGTGACCCTAAAATGGGTAACTTTGATAGTGACGAGGGCCATCATTTGTTCTCCTTTATATCAAGGGGCCAGATTACTAATCCACGTCCACACACCTTCACACCGTCTTACTCAATTTCCTTTTTATTGAAGGAAATTAATGCATAATTAATGTCATTTGTTTTTTCAATATTTTATTAACTATGAAACTTGTGCGGTTAAGCTAATTCAGAATGGAAACTTTGTTGTCAGTTAACAGCAATATTACCTCAACAAGCCAATGTAAACCTCTTAAAGGCACTGTCTGTAAATTTGCAATAAGCAAATGTAGAGGTCGTTTTTTTTTATTAGTGGCCTACAGAACATTATCAAAACAACAAGAGGACAGTTAAAAAGGGCTTATTATATAAAATCAAATTTAAGATATTTAAAGACCTTTTTAAGACCTGCACTTCACATTTCAGCCTCTAAACATTTTTTTAAGAAAAGGGATGAGTCAGAAGTATTAATTATTATATTAATTTAAACAATTATTATCAATCAATTATTATATTATATAACAAATATATCTTAGTGTCTTAATTGTTTAGATTTTTATCATGCATTAGATCTTGTCGATCCATCGGCTCACATTTAACGAACATGTAGCAAAAATAGCAGACAGGCTTATTGAAAATGCAAATTCATTCTCTGCCAGCAGGTTTCACTCAGAACAGCAGAAATATAGTGGTTTCCCCGGTAACAGCATTTCACAAAGCAGCAGCGCCTGACTTTGAAACTGCAGTGCTCATATTTATTCAGTAAAGTCATAGCCTTTTTAAGTTTAATCGCATTATTAATCTATATAGCAATTCTTGTCTTTCCGTCCCCAAATTTAGGACCTCTTATAATTAAGACCTTTTCTACCAAGAGTTTTCATGGCCTTAAATTTAAACAATTAAACGGAAGACTTTTTAAGGACCCGCTGAAACCCTAAGAACATAGTTCAGTGCAAACATTTCTATCATACATTTAGCAAAAAGGTTTTGTTGACTATGCAATTTACCTTTCAAATCTGAGGCAAGTGCAACTCTGCCATCCTCGCTGTTTGTGAGCAGTAAATTTTTATTTTTAAATAAAAATACAGATTTCCAAACATATGGGAATCCCCTTGAACTTGGTAAAAAGATAATCTGTGTACCATCTTGACTGAAAAATACTGTTTTCCTTGTCAGTTTTTCATTTATTTTTTGCTAATGTTAGTGAATGTTTACATTAGAGTGCACGTCCTACTGCGCTGAAATTAATACGGGGAGCGGCTGGAAATAGCGATCTCTGGATGGAGATAGTATTAACATCATAAACTGAAAGCGATCTTTACGTGACTATTCCAAATGTTTTAAAATGTATCACCCGAGTCTAATATGATCCAGCGGGCCGTACTAAAAGACAATGCGGGCCGCCAGTTGCCCATCCCTGGCATAGATGGTAAGGCACATGCTTTTTGACGCGATCGACCCGAGTTCAAACCCGCCATTTGCCTAACTTTTTTTTGAATGAGAATGAGAAACAATGAGAGAATGAGAATGAGCTTTATTGCCAGGTATGTTTCAAGGTCAAGGTCAAAATTTATTTATATAGCACCTTAAAACAACATGAATGTTGACCAAAGTGCTTCACAAGCAAAGCAAATACAACAAATAAAACGGAACCAAAAAGTATTCAATACGAAAACTTAAAAAGATGATAAAAACTAAAATTTATAATGGTCAAAAAAAGTCATAGCCGGCTATATCCCAAAAAACTACTACCCCTAGCATTTAAGAGATGCATAAACAATAAAACCAAGTTATGAGTAAGCCTGAGAAAAAAGGTAAGTTTTAATTGATGCTTTAAAAAGGCAGCCCCCTGCGCAAATCCTCCCAGCACGACATCAGCAGCAGGAACAACCAGGCAGCGCCGAAGGCCCTGCGTTCCGACACAAGGCGAACCAGGACAGTCGTGCTTCGATCCAATGTAAGTCGACAGTAGCAGCTCTTTATGTAAATCTTCTTAGCGCAGTAACAATGGAAATAACAAAACTTCGCCGATCTGTGACCAAGTGATTTAACTCAAGCAGGTTTTTTATCATCCAGGCATAGTCGTCCTTCGCATAAAATAACTTTTTTTTTAATAAACACATCATAATAAAACTATGTAAAATAAAAGTATTTTGATTCAATTAAAGGTTAACCGGAGAGCAGCGGCAGACAAAATCCACAGTGTGCACTCAACGGGAACCGGAACCGGAACACTAGTTCCACATGTTTACACAAACGAGGAATTTGTTATAGTGACAGAAGCTTCACAGTGCAACAGAATGACAGCGACAAGACCAGACACAGATAATAAAAAGAATAATATAAAAATATACAAAATAGACAATGTACAAAATAGCAAAAACACAATATATAATATAGACAGTTATGTATGTACAGGTATGATATGTGCAAATTTGAAATGTAAATAAGTATGTGTGGTGAATAAATAATGTATAGTAGTGTTGTGTGTTCCACATTATTATCAGGTGTTCATGAGATGGATTGTCTGAGGGAAGAAACTGTTCCTGTGCTGGTTGTTCTGGTGCTCAGAGCTCTGTAGCGTCGACCAGACGGCAGCAGTTCAAAGAGGGAGTGTGCTAGATGTGAGGGTCCAGAGTGATTTCAGCCCTTTTGTTCACTCTGGATGAGTACAGTTCTTGGAGAGCGGGGAGGGTGTACCAATGATTAGCTCAGCAGTCTGGACTACCCTCCGTAGTCTTCAGAGGTCAGATTTGGTAGCTGAGCTGAACCAGACAGTTATTGAAGTGCAGAGGACGGATTCAATGATGGTGGAGTAGAACTGTTTCAGTAGCTCCTGTGGCAGGTTGAACTTCCTCAGCTGACGAAGGAAGTACAACCTCTGCTGGGCCTTTTTCACAATGGAGTTAATGTGATTGTCCCACTCCACTGCAGTCACAGTCCTGTTCATGATGGAGAGTGGGGGGTGAGGGGAGAGGAGGGGGGTTTCTCCTGAGGTCCACGATCATCTCCACAGTTTTGAGCGTGTTGAGCTCCAGGTTGTTAAGACTGCACCAGACAGCCAGCACCTTAACCTCCTGTCTGTTAGCAGACTCGTCACCGTCCTGAATGAGGCCAATCAGTGTGGTGTCGTCTGCAAACTTCAGGAGTTTGACAGAGAGGTCTTTAGAGGTGCAGTCATTCGTGTAGATGGAGAAGAGCAGTGGGGAGAGAACGCAGCCCTGAGGAGCTCCAGTGCTGATCGTACGGGTGCTGGATGTGTATTTTCCCAGCCTCACTAGCTGCTGCCTGTCTGTCAGGAAGCTGGTGATCCACTGACAGATGGAGGTGGGACGGAGAGCTGAGTTAGTTTATTCTGGAGGGTGTCCGGGATGATGGTGTTAAAAGCGGAGCTGAAGTCTACAAACAGGATCCTCACATAAGTCCCTGGTCTGTCCAGATGCTGCAGGGTGAAGTGCAGTCCCATATTGACTGCATCATCCACAGACCTGTTTGCTCTGTAGGCAAACTGAAGAGGATCCAGTAAGGGTCCAGTGATGTCCTTCAGATAAGCCAAAACCAGTCTTTCAAATGACTTTACAGACCTGTGGCTCTAACATCTGTAGTCATTAAGTCCAGTTATTTTGGGTTTCTTTGGGACGGGGATGATGGCGGAGCGTTTGAAACCTAACCAATTTCTAAAAATGTTCTCCCTTTTCAAATCTCATATTGCATCGGAAAGGCATTTACTGTCAATAAAAATGAAGAAAATAATCAAAAAGTTGAAAATAAAGTATCAAGTAGGATTAGGGTAGGTGTAAGGAGGGCTTTATTGTCCCAATAAGGTGGCATCCATTTAATAATTTGAATTAAAATGATAATTTACACTCAATACAATATTATTGTGTACTGTTTTATAATGTACTACAATACTGAGGTGCAGATAATTGCAACTATTTGCAATAAGTAGTTTAAATGGCAGAAAATCTTGCTATAAATAGCAAGATTTTCTGCTATTGAATCTATAGCTATTTGCACTTAGTGTAAATAGAATCCATTGCAAATAGCCGCTGCCAAATAAATCTTAGTAATATGTAAATCCACTCTTGTTGTTGCTTTATGACAGCTTTAAGTAATCTAAATGCAAATTATGAGAAGATATCTGACAGTCAGTAAGTCAAAAAAAAACAACAACAGGGTCCCTGCAGGTCCATAAGAAGTCAAATCAAAAGTCTTACAATCAGTTTAATCAAATTTAAATCCTTGAAAAGACTTATACAGTATATACTAAATAGCATAAGAAAAGTTTAATTATCATATATTTAATATAGAGGTCTTATATGGGGATAAAAAAACAAATCCGATATGGATTATTGTGATTGATTATTAAACTTCAAAAGGCGATAACTCCATTAAATGTGAGCACTGCACATTTCAAAGTAGAAACAAGACACTGCTGTTCAACAGGCCAGGTTTTTCAGTAGTACAAATGTATATCTGAAGGGAAATGAATATCTTTAGAAAAGGTTTGATGGCGTTTACATTTCATCTTACCTTTCATTTTCTCGATTGCTAACACAATTCATCAAACAATTCACAATTTTCTCTCAGCTATGAATACCATTTCAAAACTACACATGAACTTGTACGAATGTCAAACTTCCACGTCAAAATCAAATATTTTACTCAAAAACATATCCTCACAATCAAATTTTAGCCTCATATGACATATGCAACAAGACTATCCCGTCTCAGTTCTGTAAAAATACAGGATATGAAAGAAGTACTTCTTTAGTGTTTTCTTTTAACCGTAGTTTCACGTCTCAAGTGCAGCTGCATACTGCGTGAGCTACCGATCAAACCTACTGAATATGAAAACCCATACACATGAAGCTGGATATGTGATGCTAACGTCCAAAAGTATCAGTTTTTAAATCTCGCAGCATGTTTAAAGTGTGATTGAGTAGATATGGTAGATAACTTCATTCAGCAAAAGGAGCGAATCCTTTTCCAAATCGCTTCATTCATTTTGTTGAGTTAAGATCAAATGTTAAAAATTGTAACAAAATTCCCCCAACATTTCAATCTGTGATCATAAACTTCTTTTGAAATGTGACAGCTGCATGGACTATGATTAGGGGGGAAAATACATAATAGTTTAGTTTTTTTATTTTAGCAGTGTCTTCTACCGCTGCTTTGTCAACATAAGCTTTCAGGAGCAGTGTTGCTCCAATAGTGTCTGCTGGACTTTGGTTTGGTGCAAGAAAAACAGAAATGTAGCCCGTAACCTTAAACTTCTGCAGAAAACTGTAATGAGTTCTTTATGGCTTTCTGCTCCTGACCTACAAACCTGAGGCTTATGTATGTGAAAATATATCTAAAATATTTTATGATACTAAACTATAAATGTTAAAAAGTACAGTTTGAATTATAGAACAAGACAAAGCAGGAATAAAACACTACTCAGAAGAAAAAAAGCTGCAGATCAGAGCGTTGTGAGGACTTTACATGCATGGATGAACTTTCTGAAGAGACCAAAAAGAGCTTCATTTACATTCATTTAAAAAAAAAAAAAAAGTTTTATTGCATTTTATTTTATGTTGTAGTGTATCTTCTTGTATTGAACTCTATGTGAACTCTCTAAAAATCTTGAACTCTCGGTTTGAGAGCTTCTCTTCTTTATCTTCCTGTTTTCTGTAAATGCTGTTATTACATGCAAATGCGAAAACAGACGTTTCCTGTTTACTCCTGGGAAAAGAGGAAGTTCTAAACATTAGCAAAGTGAGGTTTATCTGATAAAATGTGTAACAAAAAAATAAAATAAAAAAAGTAAAAAATCTGTGAAATTTACTGTAAAATACCGGCAGCTGTGTTTGCCAGAGCTTCACTGTAAAAAATGTGGTAGCAATATTTTAGGTTTTACAGACCTAACTTAAATTCATGGTAATAAAACATATTTCGTTAACTGATATAACCTGATGTTCTAAGTACTAATATCTGTCTTGAACCATTGTAACACACTGATAACCACCAAAAAACAGGTGGTGATGAGATACTTTCAAAACAAAAATTAAAATAGAAAAAATATGCAATATGAAAGTAATTTGTGTTATAAAAAAATTTGAGAAAAAAATGTGTTTTACAGAGAGCAAAAAAAAACAAAACAAGATTTGGTTTTCCAAAAGCCTTTTTCCAAAAGGTACATCTGGAAAAAGGGGGTTGTCTTATAATCAGGGTCGTCTTATATTCGGGTCAATACGGTATATTAGGGCTGTCACGATATTAGATTTTTCATATCATGGTTATTGTGGCCATAAGAATTCAAAATATCGATATATCGCGATATATAGAAACCTGGGGGTGCATTAGTTCACAGTGCATTAATGTTTACAAACACAACTTGTGATTTTAATAATGCATTAGTAAATGCTGAAATTAACATGAACTAAGATTACATGGTTATCATCAATACCGGTATAATCGCGACACCCCTACGGTGTGTGTGTGTGTATATATATATATAAATAAAAGTGCTGTCAAACAATTAAATCACATCCAAAATAAAAGTTTTTAAGGTCAGATTTTTATGTCACCTGTGATAAAATTTACTCTTGGTTTCTTGTTAGGTATATAGCGTATGAAAACTGATTAAAACAAGATATTATATCTTATATTAATTTCTCTATGAAACAGTCTTAAGCTCAGCCCCCTTCTGTCGTCTCATGCTGACGGCTGGTTTATAAAGAGCAGCAGACTTCACTCTTCTCACAGTCACGGACTTCTCTGTGCAGGAATAAAATCAGGTTCTTTTTACTTTAGTTATTAATACCATTCCAGTTGTTGTTTTTCTAATCTTACCTTTTCTCGATTGCTAACACAATTCATCAAACAATTCACAATTTTCTCTCAGCTATGAATACCATTTCAAAACTACACATGAACTTGTACGAATGTCAAACTTCCACGTCAAAATCAAATATTTTACTCAAAAACATATCCTCACAATCAAATTTTAGCCTCATATGACATATGCAACAAGACTATCCGTCTCAGTTCTGCAAAAATACAGGATATGAAAGAAGTACTTCTTTAGTGTTTTCTTTTAACCGTAGTTTCACGTCTCAAGTGCAGCTGCATACTGCGTGAGCTACCGATCAAACCTACTGAATATGAAAACCCATACATATGAAGCTGGATATGTGACGCTAACGTTAAAAAAATATCAGTTTTCAAATCTCGCAGCATGTTTAAAGTGTGATGGAGTAGATATGATAGATAACTTCGTTCAGCAAAAGGAGCGAATCCTTTTCCAAATCGCTTCATTCATTTTGTTAAGTTAAGATCAAATGTTAAAAACTGTAACAAAATTCCCCCAACATTTCAATCTGTGATCATAATCTTCTTTTGAAATGCGACAACTGCATGGACTATGATTAGGGGGGAAAATACATAATAGTTTAGTTTTTTAATTTTAGCTGTATCTTCTACCGCTTCTTTGTCAACATAAGCTTTCAGGAGCAGTGTTGCTCCAATATTGTCTGCTGGACTTTGGTTTGGTGCAAGAAAAACAGAAATGTAGCCCATAACCTAAACTTCTGCAGTGCTTTATGGCTTTCTGCTCCTGACCTACAAACCTGAGGCTTATATATGTGAAAATATATCTAAAATATTATATGATACTTAACTTTAAATGTTAAAAAGTACAGTTTGAATTATAAAACAAGACAAAGCAGGAATAAAGCACTACTCAGAAGAAAAAAAGCTGCAGATCAGAGCGTTGTGAGGACTTTACATGCATGGATGAACTTTCTGAAGAGACCAAAAAGAGCTTCATTTACATTCATTTAAAAAAAAAAAAAAAGTTTTATTGCATTTTATTTTATGTTGTAGTGTATCTTCTTGTATTGAACTCTATGTGAACTCTCTAAAAATCTTGAACTCTCGGTTTGAGAGCTTCTCTTCTTTATCTTCCTGTTTTCTGTAAATTCTGTTATTACATGCAAATGCGAAAACAGACGTTTCCTGTTTACTCCTGGGAAAAGAGGAAGTTCTAAACATTAGCAAAGTGAGGTTTATCTGATAAAATGTGTAACAAAAAAAATAATAATAAAAAAGTAAAAAATCTGTGAAATTTACGGTAAAATACCGGCAGCTGTGTTTGCCAGAGCTTCACTGTAAAAAATGTGGTAGCAATATTTTAGGTTTTACAGACCTAACTTAAATTCATGGTAATAAAACATATTTCGTTAACTGATATAACCTGATGTTCTAAGTACTAATATCTGTCTTGAACCATTGTAACACACTGATAACCACCAAAAAACAGGTGGTGATGAGATACTTTCAAAACAAAAATTAAAATAGAAAAAATATGCAATATGAAAGTAATTTGTGTTATAAAAAAATTAGAGAAAAAAATGTGTTTTACAGAGAGCAAAAAAAAACAAAACAAGATTTGGTTTTCAAAAAGCCTTTTTCCAAAAGGTACATCTGGAAAAAGGGGGGTTGTCTTATAATCAGGGTCGTCTTATATTCGGGTCAATACGGTATATTAGGGCTGTCACGATATTAGATTTTTCATATCATGGTTATTGTGGCCATAAGAATTCAAAATATCGATATATCGCGATATATAGAAACCTGGGGGGGGGGGGGGTGCATTAGTTCACAGTGCATTAATGTTTACAAACACAACTTGTGATTTTAATAATGCATTAGTAATCGCTGAAATTAACATGAACTAAGATTACATAGTTATCATCAATACCGGTATAATCGCGACACCCCTACGGTGTGTGTGTGTGTGTGTGTATTATATATATATATATATATATAAATAAAAGTGCTGTCAAACAATTAAATCACATCCAAAATAAAAGTTTTTTAAGGTCAGATTTTTTATGTCACCTGTGATAAAATTTACTCTTGGTTTCTTGTTAGGTATATAGCGTATGAAAACTGATTAAAACAAGATATTATATCTTATATTAATTTCTCTATGAAACAGTCTTAAGCTCAGCCCCCTTCTGTCGTCTCATGCTGACGGCTGGTTTATAAAGAGCAGCAGACTTCACTCTTCTCACAGTCACGGACTTCTCTGTGCAGGAATAAAATCAGGTTCTTTTTACTTTAGTTATTAATACCATTCCAGTTGTTGTTTTTCTAATCTTACCTTTTTCTTAACTTTCTTATTTATCTTCCATCACTATTAAATACTGACGAAAGTTTAATGTTTTAATGTTATAGAGTATCCAGAACTATGGGTAGCTGGTGGTCTTCACCCGCCAAGGATTCAGACGTCAAGGTTTCACCCATCAATGTTAGAGTCGTCAATGAGACTCCTAAAACCTTGTCCTTTTCCACTCAAGACAGAGGGGTAAGGACTTTTCATTCTTCATGGTTCATTTTTTTCCTTGTTAGCATGTCCTATAATTAGCCAGACAATAACTGAGAGAATAACATAATATTTCACAACAATATGTGACCTTGAACCACAAAACCAGTCATGAGGGTCAATTTTTCGAAATTGAGATTTATACATCATCTGAAAGCAGAATAAATAATCTTTCCATTGATGTATGGTTTGTTAGGGTCGGATAATATTTGGCTGAGATACAACTATTTGAAAATCTGGAATCTGAGGGTGCAAAAAAAAAAAATTCAAAACAAGTTTTTAGCAATGCATATTACTAATCAAAAATTAAGTTTTGATATATTTACAGTAGGAAATTTACAAAATATTTTCAGGGAACATGATCTTTACTTAATGTCCTAATGATTTTTGGCATAAAAGAAAAATCAGTTTTGACCCATACAATGTATTTTGTGACTTCGTTTATATTTACATGTCATTTTTCACTGC
Organism: Onychostoma macrolepis; assembly: GCF_012432095.1. Taxonomy (NCBI): domain Eukaryota; kingdom Metazoa; phylum Chordata; class Actinopteri; order Cypriniformes; family Cyprinidae; genus Onychostoma; species Onychostoma macrolepis. The sequence goes on along the minus strand of NC_081158.1, from coordinate 6,179,657 downwards.
CTTTCTGATGAAAAAAAATGGATGTAAAATTCTGCTCCCCAGTACACACAGATCGACTCTGGCCGCAGCACATCCTATAAAGAGGATCAGGCAGACGCACACATCCGCATCAGACCTAAAAATCACTCGGGGGATAGTTTTTCATACAAATTTGACACCAAGAAAGGCGACACGTCTTTTATCTTAAGAGAAAACAAGGACCGTTCCCAGATTCAGATACACTGCACCTCTACGAACAAAGATTGTTTCTGTCCCAACCCCGGTAAGTTCCTGCAAACATGTCATTTCTGGACTACACTATACCGCCAAAAGTATGCACACCCCAACCATCACAGCAATGTGTGCTTGTTCAACATCTCATTCAAAATTAATTTTGCCTTTGCTGTTATAAAAACAAAGAAAAATCCTGCAACATTTGTGGTGAAGAAAAGTTATATTACATGTGAAACCCCCCACACGGTTTTCATCTTTTAATTTTCAAGATAAATCAACCAATCAGAATACACCTTATCAAATTGGCATGTCCTACGTAAGGGAGACAATCAGTTATCATCAAGGTAACAACTTATATTTAAAAAAAACACATGAGCCATAAAATTAATTATTTGGAAACATTTTGGAAATAAACTGTTCAAATTAAAGACCCAAAAAGGCTTCTCTCATTGTTACTACCCCTTGTACTCGGTTTTCTCCGTTCAATACCAAGAAAAAAGGAAGATATTTTATGATTACACTCACACAAATGTATTACAACATGACTCATGAAATCCTTTCTCATTAAGTCATTATATATAAATAATTAAATTACGTAACTCCGTTACATGTAACTAGCTACTCTCCAACACTGTATTTCATGTCTGTGTGTGTGTGTGGGCTCAAAGATGTAACATAAAGGGAGACGACACGGCGGAATAACTTCTAGCATAATATTTATGACAAAAAAAAAATAACAATCACAAAGTCAGTATCAGTAACATCAATCAGTATGAAATGCAGGTGAATGGATGCACAAAGTGAAGTGTGGTCAGTGTTGCCAGATTGGGCGGTTTTGAATTTGATTGTGCGGGTAAATGTTGGCTTGGGCGGGTGGACAAAATTTGGGCTGGTTTTTGGTCAGTTTGGCGGTTTTCAAAAGATAAATTGTACAGGCTAATTGGTTAACAAACAAGCCCAAGTGTGCATATATAGCCTACTGCATGCATCAGTCATCACAACGTTACTGAACACACACACACACACTGCAAAGAGACTGGAGCTGATGTTGATGTCGCGGCCGCACTTTTAGCCAATCACTAGAATCAGCAGACAGACATGATGATTCATGAGCGACGGGTTTTTAGCGCGATAACGGATCTGATTTTGAATGTATAACTGTAAGTGATCATAACGCCTATATATATATATATATTTGATGGTAAAGAGTGGAGAGTGTTTCAATTAATATCCCTGGAGCTTCATGAGTTCCGCTACTTCTGTGACTGGATATGTGGATTTTTTGTGTGAGGGATGAAAAAGACATCATGTGTTTAGTGCTAATGGCCAATCCAATTATTAACTGGTAATTTTTATTTTATTTTTTATAATTTTTTTATAAGTATTGGTTCAGTTTTTTATAAGTAAGGCACCGGTACCGTTTTAAAAGTATTGAATTCAAAGGGTTGCTCTGCTGGAAGTATTGGATACAGTGGAGCCTGTTTCAGTGGCTGATTAGGTTTTCCGGTCACTTGGCATGTATAACATATTTTAGTAAACAGCAAGATATCTTTTTTCAACAGCATCCAATAAAAATGCTGCAAAACACCTTTTTTTACACCTAAGTGCCCGGCTATATCGCCGTGAGCCAATCGGAGTACAACATCTCTGAATTTCTCAGGTACAACAACTTCTCTTTGAGCAAGCCACTTGCGCAATAACACCGCATCATGTATAAAGTATCCAGTCGCGGCACTCTCCACATCTTCCGGTGGGAGAACAGCAGCAAACAAACTTTTCAACCCAGGATCATCCCTCTGGGCGATGACGAGTTCTGCACGAGAAATTCATGTACAGGACATTCATTCTTCCAGTGTCCGACTTCCAGACAATAACGACACACAGAATCAGATTTCACCCTCTGAGAAGGTGAACTTTGATCACTTCGTTGCGAAGATTTGAAGATTTCCATTACCCTGATTCCCATAACTACATCGATTCTTGTGAGTCAGAACGAAATCATCTGCTAATGATGCAGCTTCAATAGCAGTGCGAGGTTTATTTTTGTTAATATACACTATACAATGCATTTTGCGTAACTCACTAAATGACTGTACGTTAGTTGTTGTACACCAGCGGTCAAAATGATTACTTAACTCTCGTGTAACCTCCACATGTGTTTGTCTCTCACTTTTCCTCCAAGTAGGAAAACGTTGGCAATAAGCTTCTGGGACCAGTTCAAAAGCTTTTAACACAGCAGATTTGACACCATCATACTTCTTTCTTTGCTCTACTGAAAGAGCAGTATACGCCTCCTGAGCTTTCCCCACTGAAACAGATTGAAGCATACCTGTACAGTCAGTCTCAGGCCATCCCTGTTCGTCTGCTCTGCTTTCAAATAATGAGAAATCTCTCATTGATCGCTGGCAACAATTTCAATTTATTAATTATACCAAAACAACAGTCTGCGTGATCACTAGATGATCTGCTCTCACCTCGAAGTCTCAAGCTCTCAAACTTTAACTAAAACTCTTGATTTTGTCGTTCTGCAGCTAATTTTTGCTCGTGTTTCATTTTTTTCAAAGTCCGTCTCACGCTATTTCATCAAATCATCCAGTTTATGTTTCATCTCATGATCACGCATCTCCTTTTTATGCAACTATTGCATTTTAATAAGCTCTTTCTGCTGCTCAAATGACGAACCAACGAATGAAAGCTGCAGGATTAACCCCAGCTGATACTTGTTTAAGCGTAAATGGTCAAATCTGAAGATCACTCAATGTGTTTCTTATTATTTCTCTGGCCTCATCTTTTCTCAATCGCTTATCAACGCCACTTAATTCATATCGTTCCACAATTTCCCACAGCTGTTTTTTCGAACACAGATTTAATAGCTCATCTGAAGGAGCTTTACAAATTATTCAATTGATGTCATAATGGAACAATCCGAAATCGAAATTTCACAAATTAATCCAACAAATAATTCAGCCTACCTCTACTTCTAATTACAATTCAGAAAATATTTGAAAATATTTTTCTCTAATACACATTGACCACAATTAATCATACCCTTTATTCAATACTTTTTGTAACCTGCTTTTCCCAAGATAACAGCTCTGAGTTTTCTCCTGTAATTCCTGATGAGTAACACCTGACAAGAGATCAGAGACCATTCCTTCATCCAGAATCACTCCAGACCCTTTAGATTCACAGCTCCATGTTGCTGCTTCTTCTCTTCAGTTCACTCATCTTCTACAGGGTTCAGGTCAGAGGACTGGAATGGCCAGCAGAAGCTTGGTTTTGTGCTCAGTGACCCATTAAAATTTTTTATCTGTTGGTATTTGATCAAATCCACAATGCTATCGTTCTGAAACAAAATTTCCAGAATCTCTGGCAGAAAAATAGACCCACAACATAAAAGATAAAAAAAAGTGCCATTTGAAGTTCCAGTCATGGCTAGCAAATTAATATGCTGGAGTTTGTTTTTGGATGAGAGTGTTTTTTTTCTAGACTTTTCTTGAAACCCTTCCAAACAACATTGTGTGATGTAGGGGCTTTGATCATTTTTTTAGGCTTTCTGACCCGAGATTCAACTATTTTCTGCAGTTCTCCAGCTGTGATCTTGCTCTGAGACTTTTGCCACTCAGACTCTCCTCACCACGCAAAAAAAAACAAAAAACACACAAATCTTCCAGGCAGATTTGTAACATCTTTAGTTGATTGGAATCTTAATTATTTCCCTGATGGTGGAAATGGGAATTTTCAATGCTTTAGCTCTTTTCTTACAGCCACGTTCTACTTTGTGAAATTCAACAATCTTTTGCCGCACATCAGAAATATATTCTTTGATTTTACTCATTGTGATCAATGATTAAGGGAATTTGGCCTTTGTGTTCCTCATATTTATATTCCTTTGAAACAGAATCAGAGTCAGAATGAGATTTATTGCCAGTTATGATTACACATACGAGGAATTTGTTTTCGTGACAGAAGCTTCCACAGTGCGACAGAATGACAGCGACAGGACAAAAACACCGATAATAAAAGAATAAAAATAGAACAAGTAAATAAGGAATAACAATATACAAATTGACAATTGTATGCATATTTCAATAGACAGTTTTGTATGTACAGGTATGATATGTGCAAATTTTAAATGTAAATAATTGTGTTAAATAAGGCAGCGGCTTTTTGCACTAAGTGTAAATAGAATCTATTTTAAAATAGCAAGATTTTCTGCTATTTAAACTACTTATTGCAAATAGTGGCAATTATCTGCACCTCAGTATTGTAGTACATGATAAAACAGTACACAATAGTAACGTATTGAGTGTAAATTATAGTTTTAATTCAAATTATTTAATGGCTGCTACCTTATTGGGACAATAAAGCCCTCCCTACACCTGCCCTAACCCTACCCGATACTTTTATTTTCAACTTTTTTATTATTTCCTTCATTTTTATTTAAAATAAATGCCTTTCTGATGCAATGTGAGATTTGAAAAGGGAGAAAAAAAGTTCAGTAAAGGGCAGGTTCGAACTCGAGTCGATCGTGTCAAAAGGCATTCGTCTTACCATCTACACCACTGAAATTGATGCTGAATTAGCGTCTTTTCCTCAGCTGACGAAGGAAGTACAGCCTCTGCTGGGCCTTTTTAACAATGGAGTCTATGTGAGTGTCCCACTTCAGGTCCTGAGAGATGAACCTGAATGACTCCACTGCAGTCACAGTGCTGTTCATGATGGTGAGTGGGGAGAGCAGGGGGTTTCTCCTGAAGTCCACTATCATCTCCACAGTTTTGAGTTTGTTAAGCTCCAGGTTGTTAAGACTGCACCAGACAGCCAGCTCCTTAACCTCCTGTCTGTTAGCAGACTCGTCACCGTCCTGGATGAGGCCGATCAGTGTAAACAGGAAGCCATGGCTGGATAATTTCATGTTCCTAGTCACCCTGGTGTGATTTAAAAAAAAATGGAAATATGAATGGAAATATACTTTCAGAGATATTTTAATCAAATGAATTTCTAGGTGCACCAGTAATTGTGGCCATTGTGTATTAGAGAAAAATATTTATTTCATAATAGGATTTCCCCCCACTTTCACTTTTTTTTTTTTTTTTTTTAATTTTTGAACGAAAGATCAAATGAATAAACAATGCAGACTTATGCTGCCTTTGATCATATTCACCAAGGGTATGAATAATTTTTAGCACAGCTGCATGCATACATATATATATATAAATAAAATAGTGGTGGAGAGTAGCTAGCTGCATGTAACGGAGTAACAATTTAATTACAAAATAAATGTTACTGTAATCTGTTACAGTTACTGAGAAAAAATATAATTACAGTTACTTATGGAAATGTTACCGATCATAAAGGGGGTTACATCTAAATATTTTCACACACATACAAATTTGATTGCTTTCTTTCCCAAATTGTATTGACTGCTATGCAATATGAGACACCAGTGTTTCAGGAGTATTGGACACCTGCTGATAACGGTTTTATTTCCTATTTGGGTTTGTGTATATGCTTTGTTTTTTTTTATTTTGTTTTTCTCAAAGACATTGTTAGATGCTAGTATTTCCTGTCAAAGCTATGCAAATATTTGATTTCAAAAACAGTATAGTAACTATTAAACTGTATCTTATGATTTTAAATCTATCTGTGGTGGCTGTGCTTTAAAGTTCAATTATAATCTTAATCAACAAGTACATGTTCCTGGATCGACATCCTTGTTAATCCTGGAACAATATTACAATCAACCAATCAGAATTGAGATAGAACTTTTCAGGAAATATTTGTTTTAGGCTTACGATCAGGGTTACGTGCTTCTACACCCTTGTTAATCAGCATTTCCCACTGATTTTAGGAATATATTATGGGTAGGGTTAGGTTTAGGGGTTGGGACTGGGTTAAGTCTATATTTTTGGACAGTAATGTTGATCCAGGAACATGTCTTATTTGGCAAAATCACGGCAACCGTGCTAAATAACTTCTGGTAGTTTTACTGAGATTTCTTATACTGTGTAAATTGGCCATTAATATTACATACGTCCTGTGGTAAATTAACATTAATCCAACTACCCTTGTAAAACTAATCCTGTCCAAATAGGGCAATAGACAGAAACATGGAAATTGTATCATATAAATTATGTTTTTAAGTCTTACATGTTATAAAACTTGTAGTGAATATACGATTCTTCTTTTCATACTGATTAAAAATGTCACGAATCCAGTCTGAACTGGATGAACTTCAGTTCACTCACCACCAGAGGTCACCCGCTCACCACATGGACTCTTGCACTACATTAACTGTTGCACTTCACCCCGGACTACAGTTCCCATCATCCATTGCACTGATTACACACACACAGCTAATTCCAATCAGACATGCTACATAAGACTTCATACATGGATTCCTCTTTCTCACTGCCGAGTATTGTTTATCTTCTGTCACTGTGATAGTTACTTTACGGAGCTTGTCTTAAGTTTTCTTAGTCTAGTCAAAGTCTTACCTTCACATGTCAAGAATGTAATGTCTGTACATGTTTTTAAAGTACAGCTAAAGATTATTTGTTTGGCATGGCATATCCTTCTTGTTGATCATTTTTTATTATTGTTGTTTTAGGTGATGTTTCTTTTTTTATTGTATTGAGATGATGTAAAGCACTTTGGTCAACATGTGTTGTTTTAATAGTGCTATATAAATAAACTTTACATTACATTACATTACATTACATTGCCTGTTTTCCCTTGTTTTTGATTGACGTCTGTGTTTTGTATTCCCCGTTTGCCTGGCCCTGTTTGCCCCAGCCCGGACTATTGCTCATGTTTACGGATTACCTCTTTTGTCAAGCCCTCTGGATATTGTCAGCCGTCGATCGATCACACACGTTTTGGATCATTCTCTTGCCTTGCCCTCAATATACCTGTTTGCCATTGTCATAACCTTACCTGTTTTACGACCATGTCTCTGAATAAAGCTCTGAAGATGGATTTGCACACTTCCTTCCGTAACAAAAATGTATGTATGTATGTACATGATTGTGTTTTTGAGAAAATAATGTTTATGTGTGGTTAGTGAAAAACTATATTTTTTAAGTCACTGAAATAAGGCCATAAAACACATACAGAATATTTGTTTGCACAAGACTGTGCAAATTAAATAACACAAAATTAAAAAAATTTAATTTAGGAAGAGATGAGAGGAGATAAGAAGTCTGCGACGTGAGTAAACAAGATTTTTTCTCCAACATAATCCCTATTCAGATGGGATTAGTTTTACATGGAGTGGTGGGGTAAAGTAATTAATTACTACGAACAATGACAGTAAAGATTATGGCAACTTTTACCTTCTGTAAAAAGGCCCAGGATAATTGCCTCCGGTAATACTGATCCCGTGCGAATAGACCAGCTGTAAATATGCAAGTAATTATTCCATCTTTTCCTGTTCAAAAGTGTTCCATGATTTTTCAGGCGTTTAAAGAAGCATTCAGTTGCATTGTAAGTCTATGGCAAACCTCAAATGTTTTCCACATATGACACTGCATACCATTCAGATCAAAAAGTAGGTCGAAAGCACTTGTTAGAAACATACTCGGTTACTGATGTTACCTCGGTTTCCTGAGATACAGGAACGAGTACCGAGTCTGCTAAGACGATATGGGGAAAACTCCTTTTTCTCCGATAACTGAAGCCTTTTTCAACCACACAGTGAAACTGCACAGCCATTGGTTCGTGCAGTGTATTAAAAATGAACAAATGGCTCAGCAGCGGAGCTGCATGAGCCTATGGCAACAGAGACTGCCAGAATGGGCGGGGCCATCTGGCTATATAAGCGGGCATTTCACCCTAGGATCCTCAGGTTTACTTCGACTGAAGTGACGATGCTGAGTTGTGCAGCTGTATAGCATGGCCAAGTATGCAGTAATCGTTCCCGTATATCAGGGAACCGAGGCTAAGTTAGTAACTGGGTATGTTCCCCATCGATACTTCACTAGTAGTGCATCTGCTAAGATGCTATGTGGAACCAGTACAATCCCGCCGTGCTATGCTAGAGGAATGACTCATCCTAGAACTTGCCTTAAGCACCACCAGGGGCCCAGAGGGACCCAAGTATTTGCAGGGAAAAACCCAGCAGGAGGCAATAGGGCCAGACTCGCAGAGGTCCGCCTGGCTTTGAGTATCATTCCAAGAAGAACTCTGTACCGTCTCAGCACTCAGTGAGTGCCATGATTGTACAAGAAAGAGGCAAAAGCCTGAGCACTTGTAGTGCTTGCTCTTATGGCAAATAATTAGTAGATATTATAATGCCAATCTATGGACCAGTGTCTCAGAAGAATAGATTCGCTGCTGAGAAAGATGCCACAACAACAGTGAACAGAACAGACTGAAGATTTGCTTTAACTTAAGATTTGTATTTTGAAAGCACACAGCTGGTAAGTTGCTTCAATTAATAGAGAACAAATGAAAATTAAAAAACCCCAATGTTTTCACAAACTGAGTTGTGGTTACTCAACTTTGTGTTGTCTTTGTTTCTTTAGGCCTCGTAATCTTTCCCTTAGTTTTCAACAAGGTAAGTTCTTCACACTTCACAATATTTTATGTACTCCAAAAATACTGAATAAGCAATTAAATTTCTGTTGTCACTATTTGTTCTTTTAAATCAATCAGTGTTCAATTATAAAACAAAAAAAACAACATACAACCCCAGTTGTAAATCAAAATAGAAAACCAACCATTCTCAATTAAATATAATAGATAACCTTCGATTTCAACACTGAATTGAATTGTTCAATCTTTCAAGAAAAACTGTCCTTTGAATGGTCCACAGTGTAAGGATTTTATTAGCTCATTTTATTAATTTTAGCTCTTATTTATCCTTTTGGGGAATCATTTATTAACGATTCGATATTGAATTGATATTAATCCAAAAACTTATTTATACCTTATTAACGCCTCGTCCAGTGAGCGTTAAAATCAGTATATCCTAACAATTATGTTTATATTATTACGTGGCCAACGAGAACACAAACAAAACGCTAGTAGTTTATTAAATTTCGAGCAAGGTAACAAGGATCAGGGCAAAGGTTGACTCAAAAATTACACAACACAAGACAAGAATTCTTTATAAATGAAACAAGAGTTTATTTGCTATTCTACTAATCTAGGATACATGATAAACTAAATAAAACAAAACACACAGGCAAGATGATTGCAATTTGAAGAAAGTTTAAGGTTCTAATGCTCTTTTCCAAGAGTTCTGTAAATTCAGCCTGAGGAAGTCATAACCAGAGAATTTTACTATCTTTTCTGTAAGTCTTTTCGTCTGTAAGTGGTTGGCTTCCTGGCCGCGTGCGAGTGCAATGCTTTGAAGTTCTTGTGCGGTTTCAGGCTTCGAAAGTTTCTTTGGTCAGAAGTTTGAAGTCTTGGATGATCGACCTGATGATAAGTCTGTAGGCGCTTCACAGCGCGACCAGTGAGGCGAGACCAAAGTTTTCAAGCAGCGAGCGAGCCTTGTGTCACAGAGTTTTAACAGGCTGGATTCTGTCCACCCACTAGAGGCTTCTTCCAATCAGATTGTCTCTACAGGGCAGAGCCCCGCCCCACATGGTTCTTCTCCATACATAGATTAACATAATGCTTCATCCATGCTGTGAGAAGTATTTCTAATAACTTCTTATAAAAGTATTCATCACTCATCATACGAGGCTGTAAATCGACATATAATTCATTTCAACTTCCAGCATTTGAAATAAGCTTTAACACGATACTACACACGGCTATCTATTCAAAAGAAAGTTATATGGCAAAGATCAAAATAAAGCACACCACGCATAACATAAAACACCAAGCATATATGTAAGACATCAAACATGTTATTTGTTGATACACTTGCTCTAATAGCAATGGAAATACATAAAGACAATCTCTAAAGACAATCGTGTAAGTTTGTGTTTCTTTTGTTGTAAGAGAAGAGATAAAGGCGTGTTGTCTCGGAATGCAGGAGAAGGGAGATGTCTGAGGGGTCATGAGAATGTCACGTTGTGTAGATCTGGTGATTTTCTTAGCTCAGACGTCTGACGTCTTCCCTTGTTGATACCATCATTGAATTATGCGTTAAACGGCCAGGAGGTTCTGGGAGTGTCTGTGCTGGAGCGTGTCCACATACAAGTTCTCTGTACCGCTGTTTAGTCGAATTATGTTTACGTGATAAGAAGGAACAGTGAGGTCCTGTTCTTAAACCCATCCAGATGTCTTCCTCAAACCTATCATCATTTTAATAGGGCTCATGAGATGATAAGGAACACATGGCAGGATGCTGGTCAAACACTTGGGCGTGGTGCTGATCATTCATTAATTTGACGACCACGGCGTGGCCGAAGAGAAGGCTCCTTAGATTCTGCTAAGGAATGTGCACTGTAAAAAATTACTCTGGAGGGTGTTAAATACAACCCATGAAAATTAGTTATAGTTTACTTAAGTATATGAGTTAGCAAGTAAAATACAAAATAATGGGTACATTCTACCTACACTATCTATTTTTTAACAGTAATAACTGCAACACTAAAAAATTAAGTAAAATATACCCCGAAATATTAGCTTTGGCACCGCAAAGTGCGCATGCGTCAACATCTAGGCGGGAATCGCGGCATTCACCATTTTGGCGGCAGCAACGGCACTGCGATTTGTTGAGCTACGGGTAAGTTTTTATTTAACTTGTTGATATATCATCATGAATGCAAATGTTATGTTGTCTACCAGAAGATTAGTAATTTGCGCGCTTCTCTGTTGTCGGCACCACAGTCTGGTGACAGATGGGTTAGAATTTGATTTTGTGGTCAGTCAAGTTAGCGTTGAAAGCGGAATACATTGTCCAGTACTTGCACCTGCGAATGCGAGTAATCATCTACATTTATAATTAAAATATGTTAGCTTCCATATTGTTATGTACATGGCTGAAACTCGTGAACAGCGAAGCTGCTGCACATGAGTGGTTGAACTTGAGCCTCTGACTAGAGAGAGAGAGATGGAGAACAACGGTTGATGTACTAAGAACAGGGAAGGTGATCGGAGCAGAAAACCAGCAGTAAAGCTGTCAATGTGGTATGATAATTACTGTTAAAGTTTTATTGCATTTATCTTTTGATATATTGAGTTTTGTGTTAGAAGGGATCAATTTATAAAGACATTTTATTGGTATCATTTACGGATTTATAATTAAAGTTTGCCTTTCCATGGGCGTTTTTAATTTTAATGGCTGTTAAAAAGTGTTTCGGGGTTTATAAGAGGCATTATTTTACAGATTAGTAATTTTTTTTTAAATTTATTGTTAAGTAATTAGCCTAGCCATGTTTGAAAATAGGTGTTTGTGTAACATTAAGTGTGTGCGTCTTCCAATTCCTGTATTGGCGGGATGTGCTTCATTCGTGATAAATTTTCTCCTTTACAAGTACTTTAAGTGCAAAAATGTCAAACTTTTGATACTGTGTCATAAACAAGACTATACTACTGTGTGTTGGTGTTTATGTGTGCTTATTAAGTGTTACTTTTATAAACTTGACATTATAGCTAATCAGCCTCTGAGCACATGGTTAGCATTAATGTACAGCGATTAGCGTGTGCTCTGTTATCGACAAAAAGCAAAAGATAGAAAACATGCAATGTTTTTTATGTTCCTTATGTGATCTTTAACATAACAGTTGTATGTTTTGATGTTTTATATTTTGTGCCACTTTGTTTGAGTCAACTCAGATTTGCAGATACATTGCACAAGTACAGTTGGTGTAATAATTTTACAAAATATGTTTTAAACATTGAGGAAATTTAAACTTATAACATTTGCATTCATGTAAATGCAACATAAATGAATATGAATATAAATTCATTTTACAGGAGTGCAGAAATATAATAATTTAAAAATCCTGTTTCTGACATTCTTTTTCTTCTACAGAGAGATATAGGAAGAAGAATTCAATAAGTATTCGTAGCAGTTTGCAAGACAAGTAAAACTTCAGGTACCCGAACTGAACACTAAGTCAATGGGTGTTCTACCTTATTGCAAATGAATTGGCTGTGCAAAATATGTAACTTTACATCATCGAAACGATTGGAACTATTAAAACACTACAGATTACAACATGGGCATCATAGTCGAAACCAATCCATACCCTGTCTCCATTCGGATTGCCCTTGCACCTTTAGGACATGGGGTGCGTTACGGACACATTTGTCCAGGTTTCATGCACAGACAACTAGGCCAGGCCAGCTGCTTTCCTTCACATGCATAGTGTGTAAATCATGCTATTTCCACACAGAAAGACAATATTTTGAGCACCTGGGTGGTCATCTTAAAAAACATGAAACTGTGCCTTGTGTTTTCCATGACTGTGATTACAAAACAAATGTATATACAACATTTCACAGTCATAAGAGCAGGAAACATAGCCCCCATTCAGTGGAAGATTTTAAGACCATTGTTTTTCAAGAACACCAAAGCCAGATTCACGAAGAAAGCGATTCTGTTGAAAGTGAAAACTACTGTGACTCTGTCCTTAAGGAGGATGAAGACTTGAGCGAAGCAATTGTCAGGAGACTGGGCTTGCTCCTCCTTAAATTGGAGTGCATATTTAATGTGTCTAATACATGCATAGATGAGCTAGTAGAGGAACTTAATTTCCTTACATCATCTGCATCTGGGCCTGTTATTAAAAACATTATACTGAGCACTCTAAAGAAGCATGGCTGCATTTTTGAAGATTCTGTGATTTCAGAACTGGTGAAAGATCTTTGCCAGCTTAACCCTTTCTGTGCTGCTTTAGGATTGGATGAGCCTTTAAGCACACACTACAGGAGACAACAATTTATAAAGGAGCATCTTTCACTGACTGAGCCAATTGAGTACATACTTGATAGTAGCAAGAATGCAGCCTTCCAGTATGTTCCTATTCTCCCATTATTGTCTCAACTTTTGAACAATGTGCACATTCAGGACACAATATTACAGAACAAAAGGCCATGTAATGTTTCTTCTGAATGTGGATCATTGCATGATGGATCTTTCTACAGAGAAAACAGCTTTTTGTCTGGAGATGAACTTAAACTCCCATTGATTCTTTACATAGATGACTTCGAAATATGCAACCCTCTGGGAACGTCACGCAAGAAGCATAAAGTCACTGGTGTGTACTGGGTGCTTGCAGACATCCCTGCTACCCTGTGATCTACTCTAAGTTCCATTTATCTAGCCATTCTTTGTAAGGTAGATGATGTCAAGCAATATGGATACCCAAAAGTTTTGGAGCCACTGCTTAAAGATTTGAAATGCTTGGAGGATGATGGTATATTTGTACCAAGTCTGGGCAAAGTGGTGGAGGGCACTGTATTTGCCGTAGCAGCTGATAATCTTGGCGCTCACTCCATCGGTGGGTTTGTTGAAAGCTTTTCTTCTTCACATTTTTGTCGCTTTTGCACTGGAGAGCGTTCACAGATCCAGGAGCATGAAGTAAGAGCAGGAATGTTTCCTCTACGAACTAAGTCCAGCCATACCCTCCATGTCGAATCAGCGTTGTCTGACACTGCTAAAGCTCATCATTGTGGAGTTAAAAGACAGTGTCCCATCTCTGACAAACTGAGTTACTTTCATGCCACATCAGGTTATCCCCCTGATGCTTTGCATGATTTGCTTGAAGGGATTGTACCTTTTGAACTGGCACTGTGTCTTGATGTGTTTATAAAGAAGAAATACTTCTCTCTTCTTGAACTTAACTCTTAAATCCATCGATTTCCCTACAAATGGAATGACAAAGTCAACTGTCCACAAGCTATCCCCCTGACTTTTGCATCACGTAAAAGTATAGGAGCCAATGCACACGAAAACTGGTGCTTGTTACGGATGCTACCTTTTATGATTGGCGACAAAGTGCCAGAAGAGGACACAGCATGGCAGGTTTTGATGACCTTGAAAGATATTGTTGAGCTTGTCATGGCTCCTGTTCACACAGATGAGACGCTAGGATACATGGAAAGCAAGATTAGTGAACACCGTTATAGGTATTTGGATGTGTTCCCAGAGGAGAAATTGAGACCGAAACATCACTTCCTGGAGCATTATCCTTGGCTTACAACTGCTTTTGGACCACTTGTGTTTCTCTGGACCATGAGATTCGAAGCCAAACACCGATTTTTTAAAAGGATTGTGAGGCAGACCGGGTCGTTCAGAAACATTCTCAAGACAATGGCAAGAAAACACCAATCAATGATTGCATGTCACATCCATGATGCTAACATTCTAAGGCCAAAACTCTCTGTGTCAAGAATGACTCAAGTAGCGGTGGAGGTTCTAAAGGATAGCATTAAGGAGTCATTTGTAAAGACGTTTCCCAGAGCAGCAGTTGTGAGTATGACAAACAAAGTCACCATTTTAGGCACTGACTATTGTGTTGGAATGCTGCTGCCTTTTGGATCAACAGGAGGATTGCCTGACTTCGGAGAAATACTCAAAATAATCATTGTGCATGAAAGTCCTGTCTTTGTTCTGAAGTTGCTAAGTGGGTGGTACCATGAGCACTTGAGGAGCTTCAAAGTAGAGCCCACAGGAGAGATCAAAGTCCTGCAGCATTCGGAAATGAAAGATGCATACCCTTTGGCAGCATATAATACACTACATGGTCGAATGATGTCTCTGAAACACTTTGTTTGCATATCAGAGTAGGTTTTACACTTCAGTTTAATTATGCATGCCTTATCAATCATGTGTATTATTCATGCCTTATCAATCCTGCCAAGTATACTAAAATAGAATTTAAAAAAAATGCAATCTCTTCGTTTTCTGTCTCCCTACAGTTGAAGACAACACATACTCCAGAGGAAAATGTCAGTCCAGTTGCGAGTCATCATAGAAGAAAACAATATCCGAAAGTTGACGCTTCCAACAGGATTTCCTAATAAGGTGGAAGATCTTGTCTCAGAAATCATTCAGACATTCCAGATACATGGTGAATTTGGACTACTCTATGAGGACAAAGACTTTGGGAACCAATTTTTCACTCTAACTTCAACTGCCGACCTGGAAGACAAGGCCACTGTGAAATTGGTAATAAACGAGCCCTTGATAATCCTTGACTTGCATCCATTAGATGAATCAGGACTGTCCATTACACAGAGTAGCTTGGAGACCTACCCTGTGGATGATGGTGAAGCGTACACCTCTCTTGCAGATGACGTTGAACTGTCAAGTTCACAAGACACCGTTCTTCTCCCTGAGTCATGTCGTTCTGCTCCATGGCCAGTGCCGTTTCAAGTGCCGACATTTTCCCGTGACATTGAACTTATCCTTGCAGAGGCTAATAAGTCATATCTTGCCTCTGGAATGCATTTCCATGATGCAAGTGTTAAATCTGCAATAATGCATGACCTTGCCAAAGCTATATTTTTTTACACGGCCTACCCTTCAAGTATGCAGATATCTTCAGTGGCTGAAGCCCTTCTTAAAAAGTTTCCATGCCTAAAGGAGGCTGGGTCTTTTGCAGGAATGTATGGCTGGCAGCAACGCCTCAAGTACAAGATGCACAATTTCCGTGCCAAGCTGAAATCACAAAAATATACATATCCAGAATTAGAAGTAAACACACTGAAGAGGAAGCTACCAACCGATGCAGCACCAGCTAAAAATGTGAAAAGACCAAAGAAAGCGGAAGTGAATTATCTCCCTCCACATCCTGTTGGAGAAAATCAGGACACGTTGGAAAAGGAGAGGCTTGAGTTAGTCGATGAAATGAAGAAGAAGAACAACGCAAAAGTAATTGAAGAAAAAATGTCAAAAACCTTTTCAATTAGAAGACTGGAGGTTGTGACCACCAGCCCCGCTGTCAGTGTCTTAAGAGAGAGGTGGCCGGGATTGTTCTGTAAGGCTCAGGTAAGGATGTTTGTTAGTTTATTATTTTTTTCCACCAAGAACAGTTCATCCCATTTGTTTAATTAAACTTGGTTTCAGGCCTTTATAATTGGTGACTATCATTGAGAAAATTGTTGTATTTTTGTGTTATCCCTTTACTGATTTGCTAGATCAAAGAGGAGTTCCGACGTATAACAACAATCTCCTTGGAAGAGACATTTATGCTGAATCTTGATAGGTACACACCACGTCTTCTGCAGCTGATGCATGCCAAAGGAGGAGCATTTAGAACCAAGATGCATCCTCTCCTGAACACTGTCAATGAGGTATCTTTCTGTTTTTTCTCATTTCAGAAAAAAATTAAAACTCAACACTGAACTTAAAAAAAAAAAACCATGTAAATAGAAAAAAATGTTCGAATAAAGTATACCGTCGCTCAGTCTTTTCAAACTTATTTTTGCCCCCAAACGAAGAACGAAAACGAACTTCGTTTGAAGTATATCGGGGCCTTTAGGGTGCTTTCAATCTTGGCTCGATTGCCTGGTCCAAAACAGCAAACGTTTCCAAACAATGTTTAGCATTTGTGTCCACTGAATACACTTTTGTTGTCATTTTCTGAAATGTAGCATTTGTTGTCAGACTAATGAAGTTTTCTTAATTTGCTTGTTATTTGTTTATTTGCATGTTTTCTTAAGTTGACTACGTTTACATGGACATCAATACTCCGATTTTAATTCGATTAAGACAATACTCTGATTAAGAGTCTACCATGTAAACAGAGATTTTTGATTACCTTAATCCGGCTAAAGTCATAATCAAAGTAAACACAAATCAAATTAAGACATGTGGAGTATTCCTATTTTAGTCGCATTATTGAAGTGCAGTACAGACATGTAAACACCTTAATCAAACTATTACCGTCGTGTAGGACTTTTCGCCGCATTTTGCGACAGGATACACACACGGCAGTGAACTGTTTGACGGCAAATAAAAGAGCTTCAACACTGCCATATTCTGTTTGCACGTGCAAATAATTAACTGCACTTGAAGCTTTCATAAAATTAAAAATGAAACACCCAAAACTGTATATGGCATAATCACAAAGACGAACTATGTTTATGCGTGAAATTCTGGAGGAGATGTCAGATGGCGTCACGTGGTGACGTAATGACGCATGCCATTAATCGATCTATGTAGTATAACATGTAAAACGGGAACATGAAAGGATTATTCTAAAAGCAACTCATGTAAACACCTTAATCATAATACTGTGTTATTCAGAATAAGTTAAATAATTAGATTACTGATGTCCATGTAAACGTAGTCACTGTATTGTCACTAAAATGCATGTCTTTGCAATTCCAGAGTATTGAGAGAAAAAGGGATGCATGTATCCGTTGCCTCATTGAGTACCTTGGGGAAAATCAAGAAGAGCTGTTCCAAGACTGTCAGGTATGTTATTACATGATTCATCATTTCATGGTATTCAAATGGATACACATTGTTTCATTTCCCTTATTGATCACTGTGATTTAGCCAATACGATACCAAGCCTTTGACAAATAGGTAAGGTAGTGCATTTTAAAAATATATATTGTATTGTAAGTACTAGGGATGGGGCACAGTTTGAATAGTCGATTAGTTGATGTAATTATAGAATATCGAATAGGTTGTGTGATTATTTACATTTACATTTATGCATTTAGCAGATGCTTTTATCCAAAGCGACTTACAGTGCATTCAGGCTATACATTTCTTTTATCAGTATGTGTCACGGGGTCAACGAGACGTGAGGCGTGCGGATCCATTTGCAAGCTTTTATTTCTCAACAGAGACATGGTCATGACAGGCAGGGTCAAACAAATGGCAAACAGGTATATTGAGGTCAAGACAGATGAGTACTCAAGTGAACGGGCGTGGTCTCCGATCGGCGAACAATATCCAGAGGGCTAGACGAGAGGTGTAATCCAGGTACACGAGCAATATTCCGGGAAGGGGCGAACAGAGTCCGAGACAGCAGGCAAAGGGTTAATCCAAGATACAATGGCAGAAATCAGTACACGAGGAAACAGGCAAGGCAAGACTAAGACAACCAAGTAGACTAGACTAAGACAACTAAGTGGGCTCCGTAGAGTAGCTATCACTGGGGGAGCGATAAACGCTAGACAATACAGAAACTAAACAAACACAGAATGGCTCGGTAAAGCAGCTATCACTAGGAGAGGGATATATGCAGAGCTAAACAGAAACACAGAGCTAAACAGAAACACAGAGCTGATGAACTTTTATCATAGTTTATGGTTATATGGTAACGAAAGTGTTCAACATTCAACCTGTTCTTTTTCATTTAGTATTATTTGTGATTTAAATTTTGTGAACTGGTGTTCCTTTTTTAGTGCGCTTTCACTTTCAAATTCATGAGCTTGGTGTCACGTTTTACAAGAAAAGATAATTGTCTGTTTTGCTTATCTATACACCTTTCACTTTTTAAGACTAAAACAAAAGATGGATTCATTGTTATTCTTAAATAAAAAGCACAACAACAATAAAACAGTAGGCTACAATGACAAACTAGCTTGCATAACATTTATTAGCAAAAACAAATAAGACGAGGCATGGCATAAGATACATCACATGCTGTATTATATACGATTAATAAATTTCAGAATGTTTAGCAAACACTGAGGAATCAAATAAATAATATTAATATAAAAATTAAGGAAAGCCTCCATAGTGTAACGTGAGGTCTGGCTGTGCCTGACAGGACTTGCATGTTTTGTTTTGTTTTTCTACAAGAATACCAACATGTTCACCTTCTCTGGTTTGAGAAGCGGCCTTTTACTTTAGCTTGAAAATCAAATCCTCCGTTGCGTTCCATCCGTGGCGCACACCTTCGCTCGTGTTGATGCAGCGAAACCAGGCTCTACACCTGAAGCGCTCGTGCTGAAAGCGCCTCTCTTCACGTGATCAGTGAAATCTGACTCCTGCTACAATGTGCCGCAGAGCGCATTGTATGAAGCAGATGCTTTGGAGCTGCACAAACCATGCACTCGCACACGTGCGACCACGTCAAATTTTTACTCGCACGTTCTCAAAAAATAGTCGCAGTCTAGAACCCTGAACTGTATTATTTCTTTATTTATTTTAGTGTTTTGCAGGCTGAGTGTTCACTGACACAAGTGCTAAATTAAACACGCACATTTGTTAATAGATGATTGAGACTCATTTATTTATTTTTGCGTTTCAGAATTATATATATATAAATATACACAACACCGCACCACTGGCGGTAGTTGGTCCATTACCACCGCGGTGGTAAAAATCTGTCACCGTCACAGCCGTAATTACATATTTAATATGAATGAATATAAACATGAATATGAATTAATAAATTGTATACATATAAGCTGCATATTTTTGGTTATTGTTGGATTGTAAAGAATAATTTTATTGTCAATTAACTCTGTTAAACTATAATTACTATAACTAAAACTGAAACTAAAATATATAAAAACTAAATAGAAATGTGTTCACAAAATAAAAACTAAACTAAAACTAATAAAATTGTTCATGAAACTAACTAAAACTAAACTGAAATTATAGGAAATTTGAAAACGATATTAAAATAAAAACTAATTTAAAAATTCAAACCTATAATATCCTTGGTGCTACACGTAGAACAATACAGATTGTGTGATAGTTCTCAGGTGTGAGCGTGTGGTTGAGGCAGCTGTGTGTACTACAATGAATGATGGGAAATGTAGTCTGGTGAAGTGCAACAATAGTGTGGTGCAAGAGTGCATGTGATGAGCGAGTGACCTCTGGTGGTGAGTGAACAGAAGACCATAACCCAGATTCGTGACAGTATGTGTGTTCCCTGGGAATTGAACCCACGACCTTTTGCGCAATGCTTTACCCCTGAGCAACAGGAACACAGGATTATTGTCTTAAAAAAATTTCCCCATGTTTTCCGTGCTGATGTGGTGGTGACACGTTTAATTATGGGGGACATTTAATTATGAAAATTTTAAAGGTTCACCCATATTGTCAGGTAGTGGCAGCTCTGTTATTCCTTTGTTCTTTGGTGACATTTCTTTCCTGAAGGGGGTGATCTGTTCCGGCGTAAAAATATACTTAAAGGGATAGTTCACCCAAAAATGAAAATGTGATGTTTATCTGCTTACCCCCAGGGCATCCAAAATGTAGGTGACTTTGTTTCTTCAGTAGAACACAAATGAAGATTTTTAACTCAAACTGTTGTAGTCTGTTAGTCCTATAATGCCAGTCAATGGGCACACAATCTTTGAGAGAGAAAAAAACATGCACAGACAAATCCAAATTAAACCTTGCAGCTCGTGACGATACATTGATGTCCTAAGAAACGAAACAATCGGTTTGTACGAGAAACTGAACGGTATTTATGTAATTTTTTTACCTCTGATACACCACAATCTCCAATCATCCTGAGTGGACATTGCAGTGTATCAGAGGTAAAAAATGGTATAAATACTGTTCAGTTTCTCGCACAAAACGATCGTTTCGTGTCTTAGGACATCAATGTATCGTCACGAGCCGCAAGGTTTAATTTGGATTTGTCTGTGCATGTTTTTTCTCTCAAAGATTGTGACAGACAGACTGATATGACTGACAGACTGCAACGGTTTGAGTTAAAAATCTTCGTATGTGTTCTACTGAAGAAACAAAGTCACCTACATCTTGGATGCCCTGGGGGTAAGCAGATAAACATCACATTTTCATTTTTGGGTGAACTATCCCTTTAAAAGCATGACAAGCTATTTCCATCCACAGCAAGGGGTTACATTGATAATTGTGTCATTATGGGATACTGGGGTGAAGAATTTTGGTTTTAATTTTTATTTGTTACCTGTTTATATTGAAGTGCTGATTAATACAGAAATCCTGCTTGTGTTCAAACAATTGGCATGAACCCAGAAAACTTTAATCGAACAGCATGATAATTTGCTTGAACTAACAAAATGTATTTGCTTTTATTATTTTCAACAGGAGGATGAACTTGAAGGCCACACAACTGAAATAATGAAGTTGGTGGTGATTCACAATCCCACAGTTGAGGAGAACCCAGCAGATGTGTGTGTGGTTATAGAGGGCACCAAAGTGCTGACCGGTTGTGGAAACAGAACCACAGCGTGCATACTGTTGATGGGATTGATCTATGCCTTCAACCTTGAGTATCCCAAAACCCTGAAGTACACCTTTGAAGTGTTCCAGAAACTTTTTTTGGAACTTGACGGAGCAAAACTGGTGAAGAAGGTCCTAAGCCTCAAGCATAAACTATTGGAATGAGCTGTCTGTACTGTAAGTTCAGGCTCTGATTGTTAGCTTCATCCAGTGAAGACATTGTTTTATTTTCAAATAGTAAATGTTCAAGAAGTTATACAGTGTGTGCAGAATTATTAGGCAAGTTGATATTCTGGTCATATTTTTTTTTCCAAGAACATTTTACCAATTCCAAACCACATCAATCTTAATAACTACTATTGATTTTGTATTTAATCATTTATAAGTGATATATAATTGTCCATGAAGGCTGATAGTCAGAAACTTCTTATTTCAGGTGTGCAGAATTATTAGGCAGGTTTTCCTTTACAGATAAAATGAGCCAAAAAAGAGATTGAACTCAAGAATAAAAGTAAAAAAAAAATAATTAAATGCCCATGAGAAGGATGCAATACTAATGCAATAATAGAATTAGCAAAGTGAAGGCATGACCATTGGGCAGCGAAATGCTCATTGGGTCAGCAAGTTCAGAAAAAACAGGTGGAGAGGAAAAGACACGTTAACTGCAAAAGAATTAAGAATTAAGGTGAAGAATTAGGTGAGAAACCATCATGTAGCATCAGAACGAGTCAGACAAAACTAAGATTCGATCAGGACATCGAAACATGAGGAGCCGAAATTCCAGGAGAACATGACAACGTCGTAAAGATGCCTATCTCCAACCTCTGGAGCAAGCCTAACCAACAAGCCTCTTCCAGAACAGTTTGCAACATTAAGACAAAAGAACACTTATTGATAAGTCCAACGAGGAAGGAGATCGTCAAATTTGGGGTAAATAATCAAGATTAATGGTCAAAGAGATGGCCATCACATGTGTTCCACGAGAAATCACAAGCTTCTTTAGATTGACTTTTCCCCACACATAGAAGACAAAAGAACCAGACTGAAATTCCTTCTGTCCAAAGAACATGTCTTTTGGTCTCCACAGAACTATACAGAGACTTTCTTTTTCATATGCATATAAAATCATCCTAAAAGGAACTTTTCTAGGCATAACACTATATTATGTATGTAACCACACATTAGACTATCATGTTTTAAGCACATATTATGTATGTCTTTCTAATAACTATTGAATGACTTTAAGGTTAGTCGTGTTTGGTATGTATGAGTTTGACATTTCTAGCTTGAAACGTTTCTTCCAACTGATTCTTTGTCAAATGAATCATATTCTGGTTATAGAAATCACATCCAAAATTATACTTTGCAAGAGTGTGTAAAATTCAGACCATGTGACCAGATAACAAACTGATTTATGATGGAAGGAACAACCCTAGCTAAGATAATAGCCTATCTAATTGGTCAAGACACCAGATGGGATGTGTCCAAAAAGCAGAGTTAAAACCTCAGGACAGCATCAAATCTGCCCTTCTCCCCTTCTTCCCTTCTTCCCTTCTCCTCTTCTTCTTCTCGCCACGCGTTTTGACGCTGTTTTAGCGCTCTTTGAGCGTGCTCTGGCCTACAGGCCAGTTGCTACTTAACACCACGATGAGAAGAAAAACCACCTAGTCTCGTTACTCATTTTATTCTTTTACTTTAGTTTCTTTTCTTTCCGTTGAGTCTCGTGTTCAAAAGTTAAGTTTGCCGCAAAGTCCAGCTCCGACTGCACCCGCTTCAAACTTCAACCAGCAACGGACTCCAAGACCATCCTCAGCCAACGCCCAACCATTGGCTTCCCAAGACATCACTTCAAAGACTACTGAACTTCCAGCCAATCACCAACTCGGAAAACCCTTTCCTGCAACGACGACGACAGAAAGGAATCCCTGTAACAAGGCAACGCAAGTAAAACAACTCCAGATCCTAACTGAACTGGTGCATTTAATATAAATTTTAGCCTCATTGAGAAACTCAATGCGAGGGTTAATTAAGTGATTGATGGTTGTTCAGGTCTATGCGATAGCACATATTGCTATAAACTTGGGATTTCACATTCTCATTCTCTAAACTCATCCTTTCTCTCTTTCTGCAACGTGTGAATGCGTGTGTTCATGTTAGATTAGTTTGTCTTAGGTTTATATAAATAAAGTCTTATTTATATTCAAAAGAGAAGTATCTTGTGTTTTGTGCTTACAAGTTAATGTCTTAATCTGCCAATCTTGTTACTGTGCTTATTAATAGTGTTTTCACTATATTTTGGATTTTAATATCCAGTGCAGAGTTGATGTTATACAGCTCGTTCAGTGAATCGCTGCCGACTCAGTGATCAGCCGCAAAACAGTGATTCTGTTCAAATTACCTATAAAATCATAAATGATTCCCTTTGAGCTAAATTAAAATTATATTTATGTATCAAACCCTACATAATAATATGGTGGAGAATGCGGGCAGATTAATCTAAATTGTAAGCATAAACCAAGTTATTTAATCTTTTCCATTGCTGTGGATGAAAGATGAGACGCTTCTGAGCGAGACTAGGGTGTGTGTGTGTGACGTCAGCAGCGCGCCTGCTTGAATGAATGAATGAACGCAGAGAAGGCTGTAACCCGAGTCCGCCTCTCCATTGTTCAACTCCAGTAAGTGAACTTAAAGTTATCTGAGATTGTACAATAAGGTTGAAATTGAGCGTGTTCCTCTTTTCTGTAATGCCTTGTTTTATAGCTGAATTGATGTCTTGAGTTCCAGGTCATTCAATAGCTATACTCCTGAATCTCAGTTACTGTTAGTAGAACGGAGCGAAACTGCAATAATTAAAAGGAAATAAATCGGTGGATAAAATTAGTTTTGAGCGTGTTCCTCAATTCTATTTGATCAAAGCCTTATTATTCATAGTTTGATTTTCAGTGCGTGTTCCATTGTCAGATCATCTATGCTATAAGCTTGATAAAGTTAAAGTTAACTTTGTGCCAACAGCGAAGCAAACCTGTTGTTTATGTGTCCAGAGAAACTGGCACAGGCTTTTATGATCTGATCCCTGTTTTCCTCGAATGCAGCACGAAGCGGCGATTCGAATAAAGTTTAATCAAACTCTGAACGAACTGAGTTTAAGCGCCACATCGCAGAACCAACTAAAAGCGGTGTTGTTATTTGTACAGTGTTGAAATGCGCCGACATTTCATGTAACATGCTTAACTGTAATTGCAGTGCAACATTCACGTGCTAGTCCACTAGAGTTTGTTTTGGTTGCCACAGTTACGATCGTGACACGGAAGTCTTAACCTACTTCCGGAGCAACTCTGAACTGCGCACGCGCAGCACATCGAAGCTATTGTAAACAAACTCCATACTGTTGCTAAGCTAACGAAACGGTTGTGTTTACATTGAAGCCTATGCTAAAGCCATTAGCCTCAAAGGTTAGAAGTTAGCATTAGTATCCAGTGGTTGAATACAGTGTGTGTGTGTTTGAAAAGCTAAAGTGGTTTAACCCTTTAAACATCTAAACTAATACACTTGTTGGTCTTTCTCTTTCTTATTTATCTAATTTCTCACTTCTTACCACTTATTTGCATTTTACTAGAGAGGGAAATACTAGTTCACAATTATTAATTGTGTCAAATTCAAATTTGATTAAAACATTAAATTTATTTGGAATCATTCAAATTTCTCTTCAGATCATTTCATATGATCATTACTCCTAGTATTCTCGTTTGGGCCTAATCATTTTAGGTACAAATAAGCCTTGAACTTTGAAAGTTTTAAACTTATTCTACCTAATTGATTTATTACCCATATCAATAGATTCTATTTAGACTTATACTCATTACTTTATTGCGTTTTACCCTCTTTCTTCCTGTTTTGGTTATAGACTTAGCCACTATTTTTAGTTACTAAAACTAAAGAGTTCATCCTTTATTTAATTTCATTTTTTGCTTATTTTACCCATTTATTACTTTTCAAGTTTACTTTGTCTTACCATTTTCTTTCCTCTGTGTATCCTAGCTTGGGAACGACAAACCTGAGCCTTAATAGGAGACATTGTTATCCCTCACTACGAGTTCAAATAAATTAGAGAGACAAATCTCTTTCACCCGAAATTTATTTATTTGTTATTAGTTGTGCAGCAACTGAAAATAACGCTCCACTCGTAGTCGGGCATAACAACTTGCTAGTGGACCCGATCCACTTAATCTACTGTCTCCTTCCCTTCTGCTTTCTTTCCTCTTCACTTTTCACATTTGTAGGGACCTGTAAGAACCATCAATCGATTCTAAGTGAATGAAATACACAATCCTGGCAAAAGGCGAATCATCTTTAAGAATTTGATTGTAATCAAACACTCTTTCGTTCTTCCTAGCCTCCCCACATTTGAAAACGCAATCCAAATTTTAACATCTCATCTAACGCTGAGATCAATTTAATAGAGAGAAGTTTTGGGCAACCGTTGCCTCGCAGCCTCCCTGGTGAGCGGTCCAACTGTAAGGTGTATGTTGTCAATCCTGTCAGACTAAGAAAGAGATATCATAATTATTATTATATTCGTTTGTCTAAAACAGAGATTTAATAATATTGTTTGCCTCCTTGATAACATTTAATTGAAAAAAAAAAGAATTTTCCTCATTTGAAAAAAAAAAGGAATTGATTCTTTAATTGAATTTGTTTTTCACCTTTTTCTCTCTTTTCCCTCTTCCTCATTAGAAGTGACGAAGTCTTCACATCTCTAGTCTACCTAGATACCCTGAGACCAACACAGTCATCACCACACTACACTAGTGGTTCAAAATCACTGACAAAACACTTAGTTGTCCCACCACACATAGGCTTCTACTCCACACAGATCTGTGTCAGTCTCTCCTCTCCCCAGCGTGCTAACATGCCGCAGACTGCAGACCCCTTTGCCCAAGGGGAAGATGGGAACACTTGGCTGAGAGGCACGACAGACAGCCTCACCCCCAAGACCCTTGAACTGTTATTATTTTTAATAATAATCCTAATTCTGAGAAGATTCCTGACACAAGATTCGAGCCAGAACACCAACCACGAGGAGCTAGTCAAAATCACCAGCTCCCTAAGCTATGCCTTCACGACCCAGCTGAAGCTCAACGACAAGCACATCACCCATCTTCAAGAGGAGCTGACATGTGCTCAACGCCACATAGACAAGCTGGAAGTGAAAGTTCAAGATCAACCCAAAGCACCCAACGAGAGGGAGCAGGAAACTACGGAACAAGTTAAGGAGCTCCAAGCAGCCCTGAGAGCAGCTCAGCTTGACCAACAACATGCAAAAGCTGCCCAGAAAGACCTGGTGAACAGACTCCAGTATGCCGAACAGCTACTAGAGAAAGCCAAGAATGACATCAGTAACAAGAATGCTGAAATCAGTACCCTGAAAGACCACCTTGAAAGGTATGGAACTGAAATGGACAATCTGACCCAACAACTAGACGATACCAACTATGAGCTCTATATGGTCAGAAAAGAACTCAAACATGCTTATGAGCAGAAACAAGAGCCAAGGCAAGAGAAACATCTCTCAGCCTCACCACTGCTGAGCAGAGCCGAGTCCCACGTCCAAGAACTGGTACGCAACGAAGAAGCGAAGGGCCACAACCCAAAACCTCACCTGCCTTCGCCACAGAACTCTTTCCTGTCAACGAAAGAAAACCTCCCATCCAAGCAGACCTTGAGCTGCACTTGGGATGACCGTCAAAGACCTCGACAAGCTGTCTAAAACATCAGCAAGTTCAACCCGAACTCCACAGAGGGCCACACCATCGAGGCTCATCTGCAAGATATCGGCTTTTATCTAGAAATGAGACCTCATGTGACTAACAGAGACAGGTTATACCTCCTTAGAGCCACGTCCAGTCCCGAGGTACGAAACTTCCTAGATCGACAGCCCAGTCGAACGAAGTCAGACTACCAGCTGCTTTGTGAGGTCCTGATTAGAGAATTTACAGACCCAGAGTCGGAAAACGGACTGTTAACTGCCTTGGAAACCAAACAAGGTCGACAAGAGACTCCACAAGCTTACTACAACCGACTCCGACAAGCTTACTTTGGTGCACACAACGAACCTGACCTTGAAGAGGATGTGAACTTCAAAAGCCTCTTCCTAAAAAATCTGCACCCTGGAGTCAGTCACCATCTAGGCGTCATGGCCTGTCCACGCTCCATGACCATCCAACAGTTGCGTGATCTAACACAGAAAGCCTACAACAAGCAGAAGATGGCCTCAAAGAAAGGTAACAAAACCTCCACACTCTTGAACTCTGTCACCAAAGACTCTAGCCTTGCACTGTACGACACCCAGTTGCATCACAACACCAGAGTTTTCCATCAAGAGCACGGAGAACATGACCCCATGTCCATGACAGCTATCAGCCCAACCACTGAAAAATCCATGGGACAAGCCACGCTTCTCAAGAAACCCAAAAGATCAGACATCCAAAAGTAATCGCCTGACTCATCCAAGAGCAACTCGTGTGGGTAAGCAACAACGAAACCCACCTCAGCACCACTCAGACATGCACAGCGCTGAGTATGCACAAGAACAAGACAGCTTACCATCAGAAGACATGGAACAAGTCATGAGACGACTGAAAGAGTTCCTTCAAGATAAGCTGAACACGGATGACTACAAAATTGAGTCATGCTCGCTGTGACCAGCGACAGAACGGAAGGCCGGTGATCACATGGTACACCACCATATCAGAGATGACAAACACCTGTTCAACAACCACCCAGAACGAGCAAGTCTCTCACGGCCAACTGTTGATGAAAACTGAGGTACCAGAGAACATCACCTCAGTCACCCATCACTCAATAACAAACTGGTAAATGAACTCCAACTCCAAGAACCACATTCCTGTCTGTGCAACAGCAACCACCAAAGCACAGAAGGTCAGAAAGTCTGTCACATCCAGAAGGCAGCACAAGAGGAATGCAACATAGGAGAAGAAGTTTGCATCCCAGCTTCACACAGCCATGCCAAACTACCTCCGACTGTCTGCTAAAGAACTTCCTGCCTTTCTGGACTGACCCCATTAGATCATGGACACGCCTCATCCAAGCCAAGGATGCAGAGAGCCCGTCTTCACTGACATACCCGAAAGGGGAGACAACACAGACTGAAACAGATCTGACCACACCTACACTATACCAGTAACACACACAACATTACCTACACCCAGAGGTACCACATCCACTGATAACACATTTAACAAACATATTCTTCCCACAAGTAGAATATCCAAATTTTAGCGTAACATAAAGTTACATACACCACCATGAAGGAACATGCAGCTACCCTCACCATAGTTAGAACATCTGACACTAAGTTAAGGTACATGACTTCCTAGCTGCACATGACATCCTAGCTCAACAGTAGTTGCAAACCATGCTAGGAAAACCCACAGCAGCTTTGTTTTGTTTTGTTCTTCTTTACCTATCCTTTTCCTTCCCTCTTTCTTTAGTAGGTGAAAACCTAGACACCCTTCAAGGGTCAAAGGTCTGATATTAGGATTGACTCACTACACCTAATATCCATGCACGATAGGTCAAGTCATTTTACTACAAATGATGTCACCAGAAACTAAAGGTGAACACTCTTAAGTTAAGACAACTTAGAAGAAACAAACAAATCTAATCACAAAATTTGATCGAAGAATCAACATACTAAACTAAATTAGAACAACAATTTCCAAAATTGAACTAAAACTATTCAGTTTACCGAACTAAATTGACCAATTGAATATAACCGCCTGTACCCGAATAACCTGATGCCCTGCACCAGTACAGTAACTGTCATGGAGGTGTTGTCTTGTTGTTTGCAGTGTTTGTGTCTGCTTCTTCTGCCTCTGATTATCCAGTGCTTGCCGATGTCTCCAACTCGACACATCGCCAATCAAGGGGGGTATGTAGCATCAGAACGAGTCAGACAAAACTAAGATTCGATCAGGACATCGAAACATGAGGAGCCGAAATTCCAGGAGAACATGACAACGTCGTAAAGATGCCTATCTCCAACCTCTGGAGCAAGCCTAACCAACAAGCCTCTTCCAGAACAGTTTGCAACATTAAGACAAAAGAACACTTATTGATAAGTGTTCAACGCAGGAAGGAGATCGTCAAATTTGGGGTAAATAATCAAGATTAATGGTCAAAGAGATGGCCATCACATGTGTTCCACGAGAGAAATCACAAGCTTCTTTAGATTGACTCTTTCCCCCACACATAGAAGACAAAGAACCAGAGGGAAATCCTTCTGTCCAAAGAACATGTCTTTTGGTCCCCACAGATCTACACAGAGACTTTCTTTTCATATGCATATAAAATCATCCTAAAAGGAACTTTTCTAGGCATAACACTATATTATGTATGTAACCACACATTAGACTATCATGTTTTAAGCACATATTATGTATGTCTTTCTAATAACTATTGAATGACTTTAAGGTTTATTCGTGTTTGGTATGTATGAGTTTGACAATTCTAGCTTGAAACGTTTCTTCCAACTGATTCTTTGTCAAATGTATCATATTCTGGTTATAGAAATCACATCCAAAATTATACTTTGCAAGAGTGTGTAAAATTCAGACCATGTGACCAGATAACATGCTGATTTATGATGGAAGGAACAACCCTAGCTAAGATAATAGCCTATCTAATTGGTCAAGACACCAGATGGGATGTGTCCAAAAAGCAGAGTTTAAAACCTCAGGACAGCATCAAATCTGCCCTTCTCCTTCTTCCCTTCTTCCTTCTCCTCTTCTTCTTCTCGCCACGCGTTTTGACGCTGTTTTAGCGCTCTTTGAGCGTGCTCTGGCCTACAGGCCAGTTGCTATAACACCACGATGAGAAGAAAAACCACCTAGTCTCGTTACTCATTTTATTCTTTTACTTTAGTTTCTTTTCTTTCCGTTGAGTCTCGTGTTCAAAAGTTAAGTTTGCCGCAAAGTCCAGCTCCGACTGCACCCGCTTCAAACTTCAACCAGCAACGGACTCAAGACCATCCTCAGCCAACGCCCAACCATTGGCTTCCCAAGACATCACTTCAAAGACTACTGAACTTCCAGCCAATCACCAACTCGGAAAACCCCTTTCCTGCAACGACGACGACAGAAAGGAATCCCTGTAACAAGGCAACGCAAGTAAAACAACTCCAGATCCTAACTGAACTGGTGCATTTAATATAAATTTTAGCCTCATTGAGAAACTCAATGCGAGGGTTAATTAAGTGATTGATGGTTGTTCAGGTCTATGCGATAGCACATATTGCTATAAACTTGGGATTTCACATTCTCATTCTCTAAACTCATCCTTTCTCTCTTTCTGCAACGTGTGAATGCGTGTGTTCATGTTAGATTAGTTTATGTCTTAGGTTTATATAAATAAAGTCTTATTTATATTCAAAAGAGAAGTATCTTGTGTTTTGTGCTTACAAGTTAATGTCTTAATCTGCCAATCTTGTTACTGTGCTTATTAATAGTGTTTTCACTATATTTTGGATTTTAATATCCAGTGCAGAGTTGATGTTATACAGCTCGTTCAGTGAATCGCGGAAGACTCAGTGATCAGCCGCAAAACAGTGATTCTGTTCAAATTACCTATAAAATCATAAATGATTCCCTTTGAGCTAAATTAAAATTATATTTATGTATCAAACCCTACAATCAGGAACCATTTAGTCTCCAGCGCCATCAAAATCAGTCTTTGTGTATTTCACAACACTTCAGCATGTTATTCTTATTAAGTGAGAGTAATTTAAAAATATTTTTTTACCCAAGCAAAGTCTCTGAGAACCTGACACATTGTAATTCTGGAGACTCCAGGAAGGTTGCAGTTCTGGAAAATGATGGTGCTGGAGACTAAATTATTCCTGATGGTTTCTCAGCTAATTCTTCACCTTAATTCTTAATTCTTTTGCAGTTAACGTGTCTTTTCTTCTCCACCTGTTTTTTCTGACCGTGCTGACCCAATGAGCATTTCGCTGCCTTAACTTTGCTAATTCTATTATTGCATTAGTATTGCATCCTTCTCATGGGCATTTAATTATTGTTTTTCTTTTATTCTTGAGTTCAATCTCATTTTTGGCTCATTTTATCTGTAAAAGAAAACCTGCCTAATAATTCTGCACACCTGAAATAAGGAGTTTTTAAACTTTCAGCCTTCATGGACAATTATATATCACTTATAAATGATTAAATACAAAATTGATAGTAGTTACTAAGATTGATGTGGTTTGGAATTGGTAAAATGTTCTTGGAAAAAAAATATGACCAGAATATCAACTTGCCTAATAATTCTGCACACAGTGTATATATTGTGAGTTATATGTAATATGAAGTTGAATATCACTTAAAATTGAATGCAAGTACGTTCTTTTGCACCTAATTAGTGTTAAATATTTTAGTTTCAAATAGTAAATGTTCAAGAAGTTACATGTAGTGTGAGTTATATGTAATATATATTTTTGTATCCATATAGTATGACAGTCTATTGAGGTAAATGAGATCAGTTTCTCCTCTCTTTCAGTGTCTCCTTTCATTTTCTAGTGCTGCAAGTATTGTAGCCACACATTAAATCTAAACACACATTGTTTGAAATAACGTGAAGAAACTTTATTTAGGAATCTTGCTTCTAATGTATATTTTGACATCTCATGAAGACTTTGGTTTACTTTTGAATGGAATACGTTCAAGAAGCTTTGTTATATTATGATATGTTGTATTTCACGTGAATTGTATTGTAAGGGGTTATTTTGTACCTATATTAATTAGTTTTAAATGTTTTTAAAAAATAAAATGTTATTTGGTCAATAAAAAAGCAATTGATGCAATCTCCTGCGTCTGACCATTTTTAAGTAAATTCAACCTTCCCTGAATAAGTAATGTGTAATTATTTATATTGGCTAATCATTATTAATAATAATTTAGTAGATGAACTGTTGCCTACTAACAATAGAGTTAATGTTACTCAATTTTTATAAGTAATTAGTTATGTAATTTAATGGGAAATATTAGATAGACATTACCAATCTATCCAAACAAAGTGAGTGCAAATTGTTACCTCAATTTTATTGAGTAGATTCTATAGGTTGTTTTTTACAGTGTGCTGTCCTGCAATTATTTTGTGTCTGTTCACTAAGGTTCTACAACAGAGGATCTGGGCCAACACTATGTTGCTCTCTGGGGTGGCTCGCCAGTCCAAACCCTCCTCAGAACCACTGGAAGGCTGGGACAAATCCAGAACGCAGGCTCCAGAACATTGCATCAGACAGATGGCATCAACATGGAAAAGGGCAGAACCACACACACACAAAAAAAAACTGACCTTGAACAGACAAGGTCACAAAACAACATAGAATAAAGTTTTAACTCATGAAAATAAACTATCACTGTACATCAGACATTTTACACAAAACTTGAAAATTTGTATATGCATTCTTCAAATAAAGAATATTTTCTTCATACATGCAATGTCTGTGACTGTTTTATTTTTCACATAACACACTCATTTACATATGACTGACCATTTCTCATCACGTAGCTGGTCACACAGCTGTTATTTCCCAAATACAGCTTTACACATTTTTTTTTTAAACATAAATCAACTCACAGATTTAATTTATCTTGTTTTACCTCTTAAACTACAGTAACAATTTGATTTGTAACTATTAGCAATATGGAAGCATATGTGTAGCAAAATTCAATTTGCAATGCAATGTTCAAAATGGCAATATATTTCTGTATTTAAATTTACATTTTCCATTACCCCACATGTGCAAAGTTTGGTGCAGAAGGAAAATGAAATTATAGTATTTACATTTGCCATTTCCAACAGTAGTCTTAATATGTAAAGTGCATACCATTTTAACGCTTTATAAGTAGCGAAATTAAAATGAAAATATATAACCCGAATTGATTTGATATGTGTAACATGTCCAAGAAGAAATGGTAGCAAAATGATCATTTAAATGTTATTTGTCCTAAATGCATTTAGACTAACAGTTAGGACACTTACGATACTTACGATTGCATTTTCATCATAACGTCGTGGGATATTTGTAGCAAAATTCAATGCGGCTTTGAAAATGCATTCCGAGCTAACCACGCCCACCCTCCGTCAATCATTGCGTCAAGGTGGGGATTGGCGGAAGCGTGTTACGTTTAGATCGCTCGAAACATGGCGGCTGGAGATCTGATAAGATCGTTGAATTCACTGGCAGATGAAGTGGAGCGTGAACAGAGAAATAGTGGTGTTTCAGAAGATTTTTACGCGTATGTAGGTGACAGAACTAGATCAATATTGAAGCGTCTTGCAGAATTGTCGGCTTTAACAGGCCTCGACGATCATTTCACTCACATAAATCCATCGACAATTCATCTAAGAGGTGGTTTCTTGGTTTCTTTCTTTCTTTTTCCTGGAGCGTCAACGAACACCGTGCTCATCAGGAATCCGTGCACGAGAGAGAGATGCTTCAGACTCGCGTGTATGAACCTCGTGCTAAACCCCCAAAATCAATTGAGTTGAAAAATGGCTCACTATTGGCCACATTAATAACCAAACAAAACTGTAAATTCATGTAAAATTAATATTTTCTTTTATAAACTTTCTTGTTTTGAATAGTTTTCAATAATGTTTATGTTATTAAGTTAATAACCAGGGGTGCACATTTTCAGCCTGGTTCTCATATGAGAACCTGGAGATTTGGTATGGTCCTCACACGGGCATGTAGTGTGACCCATAAAATATAACTATAAAAAAAAAAAAATTAATAATAGTGATAATAATATTATTGCACTTTATTTCTTTTTTTAAAATAAAATAACTAACTAAAAATCATAAACTAAATAATCAAGTGTGATAATACTATTTTATTTTAAAATAAAAAGGGAGTATTACATACAAATGCAATTATTTTATAGTAAACTTAAAAATAAAATGCTAATATTTTTATTATATCATTATTTTAATTTTCATCATTTTCAAACGTAAAATCAGCAAGCTTTTAGTTTTGGCGGGTTGCCTGCAAGTAAGTATTATGCGCTTCGGGGTTTAGCGCTGCTGATGGAAGAGCGTCAGTGAATGAAATGGCACAGTTTTGCTTTGAAAACAGCAGCGGGTAGCCTAGATTATGCTAGTCACTTGCTAGTTATGCTAGCAACATGCTAGTAACATGCTAATCATGTTATAAACATGCTAGCGACATGCTAGTCATTCTAGCAGCATGCTAGTAACATGCTAGTGTAGAACCTGGTCGAAAAGAATGCACACGCATAATCTTAACTCAAGAACATTCCTGAGTCCTTCCATCATCAGCTCGTAAAAGTTACAAATGACCAACACAACGCCCAGAGTATCTGACTAAGCTTCCTGTCTGTTCTCCTTATCATCTCATGAAGCTGGGAGGAGAACATGCCATCCTTTGAAGAACAGAATCTTCAATGTTGTTCCTGACCAGTTTACCATAAATAAAGTCGAATAAACAGACAGTACAAAGCACGTGGAATCTGGGCATGCTCCAGCACAGACTCTCCCTGAGTCCCCTGACTGCTTTTGACCATAATTCAATGATGGTATCAACAAGGACAGACAGATATATGTTGACCAGACTCAAACAAACCTACAGCACAGACATCCTGGTGACCTCATAACAAACCCCTTTTCTTCATTGCATTCCAAGAGGATGCTGCCTTTTTTCTCTTACAACAAAAGGAACTCTATTTACACAGTTTCGTTCAAAAGGACAATAAGAAAAGACTGCTGCTATTAAAGCAATATACTCAAGAGACAATATATATATGAATGTGGTATTTTATGTTTTGTTTATCTTACTGTAGTTATTAGAACTTAGGATATTTTTAATCTATGACTTAACCCGTTTAGTAGGTAAAATTATAGGTATTCGATATGACAAGTACCTCATGTTTGATATTGATTTAAACGTTATTTTGATTGCAATACGGTGGAAAGGATGAATGTTGACTTTTAGCATCATAAGGCATGATTATAACACTTTATAGAAATCTGCTAGGATATTTCCTCCATGTGACATATTTATTAGCAGATGTGATTGGACCAGACAGTAAATGGGATGGACTCACATCTGTCCGATAAAAACAGATACCCAACTTTGCAAAGATGGGTTGAACAACTGGGGAGCAACTGGTGAAACTGCAAGGAAACTTGGCTGAAAGTCTGGGCGTTGCCCCCCTCTGATCGCGCTGTGAAACATCTGGCTGATCATCTCAAAAGACTTCAACACTCTGTCCACGTCTGACCAAAGTAACTTGCAAAGCTGCTGCGTAAGAACTTCAAACTTGCCATTCGTGCGCTGCCAGGAAGCCATCAAATCCAAAAGGAGGAATCCCGAGTGACCTCACGCGAAAAAGACATCAGCAGGAAAGTCCGGGACTTCCCTCCAGCAAACCCCTCAAGAAGAACAGCCTTCAACTCAACTCAAAGCAAGTAAAACAAACAAGTCTCTAATTCGCTGAGTTGAATTAAATGAATCTTTAAAAGATAACGATAGTAGAGTCTTCTGTTTGTGACGTCCCAAGGTCGTCTTTATTCTCAAGAAAGAGAATAGCTTAACTTTCTTCAAACTGCTTTTATCTTGCCATAATGTGTGTATGTGTGTGTATGTGTTTTGTTGTGTATGGTACCCTAGAATAGTAAATAAACTCGCGATTCATTTTTAATGAATAGTCTGGTGCCGTGATTTTCAAATCTTAAATTATTTGCCATAGATCGTGTTACCTGTTGCTCAAAAATTTCCCAATTAATTCTGTATTATTATCAACAATAAGCTGAATTGCTAAAATATACTGTATTAATACTCGCTGGTCCAGTCGTTAATAAGGTATAAATTATACAATTTTGATTAATATCAAATAATCAGATCAAAACCGAATTTCTACGATTTGGTTCCCTAAAGCTAAAATTTATAAATGAAGGATAAACTCTAATATTACACTAGTCATGTTAAAATCATGCTAGCGACATGCTAGTCACTTACTAATCATGCTATCAACCTTTTTCTGGTTTTTACCTTTTAAAAACTAGTAAATGAACACTTAACTAGCCTATTTCAAACTGAAAACCTTTAAACTTCAAGCTTTCACAACTGCTTTAAACATTCAGGCTAGGCTTTCTCAAGCCAACCTAAAGTTTGTCTCGACAAACTTTTTCATCTAGTTGTACATTAACAGCTGTCAACCATGTCGGTACGCAAATGCGCTGTCAGAACTTATTTACACAGTGCATTTTTAACTTTGGTCGCACATGCAGACCTGCGGACCACCTATGTGCACCCCTGTTAATAACATTCTTTTTTTTCTGTTACTCCCTGGTAACCTTGGTTACACACTGGTTTTGCCATATGGCAAGAGTGAACGCCACATCTCTGCAATAGACACACTACTAGACCACGCCTAAGATCGAGTCGAGTGGGGTTTCTTTGTTAAAGGGGACCTATTATGCAAAAATCACTTTTATAAGGTGTTTGAACACAGTTGTGTGGCTGTAGTGTGTGAAAACAACCAGCCTATAATGTAAAAAATTCACCAACTCATTTTTTTTATAAAACCAATAAATCATGAACAGTCTCTCCAAACGAGCTGTTTCAGATTCTCCCTCTGTTCATGTCACTGAGGGGGAAAAGTCCCGCCCATTTGTGACGCTCTCTGCCCTATTAGCATGATCACAGCCCTGAGTCAGTGTTGCCAAGTCCACGGTTTTCCCGCGGAATCGGCCTACTTTAACACTGTTGCTATGGGTTGTTTTTCATGTCTGCGGGTTGACGCGACCCCAATAACGTGATATTTAGCTCCTGGAATGCGAATTTTACTGGAGGATCCCTGCTGAAAAATGTGAGTTTTACCCCCCGGAATGCGACTTTTATCAGGGAACCCCCCTCGAGATGCTTTTGGGCTAATTTTGGGCTAGTTTTGAGCAGCAATTGGCCGGGTTTTGTTGCGAAAACCTGGCAACCCTGCCCTGAGTGAGAAGCTGCGGTCCGCCATTACTGGAGATATATACAATGTCAGCACCAAAGAGGCATGTTGTGTTTTGGGATGCACTAACAAACATAGGAATTGCCATAATCTCTCCTCATCTGAGCAAGAGGACACTGTGGTTAAATTTCATTTTCGAAGGAAATCTCCCGGAAAAAATTGGTAACGTCCCCTAAATGTTTAGGAATCAATACAAACACTTTGTGCGAGAACGTCAGCTCCAGACAAAGTAAGTATCACGCATTTGTTTTCCAAAGTGCCTTTCTGAAAGAGCTTCTTGGCACTCTGTAAGGCTAATGATGCTAAAGCTATCATTGTGTGTGTGTGTGTGTGTGTGTGTGTGTGTGTGTGTGTGTGTGTGTGTTTTCCAAACACAAAAGGTGATTTTGGTCAAGTTTGTCCTGCTGGTTTCTGTTCATACAATATCAGTCAATGGAGCCTGACTTTCAGATTCTTCATGACATTATTTGATGACGCTTTTGAAGCTTCTGAAACTCGGGTTTCATTGACTGATGTTGTATGAACAGAAACCAGCAGAACAAACTTGACCAAAATCACATCCTCAATGTCTTTCTCTAGATGCTCTCGCTGGCTCTGGGGTCACTGAGGATGAAGAGACCACAGCAGCATCCGGTCCAGATGAGGCAGATGAGGGCAGGTGGAGTGATGGAGCGTCTCATCCATAACACTGGATCATTTTCGCCATCCTCACTGCTCACAGCAGTCTGTGGACATTTCAGATCCTGCAAAGATGCACAAATATACTACACAAGCAGTTATTTTAACAGCACAATGTCATTTGATTTCTGTATTAGAAGTAACAAAATTGATTTCTTACTTTATATTTTTGTTTTCCTTTTTCCTTCCTTTTTCCCACAAATGCTGCCGACACCTGCTCCACCACAAAAGCTCTGCATCAAATGTACAACAATCAAGAATTAGAAAAGCGCTGTAATAGCTACGTTTGAAATTATAATAATTAAAATAAACTACACCTTAAGATTTAAAAGATGGTTTATTGATGTCTGTAGTGTACTGAGGGTCTTTGATAACAGCATTCCTCCATCAGTCACTCTTCATAGCAGATGGTGGCTGTAATGCACCAAAAAGTTGTTTGCCAACCGCCAATAAGACTTAGTAGAAGAAGAAGACGTCAAGACGATCGAGGCATGGACTGTACGCTGTTATCCTCAAAAACTTCACCAAGGTATGTCACACCGTGTGATCACACTGTTCTACTAACAAATTCATTTCTTATTATGTTGTGTACTCGATAACTTAAAGGTTTGGTGTTTTTATTGCTCCGTAGATCGGTGTTGGACCGGCGAACACTTTAGGCCTATGTTATCAGAGGACTTGCTAACATGAAGAAAACGGTCCAGAGGTCTAATTATATGTAATTAACGAATTTTAACTTAATTTAAACTTTAGTAATTTTGACTGCTTCTATTAAAATTTAATGTTTAAGATTGCTGCCTTATAATTAGTCATGGGCTAGCAATGTTTAAGTGCTAACCCTCAAGGCTGCATGCATTTATTTGATCAAAAATAAAATTAAAAAAGTAATATTGTGAAATATCATTTGAGTATATTTTAACATGTAATTTATTCCTGTGAATTTTCAGCATCATTACTGCAGTCTTCAGTGCATGATCGTTCAGAAATCATTCCAACATGCTGATTTAGTGCTGGATTTTTATTGGCGCTCAGCAGTGCTTAATTTGTACATTTCGAGGTCCCGGAACAAAGCGGGGTGACGGATCCGGTGTTGTGTAATATTCGGTTCCTGTGAAAAACTGTTTCAGTGGGCGGGGTATAGATGAATATGCATAAGTTCGCTCCGCGATGGGCGTGGCTTTGTAATAAGTAATAAAGGTGAAGGTTCGTATTCTTTACATAATTGGTTAAAATTATTTTGCATGTGCTTTTATTAGAGTGCTTTTATTCTGATTTTAAATCAT
The DNA here is from genome assembly GCF_012432095.1 of Onychostoma macrolepis. NCBI lineage: Eukaryota > Metazoa > Chordata > Actinopteri > Cypriniformes > Cyprinidae > Onychostoma > Onychostoma macrolepis. Next base: position 6,140,391 of record NC_081158.1, on the reverse strand, counting down.
CGTTTTTGCTATGTAACCTTGTAACGTCAGGGATTAAAAAGACTAAAGCCAGAGCACAAACGAATCGAGCTGATATTTCTGTTATTTGTCATATCATTTGAAGCTGTAAACTGTTTCCTTACTTGTTTATTTTGCAGCATCGCAACTTTAGCAAGAATGACTGAATAAAACACAGATGTAGCCTAGCTAACAAGCATGTTTAAATAAACATTTTTAAATGTTCTCTGGTGTTGTTTTGTGTTGTTTCTTGCCCGTTTTTAACCACAATTACACTTGGATCATATTGACACAATACACTTAGCCTACTTTGAGCATTATGATTATGTGATTTTAAATAGGCTTCCATTTACACTTTTATAAAAGCAAGTCTTGTTCCTGTGGACAACTAAAATGTTTTTAATGTCGCAAGGGATTTTTAAATGCCAAATAAAGTTTTACTTGTATTCATTCATTCTTTCTGTATAAAAGTGCTTTGGTGATTCAGTGTTACACATTAAAAAGGAAGTTACAGATTTGGAGTAATAACTGTAGCCTACAACATTAAAAAAAAAAAGTGCATTTCTAATCTAATCTGTTTTGCAATCACATTAGCTGGGTAAAAACCATTAAATCACTCATTAAGGCAGGTACTCATGACATACTAATGGTTTTAATGGTTTAAAATTTAATGGTTTCATATTCAATATTATAATCATGAAATGCTAGATTGACTTGCATTAACACCTACTTGCATGAATGAAGTGCTATATAAGAAAATATGCATATTTAAATATTTACCCAAGTTATTAAAAACTTTTTATTTTGCAGCATTATAACTTTAACAAGAATGTCTAAAAGGAAATTCAGATGTAACTACCTGCATATTTAAGTGAATATTTAGCAAGAAACTGCTAGGTTTTGAGTCTTAAGGTCTGCTTACATCAGTCCGTGTTTTCTATGTTTGATAGGCCTATGCTTAACAAAATAAATACACAGTTATGTTAAAAGCTGAAGAATACATAAGTGTGATTGCACAGTGTGGTTGAGGAACAGATTATTACAACAAAAGTCCAAACCAAAGAAAAACACATATATTATAACGTGTGAGTTTGACAGTCTGTTCCTTATTAACCATCTCTGCACCTTGAGGGCAATTCATTAATCAGATAAATAATTAATGAATCCAATTTGTTAGGCCTCTAGCACTGAATCAACTGGTGTAGAACTGAAACAACTTTCCAACTGTTGTTGGGTTTAAAAACATCTGGAACATTACCCGATGACCTGTCAAAAAAACAGAAATATGTACTTTTAAGAAAGGCAAAGAACTTCATGATTAAAGGTGAGTTGGGCATATTTAGTGATAACACTAAGACCTTGGTTGGGTGAGTCTTGTGGTCTGTTAAGATATCTTAATGAACAAAACTTGCTACTTTTAGATGAAGCTTTATACTACATAAGAAGACGTCGAGAGGGTGGTTTAGCCAAGGTTTTAAGTAAAGAGGAGGCCAAAGATGTTTTTACTGAATTCCATACAAATGCAATTGGTGCCCACTGTGGCATAGTAAAAACCACTGATGCCATCAGTAAAAGATTTTATTGGCCTTCCATGACTGTAGATATCAGAAACTGGGTAAATAGAAATGAATGATTACTTTTTCATATATTAATACATTCTCGCACTGTTAATACTACCATCTCTGTTACTGCACTGTGCAGCCTGTCAGGCTAAGCAAACAGAAATCAAAAACAAAGCTGATTATACACCTTTTGAGGTAAATTAATTTAAATGGAATGCTTATATTATTTTCTACTTATGAAACCAACCACATTAAACATATGTCACTTTTTTCCTCAGGTGGCTGAGCCGTGGGAAATTGTTGGAATGGATTTAGTGGAAAAGCTCACACCAACTGAAAATGGCTATCAGTATATATTCGTGATGATAGACTATTTCACAAAGTGGTGTGAGGCTTTCCCACTAAAAACTAAAAGTGCAGCGGAGGTTACAGGTTGCATTGTAAAGTTATTTTACAAATTTGGTGCACCAAAAAGGTTGTTAACTGACCAAGGCACAGAACTGTCTGTCAGTTACTGGGAATCCAAATAAGTTTTTGTGCACCGTACCACCCACAGACTAATGGCTTGGTTGAAAGACTTAATGGCAAAATTCAAAGGTATGAAATTGACAATTCCCAATAAACTAAACTATTGACTATGGATGGTAGTTGAAGAATGTATATTCTCTCGTCCCTCACATTAACATTTAGCTGGTTGACTTGTCAAAATTACTACATAAATGAAGACTGTTTTACTATTGATGGCTCTTCTCATATTCAAAGGTCGTTGAGTAAGCTGGTGGGAAAGCAGCCACAAAATTGGGCAGACTACTTGGAGGCCACAATGTTTGGTCTCCGCACAAAAAAGTAAATGACTACATAATATTCTCCGTACTACTTGATGTTTGGACGTGAAGTTAGATATCCATGTGAGGTGCCTGACAATTATGAGGTTAGTATTTTACATGTCAATGTTATTGTTCTTTTGCAAATCAAAGTTAAATGCAACTTTTTTCTTGCCTAGATCAATGAGAGCATTGAGGATATTGTAGCAGAGGAGTGTGTTGCAGAATGCATTAAAAGGCACGACAGGATATTCAAAACCGTACAGGAGAATATTAGTTGTGTTCAACGTAAAATTAAAAAAAGAAAACTGGAAGAGGGATTATCCCTTGAAATCAAAGTTGGAGACCGAGTGTTGCGTCAGAATGTGCGAAGCAGGCAGAGAAAGGGTGGTAAATTGGACCCAGACTACATTGGTCCATACACAGTTATGAATGTGGATGGCAAATCCATTGATTTGAAGGACGATAAAGGACGTTCTTGTCCAAAGATTAACAAGGACCATTTAGTTCATTTTTTTGGAGGAGTATCCCTCAAAAGTCCCCAAACTCAGTGATTCCTTTCCCGTTACGGTATCCTCAGCCCTCACTAACCCACCTGGCTTCACCCTTGCCGCTACCATCCAGTCTGCTTTCCAGACTAACTGTCCTGCAGAACTCTGTATATTATTTTGCCAACATGCATGCACATGTTCATTTAAATAACTTTTTTAGTTGCAATGAATGAAAACTTCTCTGTCTCTCTCTCAAGTGTTACAAGAAATATGGGCAAAAAAGGTGGGACACTCTGCAGTAAAATTGGCCCATACAAATTATTTACATGGGATATTGAACGCCTTAGACCTGGGGAAATGCTCAAAAGTGAGGTAGGTGATACAATTTGCAAATTTAAGAATATGAATATGTTGCGTGGTGCTGCTTTTGTAAAAAAAAAAAAAAAAAGTCTTCTAGGCATAAACCCATACTCTGTAAGGGTACACTCTGTGTAAATTTTGTTTTATTTGTTTTAGGTTATCAATGCATACTTGTCCTACCTCATAAAAATTATGCTGGCAAGGCATATGTACTTGATTCCTTTCAAGCAACAAGTATTTGGCAAGGCAATCCCAGTTCAATGAAAAGAGTAAAAAATATTTATTTTTTTTTGCTGTGAGAGAACTGGTGAACTGAACTGTTACAATGTTCAATTTTTGGCACCACCTATTGTTGTGGGTGTATTATTGACATGTCAAAGGCTGGACCCTGAATATAAGACGACCGTGTTTTTTCAGATGTATTTCCAAGAAAATTATTAGAAAAGTATTACAATACGATGAAATACGATATCAAAGACCACTGCCTCTTTTTGTTTTCATGTAATCATATTAATAGCTGGAAAAATGTAGTTCAGGAACACACATATTACAGTGAAACGAAATATCAAAAAGCGTTGCCTCTTTTCTGTTTCATTTAAAATATTAATAGCCACAAAAATGTAAACGCATACACACATTACAATAAAACGATATGATATCAAACACCACTGCCTTTTCGTTTTCTTCAAAATATAATACAACCCTCTTTTCATTTTCATTTAAAAAATATTACCTAAACCACATATTAATGTTTTATATGTGCACATATACTCTGATTCACTATGTATGAAATGACAAGCACAACTCTGCCTTTTTTGTTAAATGTCAGTATAACAGACTTATGTAAGAGGAAATAAAGACAAAAGCAAACAATTCAGTCACGTTAACAAAGTAAGCGCTGTATTACGATTAATAAATAAATAATTTATGAAACATAACTGTGCTCAGCCAAACCGATATGACCTGGAAGAAATAATAGATTCGTGAGAACAGAGATTGCCTGTTAGATATACCCAAAACAAATTTTACCTAATGTTTAACCACTACAGAGACATCAGAGCCAGCGGCAAATGTCAGAAGGACTAGCCGCTGTGAGGCTGCTCTCAGTGGGATACATGAGCACTGAGCGCCTGGTGATCGCCCGGAGTTCACGTCTCCGAAATCGGCGAAACAAATTTTCAAGTATGCGCTATCTTTATACATAAACCGCAGATTTGAGTTTTAAACAACTACATTCTTGCCTGAAATACTCTTAGAACGGCATTTCATGACACAATAACAGTAATATTTTGAAAATTTAGCGGTTTTCCCCTCCGCCGTTAACGCTCGCTGATTGTCGCGAAATGCATTCTGGGATACCTGGCTGCCTCAAGTTTGCACAAGTCACCTCTGGATGCATCCTTGATAAAGGGGGCGGAACAAGAACACATCCGGGGATTTGAACTGTACATGGCTCGACGTGAACTTTGAATTGGAACAGTACTTGGGCGACGACTGATGACGTTTCACAAGTCCACAAGAACAAACAAGAATGCATATTGAGAAACGGCCATAGTCTTATATTCGGGGTCAATACAGTACTTTATGCCACTCCGACACTGTTAGCGGTTTATCCAGTTCTGGCACCATGGGCGGGCAATGGGGGGCCTGGCCTGCCCTGTGAGTCACTAGTGTGTAGCGCGGATCAGGTGTCAAGTCTGATGTGTCACACTTGTGTAAGGTTCAATATTCTTTGATATGGGCCAACTGATCAGAAGGTAAGGAACGACTACTGGAGAGAGGGAGACAACACAGCAGGTAGGTGAAAACTTAGAACGTCTTTTACTGGTTGAAATCTTGCGTTCATTGAATTTCTCAGTAGCAATTTGTCTGAAGCATGCAAATTTCAATACTCATTCAACCACATACAATGTATGACAATGCTTCAACTCTCTTTTTTTTGTATTTCAGGAAGTTGTACTCAAGACATCGGACAAATCAATTCAATTGAAAACAATTGTCAAATACTTTGTACAAAAATAAAATAATAAAATAAAACTTCTTGAAAACTCAACAGACTCAGAATTACATGCAATCTGTGAAGGTAGGCGGATGACTTTTCACCAGGATTCTGCAGGGTGCTTATAAGCTTGGCTAATAATTCGTCTCCGTCCTCCACTGACCCATAGACGGACTCCAGCAGCCTTAGACACTCTAACGATGGAGCGTTCGGGTTCACATGCTTGATTATGTCTGAAGCAGGCGGTAACAAGCTGTCCAGAATTTTCCGCGTCTTATGTGACTCAAGAAGGGATGGATCATTCAGTAAGTGGTCAACACTTGCCCTCCAGGTGTCGAAGTCAGGCTCGTTGTTTGGACGAGGGCTCCTCCCAGAGAAAGCTTTCAGGCGGAATGAAGCACTGTGTGGGGACACGGGATCACTCGTCCTCACAATGTGTTCCATCACTATTCTCTGGATGCCTGAAGGGTTCATAGCAGACATGGGAAGATTCACTGATATAGTCTCAGCAGAGTTGGCATCTGCATTGTTCGAAGAGTGAGGCGACGCTGCGCCCATGTTCACCTTGACTGGGTTTTCAGGCTCTATTCTCAGTTCAGATGGTGACTTGAATTCTTCCAATCGCAAAGGAGTGCTAGTTGTGCTTGTCAAGGGGCTTGTCTCTAGAGGGCCTTGCTCTTGCCCAGGTCCTGCTCTACGTGACGTATCAGCTTGAGCTTTCACTCCACTAACCTTCACCAATTCTCGTTGGAGCACATCTCGTAGGGTTTCTCCATTGGCGCTTGCTATTGCTTGTAGTTTCTCCAAGCACTCAGCGGTGGCGCTACTAGTGGTGGGGTGTAAACCGCACTCCAGAGCACGCATGGAACACAGTGTCTGCATCAGTAGGGCTCACTAAGGTTAGAGGCAGCTGGGGCTCAAGATCGCACATGGCTGAACTGTGCGTGAACTCCACTACTGCATTACGATGAAAGTCAGATTGTGGATCGTCAATCAGTAGATTGCGTCGTATGGAGCCAAATCTCAAGAGGCATGTTTCTAGTTCTTGATCTGATTCAGTCAGCGTTATGCCACTAACAATTACTGCATTTTGCACATTAACGCCTTCCGCTCCACAACATCCATTTCTGTCAGATTCACTGTACGTACTTGTATCGATGATTATTCACCTCAGTCGCTGCTGCGCCTCGCCTCCTGGCTGGCTCGCCAAAGTTCGTAGCGGATCAGGTGTCAAGTCTGATGTGTCACACTTGTGTAAGGTTCAATATTGTTTGATATGGGCCAACTGATCAGAAGGTAAGGAACGACTACTGGAGAGAGGGAGACAACACAGCAGGTAGGTGAAAACTTAGAACGTCTTTTACTGGTTGAAATCTTGCGTTCATTGAATTTCTCAGTAGCAATTTGTCTGAAGCATGCAAATTTCAATACTCATTCAACCACATACAATGTATGACAATGCTTCAACTCTCTTTTTTTTGTATTTCAGGAAGTTGTACTCAAGACATCGGACAAATCAATTCAATTGAAAACAATTGTCAAATACTTTGTACAAAAATAAAATAATAAAATAAAACTTCTTGAAAACTCAACAGACTCAGTTTTTTGTAACCCAATAAAATTTAAAGGAAAAATAAACAATGTTCTCAAAACAATATATCACAAATTCAAATCACTCTTTTCCTTCAAAATGTAACAGTCTTTTCAGCAAAATGGATCAAATATTAAAGATTCACTGAATTGATTCAGTTAATGTCAGTTCAGATTCAAATGACTCGGATCAAAAGATTTGTTGACTCCTTAGAATCAATCAGTTCAGAATCAATGTCTCTCTTGTTCAAAACTCGAGGAAAAATATGAAAAAACGAAGTTTCAGTCCTATTTGTCCAAAACCGAAAAGAAAAGATTTCTCATACCAGTTCTGATGAATTCAAGATCAAAGTGCGACAATCAAATTGTCTCCATGGGTGGCTCGCCTTTTACATACGCTCATATCGTCTCACGTGTCCAGGATGGTGATCACAATTTCTCAGAAGAACACATACAAGAAGAAAGGAAGAAACAAAAAAACCCAGCCTTGCAAAAACACAAGGCAAAACAATAATTAATCTTCCATTCAAACATGTTCATCAACAAACATCATATATACAGTTCACACAACATATTGACTCAATATCTTGACACTTATACACGACATTATCACTCGTCATTGACTCATTTGCATCTTCACATGCGGTTAGCTTTAGCCCAATGTGCAAACTAGCACTAGCTCACATACTATGCATAAGCGGCCTATATGAACGCTAACATCACATTACTGATTCTCCGACTAAGTCTGCGACAGTTTTCTTGTGAAATGTTAAGTCAATATATGAAAAAACAACTCACCAAGGCAAAAATGTCATATCTCATTCAACAAGAGGATAATTCGCGGTGCTTTGGTGCTCCGTGCATCTACATCGGCTTTTATTCTCAATTCTCTGTCTCGTCTTCTTCTCACTTTGTCGTCAGCTCTTCAAAGTTATCACTTTCACTCATAAACTTAATCTTTTGATTGCATTCAAGTTTCTTTTCCTCAATATCTATACTTTGATACGGAGTATCTGGAAATCACTCGGTGTGCATCTGCTTCATCTGACTCGCTCTCTCTCTCAATGTCTCCGATGGCGGCAGTGCCGCCGGCGCAGTCTCAGTGCGCTGCTACCATTGGCTCGTTGGAGTGTCAATCAATGCAGCACGATCAATGATTGGACAAAACACTTTCTCTTCTAAAACACTCGTTTTTCTCTCTTATTCTTTTTTCTTAATTTTCCCATCTTTTTACACATCTTTCAACACTTTTATTCATAACCTGTATTATCCGGGTTACAAGTGCCCGCCCTGGACGAGCCTGCTGAGTAAAGAAAACGCTGTACTATTCAAACATCAGTTATTATTTATTTACCCTTGCATTGCGAAAAAGAGGAGATCTGTCTCCTCCAGGCTGTGCGTGGCACGTCAATCTGAAAGGAGGTGGGGTAAAGTTACGAGCTTTCGCTGAGAGCTTGAGGATCCAATGGCGTTACGAAGTTTTACTGACAAGCTCTTTTTAATGATTGGCATTGGTTAAACATTTTAAAACCCTCTGATTTAAAATAATAATGACTAATTATAATAGAGATATGAAGTATGGATAATTTTTCACGGCACACCTGACTGGGCTAGGGTATGGCAACTAGGGCTGGAACAAACGATTATTTTGATAATCGATTAATCGACTAATCGCCGGTTATTTCACTGATTAATCAGTAGACTTTGATTGATTATTCAGCTTTTGCAATTAGTTAAAATATTAAGTTATACATATTCTAACATAAAGGTCAATCCAGCTTTAGAAAAGCATATTATGTAATTACAATTATTATACAATTAATTGGTAACACTTTACAATAAGGTTCATTGGTTAACATTAGTTAACATGAATTAAGAATGAACAATACTTCTACAGCATTTATTAATCTTGGTTAATGTTAATTTCAGCATTTACTAATGCATTTATAAAAATCACAAGTTGTGTTTTTTAACATTGGTAAATGCACTGTGAACTAACATGAACAAATAATGAATAACTGTATTTTTATTAATCAACATTAGCAAAGATTAATACATGAATTTAATAAATGTATTATTCATTGTTCATTCATGTTAATTAATACATTACAATAAGGTATCATTTGTTAACATTAGTTACTCTCTCACCATTTAATTAGCTACATGGAAAAGTAACACATCATTCTGCCTAACATCTCCTTTTGTAAGTGATAAGAATCAAAATAAAGGTAAGTGATGAGATGCTTTGGAAAAACTATTTTATTCAAAACATAATGTCTTAAAATAGCCTACCGTATGATAACCAAAACAGTCCTGAGCTAGATCAAGCTTTGATTTCTGTAAAACAAACTATCACTTTAATTAAATATTTTTTCCCCACTAATAAAAACATTTTATCATTAGCTAGCTCCACACTGGAGAGCTGCTTTATTTCAGAAAATCAAGCTGTAACCGGGCTGACGAGACGAGAGGCGTGTGGATCCATTTGCAGGCTTTTATTTAGGCAGACAAGAGAGGGGGTCACAACAGGCAGGGTCAAACAATGGCAAACAGGTATAATGTGGGCGAGACAAAGAGTAAACAGTGGCAAGCGTGGGTCGGCGATCGGCGAACAATATCCAAAGGGGTGAGACAGGAGGGGCAAACCAAAACGTCAGCGATAGTCCAGGCAGGGGAAAACACAATCCAACAAAGGCAAGGCAAGGCAAGGCAAGGCTAGGCAAGGCAAGGCAAGGCAAGGAAAACTAACGGGGCTCCGTAGGGCAGCGATGAAGCATACAATACTCGGCGACGAGGGAGAGAAAGTCCAGGGTTGAAATAGTGTGTGTGATCAGTGATGCTGTGTGATCAGGTGTGCGTGTGATTGATGCAATGAGTGATTGGTGACAGCTGTGATCAGTGTTGGATGATGGGAATTGGAGTCCATGTGATGTGTGGTGTGAAAGTCCATGTGGTGAGCGGGTGACCTCTAGTGGTGAATGAACGGGAGTGCAGACCAGAATCGTGACAGAGCCCCCCCCCCCCAAAGAGCGGCTTCCAGACGCTCCACACAGTCTATAATCAGGAGGGAGGTGGAGCGGAGGCGGAACAGGGGGAGGGATGGAGGGCCAGGTCCTTGTGGAAGCGGAGTGATCTGGGACCAAGGTAGAGCTGGCTGAGCAGGAAGCCAGGGCGGACCAGACGGGACTTGAGCCCACCAGGGCGGACCAGACGGGACTTGAGCCCACCAGGGCGGACCAGACGGGACTTGAGCCCACCAGGGCCAGACAGCAGACCACCACGGCGGCGCGGATAGAGCAGGAGCACACCATGACGGATCAGGAACCCACAGCAGAGACTGGGACCTAAGGGAGACTGATAAACAAGGAGGAGACAGAACATGCACAAACACAAGGACTGAGGCAGGGAACACAGAAAGCTCATAATTAGTGCCCATAGCTGTGACAGGACAGAACGAGAGTTCATTGACGGCCTCCCTAGCCGTGACAGGACAGGACGAGAGTTCATTGACGGCCTCCCTAGCCGTGACAGGACAGAGCGAGAGTTCATTGACGGCCTCCCTAGCCGTGACAGGACAGAGCGAGAGTTCATTGACGGCCTCCCTAGCCGTGACAGGACAGAGCGAGAGTCCATTGACGGCCTCCCTAGCCGTGACAGGACAGAGCGAGAGTTCATTGACGGCCTCCCTAGCCGTGACAGGACAGAGCGAGAGTTCATTGATGGCCTCCATAGCCGTGACAGGACAGAACGGGTGTTCACCGTCGGATACCGCTGACACCTCTGGAGGTTCTGCAGCGGTTGCCGCCACCTCTGGAGGCTCTACATTGGTAACGACAGGACATAGGGAGAGTTCAACAATGGTCTCTTCGACCGCAACACAACAGGTTGAGAGTACCTTACTGGGCTCCACCACCCCGGGCAGTTCTGCGGTGGTGTACGCAGCCCAAACGCAACATAAAGCGATTCCCATCAGGGGAAGCGCCTCGGACAGGGGAATATGCAAAAGAACAGGAGAGTTAGAGTGAGTGGGTTTGGGGATACCAGCCGTGCGTGCAGACACCAGCGGTACATCCCTCAAACTAGACATCAAACTGGAATAATGGAAGACTGACCTTGATGATCTGGGTGTGTCAGCCGAGACGGGCTGTGGCTCTGGACGGTCAGCCGTGACGTGACTTGACTTTAGGAGATCCACTGTGATGTGCTGTGACTCTGGACGGGCAGCTGTGACGTGCTGCTGTGACTCTGGACGGGCAGCTGTGACGTGACTTGACTTTAGGAGATCAGCTGTGTCGTGCTGCTGTGACTCTGGACGGGCGGCTGTGACGTGCTGCTGTGACTCTGGACGGGCAGCTGTGTCGTGCTGCTGTGACTCTGGACGGGCAGCTGTGACGTGCTGCTGTGACTCTGGACGGGCAGCTGTGACGTGACTTGACTTTAGGAGATCAGCTGTGTCGTGCTGCTGTGACTCTGGACGGGCGGCTGTGACGTGCTGCTGTGACTCTGGACGGGCAGCTGTGTCGTGCTGCTGTGACTCTGGACGGGCAGCTGTGACGTGCTGCTGTGACTCTGGACGGGCAGCTGTGACGTGACTTGACTTTAGGAGATCAGCTGTGTCGTGCTGCTGTGACTCTGGGCGGGCGGCTGTGGCGTGCTGCTGTGACTCTGGGCGGGCAGCTGTGACGCGTGCTGCTGTGACTCTGGACGGGCAGCTGTGACGTGACTTGACTTTAGGAGATCAGCTGTGTCGTGCTGCTGTGACTCTGGACGGGCGGCTGTGGCGTGCTGCTGTGACTCTGGGCGGGCAGCTGTGTCGTGCTGCTGTGACTCTGGACGGGCAGCTGTGACGTGCTGCTGTGACTCTGGACGGGCAGCTGTGGCGTGACTTGACTTTAGGAGATCAGCTGTGTCGTGCTGCTGTGACTCTGGACGGGCGGCTGTGACGTGCTGCTGTGACTCTGGACGGGCAGCTGTGTCGTGCTGCTGTGACTCTGGACGGGCAGCTGTGACGTGCTGCTGTGACTCTGGACGGGCAGCTGTGACGTGACTTGACTTTAGGAGATCAGCTGTGTCGTGCTGCTGTGACTCTGGGCGGGCGGCTGTGGCGTGCTGCTGTGACTCTGGGCGGGCAGCTGTGCCGTGCTGCTGTGACTCTGGACGGGCAGCTGTGGCGTGCTGCTGTGACTCTGGACGGGCAGCTGTGACGTGACTTGACTTTAGGAGATCAGCTGTGTCGTGCTGCTGTGACTCTGGACGGGCGGCTGTGACGTGCTGCTGTGACTCTGGACGGGCAGCTGTGTCGTGCTGCTGTGACTCTGGACGGGCAGCTGTGTCGTGCTGCTGTGACTCTGGACGGGCAGCGGAGACGTAACTCGGTTGATGACAACCAACTGTGACTTGACTGGGCTCTTTAACAGCAACTGTGACTTGATTTAGCTCATGGAGATCAGCTCTGACTTGGCTTGACTCATGAAGATTAGCTTTGACTTGGCTTGATTCGTGAAGATCAACGGTGACTTGACTTAGCTTGTGAATATCAGCTGTGACTTGTCTCGACTCATGAAGATCAGCTGTGACCTGGCTTGGCTCACGAAGAGAAGCTGTGACCTGGCTTGGCTCACGAAGAGAAGCTGTGACTTGGCTTGGCTCACGAAGAGAAGCTGTGACTTGGCTTGATTTATGACGATCAACAGTAGCTTGACTGGGTTCATGAAGATCAAAGGTGACTTGACTTGGCTCTTTGACATGAACTGTGACTTGACTTGGCTCATGAAGATCAGCGAGACCATGACGGGGTGTTGTTATGGCCGCCATTTTGTGAGCGTGCTCCTGCGCGGTTGCGATCACACAATTGAGTGCGGTGTCGCATTCCTCCGCGACACCCACAGTGAACGATGAACCCACAGTCAAAAGAGCGTAGTCCATGAAATCCCTTAGAGACGAACGGGGACCTTTAAGGGTTAATAAGGATTTGAGCGGCTGGTTAATGCCTTCACTGAAAAAGTCTATCAGGGCACAGTCTGGCAGATCAGAAAAATAAGCGACATTTAAATACTCTTGCACATAGTCCTCGAGTGATCACGTGCCCTGCTTGAGGGCTAATAATAGGCTAGCCACATTCATACCTGGCCAATGTTCGCGTGAAAAGCCGCTGGATCCTTGTCTGGCCGAGTATTCTGTAACCGGGCTGACGAGACGAGAGGCGTGTGGATCCATTTGCAGGCTTTTATTTAGGCAGACAAGAGAGGTGGTCACAACAGGCAGGGTCAAACAATGGCAAACAGGTATAACGTGGGCGAGACAAAGAGTAAACAGTGGCAAGCGTGGGTCGGCGATCGGCGAACAATATCCAAAGGGGTGAGACAGGAGGGGCAAACCAAAACGTCAGCGATAGTCCAGGCAGGGGAAAACACAATCCAACAAAGGCAAGGCAAGGCAAGGCAAGGCAAGGCAAGGCAAGGCAAACTAACGGGGCTCCGTAGGGCAGCGATGAAGCATACAATACTCGGCGACGAGGGAGAGAAAGTCCAGGGTTGAAATAGTGTGTGTGATCAGTGATGCTGTGTGATCAGGTGTGCGTGAGATTGATGCAATGAGTGATTGGTGACAGCTGTGATCAGTGTTGGATGATGGGAATTGGAGTCCATGTGATGTGTGGTGTGAAAGTCCATGTGGTGAGCGGGTGACCTCTAGTGGTGAATGAACGGGAGTGCAGACCAGAATCGTGACACAAGCGACACTGACTCTGGGTTTTCATGTTTAATACCGTAAAGCTGCTTTATTTAAGGCTATCTATTGCATAAAGTACTATATAAATAAACATGATGTGAACGGACTTTACTTGAGTACTGAACTGCAGAGATCATGCAAACATCCTCATCGTTGTAATCAGACGCATTTTTAACTGCTGCTTTCACACTGCTGTCAGTTTTTGTTGTGTTTATTCTGTTACCGAGAGGAAAGCGTGCAGCATATATTTACATATTCATCAAATGCTGCTCAGGTTTGGGTGTGTCTTCTTCTCTTGAATTGCATCCAGGAGAGATGAATTACAGTCTTGCGCTACAGCGCCACACTGGTCAAACCGCAGTATTGCAGGCTCTTGCATTAGGTCATGTGAGATCAAACGATTACTTGACAACAAAAATATTTGTCGACAATTTTTTGTTGTCGATAATGTTGACTAATCGTTTCAGCCCTAATGGCAACTGCCATACTCTGCCATACGGAAACGCCGCCCCTGCTCCCTTCACCTCCACGTCCCAACAACCACCAGTCCTTGCTTGTTTGCACAATTTTTTTTATTTATTATTATTATTATTTTTTATCAATAGGCTACTGTTATCAAAGGTTATCGTTGTATATAACTCCTGAATAAAAATACAAATGTGTTCGGTCTGATTTCTTTTTAAATAATTGTAAACGCATTTGATTGGTTTGTCGATAGTGAGCGCGGAAATGTTTGGTTGTTTGCTAAGCATAGCGCTACCACTTAACGTTAGTTAGTAATTTATTTATTTTTAGAAATGCTGAGCGATCTCGTGTGGCAGTGCTATGGATATACGGCGTTTCTTTAATCAAAAACCACCAAAGTTGGCAGGAGAGGGCAGCAGCGATGTAACGTTAGGCGAAAGCCCTGGGTGTCGCAGTTCGCAAGACAGTGATTCAAATCCCGACAGTGGTGCAGAGGCCAGCGTCACATTTCCAGTCGTGATGGTATTCAGTATTCTTGGTCGTGTGATGTTGCTTAACTGTATCATGTTATAAAAACTCCACATTTCTAAATTTTTCCGCAGTATGTTAACTGAGTTTAACTCACTTTATGTTTGCTGCGCTCATTTGTTTCTATTTCTCCCCGAGAGAGGCAGCGCAGCCTTGTTAGTGCCATTACATTATGCACTATCGATTGCCATTTAGACTAAATGATGAAGAATCATTATCGCGTTTTGGTGATTGTTATTGGTGTTTTAATCAGGCTAGGCTACTTGTCTGGTCGGGCAAGTAAAATTCTCTTTCAGTTGGCCTTTTAAAAAATCCACTTGTAAGCGGACAAGGATACAAAACAAAGATTATCCACGGATAAGCGGACAAGCGGTGATGTCGAGCCCTGCGATGTGTGTTTAGACTGCTTCGGTAGACTAGGTCCAATCTTTACGACTCCTCTGTCTGTTGTATTCCGTCAGTGGAGTGGTACGTCAATTGTTCCTTGTTTTTTTTGTCCATTTTATTCATAATTAATGATATTATGCATTGCAATGAGGTTGATCTCATTCGTGCCCCCCTGAAAAAAAATGAAATGCCCGTCCTTGAATTTGTGTCTGGCATCGGGTCTGGGTTTATCAGAGATCCATTTAAGTAAAATACTATTACGAGCAGCATGAGTAAGGAGATTAAACAACTGCCTGTCTGAAATGCTCTTTATATTCTTATCTTATGAGGATGCAGAGTTGTGGCTGGTAGAAGTTTTGAGGCGGTCACAGACTCGAGTTGAACTCAGAGACAAGGCGTGGCGGCAAAACTTAAACTGAGAACACGAAACTCGCAACGGAAAAGAAAAGAAACTAAAGTATAAGAAAGAAAGGATGTAACGAGACTAGGTGGTTTTTCTTCTCATCGTGGTGTTAAGTAGCAGCTGGCATGTAGGCCAGAGCACGCTGGAACGGCACTCGAAGAATTCACGGGCAAACAGCGGCAAAAAGCATGGCTAACAGACGAGAAGAGAAGAGAGGGTTTAATGGTGTCCTGAATTTTTTAAACTCGGCTTTTGGACACATCCCAACATGGTGTCTTGACCAATTAGATATTGTCTTAGCTCGGGGTATTGCTCTGTTTCTCCTCCCAATACATAAATCAGTTATCTGGTCAGTCACATTGTCCACACTATCCCGCTCTTGCAGAGTATAATTTTGGATAGGATTTCTATAACCAGAATATGATACATGTTACTGGGCTGAAGAGACGAGAGGCGTGCGGATCCATTTGCAGACTTTTATTGGCAAGAGACGTGGTCATAACAGGCAGGGTCAAACAGTGGCAAACAGGTATAACATGGGCGAGACAAAGAGTAACCAGAGACAAGCGTGGGTTGACGATCGGCGAACAGTATCCAAAGGGGCAAGACAGGAGAGGTAAACCAAAACGTCAGCGATAGTCCAGGCAGGGGAAAACACAATCCGACAAAGGCAAGGCTAGGCAAGGCAAGGCTAGGAAAACTAACGGGGCTCTGTAGGGCAGCGATAATGCATACAATACTCGGCCACGAGGGAGAGAAAGTCCATGGCTTAAATACTGTGTGCAAACACAGTGCAATGAGCTGAGTGTGTGAGTCGTCAGTGCAATGAATGATGGGAACTGTAGTTATATGGTGAAGTGCAAGAGTCCATGTGATGAGCGGGTGTGAAAGTCAATGTGGTGAGTGAGTGACCTCTGGTGGTGAATGAACGGAAGTGCAGACCAGATTCGTGACAATACAATTGTCTCATTATGTTCCTAGCACACTGTCAATACACTTTTGACAGGATGCGAAAAACTTTGTCCCTGGATATTAACCCAATATACCAACATTAACTTCATTCGTCTGATGCTTAACCCTCTGGGGTCTGAGGGTGTTTTGGGGCCCCGGAGAAATTTTGACATGCCCTGACATTTGTGCTTTTTTCAGTTGCTTATAAACATTTTAATGGCTAAAGTCTAAAAACACTGTATTCAGCACAAACTGGGCTACAATAATATGTGAGCAGCATGTACGTACGTGATTGTGTTTTTGAGAAAACAACATTATGCGTGGTTAGAAAAAAACAAAAAAATTAAAGTAACTGAAATAAGGCCATAAAACACACAGAACAGTTGTTCACAGGACTTTTGAGAACTGGATCTTGTAGCCTATAATATTTGCTTCAAAATGATCTGAAAATAATCTAACTCACTCATTCAGAGAAAACAATATATTGATTTAAATTTTCTAAGTCAGTTTTTGAGTAGAAAGGCTCTATGCGAGAGGGTGTTACTCACCTGAGAAGACAAAGACCTGCATAATGAGCTCCATAATGAGCCATTCAGTCAGCTGTGTGACTGAGAGGGAAGAGTTACAAGAAAGAATGTGAGGAAAAAAGAAATGTGTATACATATAACTATCACTTAAAATAACTTGAGATTCACTTGTGAGTGCAGTTAAACAGTTTATTAGGAACAAACAAACAAATAAACAACAGAAGAGTCAAGACATCGTGGGTGCAATATCCAAAATATCCAAAACAGTGGCAGGAAACTGGAACCCAGGAAAACAGGAGACAGCAGAAACTACATGAGAAAACACAAAACAGACGTGAGCAACACAATGAACAGACAAAGACAAAGCAAACATGGTGACAATACATACACTACCAGTCAAATTATTTAAACAGTAAGATTTGTAATGTTTTTTTGTTTTTGTTTTTTTTCTTTTAAAGAAGTGTCTTCAGCTCACCAAGCCTGCATTCATTTGATCCAAAGTACAGCAAAAACAGTACATTGTATTTATTATAATATATAGGCCTACATATTTTTACTATTCAAAATAAATAAAGCATAGAACATATAACTATCCTCACGTCGTGCAACATTTAAATGCAATGAAAGGTTGTCTATCATATTTCAAATGTTGCACTCGATTTTACACATTTTATTCTGGAGTTATAGTCTGGGAAAAGTTCAACTATTAATTGCGTTCAACAAATTATTATTATATATATTATTATCGAATGCCAATAAGAAACATTACTTACTCGGTATAAAATATCTCCTCCTCCGCCGGCTCCAGCTGCGCTCGCGTTCTGTTTGTGAGGTAAACAAAGCTTTTTCCTCTCAGTGCGTTTCTGAGGTAAATACAAGGCGTATTCCTCACAGCGTGTTCTTCCAAAACTGAAAAGCTGCTTTGTTTTTGGTGGTGTGGGCGTTTACATGCCGCGTGGCTCTCGTGGAGATTTGTAATAACAATAGCGCGAGCAGCGCGTGGGCGTGACCTAATTAGAGATAATGAGACCAGACGGAAAAACTGAACATGTCCTTGGTTTCATACGGATTACTTTATCACAGAATATTTGTTTTCGGTAAGACTTGCTTCATTTGAGAGTAGACATGTCAAGCTTTCTATAGATATATTTCTCATGTCTCTGTGTGAAGTATTTGCTGAGTTACAGTTCATTTTATGGCATTTCTCCCATTTCCACCTGCATTGATGATACTTTAAATGATCCACTACAGATTCTTAGGGCTTGAGCTTGCAATACATCCAATTGTTTGAGGTTTGTTTCTGCTGCCGACATATAAGCTATACATCCATAGTCAAAGACAGACCTCATGAGTGCCCAGTATATATTTTGTAGAGATGCTCTACTTACTTCCCATTCCTGTCCTGATAAACACCGAAGAATATTAATAATCTTTTTACACTTGTCCTTAATTTTATCCAAATGAACTTTCCATGTCAGCTTTTCATCAAACCAAACCCCAAGAAACCTTACGGATTTTACTTGCTCCAGAGGATTCCCATACAACTTTACAGAGAGGGGTGTGAATTTACCACATCTTTGCTTCCCCTTGCACACCGCCGCTATATGTCCAAATCTCTGACATTTAAAGCACCTAAGTGAAGGGGGTATATATATAACCTCACGTTATAACACATGAATCCAATATACACTTTTTCCTGGAGTTTTTCCTGATCAAAATTGAGTCACTTTCATCCGTTTCATTTTCCCTTTTCTTATTCCGTTTATTATTCCTAGCAGTGTCCCATTTTTCGTACATCCCGCCACCTACTTCCATCTCTCCTAGTTCATTTCCTGATCCGTCTCTTCCCTCCACACTCTACTGTCCAATCACAGTGCACCTTGGGAGTCGACATCTCCCCCTCTCCGCGCCATGCGATGCTTCTCATTTACAGCTTTACTTATGGCCCTTTCACACAGGACGCGGCATGCACTGCGCTGGCCGCCGAGTTCAGCGTAGCCCTTCAGATACAAAGCAATTTGTGCTACGCTGGCCAGAGCAAAGTATAGGCGGAGTTTTAAAGACTACTACTTTGAATGTAAATCTCTCTGTCTATGAGACAATTATTCCTACTATGTGATGTCTTAATATAAAAGCGCAGCGGCGAAGGTTAAACTATTTTGAACTTTGACCGCGGATGCGCTCCGCTGTGCGTGTGCTTTGGTTGGCGCGGCCATAGACATCATATTAGATAGACGCCCTATCGACCGCTACTGCCTATTGGCGCTGACGAGCGGTGGGGCCGCCATCTTAAACCGGTCACCCGCTCCATTCACTGTAATGTGTTTGGCTGGTGCAATGAGCTGTCAGCGCATTTAATTAATCATACCTCACTTAAAACCGAACTGATTTTTTACGTGGGTTTTTTTCTGCAAAGGTCATATATGTAGCTATGATACAGGACACATGGTTCGGCATATTTTAATATTCATAGCAGGAATTAATATTCATTTAATATACTTAACAGTAATATAACATTCTGATATGAGATATAAAGTGACCAGACGTCCAAAATCAAAATATGTGATGTAGGATATAAGGTATTTTATAAATCGCACACTATAAATATGATAAAGAAGAAAAACAGATAGTTACAGTAAAGTAAGGTATTTTAATATGTTTAAGAAACAATTTATTATGATTTGTCTCACACACACAAACACACACTATCTCTCCCTCACACATTCTCTCTCACACACACTCTCTCTCTCTCTCTCTCTCTCTCTCTCTCACACACACACACACTCGCTCTCACACACACACACACACACACACACACACACAAACACACACACACACACACAAACAGTGGCTGGGTTTCCAAAGCATTCTGTAGAACATTCATAGCACAAAAACAGCTCTTAATGTCTATGTCATGTTTCCTGAAGCCTTGTTATCCAAGTTGTAGATAATAATGTTTGTAATTTAAAAAACTGAGTTTCGTATCATAAGTCCATATATACAACTTAACTGATATTTCTAGATGGAGTGTCACGTGCTGGTGAAATGAGGAGGCAAAGTCCTCTCTCTGCTTGTTTCTTTCAGGAGACGCAAATGCATGTTTCAGTTTTATTGTGATGTTTACACACCTTTGAATCTGTTCTTTTTCATACAGGGTCCAAAGTTAACACTCACCAAGAGCCAGATGTAAATAACAGGAAGTTATTCTGCAATATAATACATGTTTATAAATTGAACTGTAGGAAGGATAGTCAGACTCTCACTCTCATACAACACAATACAATGTTATTGATATAGCACATTTAAAAACAACTGGTGTTGACCAAAGTGCTTTACAAAAGTGAAAATAAACCAGACAATAAAAACAAAGCATTTAAACAATAGAGAAACAATAAAAGTAAGGTGAAAAACTAAAAAAAAAAAAAATAGAAATAAGATAAAATAGAGGACAAAAGAGATGGAGAATTTTTACACTTTTATCCACTAAATGAGCTAATTTCAAATTTGATGCCTGCTATAGGTCTCAAAAAAGTTGGTACGGGGGCAACAAAGGGCTGAAAAAGCAAGAAATTTTGAAAATATTCAGCTGGGAGAACATCTAGCAACTAATTAAGTTAACCCTCTGGTATTGTTCATTTGGGGGTCACAATTGTGTTGTTGTTGAAATGTTGAAATGTAAAATCAATGTAATATATTTTTGTTCAATAATATTTTTTTCTTTTGAATTTTGAGAGAATTTCATGGTACTAATAAATATTTATGCAATAATTATTGTCAATATTTCCCCATTGAAATGTTTCTAAGATTTTGATATTACTTTTCAACTATGGCAGTATTTCATGTTAAAATAGAGACGATGTCTTTAAAATCCAATTTTTTAAGTCAGATTAGTCCCATCTGGTCAGAGTAAAAAAAGAAAAACATCTGTAGTTCCATGGTTTAGCCACTAGATTCCTATATAGCTCTATATAAAAGGCTTACAAACTCTCTAGTGGTTTTTAGGCATAGACTTAATTTGTATGAAGTTGCGGACCTGGATATATATTTTGACATTCTCAAAGACAAATTTTTGTAAAGGTTTAGATTTTTTTTGTTTTTGCATTAATTTTACTACAGTCAAACCTGAACACAGAGAAAAGCATTTTGTTACACATAACATCAAAATTTAACAAACATGTAACACAAATGAACAGGAATGCTTTATCAGAGATTAATCAATCTGATTTCCCTTGTGAAAATAAGTGCACTTAAGTATAGTTTTATAAAGTGTACTTGTTGCAGAAATAATATACTTTAAAAGAACACACATAAGTGCAAATTAAATATGTTATTTTAGACGCTTAAATACATTGTATTTGTAATTAACTTCAGATGTATCACAATTTAAAGTTATATTAAATGCAATAAGTTGAACTTTTGAGTGATTTTTTAAAACAACTTAAGTGGGACTTTTTAGTACATCTTTATATGTACTTTCATAATTGCTTCTAGTGTCTTTAAAATACATTTAAAATGTACTACTAATGTACTGACAAGCAATTAATGTGAACTAAAATATATCTAAATGTCATTTCAATGTACTTAAATGTCATATATCTCTGGCAATGAAGTTGAAATTTAGTATAGGCAATTTAAAAGTTTATTTTAAAAAAATCTCTTAATTACCTAATTACAATCAACACAAACACAAAATGAAAACCCTCTACATTTATTGACAAAACAATCTCTAAAACAAATACAAACAACAACAAAAAAAACACTTTTTGCTGATGCACAAGAAAAACCCAACACTATACACAGCTGCAACACTTTAACTCACTAATTAGTAAGAGTCAATACACAATCACAAAAGTACCTAATCTCGCCATCATAGAAAACATAATTCTGTATGATGTATAAGCCTGTTTCCTCATTGGGACCTACAAATGTCCACAAGGTCAAAATTTACTGGTATTACTATCCTTGTGGAGTCATTTGGTCTCCATAACGTATAGGATTACTAACACACAAACACACACACTTAATACAAAAAAATTCAAGAAAATTATCGTTCCATGTACAACAAATGAGACCTTTTTGACATTACCAAACTGTGTTAATGGTACCCCGGTTTCACAGACAAGGCTTAAGACCAGTCCCAGACTAAAGTGTAATTCTGAGCTGTTTCACCTGAAAGAAAGATGCACCCCAGTAATATTTTTTCTAGGGCATGTTAATGAAAATGACTTAACCCTCTAAGCGCCAAAGTTGCAAAATTGCGACAAGACGTCATACTTAACAAAATAGACTGCAGTTCCTAATATCTCTCTCCTCTCCACCTGTAGCTGGTGTGTGGTGAGCGCACTGGCGCCGTTGTCCTGTGGCTGCCGTCGCATCATCCAAGTGGATGCTGCACACTGATGGTGGTTGAGGAGAGACCTCCCCACATGATTGTAAAGCGCTTTGGGTGTACAGCAATACACAATAAAGCGCTATATAAATGCCTCATTCATTCATTCATTCATTCATAATATGGTGTAATAGCTCATTTGTATTCCGTACCACTAGATGGCAGACATGTAGTACTTCGATTCTAGACCAAAATTGTTCGAGGAAATACCAGAGCAAGTGAGCTATCAGCTGTGTCCGAAATCATTCACTTGTTCACTCATTCACTAATCCCTATCTAGTGAACGAAATGAAGTGAACGGATTCGGACAGTGATGTGTACACTGCGCGTGAGACTTGGCTGTTGCAAAAACATCTTCGTCACATATGTACTTTTATATTACATGTACCTCATTTTAGAAAATAATATTTATAGCAGTAACACTTAAAATGACTTTATATTGTAATCAGCTTTGTGGTTTCATTGATGGTATATTATTAATTTGTTTTGTAATGCTTATATCGTCATAATCATTAAATACTATTAAAATATTGTCAACAAAAATAAACTCACATTAGCACATGTTAATAATTTTCATGTATTTATTGTTTGTAGTATCTTGAAACTCTCCCGAGCAGCATTTTTGGGTAACGCTTTAGATTACAGCCTGCAATGTATCAAGTAATTAAACAGAATTTACAGCATACCTATTTTGTAACTATAGAGTACCTCCACAGTACCTACTCGTAGGTATAAGGGAACAATATGCAACGTTTGGGGAATAAGGGGGTAATAACCTGCGGAATTATAAAGCATTTATACTGTAAGTATTTTATAACTAAAGGGCACCTATTCTGAAATTACGTGTATGTATGTCACACAAAGCACAATTTTCCGTGTGAGCATAACTTACAGCTGTACATACATGTAGGTAAACACAAACAATGTGCAAAGTTTGGGGGATAAGGAGGGGAATGACTTGGAAAATTAAAAGTATTTATACTGTTAGTATTTCATAAGTAATGTGTAACTATTTTAAGATTATATGGTGTGCATGACCTACTGTGTTTGGCAACAATATTATGATTTAGAAGTTGCCTTATTGTTAACATAAAATATATGATGCAGTATATTTTACACTACGTACTGGGTACTTATTGTATTATTACAACATATATCTTACATGACATTGAAACAAATAGTAAACTGTAGTAGGCCTATACTATAGTATAATTTAGTAATTATAGTAAAGTTAAAAACCACCATAGTCGAGATTACTAAAATACGGGGAAATTTTGTAACGGGTTTCTGCTATGATTTGGTTTAAAAACTGATATGAAAATTTACCTGATAAGAGCATCGCATATGGTCATCTCAGCAGCGAATCATGTCCGTTGAGGTGCAGTACAGCGGAACACTAGATTACCTGTTTCCATCTGCTTCCAGGATATAAAATATAAATATAACATTATAATACACATGTACATTTACAGAATTGATGTTTTTTTGATAGCTGTAGTGCTGTTGGTGCACTTGAGCTTCCGCACGTGGTGGTTTGAGGCAAGTAGAATAAAATGTATTACAACATTTTTCTTAACATACACCCTTGTTACGTGTAGTTACTGTGTCAGCAGATAAGACATGGGATACAGAGGTAAGTGCAATACAATGAACTGGTTTATTGAGAAGTTGCAGAGGGGAATGAGATGAGCTGAAGATCCAGGTAAGCAGGCGGGGAATAGGAATGCCAATGGGGCTTATCTGAGTGTGAATGTCCTTTTCCTTATTCCAGGGAGTCCGGAGGGAACAGCGGAGCGTGGAGACGGTGGAGAACTGGAGCAGTGGAGAACAGGGAGAGGAACACAGGAGCAACTGATAAGTGGGTCAGGTTAGTCAACATGGGAAGTCTGAGACCAGACAGTGAGTGAACGGGAGGAGTGCAGGGATATAGTGTTGTTGATGAGTGTTGACAGGTGGTGGTGATTAGAAATCAGAGGATTGGGATCTGGTGAGTGTCATTAGTGGTGACTGCAGTGACTCTCTGACAGTAAGTGTAACATCCGCGGGCTGTCAATTAAAGTGATCCCTTGTTACCCTCTTGCTAAGTGTAGTTACTGTGTAAGTGTAACATTAAACAATTTTAGTTATGCTACAATAGATGTGTTTCAAAGTTATTAACAATGAACTGTATTACATAGTTAAATGCAAGGTCCAAAGACCTTAAGTTAAAGAAATAGGTTTCATTATTTAACAAAATTTTAACAGATCTTTTCCAAGAACATAATGTTGCAACCACTTATACAAAATACAAAAGAACAGTAAAAAAAAAAAAAACACACACACACAAATCATGTTCTACACTTATTTTTAATAGGCATATTATCAATTTTTCCTTTCAGCTGTCGACAAATTTCTGGAGATCTTTTGCATATGCTTGCAAAGTTGTCCCTGCAGTATATGAGGGAGCAGAGAAATCCTCCACCTCTGATGCAGTTTTCACCTGTGATCACAATTAGAGAAAAATACATTGCAAAAAATATATATATATGTTAATACATGTCAAGTTTGCATAATATAAAGAAGTGTTGCACAAAGCTTATATTTAACCCTCTGGGGTCTGAGGTCATTTTGGGGCCCTTGAGATGTTTTGACATGCCCTGATATTTGTGCTTATTTCAGCTACTTAAAACATACTATTGACCAACATGTAATTTTTTTTGTATTCAGCACAAACTGTGCTACAATAATATGTGACCAAGATGGATGTACATGTTTGCATTTTTTAGAAAAAAAATATTATGCGTGGTTTGTAAGTTTTGGGAAAAAAAATGTAGCTGAAATAAGGCCTTAAAACCCACACTAAATAGTTGTGAATAAGACTTTTGAGTAATCGGTCTTGTAGGCTAGAATATTTACTTCAGAATTATGTGAAAATCATTCTGCTTACTCATTCACAGAAAACAATATATTGATTTAAAATTTTCAAGACATGTTTTGTGATCGAGGGTCTATATGCGAGGGAGTGGCAATGGCCATGAATATTAAGTGAGTTTCACCTGAGAGACAAAGGGCCCTCCCCTATGGGCCCCTGATGGCCCATCAGTGTGACTGTGACTGTGAGGCAGGTGAGAGAGAATGTGAGGAGATTGAAAAAAAAGTTTTTTTTTTAATTATTTGTATTTTATTTACAACACAGTATAATCAAAACATACATAATGAAGGTCAAAGACACATTATTGTGCACACTGATCTAACCACAGAGATGTGAACAGACTTTGAGTCATTCCTGCAACAGATTCTGTTCAACAAGTGAAACAAGTAAATCATACCTGATATTTACGTGTTTTATTTAAGTGTTTCTACTTCTTTCCATGGATTCAAGAAGAAAAAAACATAATCAGTAGAGAAGGAGCTTGTTTTAACACAGAATATCAGTGTAGTTGAACATCTGATGTTGGTGCAGCGCTCTCAGAGGAAAATAGTTTGAAGAGACATCAGGATACATCTGGTGCTGGTATCTGATTCAATAAAATACAAACAAAAAAACATTTGTGAACATGTTAATATCAGGAACATCTGTATATATATCATAAATATCATATATATCACTATCATAAAAGATAGAAAGAAATCTTATATATGAGAAACTAATTATTATTGTTTAGCACGTTATTAAAATCTATTTCTGAACAGAGTAGGCTATTAATAATAAACATGTACTAAACATACTTAGACTCGTAGCATTCATCATGTTACAGTGTACACTCATATTACTTGTATTGTTTTATATAGAGCATGAAAACATCATAGCGCTGTAAGAAATTTAAATACAATGAATTATCATATTCAAAATGTTTTACACGATTTCAAACATTGTAGTCAGGAATTATAGTTTGGGAAAAACCCAACTATGATTTTGTAGTCATATAGTCTAGTATGAATTATTTTATAGTAGTCTATGATATGATTCTGTAGCCACAGACTCAAGCATGCTTTGTACAATAAAAGGATGTACTTTGTACTATAAAAAATGATATTTTATATCTGAGAAACTAATTATTATTGTGCACGCTATTAAAATATATTTGTGAACAGAGTAGTAATAATAAACATGGTCTAAACATTCTTAGACGCACAGCATTCATCATGTTGTCGTTTGGGAAAAACCCAACTAGTAAAATGTGTTTAAGTTTATGTCACAATAAAACATTAACTAATGCAAAAAAAGAAACATTACTTACTCATCAGATTGCTCTCCTCTGCTGGATGAAATCGTGTTCTTCTTTCGAGGGAAATTCTGCTTTTACTCAGCGCGTCTTCATCCAGAAACGAACAGAAGCCGCCATGAAGGACCTCCTCTTTGTTTGTGTTGTTGGGCGTTTGCACGCGCGCACGCACCACGTGGCTATTTACATATGAACAGCGCGAGCCGCGCGAGGGCGGGGTCACATTAGAGATAATGAGTCAGACGGGACAGAATGAACATCGTGTTGATTTCATACAGATTACTTCATCACAGAATGTTTGTTTTCGATAAGACTTGCTTCCTTTCAAAGTATACACTTCAAGCTTTCTATAGATATATTTCTCATGTCTGTGTGTTGAGTATTCGCTGAGTTACAGTTCATTTTAGTGACGCGTTTCTAAAAACAGTTCACGGAGACGGAAAAGACAGAGAGCGCACCCTGTTTGTTTTATTATTTTTCCAAAAGCACAAAGTTGTGTTGTTATTGTGAGTGTACCCAAAAAAAAGTAGACACTTAACAGTTTCGATTGATGTATAACACTTATTTGTGTGACCAAAATCAACAGAGTATTTTTAGTGCCTTTTGCACTGATCTTAAAAAAAACGAGTTTGTCTCGCCGGCGAGACAGCCGACCCCAGAGAGTTAACCAAATATAAAAAAGGACTTCTATGAAGACTCTGAGTCACAGCAATGTTTCAAGGAAAATCTGTAAGAGTTGCCAACACTGTGATACGGTAAAGCAATAAATAATAAAATAACAAAGGACTACAAAACAAGAACTTAATATTAAAACAAAATAGAGAAAATGCGACAGTCAGTAGGTGACAGTGAAGTCCACTCTGATGGGCTCCAACTCACCTTGACCCCTGGGTATACCCTGTACCTTATGAAGTTTTTTAAACTGTTAATACCATAGTTAAAAAAAGAAACATTGAAAAAAATAGTCTCTATGTACAGAAAACCCGGTCTTGCTTTATATTAACTGACCTTAACTACTATGTACTTGCATCAAAAAATAAGTACAATGTACTTATTGTGTTTAAATTGTATTGCAAATCACTTTTTCTGGTATAGAGGTGGGATACGGGTGAGGTTAGTGAAGGATGTTCGAAAAGAAATGGCTGAGTTCTCGAAGACTATTCTAGGAGAATTCCGCCGTGGACGGCTAGAGCCCCCGCCTTTGCCTCGAGACCGGTCATATTCTGACGGAGGGAGGGATCCGGGAAGACGTACCGGCCGACCATTCAGTTCCAGGTTTCAGTGGGATGAACAAGGGCGCCCAATCTGTAACAACTGCGGAGAGCCGGGACACTATAGCCGCCAATGTCACAGTTAAAGTAAGAAACCCGAATACTTACCCCGTCCACAGGGCATGCCGGGCCACCTTCAGAGCGAGTCCCTGGAAGGAGAGGGCCTAACGAAAGAACAAACCTGCAAACTCCAGAGCCTACTGGCCAAGTGGCAACACGTCTTCTCCACCCATCACGAAGACTATGGGTGCACCGATATAGTCAAGCACACCATTCCTACTGGAGACGCTCCACCCAGTCGAGAACGATACCGCCCAGTCCCTCCGACTTTGTATACGGAAGTACGAGCCCTACTGAAAGGAATGTTGGGACGAGGAGTTATCCGGGAGAGCAGCAGCCCATGGGCCGCTCCAATTGTCCTGGTCCGCAAGAAGACAGGCTCTTGGAGGTTTTGTGTAGACTATCGGAAACTGAACTTGGTCACCAAGAAGGATGCCTTTCCCTTACCCCGGATTGAGGATTCCCTTACGGGACTGACCGACGCCAGCTGGTACTCTACCCTGGACTTAGCGAGCGGCTACTGGCAGGTGAGGATGGAGGAACAGGACCGCGAGAAGACTGCCTTTACCACCCCATTCGGCCTATTTGAATGGGATCGTATGCCCTTCGGCCTCTGCAACGCTCCTGCGACCTTCCAGAGGCTCATGCAGCGATGCCTGGGAGGGCAGCTGATGGACTCCGCCCTGGTTTACTTAGACGATGTGATCGTCTACTCCCCTGACTTTAATTGTCACTTGTCACACTTGGAGCAAGTCTTCCAGGCAATGGAACGGTATGGACTGAAGCTCCAGCCCGGGAAATGCCAGCTCCTTAGAAGAGAAGTTCAGTTCCTGGGGCACCGGGTGAGCGCTGCAGGAGTGGCTGTTGATCCGGAGAAGGTGTCTGCAGTACAGGGCTGGGTCCCTCCGAAGACCGTAAGGCAGGTACGGGCCTTTCTGGGATTCGTCGGCTATTACAGACGCTTCATAAAGGACTTCTCAAAAATTGCAAAACCCCTGAATCAGCTGCTGGCTGGTGCCGGTACCGGTACCGCGGAGCCGAAGTTCCCCTACCATCACCTGGAGTCAGGAGTGCGAGATTGCCTTCCATCGACTCAAGCAGGAGTTGTTGCAGGCCCCCATTCTGGCTTACGCCGATTTTACCCAGCCTTTCGTCCTCTACACTGACGCTAGCAATAGCGGGCTGGGAGCCGTATTGGCCCAACGACAGGACGGGACAGAAAGGGTCATTGCATACGCCAGTCGGAGCCTCCACCCTGCTGAACGGAACGATGCCAATTACAGCTCTTTTAAAATCGAGCTGCTGGCCCTGAAGTGGGCTTTGTGTGAGAAGTTTAAGGATTACCTGTGGGGAGCCGAAGTGCTGGTAGTAACCGACAACAGTCCGCTGGTGCACCTGCAGACCGCGAAGCTGGGAGCGGTGGAGCAGCGGTGGGTGGCCCAGCTCGCCAACTTCAACTATCGGCTACAATATTGACCAGGCCGAGAGCACATAAATGCCGATGTCCTGTCCCGATTACCACCAGCTAGGGAAGGGGGAACTTCAGGCCCCTATGGTTCCGGTGCGACCCCGAGCCCCGTTACACATGGTGGCTATGGACTTCCTGACCTTAAGTCGCCCAGCAGATCGCTACCAGAACATCTTGGTAGTGACTGACTTGTTCACTAAGTACGCTTGGGCTATACCAACCTTGGACCAGACCGCCGCCACCACTGCCGGTGCCCTATGGAGACATGTCTTCCAGCCCTTTGGATGTCCCGAGACGCTCCATTCTGACCAAGGGCCGAATTTCGAGTCCCGTATCATCCAGGAACTATGCCAACTGTACAGGTGTAGAAAGACCCACACTACCATCCACAGGGAAACGGGGGATGCGAACGTTTCAATCAGACGCTTCTGAGTTTGCTGGGGACTCTGGACGCGGACCACCAGGGTTACTGGACTGATAGCCTCCCGGCCCTGGTACAGGCCTATAACAACAGCGTCCACAGCACTACGGGTTATGCCCTATGTGGTAGAACAACGACAGAGGCCTGACCAGCCCGTTTACACCATCCGACCAGAGGGGAAGACTGGCCCCGTGAGAATCCTGCACCGAAATTTGCTTCGCCCTTGCCCCAACTATCCGCGGCAAGCGACTGAGGCGCCACCGGCGCCTGTGGCCCCTGCACCACCTTGGGTGGGTTGGGCTGTGTTCCCTAGAGCCCCTACTCCTGAACCAAGGGAAGAAGAACCCGCTGCTCCCGCTCGATGCTCCCAACGGGAGACCCGAGGAGTACCTCCTACCAGGTATGGAGAATGGGAGTCTGGACCCCGTTCTCGGGACTAGAACGGATCCGGTGGGGGAGGATGTCACCGGGTGAACAAACCCGGAACAAATTAAATGGGACTTGTTGCTAGGGGGAGAACTTCCGGTGTAACACCGGGCCGGCTTTGGGTTTACCCGTTATGGGTATAATGAGTGCCAGCTGAAGCAAATAACGAGCGCTTCATTGAAGCATCTGCCCGGGAAAAAGGAGGATAAAAGAGAGAGGCTGGAAGGATAGAGGTGTGTGCCTGGAGAGAGAAGACGTTCTGAGTAGTGTGCAGCAGTGACAGTGAGCAGCGGAAAGTGCGGAAAAGCTGAGGTTTAATGTCAGATCGGTGTTCATTGTTGGGTCCCCGAGACATGCTCATTAAGTGAGTCCTTTGAAGAAACCACGAACAGCACCGCAACGGAGTGAGTGAGAGAAATTGCATGGAGAAAGAAGGAGAGTGACTAGCAGAACAGAGAGTGGGAATGCGCCACAAGGATTCATGTGATTCACCGAGGAAAAGTTAAGTACACCCTTTATTGATTCACTTCTCTGAGAAAACCACATGTGAAGATTCACCAGCACCAGTGTATGACTAACCTGTGTTTGTGGGCAGTGTGTGTCATCTTGTTGACAGTGAGGAACAGTAACTGTGAACGGCTGGGAAGATCGCTGAATCTATGTCCATGTTCTGCACACCATTAATCCTCGAGACATTCACCCTATGAAGAGAAGAGAAACTAGTTGCTTAATCGCTGTGAAGAGAGAATCCCTGAAGTTGTGCGCGCAGTGCAGAGAAGAGAATCCCAGCGCACTTAAAGTGCCACAGTTCACGTAACGCTGTGTTCCATCAAAGGAGGCCAGTCCCACTCTTTCTCCCAACGACGCCGTTCTACCATGCACAGAACGAGAGCGTAGGCTGGTAAAGTACCCCGATTTCATCTTATCTGCTAATGTCCGTCTCACTGTCCATTTGTCTGTTCCTGTAAGGAAGCCAAGAAAAAGCAGTTACTGCTGGAAGTGGAGTGGTAGCTCCACGAGCACGACAACGAAGCCGAACGAGGGAAGCCACTGTCTGTCCCCCGAGCCATTCGACGAGTCTTACGACGAAAGAAGCCACTGTCTGTCCCGCGAGCCATTCGACGAGTCTTACGACGAAAGAAGCCACTGTCTGTCCCGTGAGCCATTCGACGAGTCTTACGACGAAAGAAGCCACTGTCTGTCCCGTGAGCCTATTCGACGAGTCTTACGACGAAAGAAGCCACTGTCTGTCCCACGAGCAGCCTAGAGAAGATTATACTTACCAAGAGCACGGGGATAGTACCTACCAGCACCCCTCTCTTCCTTAAAGCCACAGTCACGACCATCCCCCCCCCCTCCCCCTGCTTTTATCCCTTTTAACCTAAATAAAAACTTACCTTTTAACTTTATTCCTGTTGTCTGTCTCTTGGTGTCCTCTGGTGTCTGCTCCTCCGGAGTGTGGTACATAACCCTCCCTAACATCGGTGACATTAGGGACAGGTTTGGTGGTGTGGGTAGGTTTAATGCTTCAAATCTGTTCTCAAGGTGTATAGGGGGTTGGAGAATACCAGTGTCTACAAGTCTTGTCATAGCCGTATCTGGGGTAGAGGCAAGGCAAGGCAAGGCAAGTTTATTTATATAGCACATTTCATACACAGTGGTAATTCAAAGTGCTTTACATAAAAGGAAGTGAAATAGTCATTAAGAATAATAAGAAATTAAAAATAATAATCACAACAATAAAAACAAAGTGATTTAAAAATTGATTTTAAAAATGTAAAACATTTAAGAATAGAAAGTGATTATACATAGTGCAATCAGTTCGGACGTAGCACAGTGCTCATTCAAAAAATGCACAGCTAAACAGATGAGTTTTGAGTCTGGATTTGAAAGTGGCTAATGTTTTAGCACATCTGATCTCTTCTGGAAGCTGGTTCCAAGAGGAACCAGCTTCCAGAAGAGGATGCTACCGCAGCAATACAAGATGCTCATGACGATCTGATGTCTCCAGTGCCTTTGGGTCTCGCTCCCTGTTTGTGCCATCGATTAGTCTGTCGATCAGTTTCAGCTTGTTCCTCTACACTTTGTATAAACTGTTGAGATTCACTAGATTCACAGATTCAAGAACCGCAATCCTTTGTAGAAGTCATGTGGCAGTTCATGCAGCAAATAGATTCCACAAGGGGCTGTGTTTTCCCAACTCCGGAATATAAGCTGCTGGCAGTGGGAGGCAAAGAGTCTTCTTTTTCCAAAAAATGTGTTTTTTGAGCACTGTGCTGATCTGCTGAAGTTAAAATCTTAGAGAAATCTGAGAAAAGTACATAAATAGGGAGCAGAGCAATAAGCAAGAGCGTCTGAACAATAGCAAAGCTGTAAGCGGAGATTCAGACTAAAAAGACTAAAGTCCAGGAGGGAGGTGGAACGGGGGGGATGGAGGGCCAGGTCCATGTGGAAGTGGAGGAACGAGGAACTGAGGCAGAGCCGGCGGAGCAGAGAGCCAGGGCAGAGCCGGCAGAGAAGAGTGCCAGGGCGTTGCAGTGAGCCAGAGTGAGGCGACAGAGCAGGGAGCCAGGCCAGAGCAGAAGACCACCAGATCAAAGCTAAAAACCACCACACAGAACCATCACTAGAACATAGATCACAGAGAGGTTAACAATGGCCATAACAGGACTGGCAGACAGTTCAGAAACGGCATCTTTGGCTGTAACAGTGCGAGCAGAGAGTTCAGAAGCAGTCCTTTTTACCGTGGCTGGACAGTCCGAGAGTTCAGAAATGACCTCCTTGGTTGGAACAGGACAGACTAAGAGTTCAGAAACTGCTTTCTTAGCCGTAACAGGTCTGCATTTACACACGTGGTCAGAATTGTTGGTACCCTTGGTAAATATGATCAAAGGAGGCTGTGTATTGTTAATCATTTTGATCTTTTTTTTTTTTTTTAAATCACAAAAATCTAACCTTTCATTGGATAATAAGAATTTAAAATGGGGGGAAATATCATTATGAAATAAATGTTTTTTCTCAAATACACGTTGGACACAATTACTGGTACTCCTAGAAATTCTTATGAGTAAAATATCTCTGAAGTATATTTCCATTCATGTTCACAATTTTGAGCACTCCAGGGTGATTATGAACATTAAATTATCCAGCCATGGCTTCCTGTTTCACAGAAATATAAATAGGAGGGAAAACAAAACAATTGTATTTCAATTGTTTTAAAGAAATACATACGGTAATAATCATGAAATATTTTGATTGGGACTCAAGTGGACTCGGGAATAAGTCCGATTCCTAATATGTTTGAGTACGAGTCAATACCAAGTCAAAATGCACACAAGTCCATGACAAGACCAAGACCATTAAAATACGGTCTCGAGACCGAGTTCAAGACCGAGTCCGAGTCTCGAGTACTCAACACTGATAGAGAGACTAAAGTTAAGGACATTGAGGACAAGGAGATCAGGCATTTGCGAAGGTTGAACCTTCAACTGCAAGAGGGTAAATAAAGGGAAACATATTGCAATATTACTATAATGGTTATATTATAACTGTCAGTTTGTGATTTGTTTGAGTTAAATGTTCATTCCTTTAATTTGAGTGTAGGACTTGCAGATACAATTACAAAAGCAGTGAAAGATGCTTTTCAGGAGGCTCAGTGTGCCCCCAGCCACCCAGTGCCCACTTCTATCATCCAAGAGGACCCTCTTAAACAGACAGAAGTGATTTAAACTTTATACCATGCAGTTTTTGTTCACCCAAAATGAACTAGGTCACCTAGTGGTGTGTGATATGACGATTTTTGATTGTGGTCGATTAAAATATCTCCATGATCTGCTTTTGAAGAAATATCTTAGTATTGTGCTACAGCAGACATTCTGTCAGTTGCAGTTCTAGTGCCTCCATCTCAATATGCTGTACAACGTCACATAGGCTACATTCAGTGTTAAATCAGCAGCAGAGTTACTCTCACGGGACACTGCACTTATTCACAATAACAGAAGCACATTCTTTGCCTGTGCTTTAAAGCCTTGCCGATCAAATGTTTTATTCGCATGCTGTTCTGACATCTGCTTTTTCTGAACTGTTATCTTTTGCGATAATACTGTCAAAACACACAAGGTTTACATAAAGACTCAGTTGGTAATGTCTAAAATTAAAATAAAGAGTTAAGAGAAAACGGATATGTGTCTGTATATTAGATGCGTGCAGGTCTTAAAGGGACAGAACTAAACATGCTGCCGACTGTCATTAAAGGGATAGTTCACCCTAAAATTTAATTTCTGTCATTATTTACTCACTGTCATGTTGTCCCAAACCTGTATTCATTTCTTTCTTGTGCTGAACACAAAAGAAAATATTTTGAAGAACGTGGGTAACCAAACAGTTGCTGGTCCACACTGACTTTGATAGCAGGGAAAAAAATACTATGGAAGTCGCTGTGGACCAGCAACTGTTCGGTTTTCCGCGTTCTTCAAAATAGCATTTATGTTCAGCAGAACAAAATAAACTCATTCAGGTTTAAAACTAATTTTGAGTGAGTAAATGATGGTATAAAAATAAAACACTATGACATAATTGACAGACAGGTGACAGATTTTTTATTCTTTAATGTTAAAACAACAAAACACAAAGAGAAAAATCACTTGACTGGGAAAAAAAAAAAAAATACAGTTACTTTAATAGGAATCAATCTATATAGTGTTTTATTTTTATATTTGTTCATTCAATTTCTTGAATGCTCCTGCTAAATACACCTATTGTACCTGAAAATAAAGCACTTTTTTTATTTGTATATTATGTGTATTTGTAATGTGTATCTTTGTTCTTATTTTTTAATAACAGAGATAAAATAATGACAATAATTTTTATCTTCACCCACTTTGGCCTAAATATCTGCCATTCTTTTTATATTTTTGTTACCTGGAAAGGCTTTGTCTTTATAATAGGGAAATTAGTTTGGCTGTAATGCTCAGACAACTTCCAAAATAATGATAAAATCGTGAATCGTGATATTTGTAAAAAAAAAAAAAAAAATTGTGATGATATTTTTGCCACATTGCCCACCCCTACTGTCATCCAATACTTACCCTCTTGTCATTTAAAATCCATAAGACTTTTGTTCATCTGTAGAACAGAAATATAAATTTTTAATGAAATATGAACAGATTAACAGGTTGAATGTATTGTAATATCTTTTCATCTTTACAGAACAAGTCAGTTACTGAATTAATGAATCACATTGCCCTGGATTATACTCAGAGGTGTGAGAACTACAAAAAACTAACCAGAGCTGTGATGGACTCCGTCTTCACAGTAGAAGAAATGTCAAAATGCTCCGTCACAGGAAAAAAAGGGCTTATCGGGGAACAAAGACCATGCCTTGATAAAGATAAAGTTAGGCTTGTAATAGGTGCTTTGCATAGCATGCTACAGTATTACTTGCATTGGGCAGTTCATAGTTTCTGCAGGTCAAAAAAAAAAAGTCTAAAATTGGATCTGCAAATATTAAATTCATATGCAGTGATTGTTGACATACTGTATGTTCCATTTTAAGATGAAGAGAAGGCATCATTTCTGTCACACACAGGTTAGATTAGATCACTTAGACTGCCATTAAAAATCTGGCTGCAGCGTTTGAACCATTTGAAACCTTATAAAAGAGGACTGGGAAATTCCAGCATATAAAGAATTACAATAATCCAATCGAGATAAAACAAAAGCATGTGTGACTCTTTCAAGATCTTTGGGGGACAATAAAAGGCTTTACTCTAGACAGAAGTTTCAGATGAAAAAAGCTTGTCTTAACTACTGTGTTTATGTGTTGATCAAACTTAAAGTTAGAGTCCAGAGTAATTCCCAGATTTTTCACAGTTGGTTTGATATAAGAGTGCAGATTTCCAACATTAAAAATGTTTTTTTCTTTCCCCACCGAGGGTCCAAACACAATTGCTTCAGTTTTACTCGCATTAAGGTGTAGAAAATTTGAGGACATCCAGGATCTTATATCATTTAGACAAGCAAGCAAGGTTTCTAAGCCTTTCTTGTCAGTGCGCTTAAAAGGCAGATAAACTTGAGTGTCATCTGCATACAAGTGAAAAGACACTCCATGCCTTCTAAGAATCAAACTTAAAGGTAATATATAATGAATTTAGAGTTGGGGACAAAATGGATCCTTGAGGAACACCACAGGTTAGAGGAGCTATAGAAGAGACAGAGCCTCCAATGCCAACTCAAAAGGTCCTGTCAGTAAGAAAAGATTTAAACCAACTGAGGACACTTCCACGGATGCCCACATAATGTTCAGGACGTGATAATAGAATGGCATGATCAACAGTATCAAATGATGCACTCAAGTCTAAGAGCATTAAAATGACTCAAGTCTCCGGAGTCAACAGATAGCAGGATGTTGTTCAAAACTCTTAATTGATGTGAAATACTGCCACTCTTTTGCTCTTCTCTCTCTTCCTTACTTTCCTTCATTCTGTATATATGTGTTTTGCTTAATTTAGTTGTATGTTAGCTATAGTCCCATTTATTAAATCCTTTATATTCACAATTGATTGTCTCTGTGTTCTGCTCACAATCAAAGTCACTGAATGCTGTTCCTTGCTACATGCTAAACTACTACTAGCACTGTATAAAGCTATTCTTCCTTGGACAGGAAAATAATCTTTCCTAGAATTGATAAATGATTATATTGTCTGCTCGGTGGACGGACATATCAAATAAGTATAATATTGATTCTGCTACAGTTAATTCTAAGATCTAATCTAAATATTATTAATTATAACCAGTTATAAGTAATTATAAATATTTCCCTTTTGAGCTAATTTGCTACAGTGTACTGAAATAAAGTTTACATTTAGCTCTGGTATCCCAAGGTGTATCTCATTGAAGGATACTGGGTCCTTCAAACAGTGCCTCAGCAACCTGCTCCCATTTTGCACGTGAAGGAAAGGCGTGTATATAAAGATGCTCACTACTAGTTTGTCCAGAACGTTGGATTTAACTGCAGGATTGCAAAGTAAGGTTTCATCCTTTCTGTAAGCTTCATTTGCTGCTTGTAGAATGAGCTCAGTGTCAAGGGAGAAGGTAGGTATCTCAACCTGAGCTGGCCAAGGCACAGAACGAAGGGAGGAAGTGCAAAACTGTGGTATTGCTGGATGTAGATCTTCCAATAACTCAGTGCAACTGCTGTCAAAGCCCTCATGGACTCCTAGATCATTTGAAGAATCATGAAATTTTAATGTGATCGCGAGTGTAGCATTTGGACCAATCAGACACACAATTTTTCATTTGATTTAACAAATCAATTAGTTATTAGATTAACAAATAATCACAGACCCCTCACCCAATACACATACTGGGTATGTCTGTGAATGACTCCAGGCCCCCGGTTCCATGGCAACCAACCTGATATCACTAGTTTTATTGCTCAAAGGAATGTGGGCAGAGCAACACTCACTTCATCTCCCCTTAGGAAAGAGACATTATGCCATAAAAATGGACTCTTCTCTAATTAATTCATAGAAAAACCTTTCTTTGAATGAACACACATACTGTATCTTCAAAACGGTAAGCAAGGGCTGCTTCGTTTACGTTTCATATATCTGCGTTAATCTCATATATTTTTGTTTCGGTTTCTCCGTTTGAATAACAAATATTTACTATTGATAGCTTCTGAAATAGACAGCTAACTCTTCTCACGCAGGTGCAGAACGCATGTGTTCAGTTTGCAGTCGGCTGAAGTCTGTGCGGTGTGTTCACGTGCAGTGTTTTTGTCCGACGCTGCCAACGCGAGGTGACAACACCGTCAGCTTTCGTCGCCGCTAGTTCTTTGAAGTTGGCTAAAGAATTTACAACAATCAAGATTTCAACTGAACTGTCACTTTGAGCTTAATCTTTTATACAGTAACGTTCAACTATTCACACAGTGCACAATAAATACTCACATCATATTAAAATTACCCATTAAATAATGAATTTTATGACTTTCGCTGTTTACCATTAGCTTTTCTTTATTATTATGAAACGTAATTGATCATCAATGAAATTCAACATGCTGAGTCAAAACTCACCAAAACCGTTGTTTCATGATATGTATCGTATCGTGACATTGCTGGTGATAAACAGCTCTACAAAAGACCACTGAAAAATAGGCGAATCAGAACATAACACTGACTGTGACGTTACAGTCAGGATCACTAATAGTTATGCCCCAACATTTGCATAAACCCGCTCATGTTCTAGGCCAGCTGAACCTACACAGCCGAACCATCAGAAGTTCTGCAGGTATTGTGAAGAAACATGAGGGGACAACAGCGAAAATGGCAGATCATGGTAATAAATGTTAAGTTCCAGGCTGTGCAGGGGATGTGAAGTGCAGGGATGAGTTGGTGTCTGTATTCAATAAGGCACGGAAAGCAAATAACACGTTCTAATAAAATAACGCAAGTCACTAAAGGGACATGGTTCTCTGTAAAAATGCAATGGTGAGACCAATATTGAAAAGACCTAATTTGGACAGTACTGAGATGTCAAATTTTAGACTGATTTCTAATTGACCTTTTTATAGCTAAGATTCTTGAGAAAACAGTGCTACTGCAGTTACAGAGCTTCCTTGATGCAAATGTTATCCTTGATGAATTTCAGTCAATTTTAGGACAAACCACAGTACTGAATCTACACTATTAAAGTACACACGCTGCTCATGAGCCAGTGTTTGAGCTGGCAGTGCCTTAGAAGAACTGGCAGGCTGCAGTGTGAAAAATTGCAATGTTTTTTATTTGTGATTAAACAGAAGTTGAAACCAATTTAATAACATACATCCGAGCGGATTTGGCTGTTCTTTTTTTATTTGGGACAACACTGCAAATTACGTTCCCTTCAAGAGGTCAAACACCCTGCTTAACCTAGGGACCACTCTTCAAATGATTCTAAATATTGTCTGACGTGTAGTTCTTGGGCATAAATACTGTTTCGAGGCAATGCGATTTCAGAGTCCAGTCAGTGCTCAGATAATGAACCATTAAGACTCAAGGAGTCATACTGACACTTGACCACATATC
This sequence comes from Onychostoma macrolepis, assembly GCF_012432095.1. NCBI lineage: Eukaryota > Metazoa > Chordata > Actinopteri > Cypriniformes > Cyprinidae > Onychostoma > Onychostoma macrolepis. Next base: position 6,101,270 of record NC_081158.1, on the reverse strand, counting down.
AGTTGTTGCAGAGAAGTAGTCAACATTCATGAACTTGCTTTTGATTGATTGCCTTTAGTGTTTTATACATTGTCGGTACAGCAACTTGATACTGCGTAACAGCGGCTGTAAGACATTTATGCCTGTTATTTTTGCGACTGTATCTGACAGATTTCGCAAAGGCTTCAGCTACTCCTAACTGTCGGATGGTAGCAGCCTCAGCTGTCCTTTTTGAGTTTTCTCTGCGAATTGATGCTTGTGGGCGCAGCTGGGCTTCGATGGCTAGATGACAGTTAGCAAGATTAGACCTCAAATTCCATATATTCTCCTGGAAATTTTGAAAATTTGCTCATCCAAATTGGCTGGCTCTCCCTTTATGAAATATTCTCTAACTGGCGATGTTCCGTTTTGGTTCGAGAGTGTCTGCCATTGCTTCAGTCTTAAAACACAGAAACAGTTGGTGGGAAAAAAAGTCACACTCGTAACACTGTTGTATTCATTATTAAATTATTTAACATTCAATACATAGTGAAAACGTAAAAAAATAAAAATAAAAAAAAACCATTGCCTCATGGGGAAAAAAGTGAACATCATGGTTGCAGTGGTTTCTGCAGCTGAATCATATGTGCTCAAATCCAGATCCTTTCGAGTATTGATTAATAGATTTAAAAAAATAATAATTAGCTATTTTATTGTAGTGATGCTCTTTATATTATTTCTTATAGTGAGATTTGTCCACTACTCACAATGCAGAAACTGATAAACGAAACATCCAAAGTACATCTTATTTGATAAATGTTACTATGATATAAAATCATACGTTTAAAACTACTCATTTTAACAGCACAAACCACGTTTTTTTTTTTTTTACATATTCAAATATCGTATGCATGTAGCCTAGTTGGCCTTCATACTTTTATCAAATATTGGCTGTATTTGCCTTTATTAGTTGTCAACATTAGCCATTCTGAATGTCGATTGGAATAGAAAAGAAAACTCAATCTTAGTTTTTAAAAATATATATTTTTGCAGTTTTAATATGTTTTTAACTAAGCCCAAGCAAGAGTTAAACTTAGATATTTTTGCTCTTCCAACATTTCATTAATTGATGTTTTTGCAGTGTTTCTTTACTGTCAGTTGTGCATTTTATGGATAATATTAACTTTTAAGTACCTATTGGTCTTTCTTTCCTTTATCGGGATCTCAAAATGTTCAAAGTGAACTGTATTTTTCCACAGCTCAATTTCAAAAGTCAGCTGGACAGATTTTTGCACATTTCATACAAATCTTACAAGCTCACAAACCTTCTGACATATGTGGCATGGACTTTCAAGTGTTGTGTTGTCTTGGACTGAGCCTTCCCACAATCAAAGCAATAGTTCTGTCTTGCTTCAGCCACAGTGGTTGACACTTCAGTTTCTGAATAGCACTCAGTAAGTTCAGAGTTTTGTGTTGTGTTTGTCGTTATGGGTTTCTGATGCTGCACTGCATTGGAGAAAGCTCACAGTAATGAAGACACCTGCCTTTGTTCACTCTGTATTAAACTTTTGCACTGAACCATACATAGAGAACTTTTGAATTCAAGGATGAATTCATTTTTTTCCCAAATTTTGATATACACATTTGAGTCAGACAGTGCCAATACGAGAGAATTCACCCTATAATTCCCCAATTATCATCCAGGGGTGCGTTTCCCAAAAGCAACTATGGTCGCAAGTTCCGTCCTCACCAATCGAGTTTAATGGAACTTACGACCATAGTTAGCTAACAATGCTTTTGGGGAACGCACCCCAGACTGTCTGTAGCATAAGCGCTGATTTATTTTTCCATCGGTGGTTAAAACATTTAACCACAATTGTTTAAAATCCAATTAATAATTTTTCTACTGAAGTATGTTAAAAGCACATTTGCGACCGTGGACCACAAAACCAGTCATAAGGGTAAATTTTTCGAAATTGAGATTTATACATTATCTGAAAGGTAAAATATCTGAAAATAAATAATCTCTCCATTGATGTATGGCTTGTTAGGATCGGACAATATTTGTCTGAGATACAACTATTTGAAAATCTGGAATCTGAGGGTGCATAAAAATCAAAATATTGAGAAAATCACCTTTAAAGTTGTCCAAATGAAATTCTTAGCAATGCATATTACTAATCAAAAATGAAGTTTTGATACATTTATGGTAAGAAATTGACAAAATATCTTCATGGAACATGATCTTTACTTAATATCCTAATGATTTTTGGCATAAAAGAAAAATCGATAATTTTGACCCATACAATGTATTTTTGGCTATTGCTACAAATATACCCCAGCGACTTAAAACTGGTTTTGTGGTCCAGGGTCACATTTTAGTGCATATTCTAGGTGTCCCAAAATAGCACAGTTGAGTCCACTTAGATGTTCTTAAGGTTATCTTAAGAAGTAATAAAATAATCATCTTTAGTATATTAAGTACAATACCAGTGCGTGAAAATAGAGCACTTTAATCTGAGCCGGCCAAGGCACAGAACTCAGGGAGGAGGTGCTCCCTGGAGAAGACAGAATTGTGGTATTGCTGGATGCAGTGGAGCAGGAACCAACATCTTCCAATAACTCCGTGCACTCAGCTCTCATGGACACCTTGTGTCACGAATCCATGATCATGATCATTTGAAGAATCCTGAAATGTTAATGTGATCACAGGTTCAGCAAGAACCGCTTTGGTATTCCCGAGGGCAAGGAAAGATTGCATATCTTAGTCTGGCAGACATGATGAATCTGTAGTATGAAAAAAGACATGGGTTAAGTTGAATTTAGGCATGCAAGGAATCTATAAGTTTGTAAATTGAATTTAGATTCACTTGTAAAGGATGCCTCTGAGTGAAATTTTCGGGTACTGTTTTGCATTTTTTCAGATCCTGTGACGTTTGAAAGTCATGTGAAACACTTAACTAATGAGAGATAATTGAGGATTCAGGAACAATTGAAAACATGTCAATATATACTGCATGTAAATATCTAATCTTGTATGGGTGTGCATGTAATGCTTCAGGGTGACAAATCACTTTTGCTCAACAGCGTATGCTGCATGAGGACAGGAGTCTGTCAATTCCTGTTGCTCGAGGACTGTCACTTGTGTTGTAGATTCCAATTCTAAGGCCCTAAGGTGCTCACTGGCAAGTGCTCACCCACAGGTGCCCATGGCAGGTCACTGTATTGGCAACCTGAATGCATGTTTCTCCAGGAAACTTTTTTGCACTGCTTCCTGTATGTCTTCTTTGAGGACATCCACAGGCACTGTGGACATATTTGAGTACATTTGTGGCATGCAGATCAATTCGAGCCAGATGCTTAACAACAAGCAATGGTAAAATGTTGCAAAAACAGTTGGTATGTTGAACGACTTGCTTGAAAAAGCCATGCTTCGCTTCAAAGCGCATGGTTCACGGAGCTACAAGTGGCCCAAAAGCCTAGATAAGCTGTGGATAATGCTCAAGAAAATGGTGCTTTGGCAGAATGTTTTCTTCTGGAAAAACCTGCAAGTAGTGTTCGACTATCTTGGTGTCCAGGATTCTTATTGTGTCATCTGTGTGAAAAGGAGAAACCACAAGCTCAACAATGTCTTTAAGATCTTTCATTCTCTGGCACTTCGAAACCAATCATAAGGGGGAGCAGTTGCAGTAAACTGTTTTTGGCTTGTTTTGGAACTAGAGAATAAAGCTGCGATTGGATCTTCTTTCAGTTTCCGGAGTGATTTCGTGACACGTGTTTAAACTTTGCAAACTAATTTTGCATAATAGGTCCCCTTTTGAAGGAGGATATACTGTATATTTTTTTCAGTCTTTCATAGTAACTGAACACAGCTGGAAATACAGAACACAGCAAGGTGTTTAGTAAACCTGTTGAGAGATACCCTGCACGCAGGTCCTTCCAACATACATGCAGAAGGGAACCTCAGGATTTCACAAAATGGTTAAGTGTAGAGACAGCATGTTAGTGTGGTAGTGCAAGGGCCAACCACTACTCGATGCACAACCTGTACATTAATTCATCATGTAGATGAAATGCAGGCTCAGGTCTGGGAGAGCACGCCAGGTTAGGAAGTATTTGAGGAAATCAACTGCACATTAAAAATATTAAAAGGCTCACTGAAATGCTTGATTCTGTCTGTCACAATGTTGCAAAGTCAATTATTCCCATATAATGACCGTCCTCAATAGAAACTCTATATAATGATCGCTCATCCAGCATTTCTTTAATGTCTCTTGTATCACACCATGGACTTGCTCTCTCTCTGGTTTCATTCAAATACAGCTGCTGTCATTCTGACTCTCAGTTATCGACTGTATTTGAGATGCTACCGAAAAACAAATGTAATTTCTACATTAAATAATTTAGATAAGGCAAGTATTTAAAAAAAAAAACCCTGTAAATTCTATATTAGTACTCAATTTAAGCTTTAAGAATTTTTTACTTGGAATTGTTTGTTTACAAAGATTCTTTCAAAGTCATGATCCCTTTGTTCCCATCATGCACGTGCGCATGAATAATGAATAAGGTTACATTTTTCACTGTTTTTGAGTTGTATTTACATTGTTTTATGGTTGTAATTTCACTTTCGGTTTGCATTAAATTAGTTTTGGCGAGACATTTAGGCTATATGTTGTTTATAACGAATGCCATTGTACTTTATGTTTTAATTTAAAGTTTTGTACTATGATTTTATATGTGTAGTAGAATTTTTATTTTTTTATCCTTGCATGGGAAAGCAGAATCAAAGCAGACTTTTTAGTTTGACAAATAAGCCTATTTAGTTTATTTTATGTTCACAGCACGTTGCCGTACATATTGCTTTATCTGAGTAATTACAAAATGGATCAAAATATTTTTGCGAACGCAGTGATTAAGTTTAAACAATATTTTTATAAGTTCAAAATTAGCCTACTGCAAAATAGCTACAAGAAATAGTTTCAAAGTAGGCTATAGGTCCACTGTGCTACTCTGTTCATGAATAAACATTTCAAAACATCCCCCCTCTGGTTTTTCCACAAATCGCACCCTAATAATAATAATAACAACAACAACGTCACTGACTGTTCTCTTGCAACTGCGAGTCAGAAAAGTCAAAATGACCTTAATCAGAATAAAACTTAGTTGTAAAATATTTATACTTTGAGCTATGTCTGTGGCTTCAATTCCACTTTCAACTCCAGTGATTCCACAGACGGTGGGTGAGTTGTCGCCGATTATTTCTAGGATACCGGTTGAATATGGACCAGGCTCTGGTCTCGGACCACCTCCAGTGGGGACATGTTTAGTGCGAGGAAAGTCCTCAATTGCTTGTCTTAAGATCGCTCCACTTTTTCCTCACTTCCTTTACCTCCCTCTGCTCAAAGCCTTTTGCATTTATTTTGTTTGTTATGTCCTGCCAAATCTCACATATTTTCTGGTTTGTAACAGACAAGTTTAATTTGCTTTCAATGACTGTTTTGTTTTCTTTGTATCCATCAATTAAAATTAGAATTTCTTCATGACTGAAATTTTTCTTCCTGTTTCTTTTCTCTTCCATAACTTCGATTAAAAGTTTGCTTTGATTTTGATGACTTAGACGTTAGACGTTTTTTCAGGTTCAATTTATGTGGAGTTCAGTCGAACAATTTGAAGATGTTTGATTGGGTAAGAAACATATACGTCATTCTATGCGACTACACATTACTTTACGGAGAGCTTACGAACTACTAGCTACGTCCTGCCTTACGAACAACTGGTGCAACCGAAGTAAGTACAAATTTAGTTACAAACTAGCAAGTAGTTACTAAGCCTCTAGTGTGGACTTAATGTTCTAATTTAAGTAAGAACTTACGAATGGCTGGTGCAACCCTACCCTGATCTTGAGGTAAACCAAAGAGAGTCATACCAACATAAGTATATAAAAAAATGCCTCAAATAAGCGGTGTATATAAATTAGCCTACTATGTAAGACTCTGATATCTTTTACATGAAATGCGACTAAACAGTCTGATCAAATTAAAGAAATTATAACAAAATATTGGTATATTCTTTCAACTGATTATTCTCAAGGTGATATCTTTAAAGGTTTTCCTTTGTTTATTTGTAAAAGATCCAATAATAAAAGTAAATGTACCCAAATTAGCCCAAAGGCTAGTTTTCACTGGTAGTCCCTTTGCCAGATATTATTAGGCCAAAAAATTAGATAAAGATCTACTGTAAATTAGAAAAATGTTGGGCATGACCAAAAGTTTATGTGGGGTGTAAATGTACTCGTCTAATTTGCATATTATGGCGTCATCAGGGGTGGCCATCTTGAATTTTATAATATTCAGGAAATAGTATATATTGAAATGATGTTTGAACTTATTTGCATGTTTTATTTTGTCTTTTTATTCTCATTCCAAATGATCAGAAAAGAGGAAACCAACAATAAAAACAGGAGAAAGTACTAAATTTTTACTATATTACTATACTATATAGTAGTAAAACGCATGTGAACAGTAGCCTACTTTTTGATCAGTTCATCAATAATATTCAGGAAATAATAGATATAGAATGGATGTTTGAACTTATTTCCATGTCCAAATTATCCTCATTCCAAATGATCAGGAAAAGAGGAAATCAACAGTAAAACAGGAGAAAGTAGTAAATTATTACTATATTACTGTGCCATAGTAAAATGATCACTTGTTTGTGCTTCGTGAACACTCTCGCCTTGCGCGGTGGCACCATTGCACTGCAAAGATGTACCGGGAGACGCACGATTATTAGACGACCGATAGTCATTTCCAAAAAGAAAATATTCCCCTTCAAAGTCAGAATCGACGAATAACATTTGCAACGCATCCTCATGGTACAACTTTTTATTAGCCATTTAGCGATTTTCTCTCACAAATCTCACAAAGTACTCGCACTCTATGAACTGAACAGCTTCCGCGTCAATGACAAGATAGCTCACTTGCTCTGCTATTTTCTTGAACACTTTGAATAGGAACATGATGTAATTTTGGTCTAGAATCGAAGTACTACATGTCTGCCATCTAGTGGTAGGGAATAAAAATGAGATATTACACCATATTAGGAACTACAGTCTGTTTTATTAAGTATGACGTCTTGTCACAATTTTGCGACTTTGGTGCTTAGAGGGTTAATTTACCTGATTGATTGGTCAATTGAGTTTGTGATCAATAACACCTCTTATGTTTCTCTACCTGCTGATCATTGGACTTCATTGCCTTTCTTGTGGAAAATATTATTGTATGATTCCCTGAAGAAGGCTTGTTGCCAAAACGTTTGCTTGTCGATTGCTCTATTGCAAAATAAAAACAGTATTATTAAGCAGATACAGTGAGTGTGGATCCTTTATTTGAAATTGATGTTACCGATTGATCTACGCACCCAAAACCAAAAGTTAAGCGCAGTGATTTTTATTTTTTTGTAAATTATTTAATAATTCAAAATACAAAAATGTCCAAAATTAAGCTCTACAGCAAATACCATATCTCTAGTAAATGAACTGTGACTAATCTCTCCAAATAAATACAATCACTACCAAAAATTCAGCCATTAAATGTTCAAGTAATGACAAATAAAACAAACCAATAATGCTCAAATACACCCTTAGAATGGTATAATGTACAATACACAAAAAGAATCCAAATTCATACAAAAGTATGAAAGCTCAGTGGCTACTTCTCTATTGAATGTAATAGGCTCAATTCTGCAGAAGAGTTTCACCAAAATTGGCTCAGATCATCTTCAGACCATGCTGGCAAAAAGTTCATTAGTCAACCGTTCTCGAAAAACATGTGAACGAATTTGACGAAGAGCCTGCAACGGTTTGGCGTATTGAGACCAAACTTGGTGTGTGTTATAACAAACATGATCTGAGGCTACTTAGTTTTAGCACTGTGCCACCTAGTAGTCAGGAGATATGAAAAATTGTTATTTTTGCTTATAACTTCTGAATGGTTTGGCCAAAAATCACAAAACTCTTTAGATTCAGTGCAACATGCCGAGTCAAACCATACCCAATTTTCCCATGTCAGCCATTTTGTATTTTGTCATAAAATGCTATATTTTACAAACGCATTGGCGTATAATTACAAAACTCGGTATGTGTCTTCGGCATTATGCCCTGAAAGTACTCAAAAAGTTTGAGGATATCACCCCCTTGTGTTATTAAGAAATTTACAAAAATGCCAATAACTTTTGAATAAATTGGCCTATTGTAATGAATGAATTGTAATGAACTGTTCTCAATATATTCCTTGGGTCATGCCGAAAATATCAATACCAATTATGCCATAATTGGCTGAACTTTCTGTCTGCCATGTTGATTTATGTTGAAAACCATTACAAAACCTCCTAGACCATTATTCTGATTTTCACCAAATTTGACTCGGATCATCTTCAGAACATGCTGGCAAAAAGTTATGGATTTCGTGTCAATATACAAAATGGTTATTGTTTTAACGCATCAAAGAATTTGCTGGAAAGATGCCAAACTGCATCTGAGGCTGTATCTCTGCAAAGCTTTGACATATTGATGTGCCATTGTCACCTCACACTGACCACGTCACATCAATTTGGTAACAGCGCCACCTATTGCTTAAAAGTGACAAAACATTAATTAACCATTAATATTGAAATTTTCAAAAAACGCTTATAACTTTTCATTGCAATGGCCGAGAACATAGATACCAATTTTGCCATAGTAGGCTGAACTTCCTGTCCGCCATTTTGATTTATGTTGAAAACCTACTTTTTCGAACTCCTCCTCAACCGTTGGTACGATTTTCACCAATATCAAGTCAGATCATCTTCAGGCTTTGCTGGCAAAAAGTTATGGATTTCATGTCGATAGATGAAATATTTTTGTATAGCTTATTGGTCAAAAGTGATAAGCCAATAAATCATATTGCTAGTGGTTATATTTACGATTTTTCAGGCATTTTGACTAAAATATTCTGAAAACGGTTTAATTACTCATTGCTACAGTTGGTCTGATGCTCCATTCCATGCTTAGCTCCTCATTTTGCCCCTGTTGTGCTTGGCCCCTTAATTGCTGTTTGCAGCTATATTTTTTAATTATTTCTGATAGTTACATTTCTGTTAATTGAAATGAAGAAACTATGTAAAAGTAGTAAAAAAAAAAAAAAAAAAAAAGTAAAATTTAGTCCAGCCACAATTTACAATATATATTGTTTTAACCGTAGCCCACTCCTACATGCTAAAAAAAAAATAATAATAATAAAATTTAAAAAAAAAAATCAAGCTAGCTAACCTCAGCTGCCTTTTCACACCTGAACCAGAGCTGATTTTGTCAAATACACAAGGTACCACTTTGGAAAAGTTACAGCTTGAATAAATATATACTATGCAACAAACATCAGCCTTTTTTTGTTCAATGTCAGGTTATAAACTAACATGAAATGTACATATCACAGCTCAAGTACTTGGCACCATTACTTCAATTTTAAAATTTGAGTCAAAATAACATCCTACTTTAAATTGATCTTCACTCATTTAAAAAAAAAAAAAGAAAAAAAAAAAAGTATTTTAACTGTACTGTAAAAAATTTCCGGGATTTTGCAGCATGCAACTGTAATATTTCACAGTAAATTACATTATTATCACTTTACAGGCTTCTACTGCGATTGTCACACTATAATACCGTATTCGGGAATTTTACTGTGAAAATAATGTAGGCGGAGCTGTTACAGGAAACTACTGTGAATTCCTTCCCGCCTCCACGTGCTGTCGTCTGACTGAGCTCTCTCGTCTCCTCCATTTTCTCATCCGAGTCCAACGGATTCAGCGGTAAGTGTTGAAATGTCAAATTAAATGGCTTTTTAATATGATAGTGCATGTAATTTAAAAGTATTAACCAAGTAGAGTTAGTTGTAGGTTCTGTTGTCACGTTGTTAGCGGTTAGCATGCACACATAGGTTTGAGTGTGCCATTTTTTTTTAACCATAAACAGACGTTGGTTGTAGTAATTATACCGTATTAAGTGAGTAGCTAAATGTGAGACATTAGCTACATTTTTGTTGCCTCATTTCGAAAACAAAAAAAATCATTTAGCTTTTCTTAGCGCTAACAGCGATCTCTTTCCTTGTGTAGGTTCTCTCCACAGAGGTGACCACTGGGGAATAAAGTTGTATGTAAGGTAAGATGGTCTTTTGATTGTTATTATCAACCAGAGAAATTATAGTGCCATGGATTATGGCAAAGGTAGAGTAAATTCATCTGAAATGAGTAACGTTAATTGGGCTTCTACATATTTTTCTTCCCTGCTGTGTGTGTGTGTGTGTGTGATACCGAGCAGCCGTTGTCTGCTTCGTCAACTGAAAAATTATAAATTGAATTTTGAATGTGCTACCATAGGTACAGATTATTAACAGTTGAGTCTTATTGTACTCTTATTCTATTGATGTATTATTTTGCAGCCTTGTGCTACAGCCACTGATGGTTAAGAGACTGTGATGCTACCAAGAACCCCTAGCTTGCTTGATTGTTCAAGGTAATGTTGTCCTTCTCATTTTTATTGTATTTTCAAGTGTCAAGTCATCCACAAATTTGTTGTCAGCAGTTTCATGTAGGAACTATTTTCTTTCTACAGATAGTTTCTACATGAAACTGCTCAGAATAAGGTCTGTGGATTATCTTGGTCATGATTTCTGGAAAAAGGCATTGCTGTAGAGTGAGAATGGTTCTGACTATGATACTAATGATGTATTCATTTCATTTAAAGGATCTAAATGTAAACAAAAAGGTTGCCTCAGTGCCTTAAGTCAACATAAACGATTCAAACCTGCTATCACTTCTGAACTGAATCATTTGGTCTTAAAATGTTTAAAAAGGCCTATATTTGCAACTGTCTTGGTTTTAAAACAAAAAAAATCAATAATTTATTATGAAAATGACAGATTTGTAATATCAAAACTGTTAAGTGATTAGTTATGTTAAGTATTAGTTATGTATTCTTTTAATAATGAACACACTGGTGTGTGGACACATTACCAAGAGTCAAGTCAGACATTAGACAGTCATAATTGACGTTAACACACAGGGAAAATGTGTTACGGATGCCTCACAGATCCAAAAATAATGTTTTATGTTTTGATTAAAAGATAGCATTAAATGCCAGCGAAACCCTAAGAATTCACAACATTTTTACAATAGTGTTCTCATTATATCCTTATGTACAGCTGCATCTCAATAAATTAGAATGTCATGGAAAAGTTAATTTATTTCAGTAATTCAACTCAAATTGTGAAACTGGTGTATTAAATAAATTCAGTGCACACAAACTGAAGTAGTTTAAGTCTTTGGTTCTTTCAATTATGTATCTGATATTTAAGAACCCACCTCATAGTGTTACGTCCACAGCCGTAAGGTTCCGTTGTTGTGTGAATTCTGTGCCTTGTTTTCTCTCTCTCTCTCTCTCCCTGCAGAACCTGTATCCCCCACCTGAGGTTAATTAAGAGCTCTGCTGTGATTGGGTGATGGGAGAGGAGAGCGAGTATTTAAACTACAGCTACCCTCAGACCAGCAGTTGGTGGTGGCTGAATGGTGTGAGACGGCTGAGAACTCGTCCTTAAACTCCAGAATTTAGTGGGAAACCTTAGTTGGTGCTTTGGTGTACCTTTTATCGCAATTGTGCTGAGACTGTTGAAGTAGAGTTTCTGTCTTTTGTCTCATTGATTACAGCTAAGATTGAGACTTAATCTAAAGAGAAGTGAGCGTTAACTTCGGTAGCCCATTACAAAGTTTAAGCTTTAATTTATGTCTTTTGTTTTGGGTTTAGTAGGAAGGTGGGTGCCATTTTGTTTTGTATTACTTATTTTCTCTTGTTTATGTTAGTTTAGGGAGTTAGTTTAATCTGCTGTATTTTGTTTTCTTTTCTTTAAAGTTTAGTCAGTTGGGTTATACAGTTAGTTCCTTTGTTTGTTATTCTGGCCTTGCCCTCTTCTGAAATTAATACCTTTTTTGTTACTTCTGTTTAGACTGTAAATAAAAACTTATTTTTGCTGCATGTGACTGTGGTTGTTTGGGGTTATTGTAGCCTTTTCTGGGTCTGGAGACAATGTTTCTTTTGTGCCGTCGCACAGTGTCTCGCCACCAACCATTTATTTCTGTTGCGGTCTTCCCTAGACTAATTCAGATCATAACAATAGTTATCAGGAACTTCTGAAGGGTATCTTGCCTCCCGGCCAACCATGAGATAGTAAGGAGAGAACTGTGTTGTGAGCTGCTTTTTGGTCCTAAGTGCAAATAAGGTTGCCTTCAGGTGTGTGTCCCAGCTCTCAGCATTTCAACCCACCAACTTTGTTAGAACTCTGAAAGGTAGTTTATTTATCTTATCCTTGTTACTATACAGTATCTGTTAAGGTTATGCAGCTATAAACAATCCAGGTCAGCATCATACATTTGGATGGTGCCATTGGTTTGTGGGTGGTATGGAGAGCACAAGCTCCTTTTAATACCCAACCTCTGACAAAGGTCAGAATTAATCTGTGAAAATAAGTGTACAGTATACTGAAAAAAAGAATGACTTTTTTTTTTTTTTTTTTTTTTTTTTTAATCCAAAGCATTTAAGTGACAAATGTTACCTTATTCACAAACTCTTTGCCTTGATCTGTGAAAATCCTTTTTGGAGCTCCAAATTTATAGAAAAAATCTAAAATGCAGTCAGACACTTCCCTTGCAGTTTTTGATTTCAGAGGATAGGCCTCTGTCCACTCAGTAAAATAATCAATCATAACACAAATGTATTGATTCCCCTGCTTGCTTGGAGTCAATTTCCAACCAAATCCATTCCCACCAGTTCCAGAGGCTCTGTGATCTGGGAAAAATATGGTGTATAGAAGGACAAAATGCATTTTATCAAATTTTGGAACACTACTGTCATTGGATATACTTGCCTCTATCTGGATGTAGGCCTTCTTCTCCTTCAATGTAGACCTTCTGGCATGGCATTCAGGGCACTCGGCTATCTACAAAATTTAATGTTCTGTGTTAAGTACATTCTAACGATTTAGTGATTTTTCTTTAAAATAATGAGCCACAAATAAGCAGACAAGAATAAAACTCACTTATTTGCGGATGTCCTCTTCCTTGCCAGGCCAGTAGAATCTGAAGCTGATGGCATCTCGAGTCTTTTCCATGCCACAATGACCCCCCTGATCACTGGCATGGAGGCTAACAAAAACATCATTTGCCTCCTCTGAGGTGACCACTTTGGCCAAATGTTCACCTCACCTACACCTCCAACATATATAGTGAAACAGGCCATCTGATATAGAATAGACAAAGGCTAAGGTAATTATTTGCTGTACTTGTGCCACTAAAATGGCAATTTTAAGGCTTTTCACTATATAGCTTTCAGCTCTTCTTTTAATGATGAACTTATCCTTTTTGAAACATCCAGGAGGATATGTTCCACAGAGAAGAAAATTCTCCAGCTCTCTGACTTTTACAGGATCCATCTCACAATCACGTTCTGTCACTAACTCACAATTATCCACATTCACTCACTAAATCAGCACAACTCGCTACACAAAGTTGTGTGAAAAGGTGAAATATATAGGCTTGTCAATTGACTGATTCATTTTTTGGTAATATGGAGCATCTGTATGGACTTGTTATGTGGACAGAATGAAACTGGTAGCTTAACGGTTTTGACGAGGACACATTTCCTTAATGACTACCACTTAGCCTGCTATGATTATAGAAAGCTGATTTGAACATAAGCAAGTTTTCAAGGTTTGCTAGGTCTTTTTAAATAAACTGCCATTTTATTAGGACTGTAACATTTCATTAAAGTTTGACAAAGTAGTTACATTTTCTGACATCCTGACAGAGGATTTCAACAGATGTTGAAACAAAGAGATGTGGTTGGCCTTTTTAGTGTGTGATGTAGACTTCATAACATTGGCAATGAACTGCAAAATTAGATGTATGCAGCATTTCTCTTTGAGTAACAACAATGTTTAATAATAATAATAGGTTGCACTACTTTTCTGTAAAGTGTAATTTACTTTGTTTAAAGAACTTAGCTACTTATTTTTCTGTTTTTATGACTGAGATTGTATGTATCTGAATTAGAATCCACTAGACACTAAGCACAATTTACAAAACATTGTCATTACAGACCCACATGCAAAGACCATCATAGTTTTGATTAAAACAAGAACCCAGATGGCCATTCCCATTACAACCATTAAAGTTCATGAAACTTTGCTGTTGTTTTTGTTCAGATTTTTCAGCAGCATTTTGATAAAGTTCATATTTCATATATTTTTTATTAAACAAATTAGATGAGATATTTGCATTTAAAGTGCATCATGCAGTCTTCCCAGATTTATAGCAACTGTGTTGGCCAGCCTCCCATTGAGGAAGACTTCTTTTGTCCTGCCTGTGTGTAGTGTGTACTTGCCTACCTATCTAAGAGGGGACCTTGGTGTCGTTACACACTCACTAACAGGGGACCTGAGAGACAAGTGGGGACATTTTTCAGGTCCCCTTTTGGTCATGCCTTAAATCAAGCTAAAATCAATTGAAAAGGCCTCTGGTGAAGATTTCTTAATTTTGACCAAGAGGGGACCTGGGGTGTGTGTGTGTGTGTGTGTTTAAGGCCATTCTCAGCTGCGCCCCTTTAGGCCGGAGCAGGAACTGTAAGGGCTGTTTCACACACGCCGTTCACATTCTTCTATTGTCTCTGAATGGCCCTAAGAGACTCTGAGACTCTAGAGAAGATTTAACAGAGACCAGTCTTTTATACTCCTAAACTCCTCTAAAGTCTTACAACATAACTTTACTCAAACATTCAGTATGACCTGATTACAGTGAGGTCAAATAATGTCTGATTAATTAGCATTATTATTTCACTCTAATGCTAAATACTGTTGAACACTTACTATATAAATTCAAAAAGTTTAATAAAATAGTAGATTTTAATAGTTTAATGACGGAAAATATATTTTACAATGTAAGCTTACATAACTTAAATGATTAGAAATGTAAGTTTACAGAAATGGACATTAAAATGTTTACTGGTGGTACTAATAGGGTTTTTATCCCCAAAACATTTTACAGTGTATTTTTGTTGTCAAAAACTGGTATTTATTGTAATTATCACCACTGTTTTTTCAGAGTTGTTCAAAAAGTGAAATATTAATAAATATAAAGTCATCCAAACGTGTCGTTCCTCGCTATCTAACAGGGGACCTTTCTGGTCTTTGGAGGTCAAAACTTTGATTTACTGCATCGAAAATCTTCATTTGGCTCCATTAAATTGTGTGAACTGAATGTCTTTTAACATTCCCACATTTATAGAACCAACTGAAACTTTTCAGTGCAATAATTAATCAGTACATAATTTTGAGTTTTGACCTCCACATGTGTATTTGTGTCTGGTTTTGAATAGATGGCACTTTAGATATTTATACAGTATGAGGAACAAAAGGGAACTGTGAAGTGCTGGAAAACAATGCATGTATTTTGCTTAAACTGCTCATTTAGCATCGACAGGTTAAACTGTGTAGAAATGACCATATGATAGAGAATTTGTTCAGATGACTTTGGTCCCCTGTTGACTTGTGAAGAACGACATGTGTTTGGTTCATTTGTCATTTCTTGCATCACAAACACACTGTAAAGATGCTGGAGCTCAAGAATCAACACTTTTAATACTGCTGAAAACGGTTACATTTAAACGTTTTGTTGTGGAGTGAGAAAAACTAAAATACCCTACTGTGTTTAGTGTTTATTTCTAAACGTTTAATTGCATTTAGCCATATTTTTTTTTCTGAGTATAATAAAATATAAAGTATAATAAAATGTGAATCATATACACTTCATCAGTCTTTTTTGACTGGTAAGTATAGTATATTTTTCCTTAAAAAAATGACTTAAATTAAAATTTTAATTGTTTACTGGTAGTACTAATAGGGTTTTTATCCCCAAAATATTTTTACAGTGTATTTTTGTTGTCGAAAACTGGTATTTATTGTAATTATCATTATTCTGGAGCTCAAGAATCAACCCTTTTAATACTGCAGAAAACTGTTACATTTAAACGTTTTGTTTTGGAGTGAGAAAAACTAAAATACCCTACTGTGTTTAGTTTAATTTTGAATGAAATAAAGGCAACGTTTATTTAAAGTGCACACACACTCCTAATCGGAGGAATGGTTTTCCAAGTGATAAACTCCGCCCCCACCCATTATGGTAGTGCAGACTTTCCACCGAGCCTTCATTTCTTTAATGTTGTTCTTGAAATAGTGTTCTATGACTTTCCTCTCTGTTCCTGACCAGGGCTTTCTGGGTTTTACTATTTTTTTAAAAAGGAGAAGAGAAAGAAATGTAGTTATTAAATATATGAAGGAATGAATAAGCAAAATGTAATGTCAGTAATCCAGATTTTACAAAGTTGAAAACATAATACACCATGGTCAATTCTAAAAACAAATGTCAAGATCTTCTGCTGTATAGTGAATGGATTAACATACCTTTTTGATTTAATGGCAGTTGTGGATTACTCATATACCCAACTGCCTCTCCTGAGTTAAGAGCCCTTATTTCAGAAAGATCGTCCTCAGTGTCAGAATTTTCTGAAACCACATAGAGAGCAACACTTACTTAAAATGACAGAATAAATCAAAGCCATGTTGCATTTAATGTATAGAATTTTTAATTCTTATGTCAAACATTCAAAATAAAAACTTACCCTCTTGACTTGTCTGTTTTTTAGAATGAGCATCCTCTGACTGACTCTGAGCTGGAGCCCTCTTCAGCTGTAACAAAATTATTAAATACTTTATGTAAATCACATTATGTAAAACTGAAAAGGTTTTAAGCAAGTACGGAGCTTTTGCCTTGTTTAAAAAGAACAATACACAGAAATCATTTACTTACAGTTTATGTTAGGTGTTATGTCCTCCAGAGATTTTCCTTGAAATTTGCTGATTCCACTTTGCAAGGCAAGAAGAATTCTGCTCACTTTTGCCATTTGCAACGTTCCTTCAGGGAGTCTATAAAACTCCCTATGGACATCAATGTTATGTCCCATAAATGTGGCAAGCTGGTCCAGTTCGTGTGTTTGTAAGTTGAGTAACTGAGATACTGTGGTTACATGTTTTCTCAACTTAGTGGAAGTGATGTTCTCTGGATGTTTAGCCCCACAGCTTTTGGCATATCGCTTTAAGCTGTCACATCCACGTATGTTCTCTTGTGATCCATAATAAGGACGGGCAAATATGTAAGGATTACTAGGGGAAATCCCAGCGTCTTCTCTAATTTCAATTAGAAGTTCCACTGATTCCTTTACATTTGCTGTTAATAGTATTGGCACTTTCCAACCTCTCTTCCCTCGTACCTCTACTCTGGTGAGATTCTCACATAGTTTCTATTCAAAAGGTGATAGGCTCTCCAAAATTTCATCCTGCATATTGGTTTGGTTTCTCTGCAGATATGTTGTAACCTCCATCCTAGAAACCTCACCTTCACGACGTCGATTGAACAAAATTAGCTGTGCCAGAGTCACTTGGGAGAGATCACTCCATGACCTTTGGGATGGATGGTCAATGAGTGCTTTTTTGTTGACCTCTTCAAGGCACTTTAACTGATTCTGAAGCTTCCTGATGTCTTCTGCTAGAGGTAGAATTTGCGGGCTATTCCATTTTTTCTGGTATAATGTTTTTAGTGCATTTGATGACGCATGGATTGTCCATTCCAGTTCAATTAACTTACTAAAGTGCTCTGCTCTTCCCTTTAAAGGTTCGTCCTCTTGGCGTAAAGCCTCCCCCTGCAAAATATGTGACACTTTAACAAGGGAATGTCGTAGTTTCGGTGCTGTTGATGGAACTGAAAATCTGTTTGTCGATTCGTCAAATCCGGTCATCTTTTTCACAGCTTCAAGTACTGTGTTAAACTTGGCTGGGTTGATCAAGTCGTTTAAAGCAACAATGTCCTTGTCAATGATTCTTGCCACAAGAAGATGTCTGGCAAGTTCCCTCATCTTATTTCTAATATGGGCCCGGTGTCGTCCAACTTCGCCATTTTTTAGAAACATTCTCTCACCCAATGACAGAATTAATGAGTCCGATTTTATCACCTGGGTTACAGCATCATATGTCATGTCTTCAATAATTTTTTGAAGTCCACTAGAAATTGTTGAGTCCATGGGCAACAACAGAGAACAGCTTGCCTGAACCTTCCGCCTCCCTGGCATATTCTCTCTTACTTGTAATTTGCAATGCTTATGGTGTCGCCTGGGTCTGTTTTGACATACATAGCAAAGCAAAACTTGCAAGGCAGATAGTCAGTTGCTGTTGGCATATACATTGCTTGCCTTTTTGGTATGATCTCCCCTTTTCCAGTGGACAGGACCGCACTATTATGGTGGTAATTTCCCATGTTCCTTACTTTTGTTAATAAAAGATTTCGCATGGATAAACCTTGCTTATATGACAGGGCCTTTGCAATTTCAGCTTCTCCAGAATGTTTCTTTTTGAGATATCTTGTGATTTTTGCATAAGGCTTCTCACAGTAAAGGCAGAAATTCTTTTTGTCATAGATGCATTGGTTAGGTGTGTTTGAGGACATTTTTACTTTGATCTAGTAGATAAAGTGTAAAAGTATAAAAACAGTATAAAAGTATACATCATAAAAACCATTACGCCTATGGGATGTCCCCACTTTTCACAAAAACAAACGTGTGTGTGTGTGTGTGTGTGTGTGTGTGTGTGTGTGTGTGTATTGTAAAGCTATGAAAAGTGCAGTAGAGGTATAATTTGAATTGTTTCTCACCTTCATTTATATAGCGCTTTATACAATGCTGATTACATCAAAGCAGGTTTACAGTGTCAACAGGAAAATAGAGGCCAACAACAGTCATTTTCCAGCTAAAGTCAGTTCATTGATGATTTAGTGATGTCATCATCGTCATCCACTTCAGCTCTCTTCCAATAGTGTACAATCAGTCACGTGTCCCTGACTAAGCAAGGCAAAAATTTATTTTCATGTATTAACCAGTGAAATGAACCACTTTTGTGTACACTGTCTTTTGTAGCAGGGTTTGATTAGAGCATCCATTTATTTGTTTAATTTTATTTCTTTGTTGTATTTTTGTCCAGTACACAAAGACACATTCTTTGTACATGTAAAACCATTGTATCTGGCAATAAAAGGGATTGTGATTGTGGAGCATTGATTGAAAGAGTTTGGAAATTTGTCCTTTTCCCTATTTAAACATTGTGGCAAAAAAGAGGTTGCATGGGGAAAATGCCCCATCAGATATTTGTCCATTTCGAAATCCTGATTATTTCTAGTAGTGTTTTACTAGTACTAGTAGTTACACTTTAAAGGTTGTCTTGGATAGTTAGCAGATGTTAAGATGTTGTTGTTGTTGTTGTTGTTTTTTTTTTTTAAACATTGTAAAACAAGAAGTGTATATGGGCAGCCTACCAGTGTGAGAGTGAGTTTTGCCAAAGATCCACTGGATCGCAACATAGAACTAGACTTAAACTTCGGGGTGTTATGCAATAACAGTGTTTACATTAATGGGATTCGTTGTGACGATGAGCAATTTGTCTGATCGTATGATCAAATCATAATCTTTCAGCAGCATTAGAAGTGCTTTGGCTGGAAAATTACGTTAACTTATTGCGTCAGCAAACAGTGGTCACAAGTTAACACGGGCACATTTCCTTGATTCAGCCATGCTGCATGATGTCACGCCGAGAGTAAAATCCTATTTGAATCCAAAAATCTGCGATTGATTCAGTGCAGCTCGGTAGCTCAGTGCGCTCATTACTGGCGTCCCACAGCACGACCGTTTTTGGCGCGTGTTCGAAACCCATGCCAAACATTTTTTTTCTTTCTTTCTGTAATTCAGCCGCTACGGGCGATTATACCATTAATTTGTAATCATTACAAGAATACCAGAATCGTGTAATGAGCAAGTGTGCGTTTATTTGACAGTTTAATATCACGGCAGTTTGTGCTTTCAGAATCGGCGAATCTGCTGCGGTCGTCCCATCACATCTGGAGCGAAGGACCTGAACCAGGAAGTTGGTCACCAGATAACACGGAAACCAGTTAAACCGTAACACCGCCTGGAATGTCTGTGTTTGTTATGGTTTGTGAAACCCGCCCACTGCCAGTTTACCCAATTGTATTTCGGCACCCCGGGTTGCCAGTTGGTGGAAAACACAGCATATTTAATTTCATTCATCAAGTCTGTCAAGTGTCAAGTCTGAGGAGGAGGGGCTGGGTGAAAAAAAACAGTCTCCAATATTTTGAATTTGGATTGCAATACCTAGTTCAACCGCTAGGTGTCAATCCTACATACAGCACCTTTTAAAGCTTCCTTCTTTTCAGATTCTTATTTGCAGCATTATCTTAATAGACTGTATATTAACTTATTGGGAGAAAACTGGTAGTTCTATGTGAAATCAAGACATTTGAGCACCCCCATATAGCCAAAAGGGCATGATCATAACACCTCTGCGAATATTCGACTGTGAGATTGGGATTCGAATCAGGCTCCTCCTATCAAAGCATTGAATTATTGACTATTCGGGGTGAAAAACAGTAGGTAACAGTATATCTGTTTCTGTTCCAGGTGACACAATGAAGACGAGGGCATGGATGCTGACATTGGACGGTCAATTTGAAGTATGCTGAAGATGCTTCTTGCACTCTGGAATTTACCAAAGGTAATTTCTACATAACATTGTACTTGAGGGTTTGTTTTTTACTTGGTGGGTTAAACAAGGAATGTTTGGATGTGTTGTGATTTTGCGAGCCGTGCAGGACCACAGCAGCCAAGTGGTGACGACCCCCTTCTCCCCCTCAAACAAGTGGTGTGGAGACCAAACAAGCTGTGCTGGAGACCAGAGAGGAAGCTGTTTTAAAGTGATGTACACAGTTGCTCTGACTGGATAAATCACACACCTCTACTTTGTTGCAGGACTGTTCTTGACTGTGCGTTTGTGATGGAAATGTTTTTAAACTGCTGTTATTTAAATGGTTAGGGTTAATATCATCTTGTTCTGTAACTTTTTGGTCTGTACTGCAACAGCAGTGACCCACTGAATGTGGTGACTGGGAACTGACACCTTTTTCGAATGGATGTCAATCTAGTGTGTAAGCAATGTTCCGATGTAGTCATGCAGTAAGATGGTCACTGAATATGTTCTATCGTGTGTCCTGGTTCGATGGAGAGAAGCATGACCGTCTGAACCTCTTTGCTGGAAAGTTTAGACAGAATTTATTAAGCTGCAAAATAAATGTGTACAATTAATTGTTTGTGTGTTTATTTGAATTGAACATATCTTTCCAGTATTATAGGTCATTGAATGGGTTAACAGATAAAATGTAAAAATGACAGTATTTTATAATAAATTAAGTTTTTAATTAACAATACATTTTATAGTAAATTAAAAACAATACTGGTTACTGAGTTGCATTACTATTACAGTTTACACTGTAATTCTACAGCAGAATACTGCTAAATTGCAGTAATCTGATGGCATTAACTGTGACTTCACAGGTAATACAGTAATTCTACAGGAGCATACTGCTAAATCACAGTATAAGTAATAACTACTGTGAAGTCACAGTATACAACTGTCATTTCACATTTACTGTAAAAATACAGTAATTTACTGAGAAAGTAATGCAACTAGTAGCCAGTAATTTACTGTGAATTTACGGTCAAATTTTTTACAGTGTGGACATTCTCTCCTAGTTTTTGTGAAGCAAGTTCATATAAAAACAATTTTACCTGTCCTTTTTTGCGTCTTAGGAAGAGAAACTTGTGGGTCTGTTAAACAGGTACAATGAGTAATACATGGCATTAATTTACACCAGTTTGGGTTAATGTGAAAAGAACACTCTTTAACACAGTGATTTAACAGTATCACCAAGTTATAGATAACACCAGCAGTGCTATTTTATTAACTTATGTTAAAATAACACTAACACTATTTGACACTGTCCTTGAAACTTTAACACTAATGATTTTTCTGTGTATTGATTAAATTATTTCAAGCTATTGATGGCACACTTCTCTCCAGTGATTACATAATTCTTAACCCTAAAAGGGTTTCTGTATCCTGTTATTATTATCCTTTTATTGTTAATACTTGATCAGGAAAACTTTTTCATACATTCTTTGTTTAGCTCATAGGTAGCATTTAAAAACGACATGGCCACCTGTAGTGTGAAATCTACTCACCCTCCATTAAAAAAGTTGATCTAGTTCCCATATTTACATATTTTGGAAAGCCCTGAGGGTGAGTCATTTAACAGCAAATTTTAATTTTATGGTTACATCTAAAGCAGTTAATTCCTAAAGTGAATCTTCATGTGTTCATTAAGGGTTACTTTACGTCTGAAATACTTTCCACACAGTTGACATGTGTAAGGTTTCTCTCCAGTGTGAATTCTCATGTGGGAATAAAGGGATAGTTTATGTCTGAAGCTCTTTCCACACTGAGCGCATGTGTGAGGCTCCTCTCCAGTATGAACTTTCATGTGAGTCTTGAAGCTTATTTTATTACTGAAATGTTTTCCACACTGTTGACATATTAAACAGTCCTTTCTTGAGTGAATCCTCATGTGGGAATTAAGGGTCTGTGAAAGTGTGAAACTCTTTCCACACTCTCCAGTGTGAATTCTCATATGGGAACGAAGGCCTTGTTTTTGTTTAAAGCTCTTTCCACATTGAGGGCAGGTAAAATTCCTCTCTCCAGTGTGAAGAATCATGTGGTTTATAAAGTTCCCTCTTTGAATGAAACTCTTACCACAATGTTGACAAGTGAAAGGTTTCTCTCCTGTGTGAATTCTCATATGGTTTTCAAGGTTTTGTTTTAGAGTGCAACTCTTTCCACATTGTTGACAGGTGTAAGGTTTCTCTCCTGTGTGAATCCTCATGTGTACCTTAAGGTTCTGTTTTAGACTGAAAGTCTTTCCACATCGTTGACAAGTGAAACGTCTCTCTGCCGTGTGAATTCTCATATGGACGTTAAGGTTTTGTTTTCGACTGAAACTCTTTCCACATTCATGGCAGGTGTAAAATTCGTAAGATTTCTTCTGGGCTCTTTTTCGTGAGAAAGTCTTTTCGGTATTTGTGGATTTTTTTCCAGTTATATAATCATGATGTTCCTCATACGTTTCCTCCTCTTTTATTTCATTCAGTTCTTGCCTCTCCTCTTTCAGTAGCATCAGGTCTATGGTGAAAAAACAGATGCATGTTAACCCCACACTGTAAAAGCTGACTATTAACACTGTTTTCCATTAAAATGGTACTACACTGTAAAAAACAAAACAAGATGCATTATAGTAAATGTTACCATTTCCATGTGCTGCAATATACTTTGAATAGCGTTGCACTTTGGGTTATACAGGTGCATCTCAATAAATTTAGAATGTCGTGGAAAAGTTCATTTATTTCAGTAATTCAACTCAAATTGTGAAACTCGTGTATTAAATAAATTCAATGCACACAGACTGAAGTAATTTAAGTCTTTGGTTCTTTTAATTGTGAAGATTTTGGCTCACATTTAACAAAAACCCACCAATTCAACAAATTAGAATACTTCATAAGACCAATAAAAAAAAACATTTTTAGTGAATTGTTGGCCTTGTTGGCCAAAGTATGTTCATTTACTGCATATGTACTCAATACTTGGTAGGGGCTCCTTTTGCTTTAATTACTGCCTCAATTCGGCATGGCATGGAGGTGATCAGTTTGTGGCACTGCTGAGGTGGTATGGAAGCCCAGGTTTCTTTGACAGTGGCCTTCATCTCATCTCCATTTTTTGGTCTCTTGTTTCTCATTTTCCTCTTGACAATACCCCATAGATTCTCTACGGGGTTCAGGTCTGGTGAGTTTGCTGGCCAGTCAAGCACACCAACACCATGGTCATTTAACCAACTTTTGGTGCTTTTGGCAGTGTGGGCAGGTGCAAAATCCTGCTGGAAAATGAAATCAGCATCTTTAAAAAGCTAGTCAGCAGAAGGAAGCATGAAGTGCTCCAAAATTTCTTGGTAAACAGGTGTAGTGACTTTGGTTTTCAAAAAACACCATGGACCAACACCAGCAGATGACATTGCACCCCAAATCATCACAGACTGTGGAAACTTAACACTGGACTTCAAGCAACTTGGGCTATGAGCTTCTCCACCCTTCCTCCAAACTCTAGGACCTTGGTTTCCAAATGAAACACAAAACTTGCTCTCATCTGAAGAGAGGACTTTGGACCACTGAGCAACAGTCCAGTTCTTCTTCTCCTTCGCCCAGGTAAGACGCCTCTGACGTTGTCTGTGGTTCAAGAGAGGACAACTGTAGCTAAATTCCTTGACACGTCTGTGTGGTGACTCTTGATGCCTTGACCCCAGCCTCAGTCCATTCCTTGTGAAGTTCACCCAAATTCTTGAATCGATTTTGCTTGACAATCCTCATAAGGCTGCGGTTCTCTCGGTTGGTTGTTCATCTTTTTCTTCCACACTTTTTCCTTCCACTCAACTTTCTGTTAACATGCTTGGATACAGCACTCTGTGAACAGCCAGATTCTTTGGCAATGAATGTTTGTGGCTTACCCTCCTTGTGAAGGGTGTCAATGATTGTCTTCTGGACAACTCTCAGATCAGCAGTCTTCCCCATGATTGTGTAGCCTAGTGAACCAAATTGGGAGACCATTTTGAAGGCTAAGGAAACCTTTGCAGGTGTTTTGAGTTGATTAGCTGATTGGCATGTCACCATATTCTAATTTGTTGAGAGAGTGAATTGGTGGGTTTTTGTTAAATGTGAGCCAAAATCATCACAATTAAAAGAACCAAAGACTTAAACTACTTTAGTCTGTGTGCATTGAATTTATTTAATACACGAGTTTCACAATTTGAGTTGAATTACTGAAATAAATGAACTTTTCCACAACATTCTAATTTATTGAGATGCACCTGTATATCTAGCATCAGCGTCAGTTCTGGCAGGTCACGTTAGTCAAGCTCGCATCAGCTGATCCACGTCTACCTATAGGGATGCGACACTTGATATAATAGGCACTGCCTCACACAAGCTGTTGTAACGTGCATTAAATCGGGAGAGAGCACTCTCTGGCGAGCTGTAAGTAAGGGACTGTGGGGTAAGTGCAAGTTTTTGCGCATTGATCATAGGTTCCTGATTTGGAAGTGGCATTGCTTCACGCATTGCTATATTATTGATATGGACTCCATGAGTTATAAGACTGACTTAAGAACAAGTTAGATGGGATCTTCATTTCCCACATGAGGAAGGATTAAGAGATCAAGCTCCACATCCCAGTTGACTATGTTTCGCTCTCCATTCATCTCTGAATGTGTTCAGGAAGCTAAGTTCCTTTCATGCTCTCAGATTATTGGCAACATGCTTGCTAAGGCTATCCATCTTGCTTAGAATTTAGTTGTTTTCAGTGAAATGTGATCATACTGATAATGCTGACTGCATCATACTGTGGATAATGCAGTCAACATGGGACTGCACTTCATCCTGCAACATCTGGACAGACCAGGCACTTATGTGAGGATCCTGTTTGTGGACTTCAGCTCAGTTTTTAACACCATCATCCCAGACACCCTCCAGAATAAACTGACACAGCTCTCCGTGCCCACCTCCATCTGTCAGTGGATCACCAGCTTCCTGACAGACAGGCAGCAGCTAGTGAGGCTGGGAAAATACACATCCAGCACCCGTACGATCAGCACTGCAGCTCCTCAGGACTGCGTTCTCTGCCCACTGCTCTTCTCCCTCTACACCAACGACTGCACATCTAAAGACCCCTCTGTCAAGCTCCTGAAGTTTGCAGATGACACCACACTGATTGGCCTCATCCAGGACGGTGACGAGTCTGCTTACAGATAGGAGTTTAAGGAGCCGGCTGTCTGGTGCAGTCTTAACAACCTGGAGCTGAACACGGTCAAAACAGTGGAGATGATCGTGGACTTCAGGAGAAACCCCCCTGCTCTCCCCCCACTCACCATCATGAACAGCACTGTGACTGCAGTGGAGTCATTCAGATTCCTGGGCACCACAATTTCTCAGGACCTGAAGTGGAACAATCACATTGAGTCCATTGTCAAAAAGTCCCAACAAAGGTTGTACTTCCTTCGCCAGCTGAGGAAGTTCAACCTGCCACAGGAGCTGCTGAAACAGTTCTACTCCACCATCATTGAATTCGTTCTCTGCACTTCTATAACTGTCTGGTTCAGCTCAGCTACCAAATTTGACCTCAAGTATTCTCATAGCTTCGTAAAATTCTGGTTGAACCACTGTCACATGGACTATTTTACCGATGTCCTTACTATGTTTCTGGACCTGGGAACATTCCAGTTGTGTTGTTTTCTATGGGAGGGCCAGAGAGCTCTCGGATTTCATCAAAAATATCTTAATTTGTGTTACGAAGATGAAAGAAGGTCTTGCGGGTTTGGAACGACATGAGGGTGAGTAATTAATTACATAATTTTAATTTTTAGGTGAACTAACCCTTTAATTAGTTTATAATTTGCATTTCTTTTCAAGTCTCACTAGTGTATCTTGTTTTGTTTACTGTGTTGAGACTTGCTGAAATCACGTTTGGTCTCGTACTGTATCGTGTATCTTGTCAGTGTCTGCGCTTGCTTGGCCATTTGTTGTGATAAACAGGAAAGCTGAATTCAATTAGTGATTTGTTAGACGGGTATAAAAAAAGGTTATTATACCGTGGCATCTGTCGTGTGAAGCCCTCCTTGTGTGAAGACCGAAGAGTGTAAAGATCATCGACTCTACCGTGCGACTCCACCGGGCAGGGACACCGGCAAGGGATATAAGTATTGCTTTTTATTGATCCTACTTCCTACTACTTGTTTCACTTCTGTTTTAGATTTTATATGTGTTTTCAGATCACTACTATCACTACCACTTGCAAAACACGCATCACACAGTGTAGGCAGCGCAATCCTAACAACCTGCGCACTTTTCCTACGTCTGCTAATACATTACTTTCTTTTTCTATTGGTCTCTGGAATTGTCAGTCTGCTGTCAACAAAGCTGATTTCATTACTTCCATTACTAGTCATTCAAGGATAAACCTCATGGCCTTAACAGAGACCTGGATCAGTTATGTTTATTAATGTGCATTGCCCCTGTAAACAAATAAATGCTTCAAATGATCAAACCAGAGGACAATGCTACACTTGCAGCACTCTCCATTAATTTCTCCTTTTCCCACACCCCCCATTTGACTGGAAGAGGTGGAGGTACTGGTCTGCTCATCTCTAATAATTTACTCCTTTACCATCTCTGAGTATCAACAGCTCCTTTGAATCGCATTCGGTTACTATAACCTACCCTCTAAAAATCCATTTTGTTGTTGCTTATCAACCTCCAGAACCACTAGGTAACTTTGTGGAAGAATTAGATGTGTTGCTCTCAACCTTTCCTGAGGATGGTACTCCCTTAGTTATACTTGGAGACTTCAACATCCACCTAGATAAACCTCAGGCTGCAGACTTCCACACTCTACTTGCCTCTTTTGATCTCAAGAGAGTGTTAACTACGGCTACTCACAAATCAGGCAACCAACTGGACCTTATTTACTAGGGGTGGAATGGTACACAGATGTCACGGTTCGGTATGTACCTCTGTTCGGGGGTCACGGTTCGATACGATTTCGGTACAACAGGGGAAAAAATTATAATAATAATCTACAATGATCAATTTCTTTTCATTTATTTTGAACAGACAGTAGTACAAATTACTGTTTTTTCCACCTAGATGTGAAAATATTAAATATATTACATTGTAATGTTATATATATATATGCTGAGTTTCAGGTTTTTTTGACACGCTTAATTTGTTCACAGAAAGGAAACTCAAATGGCAGAAAGCGACATCCTATTTGTTTTCTTTATTTTACAAAAGCACAATGTTTTATTTGTGAGTGTACACAAATAAAAGTAGACCTTTTACAGTGATGCATTATTAATAAGACAAGTGTTTAAAGTTGATTCTGCTGGTATAAGGAAACAGTTGCGCCAGCGATCTCACACACACACAAACACATCAGTTCCATCATTGCTAACTTGACAGCGCAGTTGGTACTTTATCAAAATAAAATACAGTGAACCAAACATTAGCGTGCCCACCTCTGTGTCACCGTTGGAACACGACTGAAATCTACGTAAATTTAGATGTTACATCGCAAATATGAAAATATTATGGAGTATTTGGATTTGTGCCAAATGAGAGAGGTAGGATACACGAGCACAAAGCTCCATTTCGCAAACAGTTGAGTGGGCAAACCTTTAAAGTATACTCATTTGTCAGTCTATGTGAGAGACGCATTCAGAATCAGCACATGGTCACTGTCTAGTGGGCTTTGTTTTCAAGTGCGCAACTCATGGCGTTCACTGTTCTTCTGCTGGCGGTTATCAAACAGCGTTGCATTACTGCGGGCAGCGTTGCATTACTGCGGGCACCCCTTTCTGGATTGAGGGTGAATTGACTGTATTCGTTGTAAGGCTCATGCACCGAACCAAGATGCCCATACCGTGAAGGTTCGGTACGAATACATGTATCGTTCCACCCCTATTATTTACATACGACACTGGTTTCACCACTGCACACCTCGGATCACTTCCTCCTCACTCTTAACCTCAACATGATTCCTGACACAACACATATCCCTCCACATGTCACTTTTCGACGTTTCACCATCCCGGCTATCTGCTATGGTTTCATCTTCACTTCCTCTGCCTAAACAGTTATCATCTCTTGATGCTAACAGTGCTACCGATACTTTCTGTTCCACTCTGACATCTCGTTTAGATACTTTCTGCCCCTTATCTTCCAGGCCAGCCCGTACCACCCTTTCTGCCCCTTGGCTATCTGACATTCTCCGCGAACATCGTTCTAAGTTCAGGGCTGTAGAAAGGGTATGGCGCAAATAACAAAATCCTACTGACCTTAATTTATATCGATCACTCCACTGCTAAAAGAACATACTATTGTGATAAAATTAACAATTTGCGTAATGCCGAGTTCACACTGCACGACTATCTGGGGTAGCATTCAGTCGCTGCTTTGTTCACACTCGAGAAGTGATAAGGAAATAACGTGTTAACCCGCGTTTCCCTTCTACCTTTCATTGCAAAAACACTTGAACGAGTTGTGTTCAACCAAGTCTCTGCCTTTCTCACACAGAACAACCTCCTGGACAGCAACCAGTCTGGTTTCCGAAGTGGACATTCGACCGAAACTGCCTTGCTCTCAGTTCTTGAAGCCTTAAGACTTGCAAGAGCGGCTTCCAAGTCTTCATTACTTATCTTGCTGGATCTGTCCGCTGCTTTTGATATGATCAACCACCAGATCCTCCTGTCAACTCTATTGAGAATGGGCATCTCAGGAACCGCACTCCAATGGTTTGAGTCTTACCTCTCAGATAGGTCCTTCAAGGTAACTTGGAGAGGTGAGGTATCCAAGTCACAACATCTAGCTACTGGGGTGCCTCAGGGCTCAGTTCTTGGACCACTTCTCTTCTCTGTCTACATGGCATCACTAAGTTCTGTCATTCAGAAACATGGATTTTCATATCAGTGCTATGCTAATGACACTCAACTCTACCTCTCATTCCATCCTGATGATCCGACGATAGCTGCACACATCTCAGCATGTCTAACAGACATTTCTTGCTGGATAAAGGACCATCACCTTCAACTCAACCTTGCCAAGACAGAACTGCTTGTAGTTTCAGCAAACCCATCACTTCACAACAATTTCACCTTCCAGTTAGGCTCATCAACCATAATTCCTTCAAAAACAGCCAGAAACCTTGGAGTTGTGATTGATGAGCTGAATGTCTAAGACCACATTGCTAAAACTGCCTGGTCCTGCGGATTTGCTTTATACAATATTAGGAAGATCAGGCCCTTTCTTTCAGTTTTGCAAGCTTTTCTTGTTCTACATCTATTGTTTCTTAAAAAAATAAAAAAAACCTTGCTACGTGTACTACGTTATAACTTGTCATAACACTTGCATGTTGTTGCTCTTTTGTTGGTTTTGATTGCTTCTATTGTCCTCATTTGTAAGTCGCTTTGGATAAAAGCATCTGCTAAACGATTAAATGTAAATGTTTAAACCATTCAGCACTCGCACGCTCGAAGTGCGCACACATACAACATTCACCTCGCGTCTGCACTGTTGTACAGGCTGCACACAGACGGTGTGTGTGGACATCCACGGACACTTCTGTTGACGAAAATTGCGTCACAAGATCAATGTGCAGACAGTCGAAGTATTAAGGCCGCCTCACATACATCTCACAAAATCAGGCTTGTGTTATGTGTAAACTATTGCATGATGCATGATCAAACATTAGAAATAATTATATATTTTTGAAAAATATATAAAAAATTTTTAAAAAGTGTCTCCCACAAAGGGAAATGCAAATTAAAGAGTTGCCTAAGAGGGGAATTCCCCCATTTTCAAAAATTAAATTGAATAAATCTCTGTAAAAATTGGAGTATCACTATAAATAATTCTACATGTTAAAAAGAAAGCTTCAAAAAGATCAGTATTGTGATCAAATCTGCAGATACTGCTTCTGATCGACGTTTGGTGATCAGCTCCAAAAATCCTGATCGGAGCACCCTTATGCCCAGTTCAAACTGCAGGACTTTAGCCCTGATTTTCACTCGCCGACAGGTTTTGAAAAATCGCCGACAAATGCCTAAAATCGGAAATTTGGGTTACATATGTAACCAAGACATTCCGTTTCAGTCAGCCACGTTCAATGTTATGGAGATACTGAGGTATTGGGGCTCCTATGGACAGCGCTGAACTGTTATGAGATTTGGTGACGCAGGTGAGCCAGTGCATCTGTGCCGAGGGAGGCCTCGGTCAGGGAATAAAACAGCTGGCAATAGGAGGACTCCTTGAAGGTGAACAGGTCTACCTAAGCCTCCCCAAATCAATGCGACGTATTGTCCATCTGGACTCACATGCTTGCCCTGAAGCTGCGGCTGGAACTGGTGCAAGGCAAAAGCAGTATCACTAGCAACTTGAGGCAATTGATATGCCATTGCAGCCAGAGGCTGTGTGGCTGTCACATACAGCACCCAAAGCCCAATCTGGAGGTATTCGTTGCATCCAAATGTGCGTCTGTACTGTATGTGTGTACATTTATAAGGGAGAGAGAGCTCATTCTTCAGAAATATTGTTAATTTCAGTAGAAATAGATATTTTAATAAGCACCAAATGAGTGAGTTCAGCTTTGAGAATGAAAACCAACCTGTTTGTTCCTCAGTCTCTTCATGTTTTAGACTGAATACTTCTTCAATCCTCATGTCTTCAATCTCCTCTTTAATAAACGCCATCTTTATAGTAGTTTGTCACATGGATCTCAGATGATTCACCAGGAGTTTTTCTGTGTGTCTGGACAATTTGTTTTGTATAAGATGAGTATAATTAACAGAAAGAAAAAATAAATGCAAACTAAATCTCTGGGTGCGTATCAATCAGCTCCTTAGTTTGGTAGTCTGCACACTGGTAAGGGAATCAGAGTGATAGTTAATGCCCTTAAATGACCTGATCGGCCAAATAAAAAAACTAATAATAATTAATAATAGCATATTAGCAAAACAGATTTTACAAATGCAGCAGTGCGTAATTAAGCCTGAGCTCTGAAGAGCATCAAAGGTTTCAGTTTACAATGTGTTTTGCAGCCCAGAAACTCTTAAGTTGCGTTCACACCAGACGCGAATGAAGCGTTAAGCGCGAGTGATTTACATGTTAAGTCAATGCAAAGACGCAAATAGACATCTTGCGGCACGAATTGAGCGTTTGATGCGTGAGAATCGCACGAGTTGAAAAATCTGAACTTTGGCGAAAATTCACGCCGCGTTAACCAATCAGGAGCTTGCTCTAGTAGTGACGTGATTATGATGTAGCGAGCGGCGGGAATCCAAAACAACAATGGAGGACAAAGTAATCGTCACTGTTTGTGGACACACAAAGCTGTATGATACATATTCATATCATTACAGAAACAGGAATAAAAACGATCTTGCTTGGAGGAAAGTGAGTGAGGAGGTCGGACAATCTGGTAAGTTGTAAAAAACTCTCTTTACTCAATTTGAGCTATATATATACATATTGAGACTACGAGCTAGTTAAAGGCGGGAACTTGAGCTTATACGCCGTATTTTACTACTTTCCCGCTGAAGAATTGATGTGTTTATTCAGAGGAAGTGTGCAGAAAGAAGTGGAAGAGTCTGAGGGACACATATTTAAAGGAGAGGAGAAAGGAGACGGAGAAGAGGAGTGGGTCAGCAGCAGGGTCAGAGAAAAAGTGGAAGTACTCTGCGGTCCTGTCTTTCCTCGACCCCTTCGTCTCCCCACGGGGAATCAGGCCGCAGGGTACGACCACCCCGAGGACCAGGGCGAGACAGCAGCAGCAGCAGCAGGGCAGTCAGAGACAGGTGTGTTGACAAGAGAAGCAACACAACAGGGCATATATGTTGTTTTTTTATGATAAAGTCTACAGTAATTTCTTTCTGACTGGTGTAATGTGCAGTGTGTGTAATGTTGTATTAATATTTAATATTGTCATTACAGAGCCGACTGGTTCTTTTGATGGCAGTGAGCCTGGGTCCCTTTTGCCAGAACCTGCTGCTGCTTCTGCTTCCCCTGCCGGCCCTTCAACATCTGCTGCTGTGCCCACAGGTGTGTACAGGCAATAATGACCATGTTTATATGCATATTATATTTACAGTAAGCACTCAGCCTCACACAACACTGATGGTTTGTGAATGAGTTTAATCCTTTTCTGCCTTCTCATTGTACAAAATGTGATATCATTTGATACAGTGCCGCCAAGAAGAAGAGCTCAGAAAAGGCCTAGGGAGCAGCCATCGGAGGTGGAGCGGCAGCTCCTGGAAGCACTCCGGACCCGTCCTGAAGCTCCAGCGACGCCTCCACGCTCAGAGGATGAGCTCTTCCTCTTGAGTCTGGTCCCTTCCCTGCAGAGGTTGCCGCCTCAGACGAAAGATTTCGTCAAATTTCAAATCCACAAATTAATTTACGAAAGCAGCACAGTTCTGCTTAATTTGGAACAATTGGAGCCTCAATAGAAGTTTTAAAAAAGAGGCAGCAATCTCTGCAGGGAATGAACCAGACTTTCTCTCCTTTCTCCTCTCCTTCACTTTGGCCCTCACTCTTCCCTCTTCCAAGCAAGATCCTTTTTATTCCTGCATGTAAATAGTTGTAAATGTTCTTTGTATATAGTTTTTAATTTTTTATTTGATTAGTGCGTAGCAAGATCCTTTTTATTCCTGCATGTAAATAGTTGTAAATGTGTTTTGTATATAGTTTTTTTAATTTTTTATTTGATTAGTGCGTAGCAAGATCCTTTTTATTCCTGCATGTAAATAGTTGTAAATGTGTTTTGTATATAGTTTTTTTAATTTTTTTATTTGATTTGATTTATTTTGTATAAATAAATGTTCTATACAACGATCAAAGGTTTTGGTGTGGTACTTTGTGCACAACATAGTAAATCATAATTTATATTTGTTACATAAAAATATTATTTCTATGTTAAGACTAGAATACTTATGGCAAACATTTCTACATTCATTCTAATTATATCCTATTGCAAATACACTCACAATAGTATAGTAAAAAAATAGTTATTTGTGATTGGACCAGTGTTGTGGTATAGTGTAATGAGAATACAGCAACGAGACAGGGATTCCTTTTGGAGGCTGGCTCCATTTATCATTTGAAAACAAGAAAAATATTTTTTGTTCAAGTTTAGATTATAATGAAAAATTTACAAGAGATAAGGATGAAAAAAAGATAGCAATATTTACAAGAGAGGTTGAAAAGATGTGATTATTTACAATATATAAATGGTGTAAATCAAAAGAAAAGACAAAAGGATGAGAATATTTACAAGAGCAAAACATAAAGGACATAAACAGCACAGGATATAATAAACAAAAACTATTCAGTCGGTTGCCACGGGACTGCTCCCTCGGCTGAAAAGTGAGCCATGAAGCTGTCCCTGACCCGGATGGCCTCTCTGGCAGAATTATTGGCAGCAACCCGACCGAGACTCTGCAGCGAGTCCTCTGCACCTTGCACCACCCCCCTCACAGCAGGTACCTCTGCAGATCTCCTCATGAAGTTGTGGAGGAGACACGTCGCCTTCACACACCTCTCCACAACATCAGGCTGAACCTCTATGAGGCGGTGATACATCCTCCACTGTGAGGACAGGATCTCGAAGGCGTTCTCCACCACCAGCCGGGCTCTGGAGAGACGGTAATTAAAGACTCGTCTCTCTCGTGGAAGGGTGCGCCCAGGGAATGGCCTCATGAGGTTTTTCCTGAGGGGAAAGGCCTCATCTGCCACAAAGACATGGGGCTGGGGTCCTCTGTGGTCAGCTCCTGGGAGAAGACGGTCAGGTGGCAGATGGAGGGTGCCACCACGGAGTGCCTGGCCAAAGGCTGAGTTGGCCAGAATCCCACCATCGCTCGTCCGCCCATATCCCCCGACATCAACCACCCGGAAGCAATACCTTGCATCCACAACAGCAAGGAGAACTAAGGAAAAAGTTCCCTTGTAGTTGTGGAACTGGGATCCGGTGTTGGGGGGTGCCTTTATCAGGACGTGCTTGCCGTCCAGTGCTCCACAGCAGAGCGGGAAGTTCCACCTCTTCTCAAAACCCTCTGCAATGAACCTCCATTCGTCTGTGGAGGGCACAGCCATGAACTCCTCCACTAAGCAGTCCCAGATTGCGGTCACCACGTCTGAGACAACCTTGCAGACTGTGGAGACACCAACACGGAAGCTGCTGGCGATGGTCCGGAAGGAGTCTCCAGCGGTAAGATATCTGAAAGAGAGAGAGAAAATAAAAAATAAAATAAACATTGTTATAAATGCAGATTGCAATTCCATATTAGCAAATATAAATTTAGAATACTGGTGTTTGTGACATCTTCATTTCTCTTTAGTTTTTTTACAGTTAAACAACAACAAGCTTGATAAAATGCCCTTAATACTTCACCTTTATTTAGCATTTGCTCTGATTTGCTTGCTACATTGCAAAACCAGACTATTATTCAATACTATAATATAGCAGTTACATGCACAATTCAAAACCCACTTTGACTGTAGTAGACTAAAGTTAATTTCCATTTCATTAAAGTGCTGTATTGATAACTGTGTGTTCAGAAGAGTGAAGACTATATGTCTGTGGAGGTTCTCACTCATTAATTACTTGTAATCACACAGAATATTAAAGGATTTACTGACCGGAGACAGATGGACAGGCGCTCTGCAGGTGGAATAGAGCGCCTGTAGTTGGTGTCCTGGCGGGAAATCCTCCCACCGACACGGGACAACAGGTCATCAAACTGGGACCGGCTCAGTCGGAAGTACCGCTGAAAGCGGCCGTCATCCAGGCGCAGCTCTTGGAGGAGTTGGTGAAACTCACCAAGCTGGGTGTGCCTCTGAAGGATCTGATGGACCCAGACACGGCGCCAAACGAGTCTACGCCATTTTTCAGCCTTCCAAAGCACATAAAGCGCAGCTACCCTCACAATAAAATCCATGTCTGCCATTTTTCAACAAGACTGGAGCCGCCTGGCAGAAGCCCCTCCCATGACGCGAATTCGCGTCTGTTGTGAAGCGAATTTCACGCGCGAATGAAGCAAGTAAACTCAAAATGTTCAAGCGTCCAACTATGCGTGAACACCGCGATTTATTCGCGCAAGTCGCGTCTGGTGTGAACGCACAGTTACAGGGCATTTTTGCCTCCATATCATGAATTATAACTGTATTCTGATTGCACTGAAAAACATACAAAAGTCCAGTGCACTTGCAAAGTTACAAAATGTCAGCTTGCACACCATTAAAACAACAGTTCAGTATAAGTACACGATAAATATTGCACAGCCCCAGCTCATACTTTTTCCATGCTAAGCTGTCCAGTGCACCGCGGTGTTTAATATTGCACATTTTTACTACAGCAGAGGGTTGTGATTAAACATAACGTTACCTGTCTGTGTTGAGATCACAGAACCTTTCTTTCCATTTCTCCTCAAATAGCCTGTCCACACTTCCATGTCAGATTTTTCTTTTGGACATGTTTAAAATCACAAGTAACTTGCCAAACAAGCATCAGTTACAAACGCAGCTATCATCATATGTGACCCTGGACCACAAAACCAGTCTTAAGTCGCTGGGGTATATTTGTAGCAATAGCCAAAAATACATTGTGTGGGTCAAAATTATCGATTTTTTTTAATGCCAAAAATCAGTGTATTAAGTAAAAATCATGTTCCATGAAGATATTTTATAAATTTAGTAAAAAAAAAAGCCAAATATCGTCCGATCCTAACAAACCACACATCACCTGAAAGCTGAATAAATAAGCTTTCCATTGATGTATAAATCTCAATTTTGAAAAATTGACCCTTATGACTGGTTTTGTGGTCCAGGGTCACATATTATCTTTGTGCTGCTCGGGATTCTGATGCCGCCTTAAAATGTGCGTGTGTAGGTGTCCCGAGTCGTAACATTCAACGCAAATAAATAAGCAATTTGTTCTGCTTTAACTTAAAAATGAAATATTATAGTGAGTAAACTTCATTTAGTTTTCAAAATAATGTTTTATTTATTATTTTATGTTATTGTTCAAATCATCCCGTATTCAGCCTGCGGGCCGTGTGTTTGACACCCCTGATTTAAATCATTTAATATATTTATATTTAAAACATCAACCTCTTGACATTGTCATTATTAATTTAAATGCATTCATACCACCTCTGAGCCTCATTCAACAGTCTATAAATAGGCTAAATGCCACTTTTGTGTTCTTCTGTGCCACCTCTGGTGTGCAATGATAAATTTTGATACTGATTTCATTTGATTGGTAACGTATTCTCCATGATAGTATTTTATTTACTATTGTTAAATTTTACATTTTGAAAAAGTAAAATATAAATGTATGAACTTGGCACAAAAGATGCCTTATAATAAAGTTTTAATAAAGGGAAAAAATGCCTTTACCAAGAAAAAATAAATCCCCTGCAGTCCCTTTAAGGAGTCAAACATTGCCTTGTAATGGTAAGGTTAATTTCTGTCATTGAAATTAATCACAAGCTGCTCCTAAACTAGCACTACAAATAAATTTTTAAAAAGAACACATAGTCACTTCATATTTAGTTATGATTCATATATTTACATATACATTTTTGACCATGCTCCTAAAAACAAATGCAAGCGTAGAGCCCTGTATATTTAATAGATCACACTTCCATGAAAACATTTGCTGGTAAAAGCTGTCATCATACATACATGGGGACGGGAATCATAAGGAATTTAACAATTCTGGTCCTGATTCTGATTCTATTAGCATTTTTAACTACAATAATATATTTGGAAACAAAAGTGCATTTTTTGCCAAATGCAGGAATCATTTTAATAAAAGTGGAAAACCACTATAAAATTCCATTAACAAAACAATACTGCATATATTTATATTGTTGCTATGGATTCGGATCTCACAAGACAAGTAGGTCATAACACTCTTTCGGTTCATAAAGTCACAAATGACAAAGTTAATTAGTTCTCTATTCCCAAACCACACGTTTGTTGTTCTCGTCGCATTTACACGGTTTTGTTCGTTAAGTGTCGCCAGCGAGCGCTGATTCGAGCGAATCGTTTGGTGAATCAACTGATTCGGACTTTCATAAAGCTCCGGTGTTACACCAAATTCTGTGAGCATCGTATTCTGTGACCCTAGTAGGCGCTGTTGTCACTGTTTGGCTTGAACTGTATCACACAGGCGGATTGGGCACGCAAACAGCGTACAGGTTTAAAGCGCCCGTGCACATTGTATGAGCGCGTCAACACAGTCTGGTCGCGTGCGCCGAATGAACTGTTCAAAACAGATTTCTTTACATCAACAAACATTCGTACATATGTATGTATGTATATATATTCATACATATGTATGTATGTATATATATATATAGCCTAAGGGAAATTTTTTCCCACAGAAAGACTTTGATGTTCTCCAAATGTACTGTGTATTTTAAAAATAAGTAAATACACTAAAAACATTTGAAAGTTTTCATATGAACACTACAGCTTTTACAATATTAACTGGCATTTATTTTATTTATTCATTTTCTAATACTTTGTTTTTACATTTGTATTTTAATTTCTATTTTAAAAATTATGGTGTTAAATTGTGGCTTTTGTGCATTGTCTCTCTTCTCTCTGTCCAATTGCTCTCTCTCCTTTACTCCAGGTTCCTGCTCATAATTGACTGGAGAGTGGATTGGCTGCTTCTGCACGCTTGCATCATTTAAAAGTCGCAACTGTACAAGACTGAGAGAGCACAGCTGTGTGTGTTGAGAGGACGCAGAGGTGTTAGTGTCCCGTTCCTTTTCAATTGTTTTTTCAAAGCTAGTCGAGATACACACAACACTTTGTTG
This sequence comes from Onychostoma macrolepis, assembly GCF_012432095.1. Classification (NCBI taxonomy): domain Eukaryota; kingdom Metazoa; phylum Chordata; class Actinopteri; order Cypriniformes; family Cyprinidae; genus Onychostoma; species Onychostoma macrolepis. The sequence continues at coordinate 6,062,753 of NC_081158.1, read as the reverse complement.
TTGGCTTTTTTCTCTTTATCTTTTCTGTTGTTACTATTATTATTATTCTATCAGTATTAAAAGGTAAACTGTAAAGAGAGACAATGCTTGTAGCAGAATTCCTTTTTTCCTCTTTATTATTATTATTATTATTGTATCGATATTAAAAGGTAATGTGTTGATTGAATGCATAAGTACACGATTGTTTTGTATGAGATGGGCGCCTATTTTTGTTTTGAAGAAATACATTTTTCTTCTGTTTTGGGACAGGGATGACACCTATATTTTAGTTAATTTTTGTTACGGCCCAGTGAAGGAGCAGAGAGGAGCAACACATATAACAGATGAATAAAAATTCTCCCACAAATTTGTTTGTACAATTACTTATCTGTTTGTTGAAAAAATACAAGGTGACTGTGTGGAATGTTTCTATTGAAATGCTGATTACTCATCAGGTTTATTAAACTAAATAAAAATATCATGAGAATAAACAATGCAGTTGTTTGCAGAATAGCCGATTTTTATGTGTCAACATGCGACAGCAATTATTCTTCATGAAGCTGACATCACACAAGAAGCAATTAAAGCCTTCCCCTTATAAGTTAGAGAATAAATAGAATAAATGCAAATCAAGTGTGTGCTCAGGTGCTCATCATCCACTGATAACTTTAAGCACTAACTTGACTGATGTGCATGGTATATAAGTAGGATTATTTGCAAGTCACAACAATGCATCATGGATTCTAACATGGTAACTGAGCTTAAGAGGTATCTTCTCGTGGGGGAATATCCCAAAAATGCTGATAAACATCAGCGTTACATCATAAAGAGGAGAGCCTCAAATTTTTGCATGATTGGCAAGGGAATTAGCATAAACTATAAATAAAATAAAATAATTATGTGCAGTGTTTGCTGCCTGTAAATTGGACAATACTTAATAACATTAGATCAGAGTGCTATTAATGGTTTGCCAGTGTGAAACCATTGTAAAACTGTGGCAATAAAGCTACTTGAATCTTCATTTGCTAAGTAATTATACTTGAAACTTCTTCTTTTTTTTTGTAAGTGCTGATTTAGTCACTGTTCTTGTAAGAACTTAATTATATATTTTCAAAATATAGCCTTGATCCCCAAAATTGCAATACAATCAATATTCTTTAACAACTTTCCTGTGATCAATCAAGTCATTACTTCTTACTAGTGAGAGTAACAAAATGGTTTGTCTATATATATATATATATATATATATATATATATATATATATATATATATATATATATATATACTTGGCTTGCCTTATTAACCTAATAGATTATTAATAAGCTCTTAGGCTGACCTGCTGTTCAAAGAATTCCATTCTAGCAATATTGGCGCACATTTTGGACAGTTGAAAACAAGAGATGCCATTTCTCAGCGGTATTACTGGCCTGGCATGTCAGCAGACATAGAGGAATGGGTAAGCTCATGCACTATATTCATACTTAGTTCAATGACTTAATGAAAACAATAAATTTTATTCATTTTATAATGTATAATTTATAATAAATTAATATAATAAATGTTTGAGGTATCACAATGCACCGTGTGCCAGAAAGTGAGAAAAGACCTAAAACTTGAACCAGATTACATTCCAATCAAGGTACCACAATATTATTCATCTTTATTTAAATGTGCATTTATATTAATATTTTGCATACCTATAACAAGAAATATTGTATAGTACAAATATTAATATGCTAATAATTCTGACTTTCTTCCATTTTTGTCTGGTTTGACAGACCAAGGTTCCATTCGAACTTGTCGGAATGGACTTAATTGGAAAGCTGGTAAAATCAGACCAGCAATACCAGTACATCCTTGTTATCATAGATTACTGCACGAAATGGGCACAGGCGTATCCTCTAAAATCCAAGTCTGCTGCAGAAGTGACACAGTGTGTCTTAAAATTTGTTTATCAGTTTGAAGTGCCCAAACGGATATTAACAGATCAAGGCAGAGAATTTGTGAACACTGTAAGCATTTGCATTCCTATTCCTATTACTCAAATACATGCATATTTTGTCTGTGTAAAAAAACAAATACAAATAAAAAAATTGTTTTTACATAACTTAATTAGATCAACACTGAAGTCTACAAAAAGCTTGGCATTAAGAGGAGTCTTTGTGCCCCATACCACCCTCAGACAAACGGACTGGTGGAGAGGCTCAATGGTACCATACAGAGGTAAAAAATGCATCCACCACAGCACATGTACATGACTAGTGTGTTTTTTGGACATCATACAGTCACAGAACTTTCCTTGTACAGCTTTTTACATATGTATGTGTGTGTATATGCATGTATGTACTATATATATCAGTGGTAATTTTCTGTATACCTTTATTTTCTGAATGTTGTCAGAGTCCTTGTAAAACTGGTGGAGGACAAGCCAAGCACCTGGGACCAATATTTGGATGCAGCTATGTTTGGGCTGCGCACAAAGAAGCAGCTCACAACAAAGTTCTCACCATTTTTCCTTATGTTTGGGAGAGAAGCCAGATACCCACCCGTCCCAGAACATTATCAGGTGGGGAAAAAAAATACATTTTTGGTCTTATATTATGTAAAGGGTCAGGTATATAATTTTAAAGGAATATAGTAGATGGCAATGTAGATAAAATAGTTCTCATTACTAACATGTTTCCATAGGTTGATGGCTCCTTTGAAAATGACTACAGTGAAGAAGGGGTGGCCATTGATATTAAACGTCATGAAGAAATTATTGAGCTGGTAGAGAAAAATGTTCAAAAAACACATGAAAGAACAAGAAGGTGACTAGCAAAAAGGCAACTCCAAAGCCTTGAGGTGGGAGACATGGTGTGGAGGAAGAATGTTCGCAGTGAACAACGGAAAGGGGGGAAACTTGACCCAGATTATTTTGGTCCCTTTATGGTTACCAAAATAGAGGGTAAAAGTGTTGATCTTGTGGACTCTGTGGGACAGTCAACACACAAGGTCAACATTGACCACCTAAAACACCACCATGAGGACATGCTAAGGATCCCTCACAAACTGAGGAAGCAACACACTTCCTCGTCTCAGCCACCTGATGTAGCCTCTTCTCTTCCACCTCAGGATGTCTATTGTCCACCTTCAGCTGAAGACTATCCTCTTCCTCCGCCTCCAGCAGGGAAATCATTATCCGATGTAACGTCCTTTTACAAAAAGTGTATGTGACTTGGAAAATCTAACTCTGAGCTAAAAGTTTTTTTTTTTTTTTCACCTTTAAATATGAAATACCTCAAATAAATCAAAGATTGTGATTTAGAGTTAGGAGAACATTACATTTATATTTATTTCTATGACCTTTTTTGATCACACAAAGGCATACAAGATGCATGGGGAGGCAAAAATGCACATGTCCTGCTTTCATGAATTGGTTCCTATAAATTATTTTACTGGGACATTGTTAGGACAGCTCCCAGTCAAGAAGTTGAGAGTGAGGTGAGTAGAATGTAATGAGAGATTTGTCTGCTTGGCTTGTATCAGTTGTGCTTTCCTATATATTTACATTTACATATTCATTATTTACCTGTCCTTCAGGTGATCAATGCATACATGGCCTTCATAGTAAAAAGAAATAATAGCATACAAGACAAAAAGGCACTTCACATTGACACATATGAAATGACAAGGATATGGGAGGGAAAGGGCTCAAGACTGAAGGTAGGCAAACTCAAAGTTTTTCTTGACAGTTTTATTTTTTATTTTTATGCACTTTCACTAAGTTGGTAGTAATTTTATGTATAGTATTAAGTGATTTCTTAAATGATTATTGCTCTTGTTTTTTAGTGTGATCCAACAAAATACAGTGTTATTTTGGGATCTGTCCATGAGCCCGGGCACTGGATATTGGCAGTAAGACCAAATACCTTGATCTGTTTATTGCTAAGCTTTGTGGATAACTACAATATTATTAATGGCAGGGCAAGTGAATCTAAGGTTACAATTCTACAGGTAATCTTTCCTTCTGAGAAAAGGAGCCTCGTACTGGACCCCCTGGGAAATGATTCTGCCAAACTCAGACAGTGTTTGGAGTCGACAAGGTAACCACTGAATTAATAAATGTAAAGTGTCTCTTTAAAAAATAAAATGAAATAAAAAATATGTGGGTAAATGTAATTGTCATATATATATATATATTTTTTTTCTTGGATGTGTCAGGGCCTTCATAAGAAAACAAAGCTGCCAGGTGTCCAGGTGGACAGCCAGCACAGCGACACACAGCCTCCAAAAAGATGCCACCTCATGTGGCATATTTGTCCTGAAAGTAAGTTTGCTTTCATTCTGTATTTTATTATATCTGTAAAGTATTTCAGATCAATTGGTCTCATTCACGTGTGTGTGTGTGGATTTGCATATGTGATTTCCTGTTGTTTAAAGTTATTTTTGGCTTTTTAGAATAAGCTTTAATATGAAAGTTTTGGTGAATCATGATTTGTTAGTGAAAAAGTTTATATGCAGATTTCACACAATTTGTGCAAAACCATGTTTAATGTATGAAACACAATATATATAAATATATATATTTCTCTCTCTCTCTCATCAAACATTTTGTTGGTTTATATTCTATGTATACATGCACTTAAAAATTATTTTCCTAATGTCATCTTAGTATGCAGAGAAAATACTGGCAGGAGAGTCTCTACAGTTTCCCAACAATACCTCCGCAGTGGAACAGTACAGAGGAGAGATCGCCATGGCACTGCTAAATGAGTCTGGTACTTAGTTGTGTGTGAAAAAAATAAAATAAATAAATTATATATATATATATATATATATATATTTTTTTTTTTTTTTGTCATAACTTCTCCAAAATATTCCAATTCATAGACTATTTTCATGGGAAGAACATATTTTTTGACTGAGACATTATTTAAATGATTAACCTTTCATATAGTTCTTGATACATTTTAGTGTTGAATTTCAATGTGTATATATATTTTTTTGGTTCAATGGTGACCAAAAGAATGCTGTGGAGCAACAAGGAAAGACAGGGGAAAAAAGACAATCGCTACCATGTTCCTGGGTAAGAAGCTAATTTTAAAATGACAGTCCATCTCAGTGCTCTGATCATTCTGAGGCCCCATATATGCATGGTACATCATTCTTAAGAGGATATACACACAGTATGAGTCGCAGCTAGCCTATATGTTGTACAGTATCGATATTCACCCTGAATATCTTGGAAGCATCATTAACTTTGTTGTTACAGATTCAGTGTGACTTGTGTGACCGGTGGTACCACATGCAATGTGTACAAGAGCCTGACCCCATGAAGCCCTACAGCTGTGCAGCGTGTCAATTTTAATCTCCACTTCCCCTGCCTTTATATTATTAGTGTTTAAGTTTTGTTAAGTTAAAGGTAGTGTTATTATTTCACATTGTTTGAAAAATAAAGCATTGGTTTTATTCATATGTATGTATATGGATTATAGATAATGTTTGTAAATTTAGTTTACATTTGTGGTAAAACCAAAAAATAAATAAGCCCTAAATAATAAATAAAAAATAAAAAATAAAAAAAGGTACATGGAAGGACAGATAAGTTACCTGAAATGGTTTGATTGTTGTATCAGGAATTTTCAAACCCATAACAATGGGGTCACATATTCTGATGCCCCCTTTAAATAGATTAGTAGCCTGTTTTTGTGACATCAGCTTCATGAACATTGTTAAACATTTGTTGCATACAGAATGCAAAAATAGGCTACTCTGCAAACAACTGAATTGTGTTTATGCTCATGAAATTTTAAATTGGTTTAATAAGCCTGTTGAATAACCAGCATTTCTAAACAAAAATTCCACACTGACACTTTAATTTTTATTTATTGAAGAAGTGGTTAAGAATTTGTACAAACATATTCAATAACATTCAAGAGTATCTGCAGGAGCCCGTATAACACTTAAGGCTAAAACATAAGAAGAGGAAATTTTTTAATTAAAAAATAAATAAGCCGATTTTTATCCATTTAAAGTTATTAGAAAATTAATGAATAAATACAAATTATTTAATGTAACAGCTGAACTGTTCATATTAGACCAAAAATCTTTCCTGGATGGACTATACAATAGAGGTTTCACATCACCAGACTGTGTTGACGCGCTCATACAATGTGCACGGGCGCTTTAAACCTGTACGCTGTTTGCGTGCCCAATCCGCCTGTGTGATACAGTTCAAGCCAAACAGTGACAACAGCGCCTACTAGGGTCACAGAATACGATGGTCACAGAATTTGGTTTAACACCGGTTCTCCATCGCAACCGAACAAATTCGTGTTTATGATATTAAACTGATTCTCGATAACGAGACGCGCCTCTTCTGATGCGCTTTACAAGCGCAAAATAACGATCACAAATGCTGCATAAAGCGTTATAATATTACACTCGAGAATATTTCATCCGTTTTACGGTCCTTGTAAAAACTATACAAATGTCTTGAACGGTCTGCATCGATTTTAACACTTTAAAAGATGAAAACACAAACCTTTCTTCAGCAGCATCACAAGAAGCAGGAGCGGGAGTATGACGTCACACCTTAATGTGAGCACGTCTCCTGGTTTATGTTCACTGATGCAAATTTTTAACTGGCGACTAGTTTTTCCAATATAAACAAATGGACAGAGACATTTTAACATATAAATCACATTAGATGTGGAACAGGAGTCACGATCGTTTGTCGCCGTTTATTTTTAAATAAAAGATTTGATGATGCATATTATATGAACCCAATAAGCTAAATTACATAATATTTTCCCCATAAAGAACATACACACAGATAAGGAGTGCCCAGCTGCCCTTAGCCAATACTGTATATGCACACACGCGCTCACACACACAAACACAAACATTATTTTTATGTATTTAATGTAACACTAGTTATTACAAATTTGCTTGCATATTACTATATTAGCTGTTTATTAGTACTCAAAGCACATACTAATGCCTTATGCGTGACCATATTCTACATCTCACCCTACACCTGAACAGTAGGCTAATTAGGAGTTTGAGGCAATAGTTAGTTAATAGTGAGAAATATATACACAAAAAGTGTGTATATATTGTAATATATATATATACACACACAATATATATATATATATATATATATATATAGAAATAATCATGAGACCATTTTAATTGAGACACTCAAGTTTTTATTGATTTTGTAGTGATCATTGATTGATTTTTTATGATCCTGAAGGATGACTTATTCCTCCTCAAATCTGGTGAGGATTTTGTACTTTGATTTATCAATCATTTCTGTGCAGAACATCTCATAATCATTTTTTTCCCAAAATACAAAAGTGAAAATTTCCGCCGAATTTCGTCGTAGTCACCCATCCAGCTCTGCAATTTGGATTGGCATGCAATTTGTTGGTCCTTTTCCCGTGAAAGCACACTGGGGAATTGTATTTGTCCATCCCAGTTTCTATTTCTGCACCAGCCAGCTGCAGTCCTGGCATCTCTCAGAAGGATTTCCTGCAGTGACAGGCATGTGATTGGCTAAGGACAAAAAAGCAGGAAAATATACTAAGACAACACCCTTATTGATTTTTCATTAGACTATTTTTTGGTGCCCCCTCAGCACTCGGTACCCTACGCACAGTGCGTGATGCGCGTGGTGGGAGCGGCAGCGCTGAATGAACCTTATTGAGAAGTGTTAACTTACCATCTTATCAGTTAACGGTTAATAATCGGATAATGATTTGCGGTTGTCGGTTGGGAAAATTAACCGAAATGAGCATCCCTCATAGCTAGCAAATACAAGTAAGTTCATGTTAATGCAGCTTAAACATCCTACCATAGTGGAAAATCACTCAAAATCGATCATCTAATCAATCGACAACAAAGTCAAATTAGTAACTTAGGTTATATATAGACACAAGCAATAATACATACCCAGATCATCCGATCCGGCAATGTTCTTGTCACGATACCAGAGCGAGAGCGACTGAGGTAACTTACACTGCGCAGCAGGGAGCTTGATTGACAGGTGATCTGACCAATCATACTTCGCCATCCGCCATTTGCGAACGGTCGCAAATACGTCCTTGTTGATACTTGGAAAGGAAGGAAAAATGCATCTCTTTGTCATCTGACGTGCCGCCCGGGGTGGCCCTGTTGCGCGGGGACGGCGATTGTGGTTCCGTCCCGGGTTACCATGGTGACGGCTGTGAGATGCCCCCCTTTTTTTCTTTTTTACAGATCTGCATGATTCACATAGGTCACATTTTCAGGTCGGAAAATCCGGAATTCCGGATTAATCCGGAAAAATCACATCCCTGAGTGAATAACAAATATGGTCAAAGTATTTCATGTATACTGATGTTAATTCTTCAAACGTGTAGACTACATAAAGTTCTTACGACATTTTTAAGAAATAAATCTTTTCTTATAATTCAATGCTGTCTATCAGTTCTTGTGTCATTTAAGACCTTAATGGATCTTAATCAATTCATGCTCCTTCAGAATTATTTCATTTAACTGTTATGTATCATTTATCAGGAATACAACAGATATTTGCCAGATAACGAAGAAAATGTCCCCTTGTGCGGGCCGAATTACCTTTCGTTAAACCCTAGTTTGCTCACAATTACAAATAATATTAACCATACATTTTTGGAAAATGTAAAATTATGCTTACGTTATATTGACACATGAACGCGTTGATGGAATTTGGTAATTTTCTTAATTTGAGATTGGCATCCATTTAAAGGTGGGGTATGTATTTTTTCAAAAACGCTTCAAAGTCGGGCAGGATGATTTTCCCAAAAGCATCATTAGCTAACTATAGTGGTAAATCCCATTGAACTCTATTGGTAATGACAGAACTTGTGACCATAGTTGCTTTTAGGAAACTCACCCAAGAGTACCAAAACAAACTTGTAGCCAATCAGCAGCAAGGGGCGTGTCTACTCATGATGCGAGGAGAGAGCGCTCAGCGCTAACATTCTTAGCGAGCCTCAGCTGTAACTTTAGCTGCAGGTGTCGCTGTTTAACAGTGTTACTTTATAAAAGCAAGTGACTTATACTTTTAATGTCATGTTTGTAATATCAATTATTTTCTCATCGATTTTGAGGAGACACTGCCTCCCTTGCCTCCTCGGAGGAAACGCCCTTGACACACACTGCAAAAAAATTATTTTAATAATTTTATTTTAATAATAAAGTAAAATGACTGAAGATATTTTGTATTGTTTTCTGAGAAACATCCAAATTTTGTAATTTTTGCTTAAAACAAGTAAAGATATCTGCCGATGGGGTAAGAAAAATAATCTTAATTCAAAGGCTAAACAAGGTTGAACCTGGATCAAATTAGTGAGATTGAGTGAGCTTAAATGATCATTTATGGAGCTGCTTCAAGTTTAGACTTTAATCCCTGCTTTTCTAAGCGTCTTTTATGAAACAGCCCCCAGGTTGTACTCATCACAACTCAATTATTGTTGTATGGTAATTATTACCTGGGAAAAATATCCAAAAGCTGTGTTGAGGTGTTCCATCAACAAAAAATCTAACTAATTAAAATGTTTCACTGGTGCATTACTTGTGAGACTTTGTTAGTGTTATAACATGTAAACATTTAAAAAGCTGGATAATTAGTAATTAAGTTACTGAAGTAGACTGTTTCTTACATAGCATGTGTGTAAATGACTGTGTTGATTACATTCTATATATGTTGCTTTTACAAAAATAAAACAGTAAACACACTGTGTGGTCTGTAAGGCTAACAGATGATGAACCTGTGTGTTATTAGCTTGTCTGCAAGGCTGTTATGCGGCTTTCAGGCTTCACGTTCAGCACACCTGACACTTATAATACAGCTTATAAAAAGGGGCAGATGTCTCGTAAAATAAATAAGATCAATTAAAATATGGTTTTTATTTGTAGGAAAACTGTCGTTTTAATTGTGATGTAATTGTGTCAATGTTCACTCACTGTGTGATGAATCATTATAGACAGCAACTCACACCTATTATATTTTTGCACTATAAATTATTTAAAAAAAATTATTATATATTATATATATATATACACACACACACACACAGTGTTTTTATATATATATATATATATATATATATATATATATATATGTGTGTGTGTGTGTGTGTGTGTGTGTAATAATATGAAATCATTACCAATACTTTATTATCAATACTCTTTATTTCTTCTCTATAATCTGATATATAATGGTTACATTGCATTAGATGTTTGGTAAACGGTTACCTTATATTTCATTACATTATATATTTTTTGCACTTTTGACAGAATCTTCGCATGTTAAACACACAGTTGAACGACATGTATTTAAATATGTATTTCACCAATAATTCAACCCTATATTCCTCTATGTTTGTGCTCGTGTGCGAACAGGACTTTTATTTTGGTTCGGCGACATGACGTCACAAGCCTGCGCCGCGCTCCGGCGTTTGTTGCGGTTCGACTGAAGACAGGTTTGTTTTCAAGCGTTTAAATTAATGCAATCCATTTAAGCAATTTGATGCGTTTTGCAAACTCTGTAAAATGACTTCATTATTATTTGAGATAACAATGTAATACTTTATATCACGTTAATGCACGTTATTTTCTCTTGAGTAACATTAGTTTCAGAAGAGCTGCGTCTCATTTCGTTCGCTGTTGTCAGTCAGTTTATCTTTAACACGACTTCAGTCCCTGGCCATCAGTGACCGCAAACACCGGGCTTTTGCATGTACGAGTCAATTAAACCAAATGATTCGTTGTTTTGAGTCGCTCGAATGAATCAAAACAACGAGAACAACAAACACAAACATGTCACGTGTGTAATGAACACTTTTACAAACCAACCGCGAATGTGGACTGTTAAATGTGATCTATAAATCAATAATTACCAATGTAAACCATTTAACCTATTTTGTTCATTTGTAGAGCTAGTGTTGAGTGTTTTTGGTTAATCGGGTGATTTGAGTCCACTAACTCTCATTCTGACTGATTCTTTATTTTTCTGTCATCTTAAACACAGAAAAACTGCTGGCGACGTGACTGAGATCCATGTGACACTATTATAAAGATGGCGTTTATTAAAGAGGAGATTGAAGACATGAAGATTGAAGAAGGATTCGGAGTGAAGCTTGAAGATAGCGATGATGGAATAGGTTTGTTTTCATTCTCAAAGCTGAACTCACTCATCTGATCCTCATTAAAGTGTCCAGCTCTACAGAAGTGAATGCAGTTTTTGAAGTGTGTCGTAATTACAGTGGTTTTATTTGACATGGATCGGGTTGAGATCACATGACCGTAAAAATACTAAGATCCTGCTCACAAGCTGGACATTTGTTATTATGACAAGCATTAGATTAGGAAAAAAATAATAATAATACAGAAGTACCACAAACAAATCAATCATGGAGTGTAACAATAAACCTAAAAAGTCCTTTTGATTAAAAAAAAAAAAAAATCCATCACTTAAAGCTGCAGTCCGTAACTTTTTTTTTTCTTTTCAAAATTCACAAAACTCACTACTTACACCTATAAGAAGTGTTTATATTCGGACTATTTTAGACTGCTTCTGGTAGGAACCGCTGTAGAATAGCCATTCGACACTTACACCGTGTCCTAATTACTCTCGACGCGACTCCGCAACACACGATAAAAGGTATCTTTTCCATGTTAATTAGTTTTTGTCCTAACTAGCCGCGACGGCGTCACACGGAATTTCTAATTTAGAAACGGTTTCTATTTATGCGATTCGCGGCTGGAACAACAACATACAAACTACGACGGTACTGAATTATGTGCTTTATTGAAAGTGAAACGTGTCTGATATGAGTTTAAATGTCATATTATTTGACCTTATAGCCATACTGAAAGCAACGATAGATAGTTTACCTCAGATCTTAAAAATAAATTAAACAAGCATTAAAACTGTGAACTCACTGCGAACCAACGAGTGTATTCCATGACAAACATGTAATCAGTCACTCAGTATGTTCATTTAATGATGTTAAAAAGCTTTAATATTTATGAATTAATTATAAACATCCATTTCGTTGGAGAGCAGTGCGCTTCCAGAGAGGCTCCGCCCACACATGCTTCTGATTGGCTGTGATATTTGATTGATGAAAAGACCATAAACAATTCACATTAACATAAGAACTAACAATTATTGGACTTTATTATCCGTCTAAAAATAAAAGTATACAGAAAATTTAATGTATTGTGCCAAAAATTTAATGACTTTTTTTTTTTTTTTTTTTTTTAAAGATATGTGACCCTGGACCACAAAACCAGTCATAAGCTTTCTGTTGATGTATGGTAGGACAGGACAATATTTGACCGAGATAAAACTATTTGAATATCTGGAATCTGAGGGTGCAAAAAAAAAAAAATTGTCCAAATGAAGTTCTTAGCAATGCATATTACTAATCAAAAATTAAGTTTTGATATATTTACGGTAGGAAATTTACAAAATATCTTCATGGAACATGATCTATACGTAATATCCTAATGATTTTTGGCATAAAAGAAAAAATGTATCATTTTTACCCATACACTGTTTTGTTGGCTATTGCTACAAATATACCTGTGCTGCTTATGACTGCTTTTGTGCTCCAGGGACACAAATATGAAAACATTTTAACATAGTTGCTACTTGTGCATTCAGTTGATCAGCAGTTTCTTGCCATGCAGCCTTTCTCTTGGGTTTTATGACAGCTGTACTATGGTTATTGTTAACATTAAAACTTTACAATCTAAAATTGCTCATTAAAGCATTAAAAGTTAAAAATAATTTTGAAATGAAAATGAAATGAAATAATAGAAAACAGACTACATTTGAACTGATAAGAGGAATACACATTAACTCGTTTGAGCTAGTAATTAGGGCTGTATTAGCCAGCTTACAATTGATTTACAGTTACTGCTATCATAAAAAGACATTTGTATGTAGGTTTAAAATTCTACATGTCATATTTAATGTCCAGCAACAAATATTTTAGCAAAATGAATATTTCACTTAAAATTATTTTGCTATTTAGCATTTAAAGGGAAATGCACTAAAATGGGTTGCTGAAAACAGAGCTGTTTTTGACAGGTTAAAAAGGGTGTTTTTACACTACCATTGAGAAATTTGAACCAAAGTATGTTATTGACTTTTCATTAAGACCCTAAAGAATCATATCAACTTGTGGAAAATGGGCATCCGATGACCACTTCAAGGCCTGCTTAAGAATAAGCTGCACATCAAATTATCTTGACTCACTGAACCTGGATCGAATTAGTGAGATTGCGTGAACTTAAATCGTCATTTATGAAACCGCTTTAGTCCCGATTGATTTGTTCAGTTATTTCAAGTCAGGTTTTGGACTTTAATCCCAGCTTTTCTTAGCATGTTTTATGAAACAGCCCCCAGGACTGTCACCCTACACAAGCTGAGTTTGACTTTCCGTAATAAATGGCAGATTTGGGCCATTGTTGCTCTCTTTTCTGCTGTTGCTTTTAAACAGGGTTTAACTTGTATTTGTCTCTCTTCATCCTAGACCTGATGGCAATAAAAGAGGAGGTTCAGAAGCAGTATAAGAAACAAGAGAAAGATCAATGTAAGAATCATGATTTCAGTGCTGAAGAGACTTCTTCACAAAAAAACACTCGAATTAGAAATCGTGTCATCTGCTCAGAGTGTGGAAACTGTTTCAGTCATCGAAGCGGCCTTTATGTCCACATGAGGATTCACACTGGAGAGAGGCCGTTCACCTGCGCTCAGTGTGGAAAACATTTCACTCAGCAAGGAAGCTTTCAAAAACACGTGAGAGCTCACGCCGGAGAGAAGCCTTACAGCTGTGAACTGTGTGGAAAGAACTTCGCAACACAACTAAGCCTTGACCATCACGTGAACAGCCACACTGGTGATAGGCCGTTTTCATGTGATCAGTGTGGAAAGCGCTTCAGACATAAAGTATCTGTTAATATTCACATGAAGATTCATTCAAGAGAGGAGAGTTTTACATGTCATCAGTGTAGAATGAGTTTCACAGACCCAAATCACCTCAGGGATCACGTAATAACTCACACTGGAAAGGAGCCTTACATGTGCGATCACTGTGGAAAGGGTTTAACAAGAAAAACCTCCCTTAAGCTTCACATGATGATTCACACTGAGAGAAACCTTTTGCCTGCCTTGAGTGTGGAAAGCGTTTCGGACTGAAAGCAACCCTTAAGACTCACATGAGCATTCACAGTGAACAAAGGTCTTTCACCTGCCCAGTGTGTGGAAAGAGTTGCAAACTTAAAGGAAACCTTAAGCTTCACATGAGGCTCCACGCTGGAGAGAGAAACGTCAAATCTGTATCCAGTGTGAAACGTGTTTCACGTATCAAAAAGACCTGAAACAACATTTGCAAACTCATTCTGTAAATGCTTTGCCATGTGACGAGATTTCCAAACAAAACAAAACGCTTTTGGAGGGCTGAAATCATTGATTGAAAGAGTGACATTTCTACCACTTTGTGGGTTTCCTTTGTTGTTTTGAAATTAAAATATTCAAGCTGTTTTAAATTTAGAGTGGCCTTTTATTGTGGCCAGCCTAAAGCTTTGTTCAGACTGTCAGCCCAAATCTGATTTTGTGCATATCCGGATGGAATCGGATTTGAATAACTGACTGTCCACATCCAATTTGTGTGTCCATAAGCGCTCTTTCGTTTTTACTGAATGTGCATTGGTTTCTAATGCTGTTGCGTTGTTATGACTACGTTAAAAACAGCAATACAGATGTTGTCTTACTGTCGCGGTTGCACTGTAGTATTATTTTGTCGCGTGAGGCAGCGGCAGAAATGCAGGAAGCTTGAATGTGTGGCTTTATTCCGTGATGCTGTCTCCGCTACTTTTCAAAGGTGTTACAGCTTTTATAATCTGTACTTTATGCTGTTATGCATATTGGGGAGATGTTTACATGGGCATATCTGATAGTGAACTCAGAATATTGTTTTAAGAAATGACATATGGGTGGCTCTTAAAAGAGCCTTTGGTTTGGTTCTGAAAAGAACCTTTCATGCCTGTGGCTGCCAAGGAACTGCACATAGTTGACAAATGTCTCCCTCACACGCATTGCTTCCTGTGCAGCATTGTTGCTTCCTATTCTGCTTATGTTGTGCAGTGCAGAGCATTGACCATCACCAACATGGGCTAGTGGGTCTCATCATGTCTCTGTGGAGAGGGAAGGCTTCATCTGCCACGAAGACGTGAGGCTGGGTACCCAGGTGTTCTGCTGGGAAGCGTGTCCTCGGGTAAGCCAAGGGTGCCAAGGCGAAGAGCCTCACCAAAGGGACTATTAGCCAGAGTCCCACCATCACTGGTCTTCCCATAACTGCCAACATCTATGATGCAAAAGCAGTATTTGGCATCTACAACTACTAAAAGAACAATAGAGAATGTCCCTTTATAGTTGTAGAATAGTGATCCAGAGTTGTTGGGTGCCTGGATCACTACATGCTTTCCATCAATAGATCCTAAACAGTTTGGGAAATTCCAGCGATGGTGGAACTCTGCTGCAATGTCCCGCCAGTCTTCTATGGTGGGAACAGGCATGTAGTCCTCCATCAGGCAGTCCCAAATGGCCTTTGGCACTTCTTGCACAATGCCAGCTACAGTGCTGTGCCCATCCCGGTAGCTGAAGGCAATAGTGCGGTATGAGTCCCCTGTTGCAAGGAACCTGAAGAAATAAGCAAGTGTCAAACCAGAAATTCATACAAAACCCATATTAAGCTATAAAAAAAAAAAACATACTTAACTCCTATAATTATACATACAAAAAACAACTTAAGAGTATTAAGAACAAATGCATATGATAAACATGTTTAAACTGTAAAAACATGTACATAGCATGTAACAACAAACATTCTATCAGAATTACGTGATATAGGCCTATATTACTCATTAAATAACATCAACCTATATATATATATATATATATAGGTCTTACATTAATGCTTAAATAGATCTATATATAAGGAGCTATTATATAAATATTCAATTGAGGCTACTCACCATAAACAAATTGGCAGCCGTTCACCGGGGGAAATGGCTTGGCGGTAGTTTGTGTTCTCCTTTGCAATCAGGGGACCCACCCTCCGCAGCAGCTCATCAAACTGGGTCCTGTCCAGCTGGAACCGGACTTAATCCAGCCGCAGCTCCTGCACCAGCCGATGGTACTCGACGTGCTGACTCTGAGCCTAAATGGTTTCGTGGACCCAGACAGGCCGAAGATATATAGCCGCAATGGCAAAAAGCAGGCGTTGTTCCTCGTTCATTGTTCAAATTAAACACTTTATGTACTGATTCCATTTATATTAAGCCTTTTCCCTCCAAAGTGTTTGATTTTAGCGGCAAGGAAGCTGTTTACTACGGGGGTAACTAGGCAACCAGTAGTGGGAACGCCCACTAGCGACCTCAATTGCCAGCAGTCAGCGACAAGCAGCGAAAAAGTCGCTGGCGGTGTGAACGGGGCTCTAGATTCATCGCCATTCAAACAATAGTTTGTGCCATAGAGTCATTAATGATGTTCAATGCCAAGCACGAGAGTTAATTTGAACTTTCGCCTGAAACTAAAGATTCTGATTTGTGTAAAAACATTGAGAACTCTTAATTAATGGAACAATCCCTTTTCTGCGTTGAACACAGGCAAAGAGGCACAAGTATTTTTTTCAAGAAAAATGGCAAATAGTTGAGCCTGTGGTTTGTGAGGCTGGATATGTGTAGAGATACTGGAACATACCGCAGGATTCATGTAATGGACAAGTCTATGTATGTTAATATTCTGTGTTCTCTCAAATCCATTTTCAGAAACAAAGATGCGAGAGAGAGTTTCTTGAAAGACAAACATAGTAAAAATGGTATTTAAAGGATAGTAATAATGGGTCGTATTTCCAAAAAAGCATCCACTGTTCTCTCATCAAAAGCATACACTGCAACTTCTCCTGTATTGTGACAATTTTGAAATGGCAAGATACTGAAGCCTCTTATTAATGGTCCGAATATTGTAGAAACTAAAGGCATTCAGCTTCCTTTTTTTCCAAAAACCATTTGCTTGGTTCAGTAATACATGTCACAGGAGATAATCTTGGTTACTTTAAATGGTTTATTAGGATTTGCTGAATCTTTCAGTGGACCACATTTCTGTAGGTTTTGCTTAGTAAGGATGTTATTTACTATATTTATGGAGGATATAATGTATTTTACATTCCAGAGAAGTTCATGCTGAACATTGTGGGGCTCTCAGTAAAAGACCTACACTACATTCAGTGTATGGTCTTACAAATTGTTGTTAAATTGATTACACAATTTTCATAGCATTAAAACTGCTCTGTTCGAAGAGGTTGTACATTTATAAGCTTAAGTTGATTTGTCAGTGCCTTGTAAAAAAGGGCTACATCAGAGTTTCAGTTACAGTTACACTGAATATAAAAATGGATGATAACAACAAACACCTGGGCTAGAATGCTACCCAATCATGGTGTGTCCTACGCCACACTCGCTTTATATTTTGGAGGTGTTATTGAAAGTTTACCAGAATTGACTCCTCCTGATACAGATTGTTTCTGACCCATTATGACTGATGGAATCCTATGTTTTCTCAAATATTTGGTCTAGGATCACCATGATAAAACCTTGTTATATCTCCTTGTTGTCCTCATTTATAGGCCCCGTGTAGCCACAGTTGACAATCTTGTGGCTCCATTATATCTGGGCACCTTGTTAGGAGGGACACTGGACTAGGAAGAAAAGGTAACAGTGAAAATATATCGGTTTATGTGAAGTAAAATTCATTAATACATAGCTTATTTCCTTTACAATCTCATTTGCCATATAAATATACTTTTGAAATTCAGTGTTCTGACTTATGATCCAACAAGTCATGTCATGCACAAAATTACACTGCTGTTTCTACACTACTATATAGTGAATTACCTTTCCAGTTCACCACAGAAACTTGCATGGACCTCCAATTCCATCATAGGACATGTTTTCATGCATACAGGACACTTTGCATCTGTCAACTTAAAAG
Organism: Onychostoma macrolepis; assembly: GCF_012432095.1. NCBI lineage: Eukaryota > Metazoa > Chordata > Actinopteri > Cypriniformes > Cyprinidae > Onychostoma > Onychostoma macrolepis. The sequence continues at coordinate 6,044,694 of NC_081158.1, read as the reverse complement.
TAATTATGTAAAATACAAATAAAGCAGTCAGAATGATGTCCTCCCTTCCTTAAAAGGCTGGAGGTGAAACAGTTACCTGCTAGTAGACAAAAACCCTACATTAACAAAAAAAAAACACAGATTTGTAAATAACTGAATTTCCCTTTTGTTTTCCGAGTCTGAGAGTGTCTCACGCTCCAGAGCATTAAATTCCCTTACATGTAGGCCAAGAATCTGTGGTGGCATTCTTTTAAAGCATTTCTTTTGGCAAGATGGAAGAGGTGACGGATCAAATTCGTCCTTTAAAGGCACAATATACAGCATGGTTTTCCCCTCTCCAGTCACACTTTTAATGGTACTGCCACCGTATTCTTCTGAATATTCAGTCGCCGCCTTCCCTGAATAAACAATTACAAATATATACTCCGTAATAAGTAGGCTAAAGCTTTATTTGTATACATCATCTTTTAAAATAATCTTACAAAGTGCTTTATAGAAAACACTTAAATGTAATTTCATATACAAAACCAAAAGAGCTAAAATGAGAGAGTAAATAAATAACCTGACGGTCATACTAGTAATGCACTGAAATTACTCAGTAATACTTTTGCTTGGCTGATGTTGGAGGTTAAAAATATATATATATTTTTTTTACTCCCACTCATGTCATTCTAAACCTGACTTTCTGATAGTGAGAAAAGTAAGATATCCCAAAGAATGTCTCACTTGTTTTTGTCCATATAATGAAAGAGTGTGCTAAATGCATAAATGTGAAAATGTTGTATTAGAAACAGGACGTGTCATTGTTTGTCAGACATGACTGCAAACTGAGACCTGGCCATTTGCTAGAATCACATGTAACATACTGTATATATGTTAGATTCAAACAAAATTGACTTACTGATTTATTAATGTCTATATATGTACAGGGCAACAGGCAGAAAACAAAGGCAAAAAGTAATCCACAAACACAGAGTAAACGAAAACAAGGTAATAGAACACAATTCTAAAGCAACAATGACTAAGTGAGCAGGGTATTTAACAGGGTGAGCTAATAAGTAAATGACAAACAGCTGAAAGTAATAGAACAATCATGAGTGCAAAGGGTGATGGGAACTGAAGTTCATAACAGACAAACAATGATCCAGAAGACTGCCCTGGTGGCTGTGACATAACCCCCGCTTTAAGGAGCGGATTCCAGAAGCTCCACCAAGTGTCAGAAAATTCCAGGAGGGAGGTGTAACGGAGGTGGATCAGGGGGAGGGATGGCGGGCCAGGCCTGTGTAGTGGACGAGGACCCAGAGGCAGAGCAGGAGGCCAGGGTGGGGCCAGAGACCCCCATGGTGGAGCAGATATAGCGTTTGGACTAATCAGACACACATTTATTCATTATATTTAATGAATAATCCAGCAAACCCCCTATAAAAATGTGAAAATTATGATAAATGTTATATTTGTTATCATTAAACGTAATGAGCAATAGGTAGATGTTTGTTTAATAACAAGTTCTGTGTAAAATCCTTTTTAAACCAATCCCATTTTGTCTGTTACTGGGTTGAGGAAAAAATAAAATAATAAAAGGTATTTAACGCCTGAGGTGGGAAAATATGATGTTTTTTTTTTTTTGATATTTGCCTAATGATGTGGGGTATTTAGAAAATGAATGTAGTTGAAAAAATATATTTCAAGTTCAAATGTTACCGAATCCCAGGCCCACATATAATTCAGTTTAATGTGACGTTGAGGGGAAATCAGGAAATAGGAGACAGTACTGGCTTTAGATGAGTTTATTTGAGCTGATGTTCTGTGATTGTGTTCAAAAGATATGATAAGTGCAAAACATAGTTATAACCAAACCAGATATACAAAGAATTTCTTAAGACACATATTTCATAATGCAGAAATAAAACAGACTTCTGGTTACTTTTAAAACCCAATAAGCAGATTCACTCAGAACTTACTAAATAACAATTTAAACATAAAAGTAAACCAGAAAAATAATGAAGTAGCCCATGAAAAGCGTGAATGTAAGTTAGCTCTTAATATCTGCTGCAGATGAAGTTGAGTTTGTGAGATTGAGGAAGGCTGATCCAGCACTGATCTCCTCCAGACTGAACTGCTCCTTTTCTCTTCTCGAGTTTGGAGTTTTCTGGAGTCGTTCCGTTCCCTGGAGCCCAGTTCTGATAGCACACGATCTCTCCACTCAGCCAGAGCCACATGTTCATGATGCAGTAGTTGTGTAAACCCAACCACACCGCCGCAGTAGACGCCCGTTTAACCACGTTCATCACATCACGCTGAATCTCTTCTGAATGAACCGAGACCAGATCCACATGATTCTGTCTGCAGTATCTCAGAGCTTCAGCCCACGTCAGACTCTCTCTGATCACAATCAGTTTATCTGGAAACCAAACAAACCACAAGCTGAAGCTAGAGAGAGACTGATCAAAAACAAGTTCTGTGTAAAATCCTTTTAAACCAATCCCATTTTGTCTGTTACTGGGTTGAGGAAAAAAATAAAATAATAAAAGGTCTTTAATGCCTGAGGTGGGAAAATATGATTTTTTTTTTTTTTTTGATATTTGCCTAATGATGTGGGGTATTTAGAAAATGAATGTAGTTGAAAAAATATATTTCAAGTTCAAATGTTACCGAATCCCAGGCCCACATATAATTCAGTTTAATGTGACGTTGAGGGGAAATCAGGAAATAGGAGACAGTACTGACTTTAGATGAGTTTATTTGAGCTGATGTTCTGTGTTTGTGTTCAAATGATATGATAAGTGCAAAACATAGTTTAACCACACCGGATATACAAAGAATTTCTTATTTCATAATGCAGAAATAAAACAGACTTCTGGCTACTTTTAAAACCCAATAAGCAGATTCACTCAGAACTTACTAAATAACAAATCAAACATAAAAGTAAACCAGAAAAATAATGAAGTAGCCCATGAAAAGCGTGAATGTAAGTAAACACATTAGCTCTTAATATCTGCTGCAGATGAAGTTGAGTTTGTGAGATTGAGGAAGGCTGATCCAGCGCTGATCTCCTCCAGACTGAACTGCTCCTTTTCTCTTCTCGAGTTTGCAGTTTTCTGGAGTCGTTCCGTTCCCTGGAGCCCAGTTCTGATAGCACACGATCTCTCCACTCAGCCAGAGCCACATGTTCATGATGCAGTAGTTGTGTAAACCCAACCACACCGCCGCAGTAGACGCCCGTTTAACCACGTTCATCACACGACGCTGAATCTCTTCTGAATGAACCGAGACCAGATCCACATGATTCTGTCTGCAGTATCTCAGAGCTTCAGCCCACGTCAGACTCTCTCTGATCACAATCAGTTTATCTGGAAACCAAACAAACCACAAGCTGAAGCTAGAGAGAGACTGATCAAAAACAACATGCAGAACAAACACTGAGGATGAATTTGTCATGTCAGATATGAAGCGTGAAATTTAAGAGATCTGGAGGTGATGGATGAAGCGTGTGTTTGTGAGGATCTACTGACCTTCATGACACACAAAAGGATATAGACTGGTGCAAGAGACGTCAATCCATCCTTCCTGAGTGATCAGTTTCATCACTGTACAGTCTTCACCACCTCCATAATTATCAGGTTGGTCAGACCTCCAGTATCTGAATGAGGAGTTACTCTGATCTGACCACTGCCATGAGTCTCTGACTCTGAACAGACCGATCCAGACTTGTGATCCAGATAACTGTCTATCACTAATGATCTTCTGAACCTGTTGATTCTCATTCTGGTTCCTCACACTGACCAGATCAATGTGATTCTGTCTGCAGTAACTCTGAGCATCTCTCCAATACATCATCTGATTGACAAAGACGAGTCCTGTGTTCGCTTTAAGAAAAACAAATGAGAAAAAGATTCATGAATCTGCAGATATTCATATTATTTCTCAGCAACGAGGGTTTATGTTGAAATGGACTTTCATTCCTGCAGTTGATATTGCTTCCTCTTCATATGATGTCAACTCACAGTCAACATTATAACAGTAAATTTCATTTACTGGTGTTACAAAACATGCTTGAACTTCTTCCTTACTCTTTTTTCACTGATTAACATGCATATGAGGACCTCCAATGACTATACAGGTGCTGGTCATATAATTAGAATATCATCAAAAGTTGATTTATTTCACTAATTCCATTCAAAAGTGAAACTTGTATATTATATTCATTCATTACACACAGACTGATATATTTCAAATGTTTATTTCTTTTAATTTTGATGATTAAAGCTTACAGCTCATGAAAGTCAAAAATCAGTATCTCAAAATATTAGAATATTACTTAAGACCAATACAAAGAAAGGATTTTAGAAATCTTGGCCAACTGAAAAGTATGAAAATTAAAAGTATGAGCATGTACAGCACTCAATACTTACTTGGGGCCTTTTGCCTGAATTACTGCAGCAATGCGGCAGTAATTCCTTCAGAAATAAACATTTGAAATATATCAGTCTGTGTGTAATGAATGAATATAATATACAAGTTTCACTTTTTGAATGGAATTAGTGAAATAAATCAACTTTTGATGATATTCTAATTATATGACCAGCACCTGTACACGACTCACGCTCACATTCACTTAGGCCATTTTTATACTGCAACAGCAGCACAGAAGCTACATAGGATAGCACAAAAGGTGCATTCACATGAATTACAAGAGCAAGAAATTAATTTTAATATCCAACAGGAACATAAAATGCACTGTACGTATATTATTAAGACAATACTATCATGTCAAAAGTCTTATTCTGGTTAAAGAATGAACATGTGAGTTCTTACTTTAGAGTCTGATGTTTCTGTCTGAAGCTTTAATGTGATTATTATATCTGATCTCATCCCTCATTCAGCATCACATCATCTATGACTCTAAACAAAAGCCCTTTTCATATTTCTTCCTCATTTGTGTTTTTATGATATTGTTTATGATATTGTTCCTCTGCGTTGGTCTGTAATTCTCTGGAAGTGTGTTCATTTGAATGTGGTAGAGACTAAGGGTCCGTATGTGTCTGTATGCACACAATGTATTGACACGAGCAGATAAAAGACAAGCAACAACACACTCCAACTCTTTATTTATGGAAATCATAGGCACAGAGAACGCCCACATTATTACACAATGTACACATTCAAATGAAAACACACACATACAGTCAGTCAGTCGCACACAGAGAAACATTTAAAAGCACTGAATCTTCATGTCAGCCTGCACCATGAGTTTTATTATAAAATGGCTTCACTATTGAATCGCTACATTACATTTCTCTGCAACGAGGGTTTATGTTGTAATGGACTTTCATTCCTGCAGTTGATATTGCTTCCTCTTCATATGATGTCAACTCACAGTCAACATTATAACAGTAAATTTCATTTACTGGTGTTACAAAACATGCTTGAACTTCTTCCTTCCTCTTTTTTTCACTGATTAACATGCATATGAGGACCTCCAATGACTATACAGGTGCTGGTCATATAATTAGAATATCATCAAAAAGTTGATTTATTTCACTAATTCCATTCAAAAAGTGAAACTTGTATATTATATTCATTCATTACACACAGACTGATATATTTCAAATGTTTATTTCTTTTAATTTTGATGATTAAAGCTTACAGCTCATGAAAGTCAAAAATCAGTATCTCAAAATATTAGAATATTACTTAAGACCAATACAAAGAAAGGATTTTTAGAAATCTTGGCCAACTGAAAAGTATGAAAATTAAAAGTATGAGCATGTACAGCACTCAATACTTACTTGGGGCTCCTTTTGCCTGAATTACTGCAGCAATGCGGCAGTAATTCCCTTCAGAAATAAACATTTGAAATATATCAGTCTGTGTGTAATGAATGAATATAATATACAAGTTTCACTTTTTGAATGGAATTAGTGAAATAAATCAACTTTTTGATGATATTCTAATTATATGACCAGCACCTGTACACGACTCACGCTCACATTCACTTAGGCCATTTTCATACTGCAACAGCAGCACAGAAGCTACATAGGATAGCACAAAAAGGTGCATTAACATGAATTACAAGAGCAAGAAATTAATTTTAATATAGAAACATTACAAAAATGAAAATTAGAATTCATAAATAATTAAATATATACTCTGTCACTTCAACAGTTGAGTTAAAATAATGTTTTTAATTATTAGCGTGTCTTTGTGCATTCCATGAGGAGAATAATTCAGCACCTCCAGTGGTGTTTGTAATGTAGCTGTAGGTGGTAAATTTTATTAGCAAACATTATAAAATTACATTTAGCTTAACCTAAAGTGTTAATTAATACATCAATTAACAAACGTACTAAGATGCAATTAAGATGGCCATTATTCACATTTGAATTCAAATGACTGATATTGTAGGTGTCATGCCCATGGACCTTTTTGTTGTGTTTTCTTTCCTCATGTGTTCTGTGACCTAGTTTTCCCCAGTGTTTGATTTCGTCATTTGGTTCACCTGTGTCTCATTAATTATCCTCGTTTGCTTTAGTACTTAAGTACTAGTCCGGTATTGTAAATGTCCATACGTGTGTCTCCTTTCTGCCTACCTGTGCACTTGAGCTTGAGGTCACAAACTGATGGCCGGACATTCTCCTTCAGGATTTTCTGATAGAGAGCAGAATTCATGGTTCCATCAATTATGGAAAGTCATCCAGGTTCTGAAGCTGCAAAGCAGCCTCAGACCATCACACTATCACGGGTTTTACGTCAGATGTAACGGGACACGCACCTTCCAAAAAGTTCAACTTTTGTCGCATCAGTCCACAGAATATTTGCCCAAAAGTCTTGGGGATAATCAAGATATTTTTTGGCAGATGTGAGACGAGCCTTTGTGTTCTTTTTGGTCAGCGATGGCTTTTGCCTCGGATCTCTCCCATGGATGCTGTTTTTGCCCAGTCTCTTTCTTATTGTTGAATCATGAACACTGACCTTAATTGAGGCAAGTGAGGCCTGCAGTTCTTTAGATGTTGTTCTGGGTTCTTTTATGACCTCCTGGATGAGTCGTCTTTGTGCTCTTGGAGTAATTTTGGTAGGCCGGCCACTTCCTGGGAAGGTTCACCTCTGTTCCAAGTTTTCTCCATTTGTGGATAATGGCTCTGACCATGGTTTGCCGGAGTCCCAAAGCCTTAGATGAGAAACAAAATAGTTTACATGTATCAGTCTGGAAAGGGTTATAAAGCCATTTCTGTTTATGAATGATGTGTTGCTCTTTAAACATGCTTCACTTTGTCAGACAGGTTCTATTCAAGTGATTTCTTGATTCAACAGGTCTGGCAGTAATCAGGCCTGGGTTTGGCTAGTGAAATTTAACTCAGCTTTCTAAAATAATGTGGTTAATCACAGTTCTTTCATGATTTAATAGGAGGGGGCAAGCACTTTTTCACACAGGGCCATGTGGGTTTGGATTTTGTTTTCCCTTCATAATAAAAAACTTCATTTAAAAACTGCATGTTGTGTTTACTTGTGTTATCTTTGATTAATATTTAAATTTGTTTGATGATCTGAAACATTAAAGTGTGACAAACATGCAAAAAATTTAAAAATCAGGAAGGGGGCCAACACTTTTTCACACCACTGTACATTTGATGCCGTTTCACTTACCGTCTTTTATATCTGGGACTGCTCCATCTTTCAGTATCAAACGATGTGCAAATCCAGCGTCGAACTGGGCCTTGTTTATAAAACGTTCGTCAACAAACACACTTGAAAAACTGCCCCAAAAAACCAAACTGCATCCACTGTTTACGTAACGCTGGGTTCTTCGGGAAGCTGAACAAGGTTATCTTTCCCTCACAACCAAAAACACACTTCTTTAGAGACATTCTTCCCGAGCGAGTCCCCTGCAGCGCTGCCGGATGAAGCGCGTTGATGGGCGCTCTCTTGCTCTCGCTCTGGTCGATGCGTGCACGGACGCGTTCTTCCAGGAGAAATGCCCATATAAGGAGTTCCACCCTCGTTTACGTCACGAAGAGCCACAATTGAAAAAAAACCTCTCTGAAACTTGTACGAACCCGGAAGTAAGATTTTTGGCACAGAAATACTCTGTTAACTCTTTCCCCGCCAGCCACCACCAGCATTTTTGATGATTTTCACCTAAATTTGACGGCCCTCAGAATATTTTCTGCTATGAATATATGAACATATTATATTTAAAAATAAAGAACCGAGCCTCTGCTTTTAAACAACAAAAAAAACTATTTTATTCTATCTTCATGTGTTATCACCACTTGAATGCACATAGGTTTCTTCAGAAATACAACATTTTGGACAAAAAACTGAGAAAAATGCATTTTTATCAAATTAGTGCATTTTTAAGCAAAGTACATTCAAATGTCATATTCTTTCACCTGTAAATAATTATATGAATAATTAAAATTGCATTCAATAAACAGAACAAACACACACACACACAGACATATAGGCTACATACATATACTGTACACACACACACACACACACACACACACACAGACATCCCCCCCCCCCCCTCATCGTTTTCACCGTGGCAGGTGTCGATTTAAAAGTATGCACATTCCTACCTTATTTGTAAATTAAATTCATCTCCAATCCTTCGTCTATAGTTTCAGGTTTATCCATAGTTATTCGAATGCTAGAAAACAGCTGCTTTTCCCAAGTAGAAACCGCCAAATAACGTTTACATGTATATGATACATAATATTCAGAGGGTGAGGAGATGGGTGATTCCCCCGCTCTATATGTCTCCGCATAGACTGAATGATTTTTTTATTTTATTTAGGCTATTTATTTATTCATTTATTTTTTATTCCCAGTGAATAGGAGTTAAAACTCCCACCCGGGTGACACTACTCCAATAATAGACCATGAAAATACAAAATAAATTAATGAATTAAAATATAAAAATATTGCCAAGTAACGTTGCAAACAACAATAAAATCAGAGAAGGACTTTAACTGTGAGCGACAAAGGTATTATTTCTTATTTTTTCCTGATGTTTGTTATTATTTAAAATTTTAAATACATTTTTATAAACCTTTTTTTTTTTTTACCACTTGTTGACAATAACGTCTTCAACATCGTCTATGACCAGCTATGTTTTTAGTGGACTTTCAAAATTTGCTTTGCTTGAGAAAGCATGAAAATATACAGTTATGATGTTTGTTTTTTTTTCCATATGATTTAGTCAAGTTAGTTTTGCATCAAACACAATGTAATTTTCAGCAATCGAGATCTGGCAGCAACAGCGCGTTTTTCTGCTTGGGCGAGGCTTCGCGGACAGTTTACCTCACACATGAAATCAGCCGCATACCAGCAAAACACTGAGAACACGCTACAATCCTGACGAGTCACAGCCACAGAGCGGAGGTGCCAAAGCTGCAGAGAATCCGCTTTCCCGGAAGCTTCCGTCACTCACTAGATTTACAGAAAAATGTTTGTCAAATAAATAATTTTACATACTTATTCCCAACACTTTATTAAGCTGTAAGTCACATCTCAAATGACAAGGGATCAACTTATAATCATGTTTATATTCATGTTTATTAATCCACATACTTTAATTTAGAGTGAATAAGTTGAAAATTATTCTGATCAAGTTCTGATTGTTTATTGAAGTTTCTCAGTTACATCTCAGTTACACAATGTAAAGGAAAAAGGCCTTTCTGCTTATATCTGTTACTTAGGGCCAAGTAAGACTTTTTTTTTTTTCAGATTTTATAATTTACATTTCGGTTTAATATAAACAGCATCAACCTAAACTTGGTTCTGTGTTGAACAAGACTGGTTAAAACAGTTACTTCAGTTTCAAATAAAAACTAAGTTACAGAAACAACAAACCTCTGCACTCTTTTTTATTTATTTTTTTTACATCTCAAATTTATATCTCTCCCTTTTTTCTAAGGAGTGTTGCCATGAACTCTGCCTAGGTGTCGAACAAGAGCATCTTGAATTGCCAAGGCCTCATTACTAGGTACAGGATTGCACTGACGTGGAGGAGGCTGTGCAAGTGGTTCCAGAGGCCTCTTTTCTCTCTCACACAAGTCATGTAAAACACAGCAGGCAACCACAACTGTGGCATGAATTTGTAGTCGATGTCGGAACGTTTAGCCAGAACACGCCACCTTGATTTCAGATGGCCAAATGTATGCTCAACCTTCACACGGCTGCCACTCAGGTGAAGGTTGAATGCTGACGTCTCTGCTGAAAGAGGGACCAGAGAATCCTTTCATGAGCCAAGGAAGGGGGGGCAGGGTCTCCTGCTATTAGTAGAGGAACCTGTACACCTTCTACTTCAATCCAGTGTTGGGGATGATTTTGGGGGCCTTCCTTAACAGTAACCATAGCGACAGTGACCAAAGTAAAATCAAAGATGGCAGAATTTATGTGACCGCTGCACCTGATGTTCATAAACTTTCATAACTGGTAAGCCTAAGTGTTTTTTTTCTTTTGCCTTGTTAAGTGGCCGAGCCTTGATGAATCTGTTGCTTGACATGTGCTTACTGAAAGTTGCATGCAATCGTGAAATACAGCATCCTTTTTTGTTTGTTTGTTTTGTTAAATTGGCTATTAGTTATTATATAAAAAAATTCGGGTTCGGGCTCTAAATTTTAACTGTGCCGCTCGATTCGGGTCGGGTCGGGTCAGACGATGTCGGGCACGGGCCTGGTTCGGGCTTCAATTTAAAGCCCGTGCAGACCTCTACTGTAAATCTTAATTTCAGCACTCGAATTTCTGAAGTAGCTGACGGGCTAAACGCGAGGTGTTTCTCCGTCTTGAAACATGCTGTTACAGACGGACACTTAGCTATGGCTTAGCGCTGCCTCCACTTGAGCTGAGTGATACTAATATTACTGTACATTAAACGCTATGCTTTACTTCTAGGTCGAACAGTTCTCAAATCGACTTCATGTCAGAGTAATATCTTACTGATATGTGAGACAAATGTTAAGGTCGAGATTGAGGAGCAGTTTGCAAAGGGTTGCGAACTAAAGTAGCGATAAAGTAACTTACAATATTCATAGCTATTGCAACAGCAGCCTCATGCAAAACAAAAAAAACCAAAAAACCGCAGTCTCACGCGGTAATCACCATTTATACTGGAACACAAGCCAACTTAATTTAGCTAGCTACAAACAGGCTAATCTAACCACCAGCATAGCCCAATTACTTCAAAAATAAGTTGCTTGCCGTTAGCTTGTTCCTTCATGTTTTACGTAGCCTCTGGAAATATGGACAGTTGCCTGCAGCATCTAAAAGTTAGGCTTCAGGAGTGAGATTGGTTGGATGAGGGAAAGGACATTAAGGTAAGCCAATCAGAAGCAGAGTAGGGCGGGTCCATTCCTTTGCCAACGGGAAAAAACGCTACAGGTGACATGACACAGATGACTCGCAGATACGACCCCCCCACCCCCCCAAATTTATGACCTATTTCAATGTGAAAACGGCGAATTTCGCCGAAAGGTGATAAGTTTGCACCCCTGGCATATGAATTTTGATTTGCGCAGATCGATCAGCGTCTGACTTAAAACAGTGTGTGTCATCATTCTCAAGCAGACACTGATTATGTTCATCGCAGTTTCTAAAATAAATAGTCCTATTCGTGAAATATATTTGACTTGAAACAAAAGAAAAACTGCGACGCTACTTTTAAAACAGTGTAGCTTTTCCAGTTTTCTAGTTTTTCCAGCAAGTAGCGATGTAGCGCGACCAAACACTACATTCCGTTTTGCGTTGTGACGAGTCACGAGCGTGTAATGCATAGAAGCAGCGCAGGCAGCATCTTCTTCTGACTAGATCACAAACTAAATTTGATAATTACCGCCATCTGTTGTGATATCACGCATCGTCCGGCTTTACAGTCTTTCCACCGACAAGAGATTGATCGTCTGATGATATTGATAAGGATGCACAGGAGAGGATATTTCACATGAATCAACTGTAATTTACGCAAAACAAAGATTAAAATGCGGTCTACGTCGAAGACTTAAAGGGATAGTTCACCCAAAAATGAAAATTCTGTAATTTACTCACCTTCAAGTAGTTCCAAACCTGTATGAATGCTGAACACAAAGGAAGATATTCTGAAGAATGTGGGAAACAGAGCAGTTCTGGGGCACCATTGACTTCCATAGTATTTTTTTTCCCTACTATGGAAGTCAATGGTGCCCCAAAACAGCCTGTTTACAAACTTTATTCAAAATATCTTCCTCTGTGTTCGGCAGAAAAAAGAAATTCATACAGGTTTGGAACTTTTTTACCCCAAAGTGTACATTAACTAACATGCAGGAACTACTGTTTTATACAAATTCAGCTCATCTAAATCAGATATTTGGTGTTTTTTGGTGGTTTGTAAAAAAGTGGAAGAGCAGAGGTTGTGTGACTGCATTTGGATGGAGAAGGAACTGAACGGTAGGAGGAAGGTTAACATTTTGAAGGGGCAATAGTGGCCCAAAAGAAGAGCAAGAACACAAGACAAACGTCTGATTTCTGTGCATTATTATGATATAAAGACAGTAAACCAATACATAACCTAACCATCATCTCTATGCTAACACTGATTTTAATTTGGAAAATTGCATCTGCTTAATGAATACATTATTGTAGGAGGGCAGCAGTGGAATCACTCAAAACAGGATGAGATGAAGTTGTTTTTAATTATGAATGCATCATTGTGCGTTGGATGAGTTAGGTTAAACGTAAATATTGCAAGAAATCCACTGTCATTCACTGATGTTTGTGACATAGCTGCAGGTGGAAAATTTATAAACAATTTTGCAGTGTGCCATTTTCATGAATCTTTCTTCTAGAGCATGTTTGATTTAGTTTACCCCAAAGTGTTAATTAATACATTAACTAACATGCAGGAACTGACATGTAATTAAGGTGGTGTTATTCATGCGGTAATTCATATGACTCATGTCGTAGTTAAGTTAGTTCTTCATTAGTTCTTGATTAATACATGTCTTAACTCTTCATTAGTTCATAGTCAAGTAATTATTAATTAAGGTATTAGTACATGATAATTCATGTACTGTTATTGTAAAGTGTTACCGAATTTATTAACATACACGTTTAACTGTCAAATCGGACGTTTGCGAAGCGTTTGTAAATCCGGAGGAGAGTTTTCAGGAAGGTCTGTTTTACGTGCAAATTACTCAGAATTTACTCCTATATTTACGAATGTTTCATGAATGAGGCCCAATGTCCATCAAAACCATGTTCCAAAAAGGTAATATTTTTGCAGAAACTCCAGAATATATGAAGATGGTCAACATCGACCTGACCACACATCCTGCAGCATAGTTGTGGTGTGGATAATTGTTTACTTTTAATTTTAGAAGTGATGAAAATACGCACCAGATTTTTCCATGCAAACTCTTTCCACCTCCGTGAACAGGTAATTGTATGTGTCTTACAAGCAAAATACAATTTTTCATTCGGAATTTCTTCCCCTTATTATCTTTCCAACCTGATCTCACAGAATTCTGTGTAATGTTCACGGACTTAATTAACCCCGAATCTGTGGTGGCATCACGGAATCGCCGAAAATTCCGTGATGGGCTCACAGAAGGCATCAGCCGTGGTCCATGCACGGATTCACTGGTTCAACACCAGCGCTGCATCGGACCACGTAAAAAGAGTGACTCCGATGCAGTTATACTTTCACTGGAGTACCTGACCCCACCCCTACCCTAAACCTACCCAGTTCTGAACAATAATGATGACGATAAATTTCCCAGTATCGCGTCGGCATATTGATGCTAAGGGTTTCCGTGCGTGGAGCACGGCTGATGCCTGTCACTGACTTACATTGGTATCACTTCTGTGAGCCCATCACGGAATTTTCGGTGATTCCGTGATGCCACCACAGATTCAGAGGTTAATTAAGTCCGTGAACATTACACGGAATTCTGTGAGATCATGTTGTATCTTTCCCATTTCTGCTTCATACAGCTAGATGAATCTTTTCTATTCTCCCTCAGGGCCTGGTAGAGAGAAGAAATTATTTTAGGATTATTCTTTGTATGAGAATCGATTATCAATTTTACTAATTTATGTAATTCAGTACTACCCATTCTTTTATATTCTCTTTCAAAATAATCCAGTATTTGTAAATAACGCTAAAAATTGTAATTGTCTTTTAATTCTGAAAAACATTTAAATTGTTCTTGTGCAACAAAAGTGCACAATGCAGTTAGTGAAAAAGTGAAAGTGAAGTGACATACAACCCATACTCGGAATTTGTACACTGCATTTAACCCATCCAAAGTGCACACACACAGCAGTGAACATGCACAGACCGTGAACACACACCCGGAGCAGTGGGCAGCCATTTATGCCATTTATTACGATTCCAACTCTTTAACCATTAGGCCACGACTTCCCCAGTTAACGATTACTCCAAAAACTGAGGGAAGATCCAAGATCAGCTTTATTGCAAGAAACAAAGATCCAAAACAGGATCGGAAACGGGCAGAAAACAAAGGCAAAAAGTAATCCACAAACACAGAGTAAACGAAATCAAGGTAACAGAACGCAATACTAAAGCAACAATAGGTGCGTTTACATGGAGCATTGTAATCGGTTTAAAAGTCCAATCCGAATGAAAATGCTCCATATAAACACCTCAATCGGAATAAAAATGCCCAAACCGATTGAAATTGTAATCGGTTTGAGAGGGGTGGGATAAACCTTTCTATAAACCGAGCAAAATTAAAATCCTGCCATGTAAACACTTTAAACCGATTACTTTGCGTCTACGTCATCACGTCCAGAGGTCGGGTCGTCAGAACGTGAACGTGATTTGGGGACACCGACACTACAGTGGAGACGGGGTAATAGTGGAGGTATAAAGTTAAAATTTCCATTATACAGTTAAAAACACATTAGAAAGGAGAACGCTTGCTGTGTGATGGACTATCTGCTCTCATGTCCGGAGTGAAAAACGGATCTGAAATGAAGCGCAATTTTCTGCTTTTCAGCTTAGAAACAACACAGTGATGATAGTGAAAGTAGCTCAATGAAAATAAACAACTTGACCAAAGGTTGCCTTTGTCATCTGTATTTGTATAGATGACAGATTCATAATTTCCGATCTGCTTGAATTTATACGTGCTCACGCCATGAATGTTGTACGAAAACACGATTGTGATAAAGCAAAGCTCCTTTGATTCATTGTTCAGCAACTCTTGGTAAGAAATCGTGTATTTGTTCCATTTAAGTACAGTACAACTTTGTAGTATCAGAGTACAATTAATCTCAGAGCTGCATTACAGAGGGGCATATGATTTCTATGATCGCGTTCTGGCCATATGACTGAGCGCTCGAATGAACGCAAGGCATTCAAATATTCTAAGCAAGTGCAAACAGATATTAAAAATATTAACGTAAATATGGGCGTTTTTTCCTCCGGTGACTTGTTTTTGTTGTC
The DNA here is from genome assembly GCF_012432095.1 of Onychostoma macrolepis. NCBI lineage: Eukaryota > Metazoa > Chordata > Actinopteri > Cypriniformes > Cyprinidae > Onychostoma > Onychostoma macrolepis. The sequence continues at coordinate 6,029,264 of NC_081158.1, read as the reverse complement.
ACTGTAGGCTATTAGCATATCCTAAAATCGAAAGCACAGGCACATGTAAACACCATATCGGATTAGATAACGTCTCATGTAAACAGTTCATCGAATCTTTCAATCGGAATGATTTTAATCGGAATGACAAAAAAGTGTACATGTAAAACAAATTATGATAAATGTTACATTTGTTATCATTAAACGTAATGAGCAATAGGTAGATGTTTGTTTAATAACAAGTTATGTGTAAAATCCTTTTTAAACCAATCCCATTTTGTCTGTTACTGAGTTGAGAAAAAAAAAAAAAAGAAAATAATAAAAGGTATTTAACTTTTTTATTATTTGATATTTGCCTAATGATGTGGGGTATTTAGAAAATGAATGTAGTTGAAAAAATATATTTCAAGTTCAAATGTTACCGAATCCCAGGCCCACATATAATTCAGTTTAATGTGACGTTGAGGGGAAATCAGGAAATAGGAGACAGTACTGACTTTAGATGAGTTTATTTGAGCTGATGTTCTGTGTTTGTGTTCAAATGATATGATAAGTGCAAAACATAGTTTAACCACACCGGATATACAAAGAATTTCTTAAAAGACACATATTTCATAATGCAGAAATAAAACGGACTTCTGGCTACTTTTAAAACCCAATAAGCAGATTCACTCAGAACTTACTAAATAACAAATCAAACATAAAAGTAAACCAGAAAAATAATGAAGTAGCCCATGAAAAGCGTGAATGTAAGTTAGCTCTTAATATCTGCTGCAGATGAAGTTGAGTTTGTGAGATTGAGGAAGGCTGATCCAGCACTGATCTCCTCCAGACTGAACTGCTCCTTTTCTCTTCTCGAGTTTGCAGTTTTCTGGAGTCGTTCCGTTCCCTGGAGCCCAGTTCTGATAGCACACGATCTCTCCACTCAGCCAGAGCCACATGTTCATGATGCAGTAGTTGTGTAAACCCAACCACACCGCCGCAGTAGACGCCCGTTTAACCACGTTCATCACATCACGCTGAATCTCTTCTGAATGAACCGAGACCAGATCCACATGATTCTGTCTGCAGTATCTCAGAGCTTCAGCCCACGTCAGATTCTCTCTGATCAGAATCAGTTCATCTGGAAACCAAACAAACCACAAGCAGAAGCTAGAGAGAGACCCCAGCAAACAATGACCTGGCGGTCCACCAGCGTTTTTTGGGCGGCACAAATTCAGCGGCTTAATACGGTCGGACCACCATCGGCACACCATCGGCGAGCTGACCAATCTAAAAACGCTGTCGGTCAGCCGGCGTTTTTTGGGTGGCACGCCACCAGTGATTTGCCGCAGCTGGGCCTCCGTCGGTGCACCAGTGGCAAGCGGAGGGTCTGTGTTTCTACTGAGCTCTTACATGACATCTTTGTTTTATAAATTATATACAGGTGCTGGTCATATAATTAGAATATCATCAAAAAGTTTATTTATTTCACTAATTCCATTCAAAAAGTGAAACTTGTATATTATATTCATTCATTACACACAGACTGATATATTTCAAATGTTTATTTCTTTTAATTTTGATGATTAGAGCTTACAGCTCATGAAAGTCAAAAATCAGTATCTCAAAATATTAGAATATTTACATTTGAGTTTGAATAAATGACCATCCCTACAGTATAAATTCTGGGTATCTCTTGTTCTTTGAAACCACAATAATGGGGAAGACTGCTGACTTGGCAATGATCCAGAAGACGAACATTGACACCCTCCACAAAGAGGGTAAGTCACAGAAGGTCATTACTGAAAGGTGTGGCTGTTTACAGAGTGCTGTATCAAAGCATATTAAATGCAAAGTTGACTGGAAGGAAGAATTTGGGTAGGAAAAGGTGCACAAGCAACAGGGATGACTGCAAGCTTGAGAATACAGTCAAGCAAAGCCGATTCAAACACTTGTGAGAGCTTCACAAGGAGAGAACTGAAGCTGGAGTCAGTGCATCAAGAGTCACCACGCTCAGACGTCTTCAGGAAAAGGGCTACCAAGCCACTTCTGAACCAGAGACAACGTCAGAAGCATCTTAACTGGGCTGTGGAGAAAAAGAACTGGACTGTTGCTCAGTGGTCCAAAGTCCTCTTTTCAGATGAAAGTAAATTTTACATTTCATTTGGAAATCAAGGTCCTAGAGTCTGAAGGAAGAGTGGAGAGGCACAGAATCCATGTTGCTTGAAGTCCAGTGTGAAGTTTCCACAGTCAGTGATGATTTGGGCTGCCATGTCATCTGCTGGTGTTGGTCCACTGTGTTTTCTGATGTCCAGTCAACGCAGCCATCTACCAGGAAATTTTAGAGCACTTCATGCTTCCTTCTGTTGACAAGCTTTATGGAGATGCTGATTTCATTTTCCAGCAGGACTTGGCACCTGCCCACACTGCCAAAGGTACCAAAAGCTGGTTCAATGTCCATAGTGTTACTGTGCTTGATTGGCCAGCAAACTCGCCTGACCTGAACCCCATAGAGAATCTATGGGGTATTGTCCAGAGGAAGATGAGAGACACCAGACCCAACAATGCAGATGAGCTGAAGGCCACTATCAGAGCAACCTGGGCTCTCATAACACCTGAGCAGTGCCACAGACTGATCGACTCCATGCCACGCCGCATTGCTGCAGTAATTCAGGCAAAAGGAGCCCCAACTAAGTATTGAGTGCTGTACATGCTCATACTTTTAATTTTCATACTTTTCAGTTGGCCAAGATTTCTAAAAATCCTTTCTTTGTATTGGTCTTAAGTAATATTCTAATATTTTGAGATACTGATTTTTGACTTTCATGAGCTGTAAGCTCTAATCATCAAAATTAAAAGAAATAAACATTTGAAATATATCAGTCTGTGTGTAATGAATGAATATAATATACAAGTTTCACTTTTTGAATGGAATTAGTGAAATAAATCAACTTTTTGATGATATTCTAATTATATGACCAGCACCTGTATATATATTTTACATTTATGTTTTACATTAAATTTTTACAGTTAAAAGGAATCTGAAGCACTGAATAAAAATAGTGAGTTATAATTATTAACAAAAGTTTAGTATAAAAACTGCAAGCACATTTTTAAATGAAATAAATAGTTTGAATGATCGTAAAAACAACAATACAAAATCTAATAAAAAAATACCAAAAATAAAATCTATAAAAATTAAATAAAAATAAAAGTGCTAATTTGTCCCACTATCACTTGCGGGTTAAAGTTTACACCTATGTATGAACTACAAAATGATTAAAATTCAAAATTAAATACATTTTTATGTTGTTGTTTATGCTCTATATGTTTATTTAAATGGTGCGTGACTGTGACGTGTTTTGAGCGCGCTCTGAGTCTCATTCAAGCGCTGCAGCGAGGGAGTTACCATGGAAATGGGGCGGCAACTCTCCAGCTGACAGCTGCAACACTGCGTCTCTCACTGCTGTTTTCACCGTTTTCAGGTGAGTTTAGTCCCTAAAATCACACAAATATTAATACAACTGTTCCTGACACTTTTCTTTCTTGTAATTGATACGCTTCTGTTGAATATTTACTTCATAAAGACAGTCTTCGAAAAAGTCCGTTAGCATCTCAACTGTTTTCAGACGATGTATCCCACTGGGCAAAGTTACGTCCAAAAGACGTCTTTTTGAAGTATTTGCAGACGTTGAAAAGACGTCCACTGAGGAGCCAGAATGAAAGTTTTTATGACGTCTTTTATTGACGTGTTCTGAGCGTCCGATATAGACGTTCATGGAACCTCAATACAAGGTTAAAAACTAGTTCAAATGTGGTCAAGTGGACATATTTTTAACATCATTTAAGGTTCATTTAGACTTAATTTATACTGTTTCTGGACCAAATACACACTCTCAGGATGCATTAGATTTTAAACTCAGTACGAGGACCAAGATCCCAACTAAAGCAAACACTGTCCACCACAATGGTGAGTTCAAATGAAACATATCAACATCTAAACCTCTGGTAATTATCAATAAATGCTATAGATGTCTGACAGAAATAAAGTCAATCTAATGAGTGAAGCTGGTGATGCTGTTTGTGGAGATGTTTGATCCTCCTCTGCTGAGATCTTGAGAGGTTTAATGTCTTTGATTTGCAGTTGATTTTAACAAATGCTTAATCATTAGTTATTTGATCATTTAATTAAACACTGTTTCAGTGAAGATTCTTTTATTTTCATGATTTTTGGACAGTGTCTGTGAGTTGCTTTGCAATTATAAATGGAAATTACTTTGAAAAAACATGAGTTTAAGAAGGTTTTGAGATCCAAACATGAGTGAGTGATGTTAAAATGTATTTTATTTCTGTGATCAAAGATGAATTTTCAGCATCATTACTCTTCAGTTTTACATGATGATTATTCAGAAATCATTCTAATATGCTGATTTGCTGCTCAGGAAATATTCCTGATTCGTATTTTGTTTTGTGTGTATTATTCAGGATTCCTTAATGAACAAAGTTTAAAATGAACAGTGTTTTTTTGAAACAAAAATATTTACTCTCACTTCTCATCAATTTAATACATCCTTGCTGAATAAAAATGAATTTATTAAAAAACCTCACTGACTGTAAACAGTATTGTACAATACCATTTAAAGGTCTGGAGTTTATTTAACAATGAATCCTGAGAAGAAGAAAAAGTTTACACTAAAATGTTTATCAGCACATCTTTTTTTATATATTGTTAATAATCAGAAATGTTTCTTGAGCAGCAAATCAGATTTATTTCTGAAGGATCATGTGACACTGAAGACTGGAGTAATGATGTTAAATTCAGCTTTGATCACAGCAATACATTACAATTTTAACATATTCAAATAATAATAATAATAATAAATGGTTCTCTTGAATTGTAATATCATTTCACAATGTTATTGTTTTAACTGTTTTTTGAGTTGTGAGTATAAGAGACTTATTTCAAAGATGTAAAAATCCTACTGACCCCAGACTTTTTAACAGTTGTGTAAATTAGTTATGATATTCCTCCCACTTCAATAATACTGTGGCATATGTACACTGTAAAAAATCCAATTAACAAAATGTTGAAAGGGCAAAAATATTTGGTTACACTTTATTTTGATAGTCCACTTTAGACATTCTACTAACTATAAGTAACTTTGTAACTATGTGTCAACTAATTCTCATTAATTTGCAACTACATGTCTACTAACTCTCAGTAGGGTAGGTTTAGGGTTAGTAGAATAAGGTGACATATACTTAAAGTTTCTCATAGTCAGTATGTTGTATGTTGTGGACCCATCAAAATAAAGTGTTAGAAGATATTAAGCAGAGAGTCTACTAATACTCTAATGACTGCTAGTTGACATGTAGTTGCAAAGTTTCTTAATGTTAGTAGAATGTCTAAAGTGGACTATCAAAATAAAGTGTTACCAAATATTTAAGTTGAACTATTTTTATTGCTTGTGCTTAGTTGAGAAGACATATTAAGTCTGCACAAGTATATTTAAAAAATATTAAATTAATGGTTATTTTCAAATCCAGTCAACATTCAGAATGCTAAATGTTGACTAAACTAATAAAAACAAATCCAGCCAACACTGAGTGACTTTGCGGGAGAAACAGCGCCGCCATCTTGTCAAGTTCACGAGTCAGGTGAGTTGCACTAAATAAATGTTATTTTTTAGACAAAATTTAACGAGAAAATCATGCAACATATCCAACTTTTTTGAGTGGACATTTAGAAAGTGTTTTATGAGTTGTTAAAAAGTGGATATAAGACAGTGTATGTCAAGTTCAGGCATCAAGTAAGTCAAGTGGCACTGAATAAATCTTTGTACTTAACGTTATACTGCATTTATAAAAACGTATATTATAAAGGTGTAAATGTTTTATTTAAAATGTATATATTTATACACAAGCGTACAACATAAATAAAAACATTGAATATGCGTTGTATGATACGTTATGTCTGAAGGAAGTTAATGGAACGTGTTCTCAACTTGTTTAATCCATAAAACACAATGTCAAAAGCTGTGTTACTATAATGAATTCTTGTCTCGTGAATGGCGCTTCGTAAGAGAAGTTTGTCATTCCGAACGAAAATGAACAACTGAATCGTTTCACGAGGCCGTTCAAAGCGTCTCAGTCAGTTCTAGGTTAGTGAATCACTAGATAGTGCACACGAGTTCCTGCACAGGGAAAGACCGTGGCTCAGTAAACACTGGGACAACTGATCAATCAATTTGTAAAACGTCACCATTGGTATTTATCAACAACAGGCAGGACTGTTATATTATGCTATTATTTTATGCTATTTAAGGTAACTTAGCCCTATAATATGAAATGTACATGTTCTATTACAAATCCAGTCAGCATCAATGCTCCCTGTTGTGCAATGGATAGATTTTTCATCACAAATTGACTTAATTAACTGATATTGATACATTGTAAATTATTTAAAAGGAATAATTTAATTTTTTAACTTAAAATGTACTTTTCTTTCTCCATCAGGGTGTGGCCAAAGGTTTCATTGGTGCGTTGTCATCACTGCAAGATTTCAGATGCAATCTTGTTTTTAAGATTGTTATTAAATAATGGCTATTATGTGTTGTAAATTGTGTGTTTTTAGTGATTGATAAACACCAGTTAATCATTTTTAATAATTTTGTTAAACTATAAAAATATATATTTTAGTTCCTCCGCAATTTGTTATGATGCCCAAATAATAAATCTTAGTTGAGGTAACAGGGCTCGCAAAATCGCTAGCCCGACGTCCCGGGGCTATTGTGTTTTCCAGTCAGGCTACCAAAATGCATCACCGCCTGCCCGACGGGCTACCTTAAATACAGATCTCCCGCAGGTCCTTAAAAACTCTTAAAGTGAGTTGTATCACACTTAAAGTTTTAAATACGTTAAATGGTATAAGAAATGTCTTAATTATAATTTCTAGAGGTCTTACAGTTGGGGATGGAAAGACAAGAGTCGCGATACGGCAGGATTAAACTTCAAAAGGCAATGATGTCATTAAATAAATAATGAGCGCTGCACGTTTCAAGTCAAAACGCGGCGCGGATGTCTTTATGTGAATGTATCTGAAGGGAACCGACTGTCCTCAGAAACGTGTCGTTGGCAATTTAATTTCATTTTAACTATAATTCCTGATAAAGCAGCGTTTATGAGCGAAGAGCTGCGTAGTGTACAACGTTTCCGGGGAAACCGCAATATTTCAGAGCTCCTAAAGCGCCACCACGTGGCAGAGAATGAATTTGCATTTCCAATAAGCCTTTCTTGCTGTTTATGGTCAGATCAATGCAAATATCAACTTTTTACGCAGCAAACACAGAGTTGTAAATGAGAAAGAAGTTAATGTGCCTTCTAAAAATTTAAACAATTAAGACATTAAATTAACATAATACCTGACCATAATACCTTAAATTAACATGAAAACCTGTATCTGAACTGTAAATCATGTAATTTTATGGCTCAATACTGTATGTTACCATAGACATTGTCCAACCCTGCTCATTCTGTGTTCATTTTACTTGTGCAGCTCTTAAAATGGGTCATGAATTGCCTTAAATTTATTTTTAAAAATTCTGCGCAGACCCTGTAAATAGTGAAATAAGATTCCTTCCTTCCTATTTGTTTATATTTGTGTATTGAAAATATTTTTGATTGACATTTAAACTCCTATCTGATTTTCTACATTTAAAAAAAAAAAGAAAAAAAAGTGTTTTTTTAATTTGGGCTAGTTAAATTAATTTTTGGGCTACCAAAATCTGAAGAGTACCTGCCCGAAGGGCTACCAGGGATTTTGAAATTTTGCGAGCCCTGGGTAACATATACAACACATGGAGTAAAGTGTTAAATTTTAATTGACATAACTTGCTGTAGTCTACTAAATGTTTGACCAATTAAAATATTTTATTTGAATGGACTATAAAACTACTTTTTAGAGCGAGACTGTGTCTGTTCCCTGAATACTGAGGACAAATTATATGCTTACTAAGGGATATAGAATAAAATCAGATTGTGATTTAACCAAATTATAGCAAAGTAAGCTAAATAATGTCACAAAACTCTGGACTATTGAGAGTACCCAGAATATCAAAGTCCAGTAAAGGAGGCAGAGATTTTTCACATTTTACTCTTAAACTCTCGAATAGCCTTCTGATAATGTTTGGGGCTCAGACACACTCTCTCTGTTTAAATCTAGATTAAAAAAACATCTTTTAGCCAAGCGTTCACATAACAACTCATAACCTTGTACTCTAGTAATAAATGCGTATGATCATCTTTTGCCTGAAATAATATGAACAGCATCTATGCTAATTCTTCTCCTTTTGTTTTCCTGTTTCTATCTCTCAGGTTTCTCATCCCAGTGTTACTACAGCTTGGATCCAGCCTCACTTGTGGTTACTTCAGATGATGCCAACACTCATGAAGACTCCAGATGATGGCAACTATAGATGAACATAACAACCTGACAAATGTTATGTATTGTAATCATTGCCTTAAAGCATACATCGAGTGATTTTCAACCCACTTTGTATTGTTACTATGATGGTAATATACAGGTGCTGGTCATATAATTAGAATATCATCAAAAAGTTGATTTATTTCACTAATTCCATTCAAAAAGTGAAACTTGTATATTATATTCATTCATTACACACAGACTGATATATTTCAAATGTTTATTTCTTTTAATTTTGATGATTAGAGCTTACAGCTCATGAAAGTCAAAAATCAGTATCTCAAAATATTAGAATATTTACATTTGAGTTTGAATAAATGACCATCCCTACAGTATAAATTCTGGGTATCTCTTGTTCTTTGAAACCACAATAATGGGGAAGACTGCTGACTTGGCAATGATCCAGAAGACGAACATTGACACCCTCCACAAAGAGGGTAAGTCACAGAGGGTCATTACTGAAAGGTGTGACTGTTTACAGAGTGCTGTATCAAAGCATATTAAATGCAAAGTTGACTGGAAGGAAGAATTTGGGTAGGAAAAGGTGCACAAGCAACAGGGATGACCGCAAGCTTGAGAATACAGTCAAGCAAAGCCGATTCAAACGCTTGGGAGAGCTTCACAAGGAGAGAACTGAAGCTGGAGTCAGTGCATCAAGAGTCATCACGCTCAGACGTCTTCAGGAAAAGGGCTACCAAGCCACTTCTGAACCAGAGACAACGTCAGAAGCATCTTAACTGGGCTGTGGAGAAAAAGAACTGGACTGTTGCTCAGTGGTCCAAAGTCCTCTTTTCAGATGAAAGTAAATTTTACATTTCATTTGGAAATCAAGGTCCCAGAGTCTGAAGGAAGAGTGGAGAGGCACAGAATCCATGTTGCTTGAAGTCCAGTGTGAAGTTTCCACAGTCAGTGATGATTTGGGCTGCCATGTCATCTGCTGGTGTTGGTCCACTGTGTTTTCTGAAGTCCACAGTCAACACAGCCATCTACCAGGAAATTTTAGAGCACTTCATGCTTCCTTCTGTTGACAAGCTTTATGGAGGTGCTGATTTCATTTTCCAGCAGGACTTGGCACCTGCCCACACTGCCAAAGGTACCAAAAGCTGGTTCAATGACCATAGTGTTACTGTGCTTGATTGGCCAGCAAACTCGCCTGACCTGAACCCCATAGAGAATCTGTGGGGTATTGTCAAGAGGAAGATGAGAGACACCAGACTCAACAATGCAGATGAGCTGAAGGCCACTATCAGAGGAACCTGGGCTCTCATAACACCTGAGCAGTGCCACAGACTGATCGACTCCATGCCACGCCGCATTGCTGCAGTAATTCAGGCAAAAGGAGCCCCAACTAAGTATTGAGTGCTGTACATGCTCATACTTTTCAGTTGGCCAAGATTTCTAAAAATCCTTTCTTTGTATTGGTCTTAAGTAATATTCTAATATTTTGAGATACTGATTTTTGACTTTCATGAGCTGTAAGCTCTAATCATCAAAATTAAAAGAAATAAACATTTGAAATATATCAGTCTGTGTGTAATGAATGAATATAATATACAAGTTTCACTTTTTGAATGGAATTAGTGAAATAAATCAACTTTTTGATGATATTCTAATTATATGACCAGCACCTGTATGTGAACAAACAATGTTCACAATATTACAGACTTTGTGACAGTATAAAGTGGATTTAAATTCACCAAACTTACCCTTTAATATTTGTCTGTTTAACTGAACATGACTTATGAACACATAAATTGTATTATCTTAGAGTTATTGACATATAGACATAGATTTGTTGCCAGAAGATGCTCCCCATTGAGTCACAGTCACCTCAGGCTGTTGATAGGAATTGTTTTTGTTTTTTTGAAACCTTGAAATTTTCTAAAGCTGCTTTGATTGTGAAAAGCAGTGTACCCTTACAACAGTTAACCATGTTTTTACTATGGTAAAACTAGTAATCATAACTGTAGTAATCAGGGTTTTTTAGTTTTTCTCAAACTAAGGTTTTGACATCATGGTTCTACAATAGTAATATTTTAGTAATGCTGGAGTAAAACTGTGGTAACCATAGTTTTTGAAACCATGGTGAAGTTTGTAGTTACTATAGGTTTACTACTATGCTGTAGTAAGACCATGGTTATGGTAGTTACTGTGAATTTACTACAACAGTCATAGTTAAACCATGGTTAATTTTGTGGTTGACTTTTGTATGGACATATGTGAATTGAATGCTTCTATTTGTAAGTCACATTGGGTAAAACCATCTGATAAATATACTTGTCACAAGCCGGGCCTCTGTGGCTCTCTCCGATCACCATCGGAGGGCACCCTCACCCGAGTACTAACACTCTCATGGACCCACACACCCCGTACCTAGGACTAATCACCGCCAGGTGTTTCCCATCAACCCCTCCATATAAGCCACACTCTCACTCTCCTTCAACGCAAAGTCTTGTTTAGCCCTGTCTGACATTTCTGAGCGTTTACTTTGTTATTCTGTGTTTGATCCTGGACTGCCTTGACCCTGCCTTGATTCTCTGCCGCCTGCCCCTTTCATTGTTTGTTCTGATTCTGACCTGATCCTAGCCTGCCCCGACCCAAGCCTGGTAATACGTTTATGATTCTGGTTCTCTGTGATATCCTAGACGCTGTTGATCGACCCCTGCCTGCTTTTGATACTGATCTTAATAAAACACTGCAAATGGATCCGACTGCCTCTGACTCCTCCTTACAATACTGTATGCATTTGTATGTTTAATCTGTTCACTGAAAATAAATTTGCAATTGTCATTGTACATTGTTTTTGATCCATTATTCTGTGCAAGGATATTTTGGTTAGCTTAATCGAACTGATTATGAACCACGGACCGACCGTGGACCGCCAGTAAACCGTAATTATAAACCAGCGGCTCGTCAGCGGACTGCTGTCGGAAAAGCGGTGGTTGCCGCTGGTGGTCAGCTGGAATAACGATGAGCAAAACGCCGGTGAACGGTGGGCGGCATCTGCCGGTGGGCCGCCGACTCTGCCACCAGTGGGCCGCCAGTGGCCCGCTGGTTTTATGTTAGCTGGGACTGATCAAAAACAACATGCAGAACAAACACTGAAGATGAATTTGTCATGTCAGACATGAAGCGTGAACTTTAAGAGATCTGCAGGTGATGGATGGATGTGTGTGTTTTCTGAGGATCTACTGACCTTCATGACACACAAAAGGATATTGAGTGGGGCAAGGGACGTCGTTCCATTGTCCCTGAGTGTTCAGTTCAATCCGTGTACAGTCTTCACCACCTCCATAATTATTAGGTCGACCAGACCTCCAGTATCTGAACGAGGAGTCACTCTGATCTGACCACTGCCACGAGTCTCTGACTCTGAACAGACCAATCCAGACTTGTGATCCAGATAACTGTCTATCACTAATGATCTTCTGAACCTGTTGATTCTCATTCTGGTTCCTCACACTGACCAGATCAGTGTGATTCTGTCTGCAGTAACTCTGAGCGTCTCTCCAATTCATCGTCTGATTGACAAAGACGAGTCCTGTGTTCGCTTTAAGAAAAACAAATGAGAAAAAGATTCATGAATCTGCAGATATTCATATTATTTCTCAGCAACAAGGGTTTATGTTGTAATGAACTATCATTCCTTCATGGAAAAACGAAGCCCTTGTAGGTTTGTGTTGCGGTACTGAAAGCTGGAAATATCAAGCTGAATCCCATCTAGTCACTGATCTTATATTATTATTAATAATAAACACAGCAATTTAGATCTCCAAGATTTTTAGGCTTTTAATTGCAAGTTTCCATTGTGACAAATTATCATATAGAGTGACAACAAAAGATCAAAGTGTGTTCAGTGAATGAAGACTTTTCTTCTGGTAAATATTGTTTAGATACAGAAATTGTCTCAACAATGAAAGTGTGTTCTTCTAAATTCATGATCAAATTAAACAGTATAGTTTAGAATTCCAAAATTGGTATATGGTGCATCTAAAAATGAACTCACCGTTGTTGCAGATGAAATATTGGGCAGAATTACATTGCAAATCACGCCATTGTCCATTAAATATTATAGCACAAACATTTATGCCTTTTGGTTGTCCAGTAGCCCAGTTCAGATAGAGCGCAGGTTCACCTGAAGACCAGTGCCATTGATCACGACCCGTCTTCTGCAGCCCAATCCAGACATACTGAACACTTCTATCATTCACACTCTTCTTCAGCTCGTTCATGTCGTTCATGTCGTCAGCGGTGGCCAGATCTGTGTATTTCTCTCTGCAGTATCTCTGAGCTTCAGTCCAGGTCTTCAACTCATTTATAAAGTGATACTGACGCTGAACACATTCAGATACGGAGCAGAGAGCTGTGAAAGAGAGGCTTTGATTTAATGATTTTCATAACAGAATCAAACCCAATGAAACTAGAAACCAGAAATAAAACCACAAACACACTCACTAATGAGAAGAAGAATGAAAAACAGAGTTTGGTCCATTTCTGAGGAAGAAAAATACAGATAAAGTCAAATTTCAAATATTCGCAGATTCATTTTGGTGTAAAACATGATTTCAGCGATAATTAAAAATCCATCTTAAAATCCAACAGGAACATAAAAATGCACTGTACGTATATTATTAAGACTACTATCATGTCAAAAGTCTTATTCTGGTTAAAGAATGAACATGCGAGTTGTTCTTACTTTAGAGTCTGATGTTTCTGTCTGCAGCTTCAAACTGTGTGATTATTATATCTGCTCTCATCCCTCATTCAGCATCACATCATTTATTACTCTAAACAAAAGCCCTTTTCATATTTCTTCCTCATTTGTGTTTTTATGACATTTTTCCTCTGCGTTAGTCTATTACTGTAATTCTCTGGAAGTGTGTCCATTTGAATTTGGTAGAGACTAAGGGTCCGTATGTGTCTGTATGCACACAATGTATTGACACGAGCAAATAAAAGACAAGCAACAACACACTCCAACTCTTTATTTATGGAAATCATAGGCACAGAGAATGCCCACATTATTTCACAATGTACACATTCAAATGAAAACACACAGAGAAACATTTAAAAGCACTGAATCTTCATGTCAGCCTGCACCGTGAGTTTTACTATAAAATGGCTTCACTATTGAATCGCTACATTACATTTCTCTGCAACGAGGGTTTATGTTGTAATGGATTTTCATTCCTGCAGTTGATATTGCTTCCTCTTCATATGATGTCAACTCACAGTCAACATTACAACAGTAAATTTCATTTACTGGTGTTACAAAACATGCTTGAACTTCTTCCTTCCTCTTTTTTTCACTGATTAACATGCATATGAGGACCTCCAATGACTATACACGACTCACGCTCACATTCACATTCATTTTATACTGCAATGGCAGCACAGAAGCTACATAGGATAGCACAAAAAGGTGCATTCACATGAGTTACAAGAGCAAGAAATTAATTTTAATATAGAAACATTACAAAAATGAAAATTAGAATTCATAAATAATGAAATATATACTCTGTCATTTCAACAGTTGAGTTAAAATAATGTTTTTAATTATTAGCGTGTCTTTGTGCATTCCATGAGAATAATTCAGATTTTCATTTAGCTTAACCTAAAGTGTTAATTAATACATTAATTAACAAACGTACTAACATGTAATTAAGATGGCCATTATTCACATTTGAATTCAAATGACTGATATTGTAGGTGTCATGCCCATGGACCTTTTTGTTGTGTTTTCTTTCCTCATGGGTTCTGTGACCCAGTTTTCCCCAGTGTTTGATTTCGTCATTTGGTTCACCTGTGTCTCATTAATTATCCTTGTTGAGTTGAGTTTATTTGACACAAAAAGTAGTAATTCACTGTTACAACCTTCTTGTCAAGGATAACGCAATAAAGTTACAGTAACTTATTTCCATTGTGGTCCTTGCTTTAAAAAGACAGAAGAAAAATCCACTCACTCCCATAAAATAACAAACAGATCAACATTTCCTTATACGTTTTAAGACATCCTATCTAAAAACAGCCTCTTCACCCTTATTCTGAAACCCTCACAATTTGCTAAAACCTTAATATCTAACGGCAGCATATTCCATTCCTTAGCACCTGAATATGATAAAATAAAATATACTGGAGCCCTGTCATTAATGATTTTATGTACTATTTTTAATTTCTGTAATACTAATTTTCTTTCAATTGGTAACCAACCAAGCTGTTGAAAGTGTATATTATCCACATGACTAAAACAATGTAATCCTAAAACTAACCTTTTCAGTTTATTCTGTGATTTTTGTAACTTTATCATTCAAGTTCTGGATAAATTGGTCATCCACGAATAACAAGCGTAATCAAAATGGCACTGAACTAAGCCTGTAGCAAGTACCTTTAAACTATCTATCCAAAAAAAAAACAGCATATCTTGCTATAAACTTAATTCTAGCATTAACTTTTCCAGATACTTTCCTAGCCATACTAGCCTCACTTAAATTATTGTCCAGAACACATCCTAGATAATTGACCAATGTTTTATTAGTTAGTTCATACCCATCAACTTTGATTACTAAATCATCCTCCTTACCCAGTTTATACTTAGACCCAAAAATAATAGATTCTGTTTTTCCTAAATGTAATAAAAGCTTATTTTCCGACAGCCAATCCTTCACCTTAACTAACTCTTCACCTAACTTTTCTTGAATTTTATTAGTCTCCTTCCCAGAAGCCAATAAAGCAGCATCATTGGCATATAAGAACATATTACACTCACAAACAGCCTGGATATCATTGATATATAATAAAAACAAAAGAGGACCTAATACACTACCCTGTGGGACTCCGTTGTAAACCGTTTAAAACTCCTTCCTGCCTACCTGTGGATTTACCCTGTGTCACAATGTGGAGTGTGTGGACTCTGAAGTGTTTTTGCTTTGCTGCGTCCCTGCTGGTGTTATGGTTTAACTGGTACCCGTGTTATCTGGCGACCAACTTCCTGGTTCAGTGCTCCGCTCCAGAGGTCTTTTAGGTCCAAGCCATGCGAAGATCCGCAGCTGGTTGCGGCAGGTTCTTTTGGCTTTGCCGTGAGGTGAAGTTCTTCAGAGGGAGCTGGTGAATGTTTCGACACCACCCCCTCCACCTTTTGCTCACGTGTCAGTCCAGGAACAGGTGACCCGGTCCTGCTCGGCAGGGGTGAGGTCGGTGCGCGTCATGTCCTCGACGGCTCACGGCGCAGTTCGTAAGCGTGCTTGAGTTCCTCTTGGAAACTATCGGATTCCTCTTTGAGGTAGTCGAGCTGTCGTGTTAGGCTGATCTCGTTTCTTGATTCATCCAGGTGAGTTTCAAGGGTTTTGATTCTGCCGTTTTTATCCCTGAAGTCAGCCCTTGCCTTTTCCAGTAGCTGTTCTGCATACTGTAGCTTGTTAGAATGATCAGAATAGTCTGCCTTGACCTGTTCCATTTCTTTGGTGTTAGCTACTAGGGTTTCTTTTAGCTTGTTGATCTCCTCCTCAGCGCCTTGTTCCACCTCATCAGGCCTTTCCCGTTGTTCATGAGCTTCCAGTTCCAGCTGCTCGATGCGTCGTTGTGCGCGTGTCAGCTCCTGCTGTAGGTGTGCAGCGTGCTTGTCGCTCAATTTGAGGGTGGCGATGAGTGTGTGACTTAAGGAGCCGGTGATCTTGGCTAATTCTTTGTGAGTGTAGCTTTGACTTGGGTCTTGTGCCATGAGGCTTGTTATGTTGTCATCTAGCTGGTCCTGTGTCTGATGTTTGAGTGTTTCAGCAGCCTTAGGGAGGAGGCTGTCTGTCGCAACACTTAGCCATGTTTCTAGATCTTCCCAATGGCCGCCATGTTCCGTTGTGCGAGACATGTTTTGGCGGAATGAGGGGTACCTCGAACCGCGACTGACACAGACCCTGAAGAGAAAAACAAAACAAACAAAGCAAACAGGGGTGTAAGAGTGCAATGTAAAGTGTGTGATGAGCAGGTGAGTGTGGTTCTCTGTGACTGTGGTCCTCTGGGGGGCGTGCTTCTAATTTGTAGCCTCTGTGGGGGAAAATTGAGCACACACACACACAGGTCGCACAGCTGGAGAACAGAGAAAGGAAAGAAGAACACCAACAGAGCCAGGAACAGGGTAATACTTGGGTGCTTCCCTTTTTCCTGTAAGGGAAAGTCAAAACAAAATACTCCTTTCTGGTATCAGATTTTTCTCGTATTTTTTTTTTTTATTAAGTCTGATTTTGAAGGGTGCTTCTAGTCAGGGGTTAAATTGGGATTTGTTATGTGGGGGGGCTCTATGGTATCGAGCTTATATATATATATATATATATATATATATACACACACACACACACATTTACATTTAGTAATTTAGCAGACACTTTTATCCAAAGTGACTTACAAATGAGGACAATGGAAATATATATGTATTATGTGTGTGTGTGTTTTGTTTTTTTGCAAATATGATTTATTCTAATGCAATATTCTCATCGGTTTTCTATCAGCTGTGACATAGGCTATAAATCTGCATGTTTTTTTTTTTTTTACCTTTATAGAGGGCATTTTCCCACTAATCTCATTAACTTTCATTTCAAATTCTTACATTTGATCTATAAATTCAATTATAATAATGTGATTGTTATTATCTATATCAATTTATCAAATTAAAATCACTTACACTGAAAAATACAACTACATTCAATTATGAGATTCTTAAAAAAAATGTTTGAATATACAAACAAGAAATGGTGGAAATTATACTTTTAAACTAAATTAAAACGCCAGTAGGTGCCAGTAGTGAGCGTTTAATGAGGGAGTCATTGAGACGTTCATTCAAACGTCAGATTCATCAGATGTTTATGCATGGGCTAATGATACTTTGACTCAACCGATTCCTTCAAAACACTGAATCATTCAGCAATGAATCAGATGGTTGCTTTGAAATGCGCTGTGGTTCCGCCAAAAAAGTGACCTAATATTACTGTATTTGCTCATTGAACTGTTTATAGAACTATTAAACAGTCGTAATGGTGAATGATGTTGCGTAACTAACTGTGTATTTTAAATATAAAAACTTTCCATTTTGAATTGTTACCTCAGTATGCTGAGTTTCTTAGTGTTGCGTGTTTTGATTTCTCCTGAAGATTTCTCCTGGAGAAATCAGTATAAGGTTGCGCCTCAGCAGCGCAACCTTATACTGTCAATAGATGCATTATATACAGTAGCTATCCACTATTCGCCACTTACTCTAAATGTAATAAAATCAGAATAATACTTGAGTTTTGGTGTTTACATAGTTATTTTTGGTTATTGATGTTTTAATCATGTTACTTGTCTGGCATTAATGAAGCGTTAATGTCGAGCCCTGGAGTCTATGTGCCGGGGCTTAGCCCCGGACGGCCCCGGCCCAATTTAAACCCTGCTTCTAGTCAGAGGATTGTAAATGGGAAATTTTTTTTTTTGTAAGCCTGTGATTGCTATTAATTTTTTCCGGGGTGAAGGAAAACAATAGCAATGACAGTACTGGTCCCTTAATGGCAAACTGACACCACAACGCTAGTTAGAGTGTCCTTCGTGCGTGCTTAAAGTTTTCCGACGTCTACCTTCTCGGTGACCTGTTTTAGCCTGGCAGTGTAGGATTTCACAGAGGGGACATTAAATGGAAAACAGTTTTGAAATGTCGTCTCAAGTTCCACAAATACCTGTTCAAGGGTTAAAGTCCTCTGCTTGTGACCGTCCTACAGGCACAATCTCAGCAAACAGTAGCAATAATCAAATTAGAAGATAGCAGCAAGGAGACAAGAGAAGAGGAAGAAGAGTGAGGAGTTGCTCCCAATTTTAGGATTAGTAACAAGGGTGTCAGCGTGGTGGTGCTGTTGAATGGATACACTTATGGGATTGGTTTTGCTGTTTTAGTAAGATAAAACCAACTGTCCTAAGTTTTGAGGAAACCCTAATTTCCTTTTTGGGGTTTTGCTAATTGGAAGGTTAAGGTTCTTATACCCTAGGCTTGGTGAAAGGTTAAATTGTCCAGCGGAATCCCGTGGCCGGGGCCCACCGTGGAGGCAATGTCACTTCACCAGCCAAGCACTAGGGGGAGCGCTATTTACTATTAGGAGCCAAGAGTAAACCCATAAAGTTTTAGCTGAGTTAATTAAATAACTGAAGGAGAGAAAATAAGGCCTAACAGGTAGGACCAGAACTTGATTGCGAATGAATTTAGAGTTTCAAATTAGAAATTGTGGTTTCTAATTACAGTTTAATGATGTTCTCATTAAAACTGATAGGATGATTAGGATTAAAATTGTTAGTGGATCAAAGGGCAGAGAAATTAACAGTTAGCTAATCTGATATCCTCGCCAGGGAGATAGCATAGTTTAATTATTTCAACATTGGATTACGCAATGCAGATCAAAAACTATGAAAAGGCCTTATAATAGGAATAAACAAGGAACACGCTTGTTTTCTTATCCGTGCGCTTAGAGCTACTTCTATTGTCCCAACAGATAAATATTAATTACTGCAGTTAATTTCCTTTTAAACAACTGAAGTTGCTATTTCATTCAAACGCCTCGTGACGTGTGCCACAACTAAGCATACAGTACCACAAACAAACGCTGTCTCTCTGTATCTACACTATTTCTTCCTATTATATTATATTATACTATTATATTCCTGGTGTTATGAATTTTCAAATCAAACTAATGCCCGCTTTATTCTCCACCATTAATATGTAATAGAATTAATTTTATTTAAGCTTTATTCTGAATTTTAGCTTTAGGAAATCGAATCGTAGAGATTCAATATTGATCTGACTAATTGATATTAATCAGAATGTATAATTTATACCTTATTAACGACTCATCCAGCGAGCATTAAACCAGTATATCTTAGCAATTCGGTTTATTTCGTGGTAACGATAATAATACAGAATTGGTTGGGTAAATTAAAGAGCACAGGTAACAAAATCTTTGGCAAATAATTTCAAACTTGAAAATCACGGCACCAGACCATTCCTTATAAATGAAACGAGAGTTTATTTGCTATTCTATGATACAATACTAATGAAACACATACACACTGTTACGGGGCTGACGAGACGTGAGACGTGCGGATCCATATGCAAGCTTTTTATTGAGAAGAGACGTGGTCTTAACAGGCAGGCTCGAACAGTGGCAAACAGTTATATAATAGGCAAGGCAAAGAGTCATCCAAAACGAAAGCAATAGTCCAGGCAGGGGAAAACACAATCCGAAACAGGCAAGGCAAGGCAAGGAAAACTAACAGGGGCTCTGTAGAGTAGCTAAAGCTAGGGCAGCGATAAATGCATACAATACTCGGCAGTGAGGGAGAGAAAGTCTTGGCTTAAGTACTGTGTGCAAATGGGAATCAGCTGTGTGTGATCAGTGCAATGAACTGTGTGCGTGTCGTCAGTGCAATGAATGATGGGAACTGTTGTCCGGAGGTGACGTGCAACAGTTAGTGTAGTGCAAAGTAACTGTGGTGAGTGAGTGACCTCTGGTGGTGAGTGAATGGAAGTTCACAGACCGGATTCGTGACAGAGAAAGCAGGAAGCCAGGGCGGAGTCAATGGAACTGGAGCCCACCAGGGCGGAGCAGACGGGACTGGAGCCCACCAGGGCAGAGCAGAAGACCACCAGAACCAGACAGCAGACCACCACGGCGGAGCACACCACGACGGATCAGGAATCCACAGCAGAGACTGGGACCTAGGGAAAACTGAGACACAAGGAGGAGAAAGAACATGCACAGACACAAGGACTGACGTAGGGAACATGGGAAGTCTATCAACGTTTTCCCTGGTGGCAACTGAGTAGGCAGGCAGTTCACAATCAGCCACCATGGCTGGTTCAGAATGGGGCAAGAGTTCAGAGATGGCCTCCTCGGCCGGTTCAAAGCAGGGCAAATGTTCAAAAGCGGCCTCCGTGGCCATGACAGGACAGGACGAGAGTTCAGGGGCAGCCCTTCTGGCTGTGACAGGATGGGCAGAGAACTCACAGACGGCCTCCATAGCCGTGACAAGGCAGGACGAGAGTTCATTGACGGCCTCCATAGCCGTGACAGGATAGGACGAGAGTTCATTAACGGATACCGCTGACACCTCTGGAGGTTCTACAGTGGTAAACTCAGGACACAAGGAGAGTTCAGTAATGGTCTCTTCGACCGCAACACAACAGGCTGAGAGTACATTACTAGGTGCCACCACCATACAAGGGACCGAGGCGAGCCCTGCCGCTTCTGGAGGTTTTGCAGCGGGCACCGCCACCTCGGGCAGTTCTGCGGTGGTGTACGCAGCCCAAACACAACACAAAGCGACTCCCATCAGGGGAAGTGCTTCGGACAGGGGAATATGCGCAAAAACAGGAGGGTTACAGTGGGTTAAAACTTACAGAGGGTTAAAACTTACTAACCACGCATCATTTTTTTTTTCTAAAAAATGCAAACATTGCATTTTGGTCACATATTATCGTAACACAGTTTGTGCTGAATACAAAAAAATTACATGTTGGTCAATAGTATGTTTTAAGTAGCTGAAATAAGCATAAATATCAGGGCATGTCAAAACATCTCAAGGGCCCCAAAATGACCTCAGACCCCAGAGGGTTAATTCAAGCACTTTCAAGGACCTATATTTGTTTCAAGTACTTTCCAGGCCTTGAATACATATGTCTGAAATTCAAGTACTTTCAAGAAGCATGGGAACCCTGTCTTTAAATCATATTTATTAAAGAAAGATACAGCTTTACGATTCTCTCAGAAAACAGCCGAGCTCCTGGAGGCGCGCTGTGGGCGGAGTTAAAGAATGATGAGCACTTGAGCGCCGATCGCCAACAAAACAGATACATTTGATGCCGTTTCACTTACCGTCTGCAGTTCTGAATCATGACCGGGATCTTTTATCGCTGAGACCGCTCCATCTTTCAGTATCAAACCATGTGCAAATCCAGCGTCGAACTGGGCCTTGTTCATAAAACGTTCGTAAACAAAAACACTTGAGAAACTGCCCCAAAAAACCAAACTGCATCCACTGTTCACGTAACGCTGGGTTCTTCGGGAAGCTGAACAAGGTTATCTTTCCCTCACAACCAAAAACACACTTCTTTAGAGACATTCTTCCCGAGCGAGTCCCGTGCAGCGCTGCCGGATGAAGCGTGTTGATGGGCGCTCTCTTGCTCTCGCGCTCTCCAAAACAGCCCGTTTACAAACTTTCTTCAAAATATCTCCCTTTGTGTTCGGCAGAACAAAGAAATTCATACAGGTTTGGAAGAACTTGAGGGTGAGTAAATGACAGAATTTTCCTTTAACTTATACATTTTATGGAATATTTCATTGATTATGTCCATCCTAAAAGATGACCTGCCAGATCTTATGCTTTCCAGTTCGAAGTAACTATCAGATGCAATGACGGTGTTATTTCTTTCTTTCTCCTCTATCCACTGCAGGGCCAATAATATCGCCAATAACTCTGTAGCATAAACTGACAAATGATTGGTACCTCTTTTCTAAATATAAGAATCATACATTGGAATATATACAGCTGCCCCTGCATATCCTGTATCCGGATCTTTCGATCCATCCGTAAACTAAAACACTGAACCTTGGAAATGCCTCTCAAATTGATTCCTCACTATACACCACACTGGAATTTGTTTAGATTTGTCATTTATTTCCCGCTGTACTGTATATTGAGGTCAACGGCTGGCAAGGGGAATAACCAGGGAGGAATGGAGGATATTGAGACTGTAATTGACATAAACCTATATTCCTACCCTTTGCATCACCTATCCACCCAAAACTTATAAAGTTTGTCTCATTATGTTCCCAGCACTCTGTCAATACACTTTTGACAGGATGCGAAACACTTTGTCCCTGGATATTAACCCAATATGCCAACATTAACTTCATTCGTCTGATGCTTAAAGGCATTTCTCTCATTTCCACCTGCATTGATGATACTGGAGATGATTTAAATGATCCTCTACAGATTCTTAGGGCTTGAGCTTGCAATTGTTTGAGGTTTGTTTCTGCTGCCGACATAGAAGCTATACATCCAGAGTCAAAGTCAGACCTCATGAGTGCCCAGTATATATTTTGTAGCGATGCACTACTTGCTCCCCATTCCTGGCCTGATCGGCGATCTGACTGAGGAAGTCCATGGCTTAAGTAAGGAGTGTGATGGGAATCAGCTGTGTGATCAGTGCAATGGATGATGGGAATTGTAGTCTGAGGTGAAGTGCAACAGTTAGTGTAGTGCAAGAGTCCATGTGGTGAGTGAGTGACCTCTGGTGGTGAGTGAACGGAAGTTCATAGACCAGATTCGTGACAATATGAATATAAATGTAGCCTAATTTGGTTATGATGGTCAGATGTCTTTTTTCTTATTTAACCATAAACATGATATTGTAACTGTAGTGTCTTGCTCACTTTTCCGTGAACAACTGTGCATAAACCATATCTGGGACTAATCAAATTCAATAACAATGGCAATCGCATTTAACAAAGGCTCATTTATGAAGAATTATATGCGTGTGTATGATGTGATTTAGCCTATGCATATTTGTTCAAAAGCCTGGCAGAGTGATCACAAGGTGCTAGGCCAAGTTTTGTATTGCAGAAAGGATGCACGTTCTCATCTTTTTCTGTTCATTATCATGTTGCTCTGTGTGTCTGTTTTTCTTCAAAGCACCAACTTGCCTAATGTTAGATTGCTTGTGTTACATGAGAAAATAATTTTGCCTACCTGATGTAATAGATTTAATGCGGGTTCGGTTTGGGTTGCGACTCGCGGCCTTTATGTCAAATGGTTTTGGTCTGGTACAAAATTAAATTAATGCTGCTGTCGGATAACGGGTCGAGTGTTTTGTTAAGTACTGCTGGTGCACGTGTACCAGGACCCGTGCAGGACTCTGCTTTAAACTGCTTTGCGTCTCTCCGTCAGATGACCCCATGTGCGTGATGCGCCATTTACAGGTATTTCCCTAAACTGTCACACAGCTCATATATTTTTCTGCCAAGGAGTGAGAACGTAATGATTACGAAAACAATCTACTTTTGATAATTATTATTTTATTTCAGTTAGTTTTTCAATAACTGTTGTTTCATTTCGTTTTAGTTTTTCAATTATTTTGTCATTTTTATTTCAGTTTAGGAAATAGTTTTTTCATCAATCGTTTTCGTCTTAGTTTACGAAAATAACCTTGATTGCACTCTAGATCAGATGTCCATTTTACAATGATAATATAATCTGTCCCCCCACAGTTTTGTAATAAACACTAATCGAACAGAAACTAAAATCGCGATGCAGTAGTGTGCTTATCATTTGGCAAAGTATTGTTGCGGCGGGATTCACGCAAAGCGCAGTGTTCACGCGTGCAGCTGATATTGACGTCTCTTAGAGCGGCTCCATTCACAGTCAGTAAATACCGCATGTGCTATGAGTTTAACCTGCTTATTTTATGACTCCTCCGTATCCAGTAGCATACATTTTGTTCCTGCATTGAAGTTACGTTAGTAGCAATTTTGCACTGACAGTCAGTTTAAGACAATATAACTATGTAACTATACAGTATTTTATTATTGTGAGTATCGGATAGTTTACAAAATCAATGACTGGGACACTTTTTGTCACTGAAATGGCTTGGAAAAGTGTCCCAATCAACCTGAATTCACCCTACTCTTTGACATCAGGATTGCATTACAGTATGTTGTTTTAAACCCCAAATATTTTACTTATAACTTTATTATTAACTAATAATTATTTAGTTATTTGTAACGTTAATTGTAAAAAAAATAAATAAATAAATAAAATAAATAATAATAATAAAGAATTGAAAGTAGTTTCAATGTAGCTAGCTACTTTTTGATAGTAACTTGTAGTGTAGCTAGCTACTTGTTCAGAAGGGTAGCTTGAATATAGCTTAAAGGTGCAGTAGGAGATCATGGAAAATGCTAATTTTAGCCTGATAGCACTGAAAGCGAACGTCCCACCCTCCCTGCAATCGCCATCTAAAGCCACGCCCCCTGCACGCATATACACTCACAGACTAGAATACCAGAGACAACATTACTACAATAGGCTACATCAGCGGTTCCTAATTCCAGTTCGAAGCAAACCTATATGTTCCATACAAAGGGCATTAAAGTGTACCAGACGTAAATTTAACTACTATTTATTTACAGAGGTATATTAAGTCACACTTCTCTAGTAAGTTTTGCCTGTGTGAGAAGACGCTGTGCAGCGCAAATCTGTGAATGAATGTTCCGAAGTGAAGTAAATCAAAGTATTTCCCTGCTCAGGGAGTAGGGAGCAATGAACACTGTGTAGGGAGCATGTCAATTGGAACACAGTTCATGCATGTAGGTCTCTTCTAACGAGCTGGTTATCTGAATCAGGTGTGTTAACTAGATGAGACATGCAAAATATGCTGAGCGGGGAGCGCGAGGACTGGAACTGGGAACAGTGCTGGGCTACATCATGTGTCATTCACCGGTGAGAAAACGTTATAGTACAGTTAGTAAAAGTACTACAATAACAGGAAGGAAGATCGGGTTGTTGATGTTTGCCTGCCATTCTCGCTCTGTCCGCAATAGTGTGCGTGATCGCGCTGATGACGTATCCTGTCTGCGCGAACAGGGTACACAGAGGTATGCAAATTCATACTTAGGCAGGTAGGAAAGCCAATAAAAACGCTCGGACCGAGTGTTTTGATTGGACAAACTTTTCTTGGTCTTACGCCTTCCACAGAATATATAAATACAGATAAATACATTTAGACCACTTAACTTAATGATTGCTATAGGGATGTGAAGATACTTTCAACCAGCATAACTAAAAAAATTTTCTGAAGACAATCACCTATGACACCTTTAACTACTTTAATTTATGAGTAGCTTGTAGCTGGTCAAGCTAGTTTCAGAGTAGCTTCCCCAACACTGAAAGCTACATCGGTTTATTTTCTTTATTTTGTAAAGCACAGTGTTTTGTAATTGTGACTGTACACAAAAGTAAACCCTTTATAGTTTCATAATGATGTCTCACTCTTATCTTTGTTTCTGCTGTCATAAGGAACAAATTCAAGTGATCGTGCAGGCACCTCACCTGCTCACACTCAACATATTAGTTATAACATCGCAGCCAGTTCATTATCAAAATAAAAATAAAAGTCAACCAAACATATAAAAAGTTAAGCTACACTACTCAATTTAAATTCAAGTAGCCTACATCACAAATGGAAACATTTCTGAGTGGATTCGTGCCGAATAAGAGAGGTAGGCTATGTGAGCCCAACGCCCGTTTCGGTTTTAGCAGCAATGAATTTGTTTTGGGTTGATGCTTAACTACTTGTAGGCCTACTATTTTTCATTATTTTTCTGAATACCGTTACATTTGAAGGATTTGTTACGGAGTGAGTGGAACTAAAATAGCTTTTAGTTATGTTTATCTGTATTTAAAATGTAAACATTTAGCTTTATTTACCAGCATTTTACATTAGGCTATTCATGAATGTAATAAAAAAATGCGACTTGGCCTTTACGCCGCTTAGCCTACCTTTTCGTCCCAAAAAAAGCGCAATTTTATAAAAGGTATTTTTAAACCATGCAGCAAACATTTTAAAATGTCTTTAAAAAACTAATGAACTTTTGTATTTGTGTGTGCGGGCACATCCACATTGCGCATTATAATAGTGGTGCCCCCCCCATGGGATGGAAATGCCCCCCCAGTTATGCCATCCTGCCGCCGGGCCTGGCTGCGGCTCTCCAGGACCGACGTTCGCCACTCCTCTATAGTGTCCGTAATAAAATTAAAGGTACTTGTTTGAAAAAGGGAGGGAAAAAAAAAAAATAACAACCAAACAAAAACAAGGAATTGAAGCAGTTCAGTTTGCTTTGAAATCCAGGTGACAAAGAAGGGGACACAAATTAATTATTTTCCAACACAGACAGACTCGTTTCCACATTCATTTAATTCCAAATTTGTCCATAGGAAAAATAACAACAAAAAAAGGTAAATAAACATTTCGTTTCAGCATCAAACAACATTCTTAGAGAGCGGGAAAAACATTTCATTAAGCACACAGAATTCATACCTGCAAACTCACAACAGGTCAAAAAGGTGACATAGTTCGGAATATAAAAAGAAATGTTTGAGAATTTTCCTGTCTAGAAATTTGCGTTAGATTAACTCCTCACAAATATTTATGTTTTTTTGTTTTATTTTTAAGCATTATATTGGGTCTTAAATCAAAATCATATTTGTTTTAATTTTGACAGTGATTTCCATACGCAGCTGATTTTATTTTTATTTTTTTGGATGCGCACCATAATTTGTTTTCAAAAGAAAGAATTTGTTGAATAATCTACATGGGTTACTGATCAATGCAGTTTGTCAATAAACTGAATAAATAAAATGTGATTCATTGTGTCCTGAATAAACTTTTCTTTTTTTTTTTGTCATGGGGTCCGCAGTCAAGTTATTTTCCTTTTGGCGTTAGACATTTGATTTGCTTTTCTTTATTTCATTCGCTTAATTATAATATTTCTACTATTTATATTCTGTTAATTATATATAAATGTTTAATATCTCTAAAGATATTTTAAACTTGTCAAACGAACAAAGCTTTTACGGGTCTGGAGCGACATGGGGGTAAGTGATTAATGACAATTTTCATTTTGGGGTGGAGTATCCCTTTAATATAATGTAAATAATGTATCCCTTTAAACCATACAAGTCTTAATACTCAGGGATCCCTTTAATAAGTGTCAAATGAGTGAGTTCAGCTTTGAGAATGAAAACCAACCTGTTTGTCTCAGTGTCTTCATGTTTCTTCACTCTCCTCTTTAATAAACACCATCTTTATAACAGCGTGACTAGGATCTGAGTTGAGTTTATCTGTGTGTTCAAGATGAGAATAATTAACAGAAAGGAAAAAAAAATATGAAGGAAGGAATCTTATTTCACTATTTACAGAGTATCTGCAGAATTTTAAAAAATAAATTTAAGGCAATTTATGACCCATTTTAAGAGCTGCACAAGTAAAATGAACACAGAATGAGCGGGGTTGGACAATGTCTATGGTAACATACAGTATTGAGCCATAAAATTACATGATTTACAGTTCAGATACAGGTTTTCACAAAAAAAAAAATATTTCAGCATTTCAGGCTATAGACCATTTTTATGAAAAGGGATAAATCAAGCATATAAATTATGTTAATTTAAAATGTATAAATATTACTGTCTTAATTGTTTAAATTTTTTGAAGGCATATTAACTTCTTTCTCATTTACAACTCTGTGTTTGCTGCGTAAAAAGTTGATATTTGCATCGATCTGACCATAATCAGCAAGAAAGGCTTATTGGAAATGCAAATTCACTCTCTGCCACGAGGTGGCGCTTTAGGAGCGCTGAAATATTGCGGTTTCCCTAGAAACGCAAGCAGCTCAGAGCTCATAAAAGCTGCTTTATCAGGAACTATAGTTTAGATTAAATTAAAATGCCAACTACACGTTTCTGAGGACAGTCGGTTACCTTCAGATACATTCACATAAAGACATCCGCGCCGCGTTTTGACTTGAAACGTGCAGAGCTCATATTTATTCAATGACATCGTTGCCTTTTGAAGTTTAATCCTGCCGTATCGCGACTCTTGTCTTTCCGTCCCCAACTGTAAGACCTCTAGAAATTAGACATTTCTTATACCATTTAACGTATTTAAAACTTTTTATGGCCTTAAGTTTGATACAACTCACTTTCAGAGTTTATAAGGACCCGCGGGAGATCTGTATTTAAGGAGCCCGTCGGGCAGACAGCGATACATTTTGGTAACGTTAGCCCGACTGGAAAACACAATAGCCCCGGGACGTCGGGCTAGCGATTTTGCGAGCCCTGATCTTTAAAAACTATACAACTGCACGAACGGTTTTGTATTGAATGAAAGGCTTTAAATGCTTAAAAACACCAACCTCTCTGCAGCCGAATCACAACAGATGCAGGAGCGCGGCGCGCGGGCTTATGACGTCACACACCTCAAGACCAAAATAAAAGTCCTGTTCGGTGTGGAGTTGTCTTAAATCACAAGTGCACAGAAACTGCAGAGAAAATTGTAAAGAAATGCACATATGTTCATGTTCTATGCTTTATCCCTTTAAATTTCATGTTTACTTTGAGAGCAGATGTGAAAATAGAGGGAGAAAACAATTAAACTACTAAAATTACTTACTGTTTCATTAATACATTAATTACTTAATTTCATTAAGTTGGTCACTTTTGTCAGACACTTATTATTGTTCAAGTGAAAGCACTTATGTGAAAAAATAAAAGTTACTGTACGGAATGTTTTTGTACGTTTTTATCAACATAAATTGGAAATTACGTCACATAATGCCACGCAGGTTCAACTGCGCATGTCATTGCGAAAGACGACCGGAAAAATGTTGTGTTGTGTAGTAACAAATTTGAAAATCTGACATCTAGGAAATAAATATGTCTTAGGCAGCAGTTTTACCACAAACACAGACACCACCACAACCACCAGAAATACTTAATTGTGTCTGCTTTACAATGAAACACAAGCTCACTGCGACCGATTCCCTGCGTCCCATTTAACAGATGCATCATTTTAGGTTAGAACTGGAACAGCAACAAGCAATAACAATACAGCGAAATAATCAACTAACTATGATCATCTAGCCCTCCTAAACATTAAAAAATATTTTCATCATACCTTTAGCTTACTCAGTTGTGCTGCATTCTTAGGTGCACCGCTTGCGCAGGAAGTTTTTGTGTCAGATGTGACAATTAAAATGCGACTTTGTGAAACAGACTGTCCTAAATTGTTGCTATAGTAGCATCATATTAATGCTAGAAAGCCTATGCATTTGGCATTATTTATTTATTTACATATCACCATTATTTTTTATAATTAAAGTCTATTTTCACACTCATCTTGGGCGCCGGCCCTGCATCAACTTACACTTCTTTTAAAGCCAGCCACAGCAGTCTTTGGTTACAAGCCCTCAGAAGAGCCGATTGGAACGAGGACCAAATTAAAAATGCCCAACTCTGCAGTTCACACTTCATATCAGGTAAGTTAACATTATGCTAAATCAGACACATCACCCGATTTGGCTTACAACAAAATAACGGTAAATAATGAGTTGTACCTTTATTTAACAATAGAACACAGATGAACAAGTTTGAGTCGAACTAGCTAACTTTCCTTCAATTTTGTTACGTTGTCTTGCTAGTAGTTAGCCTGACGGCTAGCTAGTCTCGTAAGCTTGGCTAGTAACGTTAGTACCGTATTGTCCCGAATAGAAGACGATGTTTTTTTCTTGGAAATACATCTGAAAAAACGCGGTCATCTTATATTCGGGGTCTAGGCATTGACATGTCAGTAATACACCCACAACAATAGGTGGCGCCAAAAACACATAACGAGTGTGCCATGAAATATGTAATATAATGTGTGTTGTAAAGTCGTGACTGTCATGTTAGCCTGATGGGACCAAACTTCCTCTGTAAGTGATTTTAAAACATAAGACAGTGCCCAGATTTGAAGACTACAATAAGATTTCACTTCTACTGATAATAACATTTTGGTTGGCTACTATGAGTTGGATAGCCTAATTGTTATATAATTCAGATGGGCTACCTGTTATTTCAATGGTATATCAAAAAGTGTATATTTTTCAGTGTCATTGTTGGTACATTTTACCAGTATTTACCATACTTTCAAAACAAAAATTAAAATAGGAAAAATATGCAATTTGAAAATTTAAGAAAAAAATGTGTTTTACAGAGAGAAAAACAAACAAACAAACAAACAAACAAAAAAAACAAGATTTGGTTTTCAAAAAGCCTTTTTCCAAAAGGTACATCTGGAAAAAGGGGGGTCGTCTTATAATCAGGGTCGTCTTATATTCGGGACAATACGGTACTTGGCTAATATGTTATAGCAACCTCAGGCTAAAGTTAGCTGTTACACTCTATCGTATTGTCAATCGCTAGAATACACTTTTTTTGTACAGGAGAGGTATCCATGGACTTCAATAGTCCCAACCTTGTAGTGATGGCAAAATGCAAGTACTCCTCGCTGCAGACTGTAGCGCAGTGACGTCACATACCTACATCACATATGTGTTTAGCGCCGCACTGACTGGCGTTAACGCGCATGAACAGATTCATTCACTTCCGGATGTTAGAAAGGTATGGTGGATTCGAGATTCGGTGGCCATAAGTCAAAGAACATTAACTTATGTTTTCTTATAAAATGTGCGTTTGTGTTAACGGCTTTTAATTATAAGAATGCTTTGGTCATAATCATAGAGAGTGTCATTGCAAATGTGTGCGATTTCAAACATTTGTGACATGTTTTATGATATGTGTTAGTATTCGAAGTGACAGGGACTCTGCTGGTCTTTAAAAGTCTTATTTTGCCTAAAAGGAGTCTTTAAATGTCTTAAAATAGAGCAGAAAGACTTATATTAATAAGGTAATGCCATTGATTGTTGCATGCATTGCAAAAAAAAAGTTGTTTCTCAAAAAGTTGTTTTTCATTAACTAGCATTATCAAAGACTAATAGATACTGTTAACAAATGTATTGTTCATAGTTAGTTCATGTTAATTAATACGTTAACTAATGTTAAAGGAAAACGCCACCGGTTTTCCATATTCTAATATGTTCTTCCCTCAACTTAGACTAGTTGATACGTACCTCTCCCGTCTCAGTGCGTGCACTTAATCGCTCTAGCACACGTCGCAACTATGTTAGCGTTTAGCTTAGCCCCATTCATTCCTTAGAATCCAAACAGGGATGAATTTAGAAGCCACCAGACACTTCCATGTTACATGATTAGTTACACGAGTAAGTATGGTGACATGATAACTATAATGTATGGCGGAAGAGCACGTCGCAGCACTTCGACCTCGGCGCATGATGATATTACTGTAACCATCTTTAAATAGGGAAAACATGCAAGTGTTTGGTGGCTTCTAAATTCATCCCTGTTTGGATTCTAAGGAATGAATGGGGCTAAGCTAAACGCCAACATAGTTGCGACGCGCGCTAGAGCGATTATGCACGCACTGAGACGGAGAGGTACGATCAACTCGCCTAAGTTGAGGGAAGAACATATTAGAATATGGAAAACCGGTGGCGTTTTCCTTTAACCAATGACACCTTATTGTAATATAGCAAATTAGCTCGAAAGGGAAATATTTATAATTAATAATAACTGGTTATAATTAATTATGAATATTTAGATCAGATCTTACAATTAACTGTAGCAGAATCAATATTACAATGATTTAATCTGTTCGTCCACCTACAGTATAATCATTTATCAATTCTAGGAAAGATTATTTTCCTGGCCAAGAAAGAATAACTTTCCTACTTCATACAGTACTAGCATTAACTTAGCATGTAGCAAGATCAACAATCAGTGACTCCGAATCGTGAGCAGAACACAGAGGCAATCAATTGTGAATATAATGAATTTAATAAATGAAACTATAGCTAACATACAACTAGACTAAGCAAAACACATATATACAGAATGAAGGAAAGTAAGGAAAGAGAGAGAGAGAGAGAAGAACAAAGAATGGCAGTAGTTTGCATCAATTAACCACAACCTAGTGAGAATCATCAGAGAATCAAGAATCACCTTAACAAAGGGGCCCAAACTTAGACATGCATCTAACTAGTTGGAAACGGTTACTTGCTTTGGCTTCGCTGCTGAACAAGAGTCCAGATGCGGTAGACAACAGAGGTTCTTGATGAGTTCAGTAGGAGTGAGCTGGAGGCTTTTGTCGGGTTCTTCTGAAGATTGGAAAGTCCACAGTGAATCAACAAAGTTACTTGATGATAAAAACTGCCAGAAGGTCCAACTCAAGGGTGATGAGTCTTGGAGAGTGTGTCTCAAAGGGATTGAGCAATGATGGGTTTGGGTCCATGGTCACACCCATCTTTGGCAGATTGACCAATGTAGAGGTGTGAATTCTGAGTGGGAGAGGTTCCTTTGTCTCACGCAACACCTTATTTGCATGGTTTATAGTGGTCTGGGGGATTTGTCCAATATTAAGTCAGAGTATGGTAAAAAGAGTATGGTACACGTTATGGTGACATAATATACACCATTAATCCAGGAATCGGAAGACGGTCATTTTGATAACTAACATGCAAGGGTTTGGAAAACATTAAGGCATTGATACATTCATATGTCTAGATCCAAGTAATTGGAGCTTCACTACAGTACTATAAGCTACTATAACCTAGGAGCATGCATACAACACAGGAATACACTATATACATTTTGGAACAGTTTGATTGTTCCCAATTTCACTGCATGCTGTAGCGTGTTCACTTCACTGTGCAGGCACTCCATCTTACAGAGCAGGCTTGAAACATCCACATTGTTAAATTTCACAGGTGGTAACTCGTCCAAGAAGTGTGACACAAATCGGGGGAATGTTTTGACCAAGCTCATTAAGCACTTTTAAGCAGCTTTTTATATTATTTACATCTTTCTGACTGCCTTTACATGCCACGCATCGTTGCTTAGTGCCCGGACAGAGCTCAAACAGCAGTTTTTTTCGACGACTCAATCCACCCAGAATCAAAAGTAAAGAAGCAAGAAATGTCTGTTAGACAAGCTGAGATGCAAGCAGCTATCGTTGGATCATCAGGACGGAATGAGAGGTAGAGTTGAGTGTCATCAGCATAGCAGTGGTATGAAAAGCCATGTTTCTGAATGACAGAGCCTAGTGATGCCATGTAGACACAGAAGAGAAGTGGTCCAAGAACTGAGCCCTGAGGCACTCCAGTAGTTAGATGTTGTGACTTGGACACCTCACCTCTCCAAGATACCTTGAAGGACCTATCTGAGAGGTAATACTCAAACCATTGGATTGTGGTTCCTGAGATGCCCTTTGCCAATAGGGTTGACAGGAGGATCTGGTGGTTAACGGTGTCAAAAGCATCAGACAGATCCAGCAAGATAAGTATTGAAGATTTGGAATCTGCTCTTGCCAGTCTTAGGGCTTCAACAACTGAGAGCAAGGCAGTTTTGGTTGAATGTCCACTTCTGAAACCAGACTGGTTGCTGGCCAAGAGGTTGTTCTGTGTGAGAAAGGCTTGGTTGAACACAGCTCATTCAAGTGTTTTTGCAATGAAAGGAAGAAGGGAAACCGGTCAGTAGGTCTCTAAAAGAGATGGATTTATTAAGTAGTGGGGTTATATGAGCCTGTCTAAATGCTGAGGGAAAAACACCAGTGTGAAGGGATGTGTTAATGATGTGAGTGAGTGCAGGTACAACTGAAGGAGAAATGGCTTGAATGAGATGAATGATTAGAAAGGATGAGTTTGGAGACTTCTGCCTCAGAGAGTGAAGAGAAGGATGTGAACGAGTGTATGTTTGCTGGTAAGATGCGCTTGACAGATTGTGGTGTGGAATATTGTGCACTGATGGTTTTAATTTTATTAATGAAGAATGTGGCAAAGTCATCAGCTGTTAGAGTCGATGAAGGAGGGGGACAAAGGAGCAAGAAAAATGTTTTAAAGAGCATGCGAGAGTTAGACGAATTGTTAATTTTGTTATGGTAATATGTCCTTTTAGCAGTGGAGACTTTAGCAGAGAAGGAAGAAAGGTGTGACTGATACACATTAAGGTCAGTAGGATTTTTTGGATTTACGCCACACCCTTTCAGCAACCCTGAGCTTAGAATGATGTTTGCGGAGAACATAAGATAGCTAAGGGACAGAAGGGGTGGTACAGGCTGGCGTGGAAAAAAAATGGGCAGACAGTGTCTAAACAAGATGAAGGAGTGGAGAAGAAAGTATCAGTAGCACTGTTAGCGTCAAGAGATGCTAACTGTTTAGGGTAAGGTAGCGAAGATGAAACCATAGCAGATAGCCGGGAGGGTGAGGGTGAGAGTGAGCGTAGGTTACGTCGAAAGATGACATGTGGAGGGGTATGTGTTGTGTCAGGAACCATGTTGAGGTTAAGAGTGAGGAGGAAGTGATCCAAGGTGTGCAGTGGAGTAACCAGTACATGATCACTGGAGCAGTGTCGTGTGTAAATAAGGTCCAGTTGGTTGCCTGATTTGTGAGTAGCCATAATTGACACTCGGTTGAGATCAAAAGAGGCAAGCAGAGTGTGGAAGTCTGCAGCCTGAGGTTTATTTAGGTGGATGTTGAAGTCTCCAAGCATAACTAGGGGAGTACCATCCTCAGGAAAGGTTGAGAGCGGCACATTTAATTCATCCAAGAAGTTACCCTTGTTGTCCTGGGGGGCCGATAAACAACGACAAAATGGATTTAAGACGGTAGGTAACAGTAACTGAATGTGATTCAAAGGAGGTGGTGTTGATAACCAGAGCTGGTAAAGGATTAAATTTCCAATCATAAGAGATAAGCAGACCAGTACCTCCACCTCTTCCAGTCAAACGGGGGGTGTGAGAAAATGAGAAATTACTGGAGAGTGCTGCAGGTGTAGCAGTGTCCTCTGGTTTGATCCAGGTCTCTGTTAGTGCCATGAGGTTTAGCCTTGAATGGCTAATAATAGAAGTAATGAAATCTCTGCCCGTGGAATACTAAGCTTTTTTATACCCGTTTCACAAAATGGAAATTGAATTCAGCTGAACACACTTTACTGTTTCTCACAACAAAGGGCTAAGCAAGTGCATGACACTGACAAGGTATGCGATAGAGTACGAGCAAGTCTACGACGGATTTCCATCAATTGGAAAAAATGAGGGGAAAAGAAACATGTAGCGCATTGTTGTTTTGCCGGCACACCAAACATCATCCCTGCCACAGCTGCAGCTTCTCACTGACAACATAGTAACAGCGCTCGCATCACTCACAGTCGGGTTATTAGCAGAGAACACAGAGCAGAACTTGAATTTCGGCGCGGGATTGCGGCTATTAATAATAATTCTACTCATTCCCGCACATTCCGATGGAATGTATCAAATTTGCACGTACTTTTGAGTCTTGATAATTCACTCGCACGCTCTCATTTTCTGTGTGCCCACTGATCGCG
This sequence comes from Onychostoma macrolepis, assembly GCF_012432095.1. Classification (NCBI taxonomy): domain Eukaryota; kingdom Metazoa; phylum Chordata; class Actinopteri; order Cypriniformes; family Cyprinidae; genus Onychostoma; species Onychostoma macrolepis. The sequence continues at coordinate 5,993,764 of NC_081158.1, read as the reverse complement.
ATAAGAGAGAGTGACAGCTTTTAATAATTATTAAGGGAGTTTGCAAACGTGATATTGATTTAATACAACAGATCAATAAACAATGATTGCATGATTTTGCTCTATCAACAACGAAAATAGTTCCAAATAAAGTAACAGCTGAGCCGCTGCACATCTCTAAAAGCAAACACAGCGGTGTTTCATTCATGACTGAAAGTGCGTTTTTGAACGAATCTAGTGAGTCAGTGATTCATAATTACCCATTCATAAAGACAGTCACTTGCTTCATTCCGGAATGAATCAGCTGTTCGAACGAATCAATTGAATGAATGATTCAGTAATCAAATCAGCGACTTGCCACCACCGCCACGGTTTCATTTTTAGCTAATAATTTCAGTTATTTAAATCACTTAATATTTCTGTATTCAAAATTTGGTATTTAAAACATTAATGTCCACATGAATCTATGAATTTAATTCTACTCATGCCACCTCTGAACCTCATTAAACGTCTGAAAATGAAAGCCACTTTTGTGTTCTTCTGTGCCACCTCTGTAGTACAAATTAATTTTTTATTAATACTAATTTCATATGATTGGTAACTTATTTGTCTTATTCTACTTATTATATTGTTTTAAATAGAGATTTTAAAAAGCTTATGAACATAAATTTTTGAGTTTGACAGATGAAAATGATGCCATTGCAAAGGTAAAAAGAAAATACCCCTGTAAGTCACTTTAAGGAGTCAAATGTCACCTTGTATTAGGAAGGCTAATTTTTGAACCGAATTTTTGATTATTGATCAGAAGGTGCTCCTAAATTTTTTAAATTTGGAGGACAAGCGTTCTAAAAACAGGGTTCCCACACCTTGGTTAACTTCAAATTCAAGGACCTTTCTAGGACTTTCCAGGTACTGTTAGTCGATCATGAGAACTTTTCACTCCCATTAATGCTTTTGGAATTGCTGTCTCACTCCAATTTGCCCTATTTATTAAATCTGGCCCTTCTCCTGCCACAACTGAAATAACCCATACACTGCAGAGATCCACTCCAACACTCCAATGCTGTTTTCTCAGCACTTTTATTTTGTTATTGAAAGGAAAATCACCAGCACATATTTACAGATTCATCTAAATGCCACCCGGGGTGTTCGCTGTCTCCGCTGATCAAGTGTTTTAACAAACAACAAAGAAGAATTTTGCTGAAAGTAGATCGGGACTTATGTAAACCTACGGAGCCCGGGAAGTCACCTGTAGGAGAAAAAAAATCATCACTCCGTGGCGACGGTTTTGCAATTTGTCCCCTCAGTTTATAAACCATACTCACAAATTCTTAAACTGTTTCCTCGGTTTAACAAATCGTGCCCACGGATCAATAAACCGAACTCCTGAATTTCCTAACCATGTGCTCAGATTTTATAAACCGTACCTTCGGCTTATGCAATCCGATCCCGCAGGTTTGTACAGCACAGAACAGCAAGCTCCTAGGTAGCCTACGTGTTAATCATATTGTATATTGTTTTATTGCATATTATTATGTGGAATAGGCCTACATCAAATAGCCTTAAGTGATTATCAATTGTAGCGGGTAGGCCTACGAGGTGGAATAGCCTACAACAGTTTAAATTATTATTATTTTAATTTATAGGCTAAATAAATGAGTGCACTTAAGACAGTAAAATGTTTATAAAATATATAAAACAGAATATAAAACATTTGTATTGCTTTTTACCTTGTCCTCTCAAAACTCTAATTTTTTAGAAAATTCTGGAAATGTTCTATTCTTTTTAGCGTTTATTTTTAATACAAACTCTATATTTAAGACTATTTTGTGAGTGCGGATCATGGTCTCACATGCTATGAAAAATAAAGTTCAATAAACACAATGCAATGCATCCCGAACCTAAACAGGTGGCCTGGTTGAATCTGCCGGTACAGACTGGGGGCGGGGCCACAGATCCATGAGTTTACAAACCTGCAGGAACGGATTGCGAAAGCATGCGCACAGATTATGAATTTATGGGTACGGATTCAAAAACCAAAGGTATGGTTTAAAAAAATCTGGGTGCACGGATTGGAAAGTCGTAGGTATGGTTTATTGATCCGTGGGCACGATTTGTTAAGCCGAGGGAACAGTTTAAGAATTTGTGAGTACGGTTTATAAACTGAGGGGACGAATTGCAAAACTGTCGCCACAGATTGTTTTTTTTCTTCACCTCCAGGTGACGCCCCGAGCTCCATATAAACCTCAAGGTTTGCTTTGGTTTTGCATGTCTTTCCACAGTGATGGCACATGTAAGGCTTCTCTCCAGTGTGAGTTATTACATGATTCCTCAGGTGTTTCCGGTCTGTGAAACTGCTTCCACACTGATAATATAGAGCAGTTTACTCATGTGTGAATCTTCATGTGGCTGCTTTACTTCTAAAACTCATTCCAAGTGACCGCATACAAATTACTTCTCTCTAGTGTGCGTTTTCACGTGTCTGTTAAGGCATCCTTTTTGGCGGAAACTATTTCCACATTGTTGGCAGGTAAAGGCTTCTCTCCAGTGTGAGTTATTACATGATTCCTCAGGTGTTTCCGGTCTGTGAAACTGCTTCCACACTGATAATATAGAGCAGTTTACTCATGTGTGAATCTTCATGTGGCTGCTTTACTTCTAAAACTCATTCCAAGTGACCGCATACAAATTACTTCTCTCTAGTGTGCGTTTTCACGTGTCTGTTAAGGCATCCTTTTTGGCGGAAACTATTTCCACATTGTTGGCAGGTAAAAGGCTTCTCTCCAGTGTGAATTCTTATGTGGTCTATAACGTGTCCTTTTTGAATGAAACCATTTCCACAATGTGGGCATATGTAGGGTTTCTCTCTAGTGTGATTTCTTATGTGGTATTCATATTTTCCTTTTTGGCTGAAACTCTTTCTACAGTGAGGGCATGTGTAGGGTTTCTCTACAGTGTGTACTCTCATGTGGTAATCAAGGGTTCCTTTTCGGTTAAAACTTCTTCCACACTGATGGCAAGTGAAAGGGTTTTTTCCAGTGTGTATTCTCATGTGGTCATCAAGGTTTACTTTTCGTTTGAATCTTTTTCCACACTGTTGGCAGGTAAAAGGCCTTTCTCCTGTATGAATACTCATGTGGACTTTAAGGCTTCCATGTTGATGAAAACTCTTTCCACACTGAAGGCATGTGTAAGGCGTCTCTCCAGTGTGAATTCTCATGTGCCTGTTAATGCTTCCTCTATGAGTCAAACTCTTTCCACACTCTTGGCAGGTGAAAAACTTATATTTTGAGCCCTTTCCTGTATGGAAGCTGTTTCAGTCTGTGAACAACTAAAAGATTTTTCTTCAGTTTTTAAATCATGGTGATTCGTGTACTGATCTTCCTCTTTGATTTCATTCAGTACTTCATTCTCTTCTTTCAGCGCCATCAGGTCTAAGGCAAGAAAACACAAATAAAAGTTAACCTCTGCTTAGTGGCACAAAGCAACAGACATCAAAACCAACATACAACTAGATTCTATACCTATTGAGCTCATAGGCGGCGCGTGTGTAAGACTGGGCAAGGCTTAGCCTGCCCCTGGCCACAGGTCTGAAATGGCTTGGGGCGAAATGCCAGAAAATTGGACAAATATGCCCATGTACAATTAAACAAACAATCTATTAAGGACGTCACGAATAAAGTGAAAATTAAATGAAAAGTGTCAATTGCGGCATTAAATTTAGATCTGCTAGTGGTGCATCAAATTATGCGTTTTTACAGCATTCCGCATTATATCCAATCTCACACGATTCTGTTGAGCTTATGAATGCAATGGCCAATCAGAGGCATTCAGATGAGTCATCACTGAAATGCCAGAGTTGTGTTGAGCGCAAAACTCTCATGAATTCTCTCATCATAAACAATAAAGTGGAAATGTACATATACGATGCAAGTAAGAGATTCATTTGACGTTGTAGGTAGCTTTATTGAACCGGGAAGTTTTTTTTTTTTTTTGAGCGTGCTTAAACTCACACTAGACTGAAGTCAGTCATGTTATTTTGATAATGTAAGTGTTCTTTGCTTGCTTTTTGTACATAATTTATGTGCCGTTTAAATAACTACGGACATGAAAGCGTTATAATTCAGTGTTTCCCACTCATTAACTAGTCTGTGGCGGCCTGCCACAGTTTCATAATAAACCGAAAATATATTGCTGATAATCCTCATTATAACATAAAAGGTCTTTAACATTGTGTTTCGTGCCATTGCTTTTGCGAAGTGTCCGTCAAACGAACTAAAGCGTATATGGCTTTCTCCCCTCATCAAGTCCATTTGCGCTGTTTGTTTCAAAGCCAAGCGCGCACTTTTTTCACGCGATCAGCTCGTTATCCGGTGTTTCCCGCGTCTCCTTTCACAGTGAATGCAGTGAAGTCTGTTTTTGAACGTGCCGTGAGTTTAGCGCGCATCTGAGAACGCAACGGTTCACAGTATTTCCCTAGATTTGTAATGAGACGCGTTTGTAAGCCTGTTTTCACAGAAGTTGGAAATAAAAGCTCAGCAGCAGTTTCCGCCGAAATAAAAGCAAATAGGTTTATCTCTTGCAAGCAAGGACAAAAATAAACAGACCTGCACAAAGAAAATACGTTAGGCTACAGGCAGAGCAAACTCACTGTTTATTGGAAGAAATTTTTTTTTAATATTGGGGTGGGGGTTTATATGAATGTATTTCTGATGGGAATTGACTTTCGATGGCATTTCCCCTTCTGTTCCATAAGCGCCACCTACTGTCAGAGAGTGAAATTCAGCCTGTTTGCTGTTTTTGTTTTATTTACTTTTTTGCATAATTTCACAAAGCTAAAGTCAGACCATTCTGTTTTTGCTTCAAATGTTGAAATGATACCAAAAAAAAAAAACTGCTCATGCTACATGTGTGTTGTTTGTATCGTGCAGTGGTTGGTTCTCATTTAAAATTGCATTTTTTTTTTAATATTAAATATGTTTACTTGTGTAGTAGCAGCAACTGCAAAAAAAGTTTCATGGCCAGGACAAAATATTTGTGGCCGAAATTCTCAAGTCACCAGCCATTGGCAGATGTGGCAAAAAGTTATAGTTTTATGCCCTGCATGCATGTGTAGAAATTAGGACAAAAGTATTGTAATTTCCCTACTGTAGTGTAAGATAAAACTATATATCTGCCCCCGGACCACCCTAGAGGAACCGAGGTCCACCCACCAGTCTCACAAAATCATGTGGGAAACACTGTAATTAGTAACTTAAAATGTTTTTATTAAATTACGTTATATATAAGTTCAGTCTTTTAAAAAATAGCCTATTTTGTGACTTGACACCCATATCTAGAAGCCTTTTTCCACCATTGAATTAAAAAAAGGTAATTAGACTTTTTATTTTACAATTCTGACTTTTTTCCTCACAATTTCAAGTTTACATCTGATAGTTCTGACTTTTTTTCCTCTATATAAATATATATAAACTCTAAATTCGGACCTTTTTTTTTTCCGCACAACTGCAAGTTATATAGTCAGAATTGTAAGAAAACAATCCCCCTCAGCGTTGGACTTTATAACACGCAATTCGAGTTCATAGAAAAGATATGTAAAGACATACTGATATGATGGTTTATCACAGTTTGAACGTGCACGGTTATGGGAACACTTTGGATATAAAAAAAAATAATAATTAAAAAACGAATGCGGGGTTGTCCTTGAGGACGGATCCAATTTTCAAAAAATGTGGATGCAAAGTGGCTGCAAAAGCAGGCAATACATACATGTTCGCTCATATTCGCAGACACCATACCTCTGTGCAGATAAAGGTGCGTCACATTTATAAAAAGTTATAAATTAAGGCCATATGACTTCCGAGATGCAGAGGGAATCCCGGTGCAGTCGTGAACATGGAATTTACAGTATAACGAGTATGTCAAGTAAAACACGCAATCTGATGGATGGATAAATCAAAGAGACTACTTTATAAATAATCTGCTTGTCTCTGAGTGGCGCCGTTTTATTTACTACTCACTGAAGTACGCATGACACTAATGGTGTTTCCAGCATCTAAACAAACGAACATCACCAGAGCTGCTCTGAGAGAAAACTTAAACATTTCCTAGTTTTATTTGAGAAAAAACATTGTCAAATACAATGGTACATACAATGTGATGATTTGTGTGGCTCTTTCCTGCACCACAAAACTGGATGCTCTATGTGGGTCTCTTGCCACTGAACCAACCAACTACTTGTGAGCAAGCTCAATCTATTCAACTGTTAAATAATTTTACCTTGACATCTCCAACCTTAATTGCTGAGATAATACAGAACTCTAATTCTTCTTCATGTCAGTTAGATCCTGCACCCACATTCCTTCTGAAACACTGTACTTCTGTCATTTCTGCTCCTATTTCACACTTAGTAAATATGTCCTTTATACCTGCCACTGTTCCGATTTCACTGAAAACTGCTGCTGTTACTCCTATTCTTAAAAAACTAAACCTGGACCCAGCAGATTTCACCAACTATCGTCCAATCTCCAATTTACCATTTACTTCGAAAATTATGGAAAAAGTTGTTGCTAAACAGCTACAGTCTTTTCTAGCTCTCAGTGATCAGTTCGATGCATTTCAATCTGGTTTTCGCTCTCATCACAGCACTGAAACTGCTTTAGTTAAGGTCGTCAATGATTTGTTACTCTCTGGTGACTCAGGTAATCTCTCCATTCTCCAGCTGCTCGACCTCAGCTCAGCATTTGATACTGTCTGTCACAAGGTATTACTTTCCCGCCTTTCTGAGATTGGCATCTCAGGTGCTGCACTATCTTGGTTCTCTTCCTATCTCACTGATAGACAACACTACATCACTATGCATAATAAATCTCCCACTACTTTACTCAGTCAAGGTGTACCCCAGGGCTCTGTTCTTGGGCCATTACCATTTTTTACTTACATCATGCCCCTTGGACATATTATCCATCGTCATGGTTTTCATTATCACTGTTATGCTGATGATATTCTGATTTATACTGCCTGCAGACCAGACTCCATTCACCAGACCACATCACTATCTACCTGTGTTAATGAGCTAAAGGCCTGGCTCAGTTCTAACTTTCTCAGTTTGAATTTAAACAAAACAGAAATTTTAATTACTGGCCCCCCTTCATTAACAAAAAATATAGTAAATGCTACCAGTTTCAACCTTGATGCTACAACAGTTTTTCCATCTGCTACTGTCAGAAATTTAGGCATTACTCTTGATCCTGCATTGACTATGGATGCTTACATTAGTAAACTATCCAGAACTGCATTTTTCCAGCTTCGTCGCTTAGCCCAACTTCGATCATGTTTCTCCAAACGATGCTGAATCATTAGTGCATGCTTTTATTACATCACGCCTTGACTACTGTAATGCTCTTTTTGCCAGATTACCATTGCACTCGATCTCTCGCTTACAATATATTCAAAATTCTGCTGCAAGAATATTAACCCATACTAAGCAATCTGCTCATATTACCCCTATCTTATTTAAACTCCATTGGCTACCTGTATCATCCCGCATTACTTACAAAATTCTTCTGCTTACTTTTAAATCACTCAATGGCCTCACTCCCCCTTATCTCTCTGATCTACTGTTTCCTTACGTTCTGCCTCGATCACTTCGATCGTTAGGATGTGAACTTCTTACTGTACCTAGATCATTTTCCGTCATCGCACCTAAACTATGGAACTCTATACCTCTGGCACTAAGGTCAATAACTTCTCTCTCTGTATTTAAATCACAACTCAAAACCTACTTGTTTACCCAATACTATCAGTCATATCATGTTCTTTAGACACTCTTCTCATCCTATACTACCAGCTGTAATTCTCTGAGTATTTTCGTTTTGTTTATTTTTTTGTTGAATTTTCTATTCTTTATTTGTTACTTATTGACATTACCTCTATTTTCTGTACATAATTGTACCATGATATGCAACTGCAATCATGTCTACATGTGACTGGGCAACTGTCTACTGTCCACTTAACTGATTAATTGATTGTGAAAGGACTGTTACGATTATGTGAATCGACTGTCTATTGTGTTTTTGCTTTTGTACAGCGTCCTTGAGCTTGGGAAAGGCAGTATATAAATTAAACTAAAATAAAAGTTTGATCTAACTTTAAATTATGACAAATATATTAGCAACCGTGATATTTTCTGAGACGATTATCATCAGTGTTGAATTTTTATACCTCAATGTTTGTTGACCTGATTATGACTTTGTGTTACACACACTCTACTAAATATAGACAACTTTATTGCAAAGAAAAACAACAAATGAATGCATATATAATTATAATCTATGACAAAAGTACTATTATAAACTAGGTTAGTGGATAATTCAGTAGCTGGAAAAAAACAATAGAACCGTCACATTCTAATGGTTTCCACTAAAAAAAACCTTACAAACCATCAACTTTTAACCATTAAAAATGTTTTTCTGTAGTGTGTTTTGGGACATATTCCATTAGGATTTATTGGGTTTTAACAAGCTACCAATAGAAGGTGACCAATTACCAGTAGAGACCCACAGGGTACATTACAGTTCCCATTAAAACCAATACAAGTCCCATTATAACTTGTAAAACCGTTACAAATTTCGTGATGGTGTCTATTGCTTTTTTTCAGTAGGAAAGTTACTCTAGAAAAATCATGAGTGCACAATTTTATAAAATCTAAAATTAATGCAAAAGAAAACATTATGGGGAACAAATAAAAGTGAATAAGTGTAGGACTAAATTTGGTAAAATTATATACATTGCTCTTTGTATTGTTGTAAAATACATTTATGAAAAAATATTTATATATATATATATATATATATATATATATATATATAAATAAATATATATATATATATATATATATATACACACTGTAAAATTAAAAGACATTTCTTTTAAATGTATAGCACAGTAATGAGGCAGAAACATATGATAGAAAAGACGAACAAGAGAGGCTATTAATAATCTTTCATTGTGCAAAAGTATTATGATACGAAAGGCTCCAAATACAGAGCGGCACACCAACACGATTTTGAAAACGGCACGAAGATACAGTCCTGCGAGATAAAGTCCTTTTATGCAAAACCATTTATCTTTACTTACAGACCAAGTGTAATAGGAACGTTTATCTTGCAGAGAGTTTTATCGTCTTGACTCGTAACCGAATGCGACACGCTGAATGGAGGATGACAGACAGACGCAGCGGAGAGAAGAGTTTAACTGAACTTGACTTCAATATTCATCTGTCCCTCACATTAAACTATGTAACGGCTTCAGAACACTTGAAATATAGTGCACGAAAACTTTATAGTGTTTTATAATGCGTTTGTGGTTTTTGTGGGGCTTAACAATAACACAGAATAGTATACACACAATATCGGATTTGGATCGGCCTCGTCTGACCGATACACCGATCCGGCAGAAAATGGCAATTTTGGAGCCGATACTGATACTGAATATCAAAGCGATGCATCCCTAATGTGAACAATCACCAAGAACTGCATTTTGACATATTTATGCTTGTATTTGTCCGTTTAGGCGAACACCTTGAGCTAAAAGTTGACTTTGTGGATCTGTGTTGACTTTCAGAAATCCTTCTGAGGAACAGCGCAATTTCTCTTTCGCGGTTTAAAGGTGCAGTAGGAGATCTTGGAAAATGCTAACTTTAGCCTCATAGCACTGAAAGAAAGTGTCCTGCCCTCCCTGCAATTGCCGTACAAAGCCACGCCCCCTGAACGCATATACGCTCACAGACAAGAACACCAGAGACAACATTACTACAATAGGCTTCATCAGCGGTTCCTAATTCCAGTCCCCCGCTCTGCACATTTCATATGTATCTCTTATCACGTGCGACATTTGTTATATTTGACCGTAAGTGCCCTGCGAAGTGGATATCACCGGATATTCCGCCATGATTCCAGTTCTAAGCAAGCGTATGTTCCATACAAAGGGCATTAAAGTGTGCGAGACGTGAATTTAAATAATATATCTCTGTAAATAAATACTATGTCACACTTCTCTAGTATGTTTCGTCTGTGTGTGAAGACGCTGTGCAGCGCTAATCCGCGAGTGAATGTTCTGAAGTGAAATAAACAGATTTCCGTGCTCAGGGAGTAGGGAGCAATGGACACTGTGTAGGCAGCATGTCAATCGGAACACAGTTCATGCATGGAGCTCTCTTCTAATGAGCTGGTCATCTGAACCGAGTGTGTTAACTAAGCGAGACATGCAAAATATGCGGAGCGGGGGACGCGAGGACTGGAACTGGGAACAGCGCTGGGCTACATCATGTGTCATTCACCGGTGAGAAAACTTTATAGTACAGTTAGTAAAAGTACTACAATACCAGGAAGGAAGATCGGGTTGTTGATGTCTGCCTGCCATTCTCGCTCTGTCCACACAGCGTGCGTGAACGTGCTGATGACGTAATAGATCAAGCACATCCCATTTTGCAAAAGTCATGTTACATGATTTTACTGATTTGCACGTGAAATTGGGCTTTTACAGAGGAGCGAAAGCTGGAAAGGGCGGCTGAATGTGGCGCAATAATCGTTTTATCTCGATTATTGAATTTTCATGACCGTTGGAGACTGATATAGAAACTGCATTTCGATTAATTGCACAGCTCTATTTCTAAACATGCAGAACACAGTCAATAAACAAGCCTTTGGACTCTGAACTTGAACACCTCTGATTGGCCATTGCGTTAAATGTGTGTTTAACAGACATGTCTGTGATTGGCTACAATGCTGCAAAACACATTAGGCTTGTTTGAGATGCGCCGCGCCTCGCCTCGCCTGAAATGCAGGCGGCTGCAGTGAGGGGAGGAGTGAAATAAACAGTCAAGACGGACAGTTCTGAGCTCTCGAAGTGGAACAGATACCAACGAGATCAAAGCAGATATCGCATTATTCTCACTCATTTGTTGTGCTGCTGATAAACATGATATGATTTCAGTTCTGTTGCTTTATATGAATATAAATATGATGAACAAGGCACTCAAAGTGCTTGCTATTTAATTCCATACAAAATGCGTTATTTGTCATCCATTTCTACTTTAATTCAATTTAATTCAATTAATTAAAGTAGAAATATTTTAGATTTTTATTGAAATATGGCAACAATCACATATCTCACCCAGAGATTGCACTGTCATAGTGTTTGGGATATTCATGCACAATTTAGATACATAATTGCATGAAATCAGATTTAAAAAAATAAACATTTTAGAAGAGAACGCAGCGTCACGGTTGCCTGAACCAATGAGCATTAAGCTGTGTCGTCAGTCAGGCGTTTCCCATCATGCTTTTGATCAGAGCAGTCGGTGGAGAGCAACTGCGTGCGACTGCTCAATCCGACACAGCCGGAGTTTTTTGGCACACGTCAGCATGACATCAGAGCAAGGCGGACGTAACTCGGACACCTTTCTAACCGGCATGCACCTCGCGGTGATCGGTTCTGTGCAGATTTTGCTCATCTCAAACAAGCCTATTGTAAATACAGTGACCATAAACCGATATGCAGAAGACAGTTTGAAAGCTTTGTGGTTTATAACTGTTGTTTGCAATGTATTTACACTGTTATCATAAAGTGACTTCAGCCATTATTTTTTTGTTTTCGTTTTTGCACTGCATATTTTATATAGTAGGGGCAATTTAAAAAAAAAACTCTTCTTAGTAATGCCCCAACAAAACAACAACAAAAAAAATGCAAAGAACCTTTTCCCCTCATTGCATTGTTCTTAGTCAGGATGTTAAAGTGTTAACGTAACATAAAATAATTGTTTTGTTTATGTTAATGAATGATGTCATAATAATGGTCAACTTATATGCAGGATCTGCAATTGAAGGCAGCATTAATATTTGTCTGATCATGTGATCTCTCGTGACACTCATATGACATTCTTCAGAAATATCACTCATTTCTGTAGAGCTGGAGATTTTAATAAGGATCAAATGAGTGAGTTCAGCTTTGAGAATGAAAACCAACCTGTTTGTTCCTCGGTATCTTCATGTTTGACTCTGAACGTTTCCTCAATCTTCACGTCTTCACTCTCCTCTTTAATAAACGCCATCTTTATAATAGTTTATAATAGTGTGTCTCGTGGATCTCAGTTGAGTTTATCTGTGTGTTCAAGATGAGAATAATTAACAGAAAAAAAAAAAATGAATGCAAACTAAATCTCTGGATGTGTCTGGATCAGCGCCCTACTTCAGTAGTCAGCACACTGTTAAAGGAGTCAGAGTTTATTTCGTTAATCTTAGTTAACAGCCTTAAATCACCCAATTATTAAAAAAGAAAAAAGAAAAAGCAATACAATTTAGAAGAAAGGGGGAAAAAAGTGTACACTCGTTTAAATTCAGTATTTAATAGTAAATTATATTTAAATGTTAGACTATTGCAATTGATCTGTTAAGATTGTCATAACTCATGTTTGTTTTCTCGCTGTATTTACACTGTTTTGAGCAGCACGTGACGTCCGCGCGCAGTGATTCGAATCAGTGAATCATTTTGTGAATCATTTCACTCGGAGATTCAAACAGCTCTGTTTCCCCATCACTACTAACCAGTGACTGAATTCATGTTTACAATAGACCTATTCACGATTTAGTGACTGAAAGAGACACATCTTTTCACATCTTTACTGGCGTTGTTAAAAATAACGTTCGTTAACGTAACTAAGAAAAACATTACAGTGTTACAGTCAGTATAATTACGCCATTTACATCGCTTTTAAAAACTATACAACTGCAAGAACGGTTTTGTATGAATGAAAGGCTTTAAATGCTTAAAAACACCAACCTTTCTGCAGCCGAATCACAACAGATGCAGGAGCGCGGCGCGCGGGCTTATGACGTCACACACACCTCAAGACCAAAATAAAAGTCCTGTTCGGTGTGGAGTTGTCTAAAATCACAAGTGCACAGAAACTGCAGAGAAAATTGTAAAATATTTTTCATGATTTATGCTACATCCCTTTAACTGTCATGTGTAGTTTGATATCAGACGAGAAAATAAAGGGCAAAAACAATTAAATTTCTGAAAGTCCTGAATTTTCAGAATACAGACTTAAGTTTGGTCCCTTTTGACAGACATTTGGCAGATTATTGTTCAAGTGAAAGCATCTATCTAAAAAAAAAAGTTACTGTACAGAAGGTACAGAACTTGTGCATATTTATTGATGTAAATAAAAACGTACATTTCCTCAAAACACGAGAAGAGCGTATAATCAGCACAGGACAATATACAGCAGCTTGTGTATCTGGGGCCTGTTTCAGAAAGGAGGTTAAGTGAAAACTCTGAGTATGTTAACCATGAAATGAGGGAAACGCTGGGCTGCAGCACCCCCTGTTTTTTTCTGTGGGCAACTGTTTAATTGTTGGGAATATAAAAAGTGCAAATAGCCATGTTGTTGGTAGAGGCTAACACTAACTCCACCCACAAACGTATGATTGGGATAGTCAAATTTGCAAAAGACGGTCATCAATTGTCTGATTCAGTGGCGCAGATGGTAAAGCGTGTGCTACCGTACTTTTGACACAATCGACCGGGGTTCGAATCTGCCCTTTGGCGAACTTTTTTTCTCTCTTTTTAAATTTCAAATCACATCACATCAGAAGAGCATTAATTTTTTAATAAAAATGAAGGAAATAATAAAAAATTTGAACAAAGCATCGGGAAGGGTTACACCCGAGGTGTAGGGAGAGCTTTTGTCCCAATAAGGTGGCATCCATTTAATAATTTGAAATAAAATTAAGAAATTACACTCAATAAGTTGCATACTATTTTATAATGTATTACAATGCAGAGGTGCAGATAATTGCCACTATTTGCAATAAGTAATGTTTTTCTCTAATAATGTTTTTCGCCACAATTAATCATACCCTTTTATTCAATATTTACAATAAGTAATTAGCAGGATCCTGCTATTTTAACAGAATAAACAGAATCTAAAGCTATTTGCACTGTGTAAATAGCATATCACTAAAGAATACCGCTATTTTCACAGTGTAAATAGCCTCTATCGCGACACGCAACAATGATGGACAAAATGTTACCTTGACAACGCTGCGCATGAGTGCATCATTCAGCGCTCGAACAGTTGTTGCAAATAAATATTTCTTCTTATTGTTATTATTTTAATCAAATACTGTCTAATTGTGTCTTATTTACTATTAAACTTTTTCAAACTAAACTTGCTAACAATACAGTCTTAAATCATATTTTTAATCACTGATGAAAATATTTTATTAGCTTATTCTACTTACATTTGTATGTAAAGTCAATATAAACCCCAACCTTGCTTTAAAATGCATCGCAAGATCTTCTAAGTGAAGATCACATGATCACAAACGGAAATCACTTCGTGAAGTGACCATGGCATGTTCCCTTCACTAACGGACTTCTGGAAGGGCCCTTCGTGAAGGGATTAAGTTGTTCACTTTCGTTTGGAACGTCCCTACAAATGGCGTCCCCTTCCCGAAGTGCCCTTGAAAAAAGCCGTTTGGAATTCGCCCATTGACTTTTCATAGTCGTGGTGCACGCGCCACTCATAGACTGTAAAAAAACATGGACGTAGTGTCCGTGACGTCACTCGTAGGTTTCTGAAGAGCACTTTTGAAGCCTAAAGTGGGCGGAGCCAACCGCCGCCTATTTTTTGTAATCAACAGGAATATTACAAACAGGATAATGCCTGGAAAATGGACTGAAAAGACAGGCCTTGACTTACAGGTAAATTCCATGAAGTCTCGAAGTGTTACTTTTTGAAATATTTCAATTCACTCATCTTTCTTTTGTTTTATTAAAGGGGTTTCCAGGTCAACCTTATGGCAATGACTGGTGTCTTTATGTTAATGGTAAGATTGTTTGTTGTTGTTGTTGTTGTTTATCCTCTGGCTGTTTTTAATCCTTTTTGCCTCAATGATTTTTTCCTGTATAGTCTGCATTTTTCATGGTGATGGATTCCTCATTTGACTACACAATTGTGAGTACTTCTTTACAGTAATGTTGAGTCAGAGAGATTTAAATATTCAAAGGGGTTAACTTGCATGTTATGAGCAGCTGGACATGCCAGAACTGCGGAAATGGTGGTGTGTGTGCTGTTAATGGAGAACTATGGGCTGGATAGGTACAATATTTCTTTTAATTAAAAACAAAAAGTAATTTTATGGATTTAAACAAATTATGGAACAATGTGTTATATTGTCACTTTTTACAGCCACGGAAAGGTTTTTGCACACTTCACTGATGAATCTAAAGCCTTAATAAGCGGTGATTGGCAGCCTGCTTTTAGACGCTAGAGGAGCTAGAGGACACCTGTCAGGTAAAAGCATTTGCTTGAGAAAATGACACTAATAATGTCATGGTACCTTGTGAATGTTTGCTTATTCTGTGGTGTTTCACTAACAGGAAGAGCCACAACATTGGGTTCAGGAATCATCATCACAGGTATATAGCCTATACTGTGTAGTGGGTCAGACACAATAGAAATTCTCTTTAAATATGCAGTTTGAAAATTAGCACACACTTAAGTGTAATATTCATCTGATTGTATTTCATAAATTGTTAGGCAGATGATGCAAGTATAAATGTACTGCATCCTGTGATGGAGGATGTACTACTTGAATCATTACAAGAGGTACACTGTTTTGTTACAGGATTAGCAACAAACCCTTACAAAAAATAACTGCAGTACAATGAAGTACAACTGGACAATTGCAGTATAATGAAGTATATAACTGCAGTTCATTAAAGTTCAAGAGCAGTAAAACTGAAGTACAATGAAGTGCAGCTGTAGATTTGCAGTATAATGAAGTACAGATACAATATAACTGCAGTTCAGTGATACGCTGAAATGCATGTGAAGATTTCAGATGCAAAAACTTCTAAGTCTGTCTGATTAAATTTATTTAATTGTATTTATTTAATTATGAGCATTTTTTTAAATAAAGCTCCTATGATTAGGTTCCAAACCCGTAATACCTTTGTTCATCTTCAAAACACAAATTAAGATATTTTTGATGAAATCCGTGAGCTTTCTGACTCCTCTCTATATGCAGCAACGCAACTTTCACAGTGTCTTTCCTATTGTTCTGGAATTTAAATGTGTAAGTAATCCATGTGACTCCAGTGGTTTAACCTCAGTTTTGTCTTCTGTCGCATGAACATAGCACTCATCCGTTGTGATGCATTTACATTTACGCATTTAGCAGACGCTTTTATACAGTTTTTACATTTTATCAGCTCTTGCTTTCCCTGGGAATCGAACCCATGATCTTGGCGTTGCTAGCGCCATGCTCTACTATTTGAGCTACAGGAAAGCCACTGATGCTGATGCTGATGCTCTCATGAATGCACATTACAGATCAATATTTTTGTAAATAAGTGTTAAAGTAGTTTTTTCTTTTTTGGACGCAAACACTCGTGTTGCTTCATAAAATTGAGTTAAAACAACTGGAGTTGATGAATTACTTTAACGATGTCTTTCCTACCATTCTGGAACTTGAATGTGTAAGTTGCATTGCTGTCTATTCAGGGTCAGAAAGCTCTCTGTTTCTTTAAAATATCTTTGTTTGTGTTCCAAAGAGGAAAGAAGGTCTTACGGTGTGAAACCACACAAGGGTGACTAATTAATGACAGAATTTTCATTTTTGGGTTAGCTATCTCTTTAAAGGCAGCTTTAACTTAACGTTTGAACCTAGCTGTAACAGGTGTGTATTACACAATTTTAATCAACTTCAGTGGAGGCAACACGTTTCATGTCGGGTGGTTCTTTGCCTCCACCTCATGCATTAAAATCATGTAATGCACACCTAGCCATGGATTAGCACTTATGTGTGAAGAGGGTTATAGGTTACACATGGTATTAAATGAAGGGGGCACAATATTCTATATACTGTATTCTAATAATATATTTAAATTATATACTTGTATATTTGCAAATTATGTTTTTTCTATTTTTTTTTTTTTTTTTTTTAAGGTTAGAATTTTGAACGAAAAACCAAAATGATAAAGAGGGCAAATAACTTTGGAGGACTCTGTACAGTATTTAAACATGATTGTGTCTATGCTTTTTTCCAGAAATGCATGTTATTGTGTAGTTGCATGGACTATCAGTGGAGGGACAGAAAGCTCTGAGATTTCATTATAAAGATCTTCATTTGTGTTCTGAAGATGAACGAAAGACTTGCGGGTTTGGAACGATATGAGGGTGAGTAATCATTTTTGGGTGAACCAACCCTTTAACTTCTGTTACCTGGAGTGTTCAAGACATTGTTAATGCAGACCAATATGGCATAAGAAATTAATTGGGAGTAGAATGAATACTTTACACAAACACTTGGTGACATCACAATTCAAGATTTATTTTAAGCATAGTAAATACGCCTGTAGTGAAAAGTGTAACTGAAACTGAGTTTTTGTCTGTTTGTTTTTCCAGACTACATCCAAAATAGTGTTTCCACATCTGAGATGAAGGCAGTCATAAGAACCAAGCAGAACGATGAGGATAAGCTCTTCAGAAAATGAAACCTGTCTGAATAATGAGGGAAGAAATGTGCATGATTGTGTGATTTGTAAATAAACACTAAATACATTTAGTGTAACTCTCAGCCTGTTATTTTAAGTGTAAAGAAAAGTAAAATCATTTATTGTTGCATTGCTGTTTGAGACTTTCACTGTTGTTTTGTACCTTAATTAATTATATTGCAGTTGTGTAAAATAAAACTTGTTATTCTGAATATTCTTGTGGCATTTCAGTGTTACTGTACAGCATTTTATTAGTATTGCACTTTGGTAGTACTGAATTGTACTTCAGTTGTATTATATATTGCAGTACTACTGCAGTTTTATTGCAGTATAACTGTAGTAATACTTCAGCTGAATTGCAGTAATACTGCAGTTCTATTGCAGTTGTTTGTTAGTAATACTACAGCTCTACTGCAGTTGTATTTCAATAGTACTTCAGATGTATTGCAGTAAAACGGCAATAATGCAGTTTTTAACAAACTGAAACAAAAGAAAATGCATAATGTGCCTCTTTGCATTCCTTCTGTTTTTATTTTATGGAAGTGTTCTAAAGTTTTTTTCATTTTTATATTGTACTATTTTATAAAACTATTGTCAGTTTATCCAATAATAAAAATTGTTAGTACAGTAGTTGTAAATAGGCTGTCTCCTTGTGACAGGTTAAAAAAAAAAAAAACATTTGCATCAACCTAATGTTTTTTTTTTTTTAATCCATAATTTTGGAAGATAATTTTTTGTTGCTATTTAAACCTTATAGTTCTCTTTTATCTTTGATAGTGATTAGCTTTGCTGGTATAAATGTTAAAAAGTCGCAGCCTACTTTAATGGCAAAGTAACGTTACAACATTATAATCATACAATAAACAAGCAGCAAAAAAAAACTTTTGGGAGGAAAAGTTTCTGTCTCGTTATAGAACTAAAGTACTTTAAATCGTCTTTATTGGCAACGCGCTGGTAACTAATTTCCGGTTTATTTGTGTCGATTGCAAGTGACGTGGCAGGAGACTGCAGGAGTCGACTGCAAGTGACGTCACTTGCAGAGGAAGTGCAGGTGTCTGAGAGTGCAAGCCTGAGAGTGCAAGTGCAAGTCTGCAGCCAGACCCTTCTCGTAAAGTTGGGCATTTTAACATGGGGAGTCTGTGGGATTGACTCCCTTTTGCAACCAGCCTCCAGCGGCCAGTCGATGAATTGCAGTTTTAGTCACTTCCGTGTTGGCTTCTAGAGAGGGAGCGGGAGGTTGCCGCTTGGCGCCACTGGATAGGGAAGCGGAGGAAATATTGTGCTTCTTGTTACTAGCTAAAAAAAGGTGAAACGGAGATTAAATGTCTGGCCACTGCATGCAACAAGACACAGAGATGGCGAATACACCGCTCTTGTGAAGCAGATGGACGAAGAAATGCACGAGTTATTTTTGGATGTCTGCAACTTGGCCCATCACATTGAACCTTATCTTCTACACAAAAGGACACACATGACCCCTGTAAGTGTAACAGAAAGACTGGCTGTGACATTACGTGTACTCGCGTCTGGAAGTAGCCAGAAATGTGTTGCTGCGAGCTATAAATTAGAATTAACAACAGTCTCGCTAATCGTGAGTGAGGTCTGCCAGGACCTTTGGAAAGCTCTGAAAAATGAGTTTCTCTCCCTGCCACAAAGCAATGAGTGGCTCGCGATAAAGCAAGTCTTTGGAGACTGTGGAATTTTCCCAATTGTTTGGGGTGTGTGGATGGAACTACAACTATAAAGGGACACACCTCCATTGTCCTCATGGCCATCTGCGATGCAAAATATCGATTCTCAATGGTGGACATAGGATCCTATGGTCATGAGAGTGATGGTGGGATTTTCAAAAGCAGCACATTTGGATCTAAACTCCTGCTGGGCAAGAGAACACAATTTTTTTAAAGAATACAGCACAGATTGTATATAGTTCTATTCAATGTTATAATCAAAAGGATGCTGCACAGTTAGGCCAAATAACATGTAAGAAGAAAATGCTCTGAAGAGTTCTGAAAGAAGAGACAACAAAAAAAGAGCAAAAACAAAGGACAAGTGTTCAGGTTCAACCAGTAAGTTCGTTGAGCTATAAAACTTCAAAATAAAACTGCATTAGTTAATGGTGGAGTGTTATCTTCTTGTGTGAGTGTGTTGAGTGACTTGAACACTTTTCAGAAGAGACACTGCCAGGGAAAGTTGAGCTGTGCTTCAATGTGGATGGCATGCCATTGTTTAAATCAAGTAAAACATGTTTCTGGCCCATTCATGGTCAAATTTAGAACTGTCAGCCATTTATTGTAGCACTGTATTATGGGTCCAGCAAACCTGACTCTGTTGAGGAGTTTTTACAAGATTCTTAGAGGAGTTGCTCTGTTAAAGTCTCTAACCATAATGTAAGAGGAACATTTTTAACCACTTCTGTGAATTTTTAAAACATGTTTTTATTGTTTATTTTACTTCATGAAATTACATTAAGGTGCAATTTGTCTTGCTTCTCCAGGCCATCTGGCAAAACCGAAAGAGGCATTGCATTTTTTTCTTGTTTCATGTCAGTTACATACACAGAGATTTTTTTTTGTAACCATGCAGTTATGGTTCATTCATTAAAGCCCGGTACACACCAAGCCGACGGTCGGCCGTCGGGCAGTTTTTGTTCGTCGGCAGACTTAAGTTTTCTCAGTGTGTTCCGCACCGTCGGCTGAAGTTGGTCCTCATCAGCTTTTTTTTTGCCGATTCGACATGTTGAATCGGCGTCGGAGCTCGTCGGTCAGTCGGGCCATCTGATCATTCTGATTGGCTGTTCAGCTATTTTTCACACTTTTGTTTTCTAATATCTATATCCTCCTGAGACCTGAGGGAAAAAAGTGTCATCAATATTTTTGTTTTGTGTGATTTCCTACTTCTTTTGGGTTAAAAAAAAACATTCTACAATGTAGAGTTTTTAAATTTTATTTTAAATTTTAATTTTACAGCATCTCCACTGTAGTGGACCACAGGACCATTTTAGGTCGAAAAGTCAGCCAAACTCAGAAAAGAAAACATTTAACAGAATATGGCTGTAGAGTGATATTAATCCAACAATAAATATAACAAAACAAAAGCCAATTATTATTCTGTATTGTTTCACTTGCTTAGCAGTGATAGTCCTGGAACAGTTTAGTTTGAAAAGACAGCTGAACTCAGAAAACAAAAAAATAAACAAAATATGGCTGTTGAGTGATATTAATCCAACTGTCAATTTAGTCTTGCACTTGCATTTTCGCAGCCTTATATATATATATATATCTCACATCTACAAGTGTGATATTTAGTTTATATAACAGTTAGACGGAACACGTGTGTAAATACATGAACAAAATAACAACGGAGTGTCTTTAATAGCCCTCTCTTGTGCAGAATCAAAGTTTGACAGTTTAACAGCTTAATGCACAGCTCTATTTTGACATCGGCTCGTCAGATGATTCATTCAAATTTAACATTTGCTTTTGTCATTCCTGAAACAGTATACGTGGATATTTGGTCCTCTTAGACAAATAAAAATGTTCTCCAAATTGTTAATGGATTATGTAAAGAAACCGAGCAAAGGAAGTTCCCCTTTCGGCACAGTACAGTTGACCGGAAATGACTGAGCTGGCTTACCTAAAATCAGGAAGTAATCGTGCATATGTTCAATTCAATTCAAGTTTATTTGTATAGCGCTTTTCACAATGCAAATTGTTGCAAAGTAGCTTTGCAGAAAATGAAAGTTTCTACATTATATTTAGTAATAGCTTATCAGTGGTGACTATCTCAAGTTGATGTACATATGACAGAAATGTACGGTAAAAATCAAGCAGTTAGTTAATGTCATGTAATCAAACAGACGATGAACACTATCAAACTTATAGCAACTTCTTAATAATCAACAAATCCTGAAAAAAGTATCACAGGTTATAAAATAAACATTAAGCACTGTTTCTAACATTGATAATAAATTGGCATATTAGAATGATTTAAGTAGGATATGTGACACTGAAGCCTGGTAATGGCTGATGAAAATTCAGCTTTGATCACAGAAATATATTTTAAAGTATAGTTAAAATAGAAAACCATTATTTTAAATTGTAATAATATTTCTAAATATTATTGGGGGTTTTTTTCTGTATTTTTGATCAAATAAATCCAGGCTTGATGAGCATAAGAGACTTCTTTCAAAAACAGTAATGGGTCCAAACTTTTGTACTGTATAGGCTAAGTAAAAATATGCAAGATTTAAAATCAAATGTTGTATAAACAAAAAGGTTAGGGATCATATTTGTTTCAAGTGCTTTTTATTGGGGGTAGAGGGCCTCCAACATGAATTTTGTTGGTTTTGTCTAGACTCCTAATGTCTGGAACCGGCCTTGTTCAGCTGCATATATGTGATGCGATCTAGGAAAGATCCCACATGGTCAAATTGGACCTTTTTTAGGTTTTGATACCATATGAAACCTGAGTTATTTTGTCTATAACTTGAATGTATCAAAATGTATGGCTATCTGAAGTTGGCTGATAGCTATGATTTTCAGGAATGGAATTTTGAGAAAAACGGGTTTAAAGTGAGGCAATGAAAATAAAAAACAACAGTCACAAGTATCACAGGTAAAAGACTTATTTTAGTCACTGTACATGATGTAAAAGTTACAAAATGACCCCAAGGAACACAGAACACTTGCATACATTTGAACATTAAGTGTAAGCTATAAATCTGTTCATAAAACATCACAAATTACAGCGTGTAGGCTCTCCAATTCTTCTCCTGTTCTAATCTGGACTTAATACATACCCAGACACAGTTCAGGGATGTAACTTGTAGTTTTGTGTTCTAAACTTGTAGTTTTATTTCATGCTGTCACCATTTGAACTAAATGAAAGTAATGCATAGTAATATGAAAATGGTGCAGGGGGCCTTTTAAGAATGAGCGCTATTATGCATCATTACACAAACAGACTGAAGAGGACAGTTTTCCGTTGTTTGGTCTCTGAACTTTTGATCACCCCTTGTATGTTTCGATAGCACGAATAGCGTACATTGTAGTGAGCGCAGCGCACCTGTGCATATAACAGACTGTCATCAGACTCCTCCTCTTTAGTAACTTCATCATCCGATCCTTCATCTCTGGATGTGAAATAGTCCATTATAACATCGTTTAGGGCAAAGACATCACCAAGATTGAGCAGATTGAGATGAGCAAGATCGTTTAAGTGAGCAGCATTGTTTTCTTGCGTTCCGCCATCTGACGATATTACAAAATAAATAAATAAAAAAACTTTGCATGCCAGTTTACACAGGACTGGCAGGAAATGTGCATTGATACAGCTTTATTATATATGCTACGTGGTTTATTTTGATAGGTTAACTGTTTTTGTGGTGTTAAGAGAAAGCACCTCCGCAGCACGTTCTTCACATAAGAGAAAGAGTCTTTTCTGCTTGCTGCAATACAGGTGCTGGTCATATAATTAGAATATCATCAAAAAGTTGATTTATTTCACTAATTCCATTCAAAAAGTGAAACTTGTATAGTTTATTTCATTTTCCAGCAGGACTTGGCACCTGCCCACACTGCCAAAGGTACCAAAAGCTGGTTCAATGACAGTGATACTGTGCTTGATTGGCCAGCAAACTCGCCTGACCTGAACCCCATAGAGAATCTATGGGGTATTGTCAAGAGGAAGATGAGAGACACCAGACCCAACAATGCAGATGAGCTGAAGGCCACTATCAGAGCAACCTGGGCTCTCATAACACCTGAGCAGTGCCACAGACTGATCGACTCCATGCCACGCCGCATTGCTGCAGTAATTCAGGCAAAAGGAGCCCCAACTAAGTATTGAGTGCTGTACATGCTCATACTTTTCAGTTGGCCAAGATTTCTAAAAATCCTTTCTTTGTATTGGTCTTAAGTAATATTCTAATATTTTGAGATACTGATTTTTGACTTTCATGAGCTGTAAGCTCTAATCATCAAAATTAAAAGAAATAAACATTTGAAATATATCAGTCTGTGTGTAATGAATGAATATAATATACAAGTTTCACTTTTTGAATGGAATTAGTGAAATAAATCAACTTTTTGATGATATTCTAATTATATGACCAGCACCTGTAAATCGCTATTTTTCAGAGATGACAGACAAGATGTTATAGAATAATAATTTAATGAAAACCTAGTTTTCTTCAAACGAATTTGCGTATTAGATTAAAATATCTGGATTAAGCTGTCTAAGATTACTTCGCATTCTCGTGTTCCCCGAAAAGGGCAGATGTATCGATACTCGAAACCGCGATCAGCAATGCAGCGATTGGCTAGTGGCAAGACAGTAAGCAAATAAAACTACATAAATGTTATAAGCTAATAGATAAATTAAATGTGCAGTTTTTAATTTATTTGTAATTCATGATTCATACATGATTCCCAATTATTTATACTCATGATTTCTAGTATTTGTACAGGCTTTACATTTTTATTTCAATGTGGTAATTAGCAATTCATTTAATTTGATCTTTGAAGCAGAATCATGACATTAGAGTTTCTTAGAGATCAAGTTATCTGCATCACCTGCGCTCCATCAAGCCCCTCCCATAATATCTGTCACCACTCAAATTAATGCACGACTCAGATTAACTGTATAGCATGTGTGTAAGACTCAAATACAATTATAAAGTAATTATTTCATCACTAATGAATCTTTCAATGAGTAAACTTGACTTGACATTTCAAATTTGCACATAACATCCTTGTACATAAAATTTTTTCAATTTTGCCATTTTGTATATTATTCTTTTTATTATCTGTGTCTAGTCTTGTCGCTGTCTTTCTGTTGCACTGTGGAGCTTCTGTCACTAAAACTAATTCCTTGTATGTGTAAACATACCTGGCTATAAAGCTCATTCTGATATCACTATAATGCCTTTTGAGGTGAGGGGTTGAATATTTCTGATTGCAACTGTAAATACATAGTATGGCAATAAAAATATAAATATTATTTATATTTCTCCCCGGCCATTGCAACATTTTTTTTTCTTTTTGCAAGTCTTAAGCTGGTCCCATACTTGGGGTGTAACAACTAGTGAAAACACATTTTTAAATATAAAACTTAACAATGTGTATTTTCATGAGTAATGACATCAGAACACAGATAGGGTCTCACATTTGCACAACTTAAATTGTCTTCCTCCAGAATGAATGCATAACTGATTACTGAAATTGCTCGTTGTTGTAAACCTTTTGCCACACTGAGTAGCACTCCACATTTCAGGTCTCTCAATATAAGCTATATATAAGCTCTTGATATAACTATTCAAACTGAAGACATTTGAAATACCTTTCATCGGTGTTAAGTCTCATGTGAACGTTAGCGTTTCTTTTTAGGTTGAAACTCTTCCCACACTGGGGGCAAGTGAAATCTCCAGTGTGAACCTCAAGGTTTGCTTAGTTTCTGCAAGTCTGCAGTGATATGAAATGCAAGACTTCTCTCAGATGAGATTAATCACATGACTCCAAAGTGTTTCCTGTCTGTGAAACTCCTACCACTTTGATGACTTTCTCTCTTGACTGAATCCTCAAGGATTGAGCTTAAGGGTAAGATTTATCTGAAACTCCACACTGATCACATGTAAATGGCTTATTTTTGTACTGAATTCTCATGAGCCAAAAATGGATTCATTTTCAAAGTTAACTTCTGCCGAAACTTCCACACTGATGGCAGGTAAAGGGTCTCTCCAGTATGACTTCTCATCAGAACTTTAAGGTTTTTATGTTGACTTAAACTCTTTCTCCAGTGTGAATTCTCATGTGGCAATCAAGATTTCCCTTTCGGTTGAAACATTTTCCACACTGTTGACAGTTGAAAGGCTCTCTCCAGTATGAGCTCTCACATGGACTTTAAGGTTTCCACGTTGATCAAAACTCTTTTCACACTAAGGGGACTTGTAAGGCTTTTCTCCAGTGTGAATTCTCATGTGCCTGTTTAGGCTTCCTTTCTGAGTGAAACGTTTTCCACATTGTTGGCAGGTAAAAGGCCTTTCTCCTGTATGAACTTTCATGTGGAGTTTAAGGTTTCTATGTTGATGAAAACCCTTTCCACACTGAGGGCATGTGTAAGGCTTCTCCCCAGAGTGAATTTTCATGTGCCTTTTAAGATTTGTTTTTTGATTGAAACTTTTTCCACACTGTTGACAGGTAAAAGGGCTTTCTCCTGTATGAATTTTCATGTGGACTTTAAGGTTTCCATGTTGATGAAAACCCTTTCCACACTGTTGGCAGGTGAATGGCTTCTCTCCAGCGTGTATTCTCATGTGCCTGTTAAGGCTTCCTTTTTGAGTAAAACTTACTCCACACTGCTGACAGGTGAAAGGACTTTTTCCAGTGTGTACTATCATGTGGTAATCAAGGTTTCCTTTTCGTTTGAAATGTTTTCCACACTGTTGGCAGGTAAAAGGCCTTTCTCCTGTATGAACTTTCATGTGGAGTTTAAGGTTTCTATGTTGATGAAAACCCTTTCCACACTGAGGGCATGTGTAAGGCTTCTCCCCGGTGTGAATTTTCATGTGCCTATTGAGAATCCCTATTTTAGTGAAACTTACTCCACACTGTTGGCTGGTGAAAGGGTCTTCTCCAGCGTGAATTCTCATGTGGTACTTAAGGCTTCCTTTTCGGTTGAAACTTTTTCCACACTGTTGACAGGTAAAAGGCTTTTCTCCTGTATGAATTTTCATATGAATTTTAAAGTTTCCTTGCTGATCAAAACTTTTTCCACACTGTGAGCACGCGTATGGTTTCTCTCCAGTGTGAATTCTCATGTGGACTTTAAGATTTCCATGCTGATCAAAACTTTTCCCACACTGAGGGCATGAGTAAGGTTTCTCTCCAGTGTGAATTCTCATGTGCCTGTTAAGGCTTCCTTTTTGAGTAAAACTTAATCCACACTGCTGGCAAGGGAAAGGGCTTTCTCCAGTGTGAACTATCATGTGGTAATCAAGGTTTCCTTTTCGTTTGAAACATTTTCCACACTGTTGGCAGGTAAAAGGCCTTTCTCCTGTATGAACTTTCGTGTGGAGTTTAAGGTTTCTATGCTGATGAAAACCCTTTCCACACTGAGGGCATGTGTAAGGCTTCTCCCCGGTGTGAATTTTCATGTGCCTATTGAGAATCCCTTTTTGAGTGAAACTTACTCCACACTGTTGGCTGGTGAAAGGGTTTTCTCCAGCGTGAATTCTCATGTGTACATTAAGCTTTTCATTTTGATCAAAACTTTTTCCACACTGATGGCATGTGTAAGGCTTTTCCCTAGTGTGAATTCTCATGTGGTACTTAAGGCTTCCTTTGTGGCTGAAACTTTTTCCACACTGTTGACAAGTAAAAGGCCTTTCTCCTGTATGAACTTTCATGTGGAGTTTAAGGTTTCCATGTTGATGAAAACCCTTTCCACACTGAGGGCATGTGTAAGGCTTCTCCCCAGTGTGAATTCTCATGTGGTACTTAAGGCTTCCTTTTCGGCTGAAACTTTTTCCACACTGTTGACAAGTAAAAGGCCTTTCTCCTGTATGAATTTTCATATGAATTTTAAAGTTTCCTTGATCAAAACTTTTTCCACACTGTGAGCACGTGTATGGTTTCTCTCCAGTGTGAATTCTCATGTGGACTTTAAGATTTCCATGCTGATCAAAACACTTTCCACACTGAGGGCATGAGTAAGGTTTCTCTCCAGTGTGAATTCTCATGTGCCTGTTAAGGCTTCCTTTTTGAGTAAAACTTAATCCACACTGCTGGCAAGTGAAAGGGCTTTCTCCGGTGTGTACTATCATGTGGTAATCAAGGTTTCCTTTTCGTTTGAAACGTTTTCCACACTGAGGGCATGAGTAAGGTTTCTCTCCAGTGTGAATTCTCATGTGCCTGTTAAGGCTTCCTTTTTGAGTAAAACTTAATCCACACTGTTGACAAGTAAAAGGCCTTTCTCCTGTATGAACTTTCATGTGGAGTTTAAGGTTTCTATGTTGATGAAAACCCTTTCCACACTGAGGGCATGTGTAAGGCTTCTCTCCAGTGTGAATTCGCATGTGGACCTTGAGGTTTCCTTGTTGATAAAAACTCTTTCCACACTGTTGGCAGGTGAAAGACTTCTCTCCAGTGTGAATTCTCATGTGAGTTTTGAGGTTTCTATGTTGAGTGAAAATCTTTCCACACTGAAAGCAGGGTAAACAACTTCTAGTTCCTATCACTCTTTTTCGTAAGGAAGTATTTTTAGTCTGTGAGCAATTAAAAGGTTTTTCTTCAGTCATGAAATCATGATGGCTCTCATACTGTTCTTTCTCTTCCATTTCATTCAGTACTTCATTCTCTTTAAATGATGTCAGGTCTAAGGCAAAAAACAGACATCAAAAACATTTTAAACAAGTAAAACATAACCAACAACATGGATTATACATCTTTATACACACTAAGCTACTGAAAGTGGTGTAGCATGTAATCTCAGAAACTTTTTTAAATATAATTTCAGCATTTTTTAACTGATCGTATTGGCCAGCCAATCCTGATCCTTTATTTTACACCAGATGTCACTAAAGAGTCGGGCAGTACATGGCGGTATATACCTTCAAGCAAGTTTGTTAACTGACATTAAAAGAAAAATGCGGCAACTCAAGAACCAGTGAGGTTTTTTTCTAGCATGTCACACATTCTAGCTTCCATGTTTAGCATATTTGATGCACACTTTTGTAACAAATCACTCAAGTCAGTTATATACTGTTTACGTTTATCTGCCATCAGACTATCCGAGACATTGTCAAAAAGCGTTACTATGGGTTGCATGTTGCTTCGGACTTAACTAAAAGAATGGCATTCTGACACAGCTTCATGCTTTCTAAACTTATTTCCACTTTTTTTAGATTTATTTTTGGCATTTTTGCCTTTATGATTGATGTGTTTTCAACTGTTAAAATCAGAGTTATTTTTTACAGTTTGTAATCGTCTAAAACAGTGGCCTCAAACTCAATTCCTGGAGGGCCACAGCTCTGCAGAGTTTAGCTCCAACCATCTCCAAATCACAACTGCTTGGAAGTTTCTAGTAATCCTGAAGACCTTTATTAGCTGGATCAGGTGTGTTTGATTAGGGTTGGAGCTAAACTGTGCAGAGCTGTGGCATTCCAGGAATTGAGTTTGAGACCAATCGATTAAAAGAAGAAAATCATATACACCTGGAATGGCTTGAGGGTAGGGCTGTGCGATATGATGATGTATCAGATAGACGAAATAAAAAGTCTGTCGTTTCATATTATGCTCTATCGTTTATTTCGTGGTGTCACAAAATACATTGCTTACGGCAATACTTTTTCATCATTTGGATGACTGCAATCTTACACGCCATCATGGTGCGTGAAGGGGAGACAGAACCAGGTGGAGAATGACCAGCCAGAGCTCGTTCCTAAACGAGGGACTACATCTGTAGCATGGACACGCGTTTTTAACCACTGCAGTTTTAAAACAACCGATTTTAAGCCGTTGAAACACAAACAACAGAGCTATATGCGTGCGCAGTCTCTGTTTCTGTGTGAGAGGAGCACACTTTATTTTGCCGCTTTATTGGATTTGAACGATTACATAAACACACTTGTATGCATCATAATCTTCAGCAAGTATCCTCATAATCACAGTGATTTAGGTCTTAAGGGAGAGTAAACAGCTGAAAATGAAAACGCATATGTAACAGTATATTGGATCCAGACTTAGGTCTTAAAGGGGAAGCTGTCCAATATTCGTCCTGTCGGCCATTTATATTAAACAAACAACAGTGATAGAAAATCTCTTATTGCTCTTGACTAAATCACTTTTGTAACTTTAATAAGAATAAATAAAATAAAATAATAATAATATTATTATAT
Organism: Onychostoma macrolepis; assembly: GCF_012432095.1. Taxonomy (NCBI): domain Eukaryota; kingdom Metazoa; phylum Chordata; class Actinopteri; order Cypriniformes; family Cyprinidae; genus Onychostoma; species Onychostoma macrolepis. The sequence goes on along the minus strand of NC_081158.1, from coordinate 5,964,324 downwards.
GTGTGTTTGTTTGTGTGTGTGTGAGTGTGTAGAATACACAATACATGTGTTAATTATATCTATCTACATAACGATCGAATACTGTTTATTTACTCATTTCGTGATATAAGATTTTGGTCATATCACCCACCCCTACTTGAGGGTTAGTAAATCATGGGGTAATTTAAATTTTTGGGTGAACTATGTCTTTAACTTAGTGATAGCTATTGGGATGTGAAGAGACTTTCTACCAGCATAACAAAAAAAATATCGTTTTTGAACCAAATAACCTACCCTGCCTTTAATCAAACACACCTGATTCAACACATCGGCTCAGTAATAGAGACTCCAAGACCAAACAGAGAAATTTCTAACATGGGGGAGTCAAGAAGATGGGCAACACTTTATTTCGATAGTCCACTTTAGACATTCTACTAACAGTAAGTAACTTTGCGATTACATGTCAACTAGCAGTCATTAGAATGTTAGTAGACTGCTTAATAACTTCTAACACTTTATTTTGATGGGTCCACAACATACTGACTATGAGAAACTTTGCAAGTATATGTCAACTTATTCTACTAACCCTAACCTAACAGTCTACTCTGAGAGTTAGTAGACATGTAGCAAATTAATGAGAATTAGTTGACATGTAGTTACAAAGTTACTGTGCATGCTGAACGTAAACAACGCTGATTACAATCTGGGGTACTCTCCAAAATGGCGGAAGACGGTAACTCGAGGAGAAGAATTGTCGAATAAATTGTGTGCAAAGATAACAATAATAACGATGTATTTATTCTCACTGCTTTGTAAAATTACGTTTGAACACTTGATGTCACATGGACTGTTTTACTGATGTCCTTGCTACGTTTCTGGACCTGGGAACATTGCAGTTGTGTTGCTGTCTTTGGAGGATCTGAGAGCTTTTGGATTTCAGCAAAAATATCTTAATTTGTGTTCTGAAGATGAACAAAGGTCTTACAGGTTTAGAACGACATGAGGGTGAGAAATTAATGACAGAATTTTCATGTTTGGGTGAACTAACCCTTTAAAGCTATGGAGCAACAGGATTAAAGTTAATCTATCTTAAATATAAAATAAATCCAGGATCAAAACGATGGTTTAAATATAAACCTGCTTATTTTTAAACAACATTTAAAGTTTGGTGCAACAGAATTACTAGATAAACCTTGATTTAATCTAGATATAAACTTAATCCTCATTGGTGCAATCCATCCTCAGGCACTTTATTTAATTTTGTACATTCTTATTATCTTCATCTCCATGTTTATTACTTTTTTGTCTTATACTTGTCTAAATTTTGCACAATCTATGGACCTGACTTACATTTCACTGCTTGTTATGCATCATATATATATATATAAAAAACCGAGTATGTGACAAATAAAATCTTGAATCTTGAAATATTGGCGGTGGGTCCAAAAAGTGTGGGGGACAGAATCGCCTGTTTCTTACAGTGCGTGGGACACCTGCTGCGCCCCTGACTGAAGTCAAAACACGGACGGAATTGGTGTTAGTGCAAGCGCCGCTTGCTGTAAGGTGGGACAGTTATGTTCACGATTTCTGATTTACTTAACGTTTACTGCATGAGCTTGGCTGTGATTGGATGATGATAGGTGTCGGTGATCATTCTCAGCCGAAGCCGAACAAAATGAAACACTGAAACAATACCAAACAAGATTTTTCGCATTTTTCCCCATCTATTTTGGCTTTTTGTTTTCTTTTTTTTCTTTTTTACAATTGCATAAATTAAATAGCCAAAATGTGGTTTTTACTGTTTTTCCTGCTTATCAAATAAAAAAATTGTTACAAAACAACAATTTAAAAATATTTACTTAACTCTGAACATTTTTTAACAGACATCATACCAACAAAGCACAATTTATCTTATAAGTTAGTAAAATTATATTTTTTGGCCATTTTTGAGACCCCCTTCTTGAATCAGGCATGCATGAGCTGTTGTAGGGTAATTATTATTTTCATGATTATTGTCTTACTTTTTTATTTTATTCTACAGAACAGTAAAACTACAATACTAACATTTATGAATGTTGTTGGAGTTGTTGCTTTTTATTTGGGCAGAAACCCGCAGGAGGATCTCAGTGCTTCTTTTTGTGGACAACAGATTTATAAATGATTCTCATTAGGAATTTGGAAAGATGTTTGTCGCACGTATCGCATTGTCACATGTCTTTAAAAAAATCATAAAAATGTTACTGAGCAACTGACGAATAACAGTGTTTCAGCACAGATCTTTGGACTTTGAACCCTGGTGCCGCGAGCTCATGCAGCGCTGTTCGAATACACGTTTGCTGCTTTAGTGCGCGCCTGTATTTGATCGTGTCACGTCATTGTTCGGTACATATTATTCAGTCGAACACCAAAAGAGCTTTTTTTGCTATTCTCGGCCGAACAATTTCAGTGCATCCTTAGAAGTCACGTATGCGACACATAAAAAAAGCCCAATATATGGGACAGTTGACAACCAACATTGTTGTGGACCTATTATGCTCATTTACAGGTTTATGATTTCGTTAAAGGATCTACTAAAATAGATTTACATGTTTTAATGTAAATAAAAAACAAACAAACATAAAATTTCATCACCCTAGAAACCAGGCATTTGAAAAGCCCAGTCTGCTCTGATTCTGACTCTGTTGTGATTGGTCAGCCGCTTAGCGCTTGTGTCGGACATGTAATGCCCCTTATATCATAACTGGCAAGTATCAGGTCTATAACTTATAACTATAATTTAGAACTGTGCCATTTCTCACATCACAGTAAAAATTGTGTCAATATACCAAACTGACCCGCATCAAACTACATGGTCCAGAAAGTAGTCATTAGCAAAACGGTGCTGAAGAATAGTTTTAAAAATTAATTTCAACCAGCGATTCTTCAGTTCCTCTTTTATTCGTATGTTCATGTATTGATGTTCTCCCTCCCAGTTAGGCCACGGTAGTGGCCTCTTAAAGATTTGATAAAGTATTCAAATAAGTTCCTTATCTTTGGGTGCATTACAATGATTTTCTAATCAAGAATATGATCAAGGCTGCATAGGTGGATGAGTTCAGGGAATCTGGCTGGTAAAATATAATGTTTAACTCTGAAATAGGATCTTCTCTAGACTGGAATACACTACACGACTTAAATTCTGTACAGACTTTAAAACACTTGGCATTATAGGCTTGCTGACTTTGTAAATAGTTACAGAAGAAAAGACGGACATCACACACTAAATGACTTCCAATCACAACAAACTAACGCTAACATTTTAAATAAAAATCACACGCATTGAGAATGAAAACCAACCTGTTTGTTCCTCGGCATCTTCTTGTTTGAGACTGAACACTTCTTCAATCCTGAAGTCTTCACTCTCCTCTTTAATAATCGCCATTTTCTCTGTTTGTACACTCTGTCATGATTAAGATGAGATTAACAAAGAAAAATAAATGCAAACAATCTTCTGTGAGCGTCTCAATCAGAGTGATGACTAAAAACAAGCAAACTCGCACTAAAATTAAACACCACACTTTAAATACAAAGTATCTATTTATTTAAATATTATTTATATTAATTTCATGACAATATATTCCGTTTTCATCAAAAACATTTTCGCTTTTTGTAATTGTAAAACTTGTTACACATGTTTGACGTCGTGTTTACAGTTTTGACAAGCAGGCGTCGAGCGATTAGAAACCGGTTCATTTCGCGGCGAAATGGGTTCAGTTTCGTTTTAAAAAGCTCCGTTTCTCCATCACTACTCACGGAATTCGTGTTTATTAAACTAATTAACCTTATATAGGGAGAGAAATGAGACACAACTTTATCTGTTACTCGTCTATGGATGCGCTTTACTTACACAAGACAACATTCTTTAATATTAAAGTATTACGGTGTGATCATAAACAATAGTTAATACATTTCATAGTTCACTACGGCTTGTAATGATTGAAATGCTTTGAATAAATGAAAACAAACCTATCCTCGGATCACAGACACAGCCTTACGACGTCACGCCGCCTTATGACGTCACGCCGCCGTACCAAAATAAAAGTCCTGTCCACACGAATCATGCTAATTCACATACAGAAAACACACACGTACAGGTCATAAGACACAGGGTTCATTCAAAGAACGGATAGCATTTTTCAAAAGCTTCTAAATGTAAGTGAGAAGTGCTCACAATTCATCTGCAAAGCATTTGTGACATTGTTTTAATCCAGAATGAAGGTATGATTCATATTACAGGATTGGAAAGAACTCTAAATATTAAAAAAATCTGTAAATCAAATTCAGAAGTGATCTAACTATTTTATTTATTTAAAACTGAATTTCTATAAAAATCCCATCTCAGTTTCTCCCCAGAAAATAAGGGCAACATTTTTAAAATTTGGTTAAAATATTAAAGTGCCTTTATATAAAGCACTACATTGATGGTGGGTTTAAAACAGTTTGACTGAATGAAAAACTTAAAGGCCCGGTTTCACAGACAGGGCTTAGACTAAGCCAGGATTAGGCCATAGTTCAATTAGGACATTTGAGTAATTTGTATAAACATGCCTTATTAAACACATTACTGGGGTGCATCCTGAGACAAAACAAAGGATCTGATATATTTTAAGATCAGTCAGTGCAAGTTTCTTTCAGTTGAAACAGCTCAGACTTACATTTTAGTCTGGGACTAGGTTTAAGCCTCGTCTGTGAAACCCGGGGGTATGCGTTTTTGTGTCTCTGCTGTTTTTAGTTGTATTCCTATGTGGAAGTGCTCTTGATGGCTGTCTTTCACCATTTCAATGCTTTTTGATGTTTTTCTTGTTTTGAATGGTTTAAAACGTGTCTAGAGACACAGCTTTGCTCATGTCAGGTCTGATCATTTCTTTTAGTTTGAAGTTGTTTAAAATTCTAAGTAGTTTTAAAGCTTGCCTTGAAGGTTTTAAGTTTGAAGGCGATAGATGGATAGATAGATAGATAGATAAGATAGACAGAAACTGGAAAGCACAATGGCATTAGTTATTTATGTTAGGGGAAAAAAAAAGAGCATTGCAGGTCATACCTGCTTACTTATTCAGTTTTTCATTTGAATAAATATTTAGTCATGATTAAACACTTGGTTTTTTTAAATGTGAAATTTTAAAGTTAATAACTTACATCTTTTTTAATATCAACTGACATTGAATTGTGATGGAACAAATCAAAATTCAACAAAAATTTTGTAATAAAATTTACGAAAAAATATAGGAACAACTGAAATCACATGTAAACAACAAAAAAAACAAAGCACTTCCTCTGTAATCCCTTATAATCATGTTAAGTGTTAGCAAAACAGAAGGACACAAACGGGAGCTTCCACAGAAGTGGTGTTTATTGCCAGCGGAACTGATGTAGAGTCAAACGGATGAGCAACGCAGACATAGCTGAGACAAGATTTTCGAGCTTTCCATTTTGATCAAAGCTCTTTCCACACTGAGGGCATGTATAAGGCTTCTCTCCAGTGTGAATTCTCATGTGCCTATTGAGAATACCTTCCTGAGTGAAACTTACTCCACACTGTTGGCAGGTGAAAGGATTTTCCCTAGTGTGAATCTTCATGTGAACTTTAAGGTTTACATGTTGATTGAAACTCTTTCCACACTGAGGGCATGTGTAAGGCTTCTCTCCAGTGTGAATTCTCATGTGCCTGTTAAGGTTTGTTTTTTGATTAAAGCTTTTTCCACACTGCTGGCAGGTAAAACGGTTTTCTTCTCTATGAATTTTCATGTGGGTTTTAAAATTTCCATGTCGATCAAAACATTTTCCACCCTGCAGGCACTTGTATGGCTTCTCTCCAGCGTGTATTCTCATGTGCCTATTGAGAACCACTTTTTGAGTGAAACTTAATCCACACTGCTGACAGGTGAAAGGGCTTTCTCCAGTGTGTACTCTCATATGGTAATTGAGGTTTACTTTTCGGTTGAAACTTTTCCCACACTGTTGGCAGGTAAAAGGGCTTTCTCCAGTGTGAATTCTCATGTGGGCTTTAAGGTTTCCATGTTGAGTGAAACTCTTTCCACACTGAAAGCAGGTTAAACAACTTCTAGTTCCTATTGCTTTTTTAACTCTTTTCCGTGAGGAAGCTTTTTTAGTCTGTGAGAAATTGAAAGACTTTTCTTCAGTCATGAAATCATGATGGTTCTCATACTGATCTTTCTCTTCCATTTCATTCAGAACTTCATTCTCCTCTTTAATTGCTGTCAGGTCTAGTACTAAAAAAAAAAACAGGAAAAAACAACAACATTTAAACATGTAAACCATTAAAACCAACAAAATGTGTTGTACAACCTCACATTCACTTAGCTACTGAAAGAGGTATTACATGTAATCTCAGACCATCTTTTAAATTTTGTTTCAGCATCTTTTAACTGATCGGTATGGGCTAGCCTAAGCTTGATCCCCTTTGATTCCCTTTCTAGCTTGTACTTATTTGAACAATGCCTGAAACTTGGTATTACGAGCACTTCCTGTGTCTGTTTGCCTCTTTAAGAAGAATCGCTTTATGTATTCCCCAATTGTAAATTGCTTTGGACAAAAGCTCAGTCTGCAAAATGACTAAATGTAAATGAGATCCTTTATTTCACGCCAGATGTCACACAAGTGTCACGCATTTGGATGATCCAGAAGAGGATTAGGAGAATGTCATATGGTCAGATGAAACTAAAATAGAACTTTTTGGTAAAAACTCAACTTGTCGTGTTTGGAGGAGAAAGAATGCTGAGTTGCATCCAAAGAACACCATACCTACTGTGAAGCATGGGGGTGGAAACATCATGCTTTGGGGCTGTTTTTCTGCAAAGGGACCAGGACGACTGATCCGTGTAAACGAAAGAATGAATGGGGCCATGTATCGTGAGATTTTGAGTGAAAACCTCCTTCCATCAGCAAGGGCATTGAAGATGAAACGTGGCTGGGTCTTTCAGCATGACAATGATCCCAAACACACCGCCCGAACAGCGAAGGGTGGCTTCGTAAGAAGCATTTCAAGGTCCTGGAGTGGCCCAGCCAGTCTCCAGATCTCAACCCCATCGAAAATCTTTGGAGTCCGTGTTGCCCAGCGACAGCCCCAAAACATTACTGCTCTAGAGGAGATCTGCATGGAGGAATGGGACAAAATACCAGCAACAGTGTGTGAAAACCTTGTGAAGACTTACAGAAAACGTTTGACCTCTGTCATTGCCAACAAAGGGTATATAACAAAGTATTGAGATGAAATTTTTTTATTGACCAAATACTTATTTTCCACCATAATTTGCAAATAAATTCTTTAAAAATCCTACAATGTGATTTTCTGGATTTTTTTTTCTCATTTTGTCTCTCATAGTTGAGGTATACCTATGATGAAAATTACAGGCCTCTCTCATCTTTTTAAGTGGGAGAACTTGCACAATTGGTGGCTGACTAAATACTTTTTTGCCCCACTGTATATTCTAGATTTAATGGGCCTCACTCATGAAACACGAGCAAAACTAATTTTTGTGTAAATCGTTCGTAAAGCTGTTCTAACGTAAATTTTCAGATTCATGAAAGTGTTCGTATTTTCAAAATGTTAGTTGGTACGAGAGAAATGTACACCTGCTCCTTACCACATGTAAGTGGTGTGTAAAACGTTCTGTGTTCTTTTTGGCAAACTGATGACACAGAATTTTGATGCACTGCCATTATAATGTTTTACAAGTTCGTTTGCTCCGGGGGGTTTTTTGTAGCTGAGAGTTGATAAACTGTTTAGCTTTGGATAGAACACAGCGCTTGTCACCGTCACTTTTTACCCAGCCGTCCAATCAATGGAGGAGGGGCGGGACAAATACTACACCGACCAATCATCCTACTTGTACAACAACTGAACAACAATAGAGAAGTTAATATTGCTGGTTACATTTACATTTAGTCATTTTGCAGACGCTTTTATCCAAAGCGACTTACAATTTGGGGAACACATAAAGCGATTCATCTTGAAGAGGCAATCCGACAAACGAAGTGCTTGTAACACCAAGTCTCAGGCATTGTTTAAATAAGTACAAGCTAGCAAGGGAAGGAATAAATAAGGAGAAAGAGTTTTTTTTTTTTTTTTTAGTTAATTGAATATTTGGTTACTGCTTTTTTATATTCAGTAATATTCTTCAAAATGAGATACTAGTAATACGTTACTGCTGTGGATATTCCTAATCATAGCAACCAAAGCGTCTCAGCTGGAAAAACGCTGTGCCACCAAAGCATAAAGTGCTGCCAGTTGGCCGTTTTCAGAAGAGCGCCTGGCATTTTTCAGCTGGCTAAAAATGCTTTGATGGACAAGTTAATTGAATATTTATTGTTAGGCATATGGCCTATTAGTCTTTTTTGCATTTATGCAATATATTGGAGCAAAACCTGAAAAAGTAGACAAGAATATTCCACTGCGTTCCTGGACAATTTGCGTAGCTGTAATTCATAGGCGGGGATTATGCTAATTGTGAATGAGCGTGCACGAGCGCCCTATTTACGAATGACTGGAATTCATTAACATACGCATGTTTAACTATCAAATAGAAAGTTTACGAAGCGTTTGTGAATCCGAGGAGAGTTTTCGGTAAGGTCTGTTTTACGTGCAAATTACTCAGAATTTACTCTTATATCTATGAATGTTTCATGAATGAGGCCCATTACATGTAAAGTAAAATTTTAAAAGTTTTTTGCTTTAATTTTGATGATTAGAGCTTACAGCTCATGAAAGTCAAAAATCCAGTATTTCAAAACATTAGAATATTTACATTTGAGTTTCATTAAATGACCATCCCTACAGTATAAATTCCGGGTATCTCTTGTTCTTTGAAACCACAATAATGTGCAATGTTCCAGAAGACCTGAAGATTGATACCTTCCTCAAAGAGGGTAAGTCACAGAAGGTCATTACTGAATGGGGAGGCTGTTCACAGAGTGCTGTATCAAAGCATATTAAAGCAGCACTATGTAACATTTGCTCACGGTTCCCCCATGTGGTTGATAAGCGCAATTGTCTGTTACTGGTGTCGTAAATACTGTCGCTGTATAAGCTTCCCCGTGGGCAAAAATGTATATATAAGACTTACAAATACATAAAAGACTTTTGTCTCCGTCCGTTTTGCAACCCGTTGCCTCTTTCAGCTTGCACCACCGAGTGTAAAATATGACGAGTAAAATATGTGACGTAACCTGTAAAGCAGGTCGCACTTCCACTGGCAGGGGCTGTGTGTACCTACCCGAACGCCAAACTTACAGAGTGTGGTTTTAGCCGCTGTGGGGCGACATAGTGCTGCTTTAAATGTGAAGTTGACTGGAAGCAAGAAATTGGGTTGAGCAACAAAGTCATCTTTTCAGATAAAAGTAAATTTTGCATTTTGTTTGGAAATCAAGGTCTAGAGTGGCACAGAATGCAAGCTGCTTGAAGTCCAATATGAAGTTTCTGAAGTCAATGATGCTTTGGGGTGCCGTGACGTCTGCTGGTGTTGGCCCATTGTGTTTTATCAAGTTCAAAGTCAATGTAGCTGTCTACCAAGAGATTTTAGAGCACTTTATGCTTCCAATCTGCTGACAAGCTTTATGGAGATGCGGATTTCCTTTTCCAGGCGCTTTTACTAAAAACTCACTTTAAACCACCATCGAGTGTTTAATAACTTCCAATTACGATCTAATGTGTTTTGGCCATACAATGTTGCTGAATTGTTATTTATAGCCTTTTATATCAAGCTGATTGTTATACTTGTGTAGTCTTTCTCATTTAAATACCCTGAATTGTTATGAAAATAGGCAGAATCACATGAACATCACATACAAATCATTTACTATTGTAATCGTGTTTATTAGCTTCATGTTTCATCTGTAGAAATGTTTTCCTGGGGATCTTATGAACAGAACTGAACGCGGAAGAGTGGAGACAGGGCGGGTTATGAACACATACTATGAGTGACATATGAGCAGCGAATGAGCTTCCGAGTCAGAACAGCGATTGCGGAAGAGAAAACACAGGCAGGCAGCACTGGAAGCAGCTAATGTTCATCAATAAATAAGTGAAAAATAAAAAGAAATGATGATTTCTGAGCTATGCGTTTTAAAATGAAAATGCACTAGTATAGACGTAGCCAAAAAGATGTAGAAAATGAAAACTATTTTAAGTTTATTAAAACTATTTGCACTGATTTATTGTGTCGGTTAAATTTTGTTCCTTTGTACAGTGGCTCAGGGGATGAGTCTTTGGTTTTATTTTTTTAGCTTGTTAACTTTTAAACTGACTCAAAGTTGTTGTTGTTTTTTTTTTTTAAATAATGTAATCTTGGTCAAATTGATTTCATGAAATTGGTATCGAAAAAAGTATTGTTCAGGAACTGTTATCGAAGTCAAGGTCCATTCACACGGGGCGTCAGCATCAATGCCTCTCGTTTACTTTGAATGGAGTGACGTCAAGCGTTGCCGAACTGAGTTAGACGCGTTAGAACTAAGGCTTCTATACAACGATCTGTCATGCCGCATCAAAGAGCACCAAACCAGCATGTATTGTCTGAATTTCCTGGAAAAATGTAATGATTTGTTCGGTACGCATTTGTACCGAACTGAAAGAGCCGTAGGGGAGAGTGGGGTAAGGTGAGCCACTTTTTACTTATGTGGTCCTCAAGATAAGGAAAAATAACGTACAAAGTATCTAAAGTAATTTCAGGATGTTTTCTATCATTTTAAATGATCAGAATGTATCAAATGACAAAGGGTTCTAAAAACATGTCTTATAAAAAAAGTGTTCCTGTGGCTCAATTTAGCCGAGTCAGTGGGTAAGATGAACCATCTGGGTGTAAACTGACCATCTGACTGAATCTGATTCAAACCCATGTTAAATTTTAAAAGATAATTTACCTATTTTAAAAACTAATTTAATAATCAAATTTCCTTTTTCAAACAGTCTTTATTTTCTTAAAGCTAACATAAACAACATAATCAGAATCAGAAAGAGCTTTAATTTAGGGATGCGCCAAATTTTCGGCCGGCGAAAATGGCATTTTTGGTTTTCGGCCGAAGGGGTAAAATGGCCGAAAATAAAAGGCGAAAAAACATATATTTTTATATAACAATAACAACAACAACGACAATAACAAAAGTAATATATGGCGCACATCACCGCACCACCCGGCAGTGTTCAGCGCGCAGGTTTCACTCTCCTCGTCACTGCACGGTTTGACGCGCCGCTCAATTTTCCGCTCTATGAATGTGCGTTCCATGCTCACCGGAAAAGCAAAGTCCGCTCAAATAACGCGCCGACAGGAAACTTATGTATGTAGGTTACTTGTTCCTGTTTGCAGTAGTGTGCTGTAACATGGCAACGCTGGTAAAATGACGCTATGCTCTGCTCACATGCTCCGATAATAGCAGCTTTGTAGGATAATACATTATTTGGATAATTAGTTTAAAAACAGTTATATATGATTCTGTTGCACGGAACTGAATAAAAATAATATATTGATATTTAATATTAAGCTAATGCTTTACAATAAGGTTCCATTAATGTCAATTAATGTATTAAACAAACAAACAAACAAACAATGAACAATACATTTATAACAGTATTTACTAATCTTTCTTAATGTTAGTTAACGAAGAATAGTTGTTCACTGTTCATGTTAATTCAGAGTGCATTAACTGTTAACAAGCACAACTGTTGATTTTCATAATACATTAGTAAATTCTGAAATTAACATTATTAACTAAGATTAATAAATGCTGAAGTTGTTCATTCTCATGTTTACTAAAGTAGTTAACTGATGAACTATATTGTAAAGTGTTATTCATATTAATATAAATTCTGTCCAATTTTATTCTTACTTTCAGTAAAAGTATGGTTATTTTATTGGCTTTTGTATTTACACGGGGAGAAGCGTGTAATCTCGCGAGAACCACGTTTTGTGTACAGCACAGGGGAAACCATGTGAACAAGTAAATTGTATCTGTTTTGATTAAAATGGTGCGTTCGTGTCGATACCCGGGATGTTTAAATAAGGCGTTTTGTTTTGCTGTGTTCGTCATGCACTCTCTTCCCGAATCTTATGTTCGCCTTTCGTTACGCCTACGTCATACGCTCGACCGCCTTGTTGTGAACGCGCTTGCTTGAGCGACAGGAAGCTGCACATTTCAGTTTATAAAGTTTTAAAAATCGACATTTTCCTTAAACTAACGCATCGTTTCGCTTCAGAAGGCCTTTATTAGCACCCCGGAGCCGTGTGGAGTAGTTTTATGATGGATGGATACTTTTTTTTCGAAATCAGAAACAGGGGCACCATTCACTGCAGTTATACAGATTGGAACAGACAGGACAATGTGGAATATAACTCCGAATGTGTTCATCTGAAAGAGGAATGTCAGACATGCCTAGGATGCCCTGAGGGTGAGTAAATCTTTGGCTAATTTTCATTTTTGGGTGAACTATCCATTTAATGCAGATGTGTTATATGGCGAAGCTACATCACGGAAGTAACAGCTGGACTACAGACGAGTCGTTTCAGACTGAGGTTTATACACTACTAGACTTTCGTGTAAATCCAATCATAAACTCATGCCAACATTTTAATAAGAATCAAATGCATTGAGAATTAAAACCAACCTGTTTGTTCCTCTAAATCTTCTTGTTTGAGACTGAATACTTCTTCAATCCTGAAGTCTTCAGTCTCCTCTTTAATAAACGACATGTTTCTGTGTTTGGACTCTGTCATGATTAAGAAGGGAATAATTAATGGATAAAAAAATTAATTGAAACTAAATCTGTAAGTGTGTCTCAATCAGCTCCTTAGACAAGTACTAATCAGCGCAAGACAAACAAACCGCACAAAACAAGCATTACAAAACCAAATAACACTAATAATATAGAAAGTCTATATTCACTTATGCTTTATGCTTCTTATTGTATGACCATATATTCCGCGTTTTTATGCAAACACTTGCAGGGTTTGTTTTCTATGGAGGACGAGAAATGACTTTAGTATAAATAAATGAATAAATACATTAAAAATTTTTTAGAAATACTTGAAATAAGTATAGAAATACATAAATAAATGCAGATATGCATGAATGAATAAATTGTCAAAAATGTCATTTTTAATTGTACTATTTTTGTACCATTTGTGTTATACATTTATTTACGCATTTCTATATTTATTTATGCATTTCTACATTTATTTATTTCTGTGTCCGTATGTTAATAAGGTAGGCGGTTCTCAATACAGGATTGGTTAAACAGGATCGTTATCGTTACGGCTGTGGATACTACCATTGCTAATGATTTGTGTTTAATAGCAAGAGATGTAGATCATGCACCAAGCGACTACCTTCTGTTTCGTGTGGAACGTGTAGTCAATGAATTAGTTATCATCTCAGTGCTGATATGGATATAGACCTTGATTCAGTTGTGTTCGCCGGTCTGCAAGACGCAGCAGGCCAGCTTCACATGCGCTCGAAACACTGCGGTCAGCCAGGTCTTGAAAATACACGGTCAAGCCAGCCGCACTTTTGTTTTGTTTTTTTGCGTGTCACTTACGATATATGGGTGCTGGGAGCCAGAGGCGTCATGCCCATTCAAAAGTGAGGGGCACGTATATGAAGGTAAAATGGCGTCAAAAAGATCTGCATGCGCAGGGTAAGATTTGTGAAAGTGTACATAAGATAGCGAGCGTAAATTAATTTTGCATTTGCAAGAAAAGAGTTGTAAAAGTGCAAATTGCATTTTAAGCGTATGAAAAAAAGATTTGCAGCCTTTTACTGTTTTTTGTAAGTGTATATCATGTTTTGTGAAACTGCAACTTCATGCTAAGGCAAAATAAATATGATCTGTATTCTTCTGAATTTCATTTTTCCGCGCTTACACTTTTGGCACTCTTGTATTGCCCAAATACAGCCAAAAGTATTGCAAGCCTGTGCACAGCGTTTTGCAAGTAAAAACAACCTTATCAAGAACTGCAAAACGGATTGACTGCGTAAAACCAATATGTGTGTGTAGAAAAAAAAAATCGTTGCAACCGTCTAAATGACTTCTTGCGTGCATAGAGCAAAATGTTCCCCAAATAACCCGCTATGTACGTCTGCGTCTTTGCGCTTGCAGTTTTGGCACGATTCTCTCACTGATTTCAGATTTGCAAGCGCGAGTGGAAGGCGGGACCTTCTTCTTTCAGCCAATCAAATGAGGCTCTTGCTGACTCTCGATTTACTCTTATCTGATTGGTTCAATAAACACTCCAGATGTGAGAACACATCTTTATTTTTAATTTGACTCAGCGTCATTCTTATTGTGGGGATGGTATTTTTAATGCACAGATACATATTAAAAAATAAATAAATACAATAAAATAAAATAATAAAACAAAAAGCAATGAACGCAAAAATCGCATAGTTTAATAGCGATTTGTCTCCAGATTTGATTGTAATGCAAAAACTGACACTTCAAACCAAATCAACATTTAAAAAACTACAACTACTTTGACAAAATATAGTCTTTAATAATGTCTAAATATATGCATCTAAATGAAAAACCAAATGCAAAATAACTATGTCTGAATCAAATATTCCCAGAAACCATGAAATACACAGTAATGTTGATTTTTTAAATGGTTATACATCCATATAGTGGTTTCACATGGCATTACAGATGGTAAATGCATGATTTAGGGGTAAATATTTAGTACAGTAAAATCTCCTTTAAATACATGTTAAAGGAAAAACAAAAATCTGGCATCAACCCTGATCAGGAGACATGGTGAAATTATGCATAGTAGTGCAGATACTTTCAGTAGCATCAAGATTACAAACTAATATCATATGGTCTGCTGAAGAGGAGGATGATTAGGATAAATAGAGTGAATACACAGAAATGTAATTTCCTAATATTAGCTCGAAATTCAAAATGAACACATGGTAGTCAGCCTAATGGTAGCCTACACAGCTTATAAAGGATCATGCTTTTTTTGTTTTATTTTATTGTATTATTAATTATTAATTGATTTTTTTTTTTTAATATGTATCTGTGCATTAAAAATACCATCCCCACAATAAGAATGACGCTGAGTCAAATTAAAAATAAAGATGTGTTCTCACGTCTGGAGTGTTTATTGAACCAATCAGATAAGAGTAAATCGAGAGTCAGCAAGAGCCTCATTTGATTGGCTGAAAGAAGAAGGTCCCGCCTTCCACTCGCGCTTGCAAATCTGAAATCAGCGAGAGAATCGTGCCAAAACTGCAAGCGCAAAGACGCAGACGTACATAGCGGGTTATTTGGGGAACATTTTGCTCTATGCACGCAAGAAGTCAGTCAAGTCAAGTCAAGTTGAGCTTTATTGTCATTTCGCTACATGCGGGGGCATACAGCGGAACGAAATGTCGTGCCTCACAGGACCACGGTGCTACATAAATACAGGCATACAACAATGGAGTAAGACAATATAAACCTATACACAACTATCCTACTGATAGATTTTGACTATAAATATACTATCTATAAAAAGTACCTATACAAACTAAAAAATACAAACTATACGAATGCTTCAGATAAATACTGTACATGTGCAAGGAGAAACATTGAGTTCAAGCAGCTGGCTGGGGAACAGTGCAGGAGGATTTGTAGTGCATGAGCATGTAAACATACATATATTACTGAGTTCTTTTTGTGGGATTTGTGTACACACAGCAGTGTGTGTGAAAAGTGACTAGTGCATAGAGGAGGAGAGTGTGCTACTACAGGTGGTTTGTACAGGCCCACTCACCTGTGTGTAGCACACTTCGAATTGCACGTTACATGTTACAGGAGGTAGGGGTTTGTATGGGGGTTCAGAGAGGCGGGGTGATTTGAGTTCAGGGCTCTCACAGCCTGGGGAAAAAGCTGTTGAGCAGTCTGGCAGAGCGGGCTCTGATGCTCCGGTACCGTCTTCCTGATGGTAGGAGCTGGAAGAGACTGTGGGAGGGTGTGTGGAGTCCTTCACAATGCTATTGGCTTTGCTGGAGCATCGTGTGAGGAAAATATCCAGGATGGAGGGGAGAGGGGCAACGATGAGCCTTGCAGCGGTGTTCACTGTCTGCTGGAGGGTCTTGCGGTCTGCTGCAGTACAGTTCCCGTACCAGACAGTGATGCAGCTGGTCAGCACACTCTCAATGGTGCCCCTGTAGAAAGTGGTGAGGATGGGTAGAGGGAGACTTGCTCTTTTCAGCCGGCGGAGGAAGTGTAGGCACTGTTGTGCCTTCTTGGAGAGTGACATGGTGTTGGTGGACCAGGTGAGATCCTCTGTGATGTGCACCCCCAGGAATTTAGTGCTGCTGACTCTCTCCACAGTCGAGCTGTCGATGGTCAGTGGGGGGTGATCAACGGAGTTTCTCTTGAAGTCCATCACAACCTCCTTTGTCTTACTCACATTGAGGGACAGGTTGTTAGTGCCACACCATTCAGCCAGCTGTGCCACTTCCTCTCTGTAGTGCGTTTCATCGTTGTTGCTGATGAGACCTACCACTGTTGTGTCGTCAGCAAACTTGATGATGTGGTTGGAGCTGGACTTGGCAGTGCAGTCGTGGGTCAGCAGCGTGAAGAGCAGCGGGCTGAGCACACAGCCTTGTGGGGCACCTGTGTTCAGTGTGGTAGTGCTCGAGGTGTTGTGGCCAACACGGACTGACTGAGGTCTTCCGGTTAGAAAGTCCAGGATCCAATTGCAGAGGGAATTGTTAAGGCCCAGCAGGTTGAGTTTATTTATGAGCTGTTGTGGGATTATTGTGTTGAATGCCGAGCTGAAGTCAATGAACAGCATTCTAACATAAGTGTCTTTGTTTTCTAGGTGGGTAAGAGCTAGGTGGAGAGTGGAGGAAATTGCATCGTCCGTAGAGCGGTTCGGACGGTATGCAAACTGGAGCGGATCGAGTGTGTTGGGGAGGCTGGTTTTGATGTTGTGCATGACTAACCTCTCAAAGCACTTCATTATGATTGAGTCAGTGCTATGGGACGGTAGTCATTTAGACAGGACACAGGTGATTTCTTTGGTACCGGTATGATTGTTGTGGATTTGAGACATGTGGGGACGACTGCCTGGCTCAGCGAGGTGTTGAAGATATCTGTTAGGACATCTGTCAGCTGTGCAGCACAGTCTTTCAGTACACGGCCAGGTATGTTGTCGGGACCCGCAGCCTTGCGTGGGTTGATCCTAGATAGGGACTTCCTTACGTCGGCTGGAGACAGACAGAGCGCCTGGTCGTTGGGAGGTGTGGGCAGTTTTTGTGCAGGTGTGTCATTCTGCATTTCAAACCGTGAGTAAAAGTGGTTGAGTGTATCTGGGAGGGATGTGTCGTCATCACAGGCCTGTGGCGGGGGCTTGTAGTCTGTGATGGTCTGAATAGCTTGCCACAGGCTCCGTGTGTCACTGCTGTCTGTGAAGTGATTGTTGATTTTTTGAGCATATGACCGTTTAGCATTTTTGATGCTGAGGGACAGATTGGCTCTTGCTGTTTTGAGGGCTGCTTTATCTCCTGATCTGAATGCTTCATCTCTGGACTTTAGCAGCCCACGAACCTCTGCTGTCATCCATGGCTTCTGGTTGGCGCGTGTGGTGATGGTCTTGGTGACTGTCACATCATCAGTGCACTTTTGGATGTAAGCAGTCACAGTTTCAGTGTACTCCTGCAGGTCTGTGTGGTTGTTGTAGGTGGCCGCCTCTTTGAACATGTTCCAGTCTGTGTCCTGGAAGCAGTCCTGCAGTGCTGAGGTGGCATTGTTTGGCCATACCTTGATCTGTTTGTGAACCGGTTTGGCCAGTTTCAGAAGTGGTCTGTATGCTGGGATTAGCATAACAGAGATGTGGTCCAGTACCCGAGGTGGGGGCGGGTTCAGCTTTGTATGCGCTCTTAACTGTTGTGTAAACAAAGTCCAGTGTGTTATTTCTTGTTGCAAAGTTCACATGTTGGTAGAACTTTGGCAAAACTGTCTTTAGGTTTGCGTGGTTGAAGTCACCGGCTATGATGAAAAAGCCGTCGGGGTTATTTGTTTGTTGTTCGCTGATGGCGCTGTACAGCTCATGAGCGCGTCCTTTGCGTTTGCGCACAGTGGGATGTATACCGCGACAATAACAATGGCCGTGAACTCCCGGCAGATAGAACGGTCGACACTTCACAAACATAAACTCCACCAGCGATGAACAGTGTTTTGTCACTACCCCAGCATTGTTACACCATTCTTTGTTGACGTACACACACAAGCCACCGCCGCGAGTCTTACCAGACAGTGATGAATCTCTGTCCGCGGTAGCAAGTTAGTCCGTGCAGCTGAATGGCGGAGTCCGGGATGTTGTCGTTCAGCCATGTTTCAGTGAAAACAAACACACAACAATCCTTTGTCTCATGCTGTGTTGATCGACTGAGTTGAATTAAGTCCAGTTTGTTTTCCAGAGAGCGAACGTTTGAGAGCATGAGTGTTGGAAGAGCCGGTCTTGTGGGGTTTTCCCTCAGCCTAGCTCAGATACCTCCGCGCTAGCGCTTCCGTCCTCTCTCACACCGCTTGCGACGCCGCCTTGTGCGGGTAGCGACAGTAGGCGAGGCCGCGGTCTCGAGGTCTGGGTTCAGCAGTAAACAGAGGCCTCGTAGCTTCTCAGTAGCCGCCGGCGAGAGTTGGTCTTTGTATGCGTTGCCGATATCCAAAAGTCTTTGGCGAACATATATGAGTTTAGGAGTGATTTCCTTATGAACTAGCGGTAAATTTACACTATTTGGAGACAAACAGACGACATTAAAAAGACAAAAAAGCACCGTCTTTGGGACCTGGAGCAGCCGCTGCGTCTGATCGCGCCGCCATCTTGGATCTTAGTAATTTAGACAGTCGCAACGATTTTTTTTCTACACACACATATTGGTTTTACGCAGTCAATCCGTTTTGCAGTTCTTGATAAGGTTGTTTTTACTTGCAAAACGCTGTGCACAGGCTTGCAATACTTTTGGCTGTATTTGGGCGAAACAAGAGTGCCAAAAGTGTAAGCGCGGAAAAATGAAAGTCAGAAGAATACAGATCATATTTATTTTGCCTTAGCATGAAGTTGCAGTTTCACAAAACATGATATACACTTACAAAAAACAGTAAAAGGCTGCAAATCTTTTTTTCTTACGCTTGAAATGCAATTTGCACTTTTACAACTCTTTTCTTGCGAATGCAAAATTAATTTACGCTTGCTATCTTATGTACACTTTCACAAATCTTACCCTGCGCATGCAAATCTTTTTGACGTCATTTTACCTTCATACACGTACCCCCTCAGATTTTTGAGCCAAGTGGATTTTGAATGCAGCTTCCAAAAGACAAAAAATAGCCGATTATTATTTTCTATATTTAATACAATCACACCGGCGTGATTAGATCGTTCAGTGCGTCTATCATCAGCTGCTAAATTCAAATTGTTTGCTGGCTGGTGCCGAATCAGATACAGACACGTTTGTAAAGCACTGCGCATTATAACCAATCACACACGATTCTGTTGAGCTTGAATGCAATGACCAATCAGAGGCGTTCAGATGAGTCATCGCTAAAATGCCGGTGTTTTCTTCACTCGCTCACTGACTGAATAGCCTACCTCTTTCTGGCGAATTCTCTCGTCAGAAACAACAAAGTGCAAATGTGTGTATGAATATGTAAGTAAGATATTCATTTCATAGTGTAAACAGCTTCAGTGATTTTAATAGGAGTTTTTGAACTCTGTACAGAAAGAGATCAAAGAACATTTTCACTGATAGTCTAATGAAAGTGTTATGATTAGTAGCCTAACTTGCAATGTTTTTATTCACATTAACTTTCAATGTTAAATTCACATGAAATATAAAGTCAGTCGTATTAAAATATGTTATGGCATGACACCCATATCTGTTAATTAAGTAAACAGACAGGTTTTTATGCAATAGATTACATTATTAGGTTACTTTGACCATCACCCACTAGATCAACTAACATGATCTATAAAGGTGAGAATCAATCGAACTGCTATCTCTTGGTTGTTCTGACTGGTTTGCCTAGTTGACCAATCCTGCATTGAGAGAGGTTAGGATCGCCTACCTTATTAACATACGGACACAGAAATATAGAAATAAATAAATGTAAAAATGCAGAAATAAATGTAGTATAACACAAATGGCACAAAAATAGTATTAAAAATTACTTTTGACAAAATAATTTATTCATTTATGCATATCTGCATTTATTTCAGCATTTAATTATTTCTTGATTTATTTGTTCATTTATTTATGTATTTCTATATTTATTTATTCATGTATTTATGCATTTCTACACTTATTCATTTACTTCAGTAATTTCTCGTCCTCCATAGTTTTCTACATGTTTGTGTTGTTCACTGTTTTAACCAGCGCTGATTCAATCAAAACAAGCATTTTGCTACAAAATAGACTCGGTTTAGTTGTTAAAGAGCTCCGTTTCTCCATCACTTCTTGTTAGGGAGCGAGTTCATGTTTACAATCAAGTGCTTCTCGACACAACTTTACTGTTACTCGTCCGCAGATGCGCTTAACTTACACAAAGTAATGTTTTTTTTATCGTTAGGTAAAGTATTACGGCGTTACATTAAATAATAGTTTATTCATTTAACAGTTTCCTATAAAATAAACTGGTTAAGATAAGATTTTAACACTTAAGATGATTAAAAACACAAACCTCTCTGCAGCAGAGTCACAGACGCACGGAGCGCGGCGCAGACTTGTGACGTCAGGGCGTCAAACCAAAATAAAAGTCTTGTCCACACCATTATAGAAATTCACACACGCACAAAAAAGCATTAAATTCATAATACCAACTTCGAAGCATTTGTGATATAGTTTAAATCCATAATGAAGTTTAAAGGAAAGCACTATCAGAGTGATCTACTTTATTTATTTAAAACTGAATCCCTATATAAATATATGTTAACTTAACCAAAGCATGAACATATGTGTGTGTGTGTGTGTGTGTTTTTGACCAAATGGAAAACATCTTAAGTGTGCATAAATGTTGTGATATTACTGAAGTTATTGTTTTGAGAACTAAATACCTAGAATATCCAATGAGAGGTGTGGGAGACCCAGAATTGTGTCTTCAGCAGATTCTAGATGAAACTGTGGCGCTGACTAAAGCTGTGAAACGCTGTGGTTTGATGCAGATTTCAGGAGGCCGTCCTTACAGGCGAAGACAAAGCAAACAAAGCACTCGAAGGATGTCAGCAGTTATAGAAACGCTCAGGTTCGTCAGCAGATCTACAGACTCGTTATCACACAGATCATGGAAAGTCACAGCTTCAGCCGCTGCATTCACATTCAACTCAGCAACAATCACACAAATGAGACTGAAACATCAACAGACAACAGTCTCATTTAGCATGATTTGTATTCACTCACACAGCTAAAGCAAAAGAGATTCATTACAAATCCAAAATTATACTTTGCAAGAGCGTGTAAAATTCAGACCATGTGACTGATAACATGCTGATTTATGATGGAAGGAACAACCCTAGCTAAGATAATAGCCTATCTAATTGGTCAAGACACCAGATGGGATGTGTCCAAAAGCCGAGTTTAAAACCTCAGGACACCATCAAATCTCCCCTTCTTCTCTCTCATCCTTCTTCTTCTCGCCACCGCGTTTTGACGCTGTTTTAGCGCTCTTTGAGCGTGCTCTGGCCTACAGGCCAGTGGCTACTTAACACCACGATGAGAAGAATGACACACACAGATTTATTATTTTGCACTCCTGACATAAATTCACTGCAACAATGTTTTATCAAAACAGTGGTCAAATATCGAAGCTAGAGTCTTTACTCTTTCTACTGATTCACAGTCTGTCCAGATCAAGTAAGAGTGTGATGTTTTAACGCGCTGTTAAAGTGAAAAATCATTAATCTGGGGCCGTCGCCGATCTTTGACCGCTAATTAATTATGATTTTACTCATTTTGTCTGAAGCATAGTTTACATGGTGAATGCTATTGCTAACGGCAAAACTACGGAGCCCCAGACATGACATGTGGGGGGAAAAATTATATTGTTTCCACAAATGAACAAATCGAAGTTTTACAAATTTGTGTTAATGATCATTTAAAATAAATGGGAATATTGCTTTGTTTTTTATTTATTTATGTTACTTTATTTATTTTTGGAAGATTATTAGACTATTATGGCTGGGGTTCTGTAGGAAGAATTGAAACATTTATAATTAAATAAATATATTTCAATAATTCTCCAAACTGCATTTATTATTTCACCCTATAATTTTTAAATGTGGCAAATCTATTTGCTCAGTTTAGTTTGAAAGAAGCAACCTCTTATGTTGTATGTCATTTTAGCCGTATGTCTAAAGTTGCTTCTCTGTCTAGATGTTTTTAATTTCAAAGCTCACAATATTGTAACAGCAATACTATTTTTTTATTCTCATTTTCATGTGTCATTTTGATTCTTACAAGAATGAATGAAATGGTGGGAGTAAGTTTTTACATACTTTTGTGTGTATTCACGTTTGTCCAGATAGACATCTTCTGTGTTGAAAGGCCACTCCTTGTTATACTGAGAGTTAATTGTGGGATTTAAATTGTGTAATCTGTTCAGTTGTATTTCTGAATAACTGTATCTAGACTTTCAAGAAAACAAGGAGGTATTGGGCAACACGGTCAGTGCTGGGAAGGTTACTTTGGAAAAGTAATAGGTTATAGATTACAAGTTACACTATTTAAAATGTAATAGAAGTGTAACTATTTCAATTACTTTATTAAAGTAATGTAACTGATTACATTTGATTACTTTTCAAAATTTCTAACTGTTTTCAACTGTTAATCATTTTAAAACATTTAAAGCGGGCAGGTTTAACCTTACAGTACTCAACACTTATTACTGTCAGACTTTCAAAATCCTTCATAACTTGAATTACGATAATAATCATTTCATTTTAAATCACAGCTAGTACAGTATCTTCAAAGACTTCAGTACCTCTTCTTACTTTGAGATCGTTCTGAGGTCAAATACTGATTTAAAATCATAACAAGAAACTGTTATGAACTATAAACGAGGCCCCAGGACTGTAAAATAAAGTACTACCCATGATTTAATTAAAATGAAGTGACAAATTAGTATGTCAAGACATAGAAACAGTCAAATAGAAACGTCAAGACAGAGAAGCAACTTTCGAAATAAGACGTTGTTTCTTTCAAACTTAAATAACCAAACTAAACTAACAGATTTGACAATAGCTCAGTTTGGTTAGGTTTGAAAGAAACAACCTCTTATAACTAAAGCTGCTTCTCTGTCTCGATCTTTTGAATTTCAAAACTCACAACATTGTGACGGAAATACTGAAGGCTCTGAGCAAGAAAGTGAGGTTAATAGTAAAAAGTGCAATTTGTCACAAAGCGCCCTCTGCAGGCATTTTTTCCCCAATCTAATTTTAAAAAAATCCCACCAGAAATCACAAAAAATTGCATAAATTGTTAGATTTTATTTTATCGAAGATAAAAAATAAATAAATAAATAATTGGGATCACACCTGAGACCTCTGTGCCCAAATTTGTCCACAAAGGACCAATTAAGGGCTGCTATACGGAACATTATGAAGCTGCAGACTCGGAGCCTGCTGCATCCACAGTCCCGCACCCAGAGTCCCGCATTCTCAGACCCCTCGTTTTTCGAGACAGCGCCTCCTATCAAATTGGATCGAAAACACATGGATAAACACGTGAATAACCGAAACGTGAGTATCGTCAATCTTAAAATGATTTCGTCAAAATTATTTCTTTTTTAATCAAACTACTTTAAAGCTCATCGATACACCAACATATGAACAGTCTATTTAATATTTGTAATGATAGTTTGTAACAAAATTTGAGCCGTTAATGTATGTTTTTTCGCCTTTTTCCCCGAAAATATTTTGATAGCTAACGTTAACCTTGGACTTTTGTAGACAAGCCATTGTAAAAAATATTAAAATTAGTTGACATTAAAGTAGACCAATTAAATACATTAAGTGTGTTAATATCAAAGAATTTCATCATTAATTATTTAATCAGATTTACCTTTTTTTAATTACCGGACCCTTTCTCCTAAAACTATAAATTGAACAAATTAATGCCGAAGTAATTATTTTACCTTATGCATTTACATTACATTTTACATTTATTCATTTAGCAGACGCTTTTATCCAAAGCGACTTATAAATGAGGAGGTTTTTTGAATGCAATTGAAGACGAAAATAAAGTCACTAACACAATTCTTTCTTCCTTTTTTCTTTGCTTTCTCCTGTTTACGGCAAGATGACAGTGATTAAGGCGATCGTTAAATAAAGTACAGAATTGTTTATTATTGGTGTTTTGTCTATTATTTGAGTTTTGCTTCACATTCAAAATATCAAAAAACAGGTTTTGTAATGTTAGCATGGTATAATGTTAATTAGACCATTATATGTTGAACTGAAAGAAAAAATGGAATTTGAAACATTGTACAAAACAAACATTGTAGCAATATAATATCACATAATATTTTTCAGAAGATAGTTCAATCTGTATGTGTATCCGTTACATCAATAATTTCCTTTCAATTACACCCACGCTCAAAAAATAAATACTGGGTAATTAGTTAGTTTGAGAACACAATGATTTTTTTTTTTTGCCACATGCATTAAGCAGGGAACGCAAATATTTATTTGGATAACTTTAAATAAAAAGAGACCGTAATACTGCATTCTAATGTTTTCAATGGCATCTGGGTGCGGTTGGATAAGGGTGTTATACGATCTTCCGAACAGCAGGAGGCGCTGTCTCGAAAAACGAGGGGTCTGAGAATGCGGGACTCTGGGTGCGGGACTGTGGATGCAGCAGGCTCCGAGTCTGCAGCTTCATAATGTTGGCTATACGACGGATGCTTGAGGGTTAATAATGTAGACGGTCTGCCGATTTGAGAAAAAAAATCTGATTTGCCTGCGGTCTTAACACTGCCTTAGAGACAAGTGTAAGGTTTTATCCTTTATTTATAATTTTAGCTTTTAGGGAATCAAATTGTAGAAATTTCGTAGAAATTTTGATCTGATTAATTGATATTAATCAAAATGTATAATTTATACCTTATTAACGACTCGACCAGCGAGTATTAATACAGTATATTTTAGCAATTCAGCTTATTGTCGTGGCCACGATAATAATACAGAATTGATTGGGAAATTTTGAGCAACAGGTAACACGATCTTTGGCAAATAATTTAAGATTTGAAAATCACGGCACCAGACTATTCATTAAAAATGAATCGAGAGTTTATTTACTATTCTAGGATACAATACAAAACGCATACACACACAAACACACGTTATGGCAAGATGAAAGCAGTTTGAAGAAAGTTTAAGCTATTCTCTTTCCTGAGAATAAAGACGACCTGAAGACGTCACAAACAGAAGACTCGACTATCGTTATCTTTAAAGATTCATTCAATTCAGCTCAGCAAAAGAGGTTGTTTGTTTGTTTGTTTACGTGCTTTGAGTTGAGTTGAAGGCTGTTCTTCTTGAGGGAAATCCCGGACTTTCGCGCTGATGTGTCGTTGTCGCGTGACGTCACTCGGGGAATCCTCTTTGGATTCGTGGCTTCCTGGCAGCGCGCGAATGGCAAGGCTTTGAAGTTCTTACGTGGCGGGATTTGCAAGTTACTTTGGTCAGACG
This sequence comes from Onychostoma macrolepis, assembly GCF_012432095.1. NCBI lineage: Eukaryota > Metazoa > Chordata > Actinopteri > Cypriniformes > Cyprinidae > Onychostoma > Onychostoma macrolepis. Next base: position 5,938,630 of record NC_081158.1, on the reverse strand, counting down.
TGGACAGAGTGTCCATTGAGATGTCCTTTGAGATGATCAAACTAGATGTTAAGTCTGTAGGCGGGTGAGGTGAGACCAAAGTTTCCAAGCAGCCAAGTTTTCTAGCTCAGTTTTTTCTTTCACCTTGTTTTTTTTTCTTCCGTGCCTCATGCAAAGCTGGGTGTCTGTTTTTATCGGACAGATGTGAGTCCATCCTATACACTGTCTGATCCAATCACATTGTCTCTGTAGGGCGGAGCCCCGCCCAGCACGGCTCCTTTTCGTGCATACATTATATTAATGTTTCATTCATCATGTGAGGAACATTTCTTAATAACTTCTTATAAAAGTATTCATCATTCATACAAGACTGAAAATCGACATATAGTTCTGTTCAACTTCCGGCATTTGAGAAAAGCTTTAACCCAACACTACACTCGGCTATCTATTCAAAAAGACAGTTATAAGGCAAAGATTAAACTAAAACACACCATGCATAACATAAAACACCAAGCATATATATGTAGATATATATAAGACATCAAACATGAGGTATTTGTCGTCTCGAATACCTATAATTTTACCTACTAAGCGGGTTAAGTCATAGATTAAAATATCCTAAATTCTAATAACCACAGCAAGCATAAAACAAAACATAAAATACCACATTCATATATATATTGTCTCTTGAGTATATTGCTTTAATAGCAGCAGTCTTTTCTTGATTGTCCTTTTGGCAAAGAAAAGTTTGAGTGCTTTTTGGAGAAGAAGAGAAAGAGGCGCATTCCTTTGGAAGGCGGGAGACCAAGGCGGAGGTCGTGAGGTCATGAGGAGTATCACGTTGTGTGGCTCTGGTGATCTTCTTAGCTCAGATGAAGCTGTAAGTCAGTCACTTTTTTTTGTTTATCAGAAGCGTAGTTTATGGTAAGCGGGGTCGCAGTATCGCGGACTCTCTGATTCTGGAACCTCTCCAAAGAAGTAGTTCTTTGTTGTTAACTCTGTGCAGATGTAGCGTGGTCATTTCATCCTCAAACTTATCATGTTTTACGAGTCTCTCGAGGTGATAAGGAGAGTATGGCCGGACGCTAGTCATAGAATTGTGGCGTTGTGTTGGTCATTTGTTCATTTTACGAGTTAATGATGGAAGATAAGATTCCTTGGAATGTTCTGAGTTAAGATTATATGTGTGTGTTCTTTTCGACCAGGTTCTACACAAGATTGTGTCATTCCAGTTGGCTTCATATAATGAAAATGGCCCACAAGAAATCTGAGCATAATTATCATATCAAACTATTATGCATGTGATGCAAATTTCAATACTGGTCAGTATTGTTTTTATGTTCATTCATCACCACATATATTTCAGACAGTTTATATTATTTTCTATAGGCATCTGCATTGTTTGGCACTGCATACAATAACGACTGCAAGTAGTGGATTGTATATGTTTTGCTGAAAGACACCAATAGCAGCGAGGAACAAACTTTTTACAATTACCATCAGAGCAAACAGAGCGTAGTTGACTCATTAGTTGAATTTCATCCAAGCCATAGCCAAACATGATTCGGAAAAAATAAATAAATAAAATCAAGTGACAAACAAGGGACAGGCATTAACAGTGACAGATAACAAATCAAAAGACAGGAGGGAGTGGGTGAGGCTGACAGGTTCATCGATAGTTCAAATTAGATATTTCTGTGGAAGTTTTTCTTCCAGTGAAAAATCTTTCATACATAATTTCCTGATAGACAGCATTATAAATACGACTAAAGAAATCCAGTGTGCTTCAGACTTCAGTCGAAGACGTTACCAGTCAACTTCATTTCTTAACATACCACAGACTCCAGGTGAGACATGACTCAGACAGGTAGTGTTACGACGGCGTGCAGAACCAGCAACAGATTATTAGCTGTTTAAATGCCAGCAGAATTGCAGGGGCAGCTCCAAAATGCATTAGGGAAAAGAAATGTCTTTAGACTAATCTGATGCAAATGCCATGTAGAAATTTTAAATAATGAAGGATTCAGTAAAGGAAAGATTTATGTCTTTATTTGTCTTTATTGGATGTTTACACAGAATTAGATTACATTGGACAGCATTTTTAAACACTGCCTGAATTAATACTCATCATTTTTGTATGCTTATTTGACTTGAACTACCTTTTTAGAAAACTTGATTTGTAACAAGAATTTTGGATTGATTAAAATTATTTCAAGATTTACAATTTAAAAATATTCTCTTTGTTCTTGTTGGTTTTTTTTACTACAGACCCAGACTCATCCCACTGAAATGGCAGACCTAGAAAGACCTCAGTTTGGAGGTTTGTAAAAAAAAAGAAAAGAAAAAAAGTTGAAATTCATTCAGTTGTTAATCCACAAAAAAGTATGGTAACGTTATAATACATTTCATTAATAAATCATCAACAAACATTATATAATGTTTAACAGTTCATTAGTTAATATATATTCAAATAGTATGCGATAATGTGCTTGTAAATGTTTACTAATGAACTAACTGAACATTACATACTGATTAACAAATCATTAATTCATGTACATGTATATATTTTATAAAATATACAAATTATTTTAACAGAATTTATATACTGATTAATGTGTTTGTATGTTGTATATATTTATTGTGTGTGTGTATATATATATATATATATATATACATACAAACACTTGCATGTATATATTTAAGAAAAATATGTTGTTTATATATTAAATACATTTATATATAAAATAAAATATAAGAATATAAATGTATATATACACATGTAAATGTTTTCAAAATATATACTGTGTATTTATATATACACATAATAAATATACACAGTACACACACACACATATATTATGTAAACAAAAACTTTTATTTGGATGCGATTAATCGCGATTACACTAATATATATATATATATATATACACACACATACACGAAATAAAATAAATTCCAGTAAATACTTGTGATACTGATGTCAAGAAGACTGATCCTCATATTGATACCATTTTTTTAATGTAGTAATTTTATATCTATACAACACATTATTAAAGGCACAGCTTAATGTGATATATATTATAATGGGTTTATGCAAAGATTGTTTTAAGCTCACTTAAAGGGATAGTTCAACCAAAAACTTTAAAATTGCTCTTAATTTAGGCACCTTCAGGCCAAGATGTGACAGTGAAGATTTTTTTTTTTTGGGCTGAAACCGTGGTCCTTGGTGACTCATAAAATGCAAGTCAGTCACTGCCTGTTTTTGAAAATAAATCAATAATTAAATCAAGAAGCATAAAATGGTAACACTTAAGTATAGGGAACACATATTCAGAGCTTTCCCTCAATTAACTCCTAATTTGCTGCTTATTAATAGTTAGTAAGGTAGCTGTTAACTTTAGATATAGGGTGGATTAAGAGATCTCAAATATGGTCATGCAGAATAAGACCTTAATATGAACTTTATAAGTACTAATAAACAGCCAATATGCTGATAATATGCATGATAATAAGCAACTAGTTAGTAGTAAGAATTGGTCCTTAAAATAAAGTGTTACCCTCAAAATTAATGCCCATAGCTCCTGATAATATATTGAGGTCTTACTAAGCAAAACAACTGCTCATAGCTGAATTTCATTTCGGATCTGATGATCTTCACACCGTTATTGATCTGAACTGAACCAACACTGAATTGTTTGAGCCAAATACACTATCGCTATTTTAGAGCTGCTTTACAGCAGAAACTGAATCTATCCACAGTTAAGTTTGCTATTTTTCCTATTTATCTCCTTGAAGCTGCTTTGACACAATCTGTAGAAATAGAGGTGACCGGTCTTGGCTTGTCTTGGCAGACAGATTGGTTGTCCAGTGCAGTTGTGAGAGAACTGTGTCCTGGCCAAATTCCCTCCACTGGCCCTTGTCAATCATGGCCTCCTAATAATCCCCATCCACTTGATTGGCTCTATCACTCTCTCTCCTCTCCACCTGTAGCTGGTGTGTGGTGAGCACACTGGCGCCGTTGTCCTGTGGCTGCCGTCGCATCATCCAGGTGGATGCTGCACACTGGTGGCGGTTGAGGAGAGACCCCCCCCCCATATGATTGTAAAGCGCTTTGGGTGTACGGTGATACACAATAAAGCGCTATATAAATGCATCATTCATTCATTCATTTATTGTGTGTGAATTTCACTGTATTTAGTGCTTTCAAACAGGACTGACCATTCTCTTAATTCCTTTCTCAGCTCAAACTGTGATTGTGGGTGGGCCAGGAGGTGATGATTTCTCCTTTAAGTCTGCCTCCTACGTCACCTTTAAGAAGCTCAACATTACTTACAGTGAGGTGTGTTTTGGTTTCATTCTATTGTAGCATATTTATTCCTACATTTTAATTTCATTCACTTGATTCATGTGAAATTGTATTTATTCATTTTTTTATTTTTTTGCCTTTTAGAGAACACTGAACTCAATCCAGGTGATTTTCAACTGTGGCCAAATGATTAAAGTGGGTAACTCAGCAGGATCGCACAGTCAAGAAATTGTGTTTGATGAATATGACAAAATTATCTCTGCAAAACTGTGGCCAAATAGGGCTGGTAACAGATGTGGGGGGTTTGAGTTTGTGGTTGTAAAAAGTAATGGAATCAAAACAACACTATCTGTCAAGTGTAAGCAACTGGGTGAGCCTGTGAGTTTTACTGTGAAGTCTGGAAAGATTCATGGCATTACAGGCAGAAGTGGAGATGAAATTGATGCTCTGGGCTTCTACTTCATTTAGTCTACAGCTATGCATACATACAGGTTGCTGACAGCATCCAAAATATCTGAACATTTAAAGATGACATATGCGTGGCAATTACGTAATCATATACAGTACATGTATCAGTTAATAAACACATCATATTTGAAGTATCAGATTTGAATCAATCAATACTACTTAAAAATTTTCTACTAACAGTTATTACATTTTCAGGTACTTGTAGCCATACTAGGTAAAAAAAACTTTATAAAATAAATGACAAGGTAAAAAAATCAAATGGATGTGTCAGCCAAAAAATAGTGATAGAAATGTCATTTATCATTTCTCTCTATCTTTATAGCAATTTCTGTTCTTTCTCATCTATTATCTTCATGTATTGGTTGCCATGTCAATAAAAAGTATAACTTGATTTAAAAAGGCCTGACACAAATCTCATGTTTCTTGAAGATAATTGCATATTGCATAAGCCTTTCGTCTGATTTTGTGGGTGTAAGGATCCACCCGCCAGCCCAAAAAGTGGAATCCAGCGGCTGGTTGAAGGTTTAATGCGTGTTCAGTCTTTTACTTGTGCTTCTGAATTCATCAGGATTTAGTTTCAATTTTAATCCAGCTCCATGTTCAATCTGACTCCAATTTCAAGTGACCATTAAATCTAGGCAGTATTTCTAACAAATATTGATTGGTTGTTCATTTAGATATTTGATTATTCAGGAAATGCCATACTTTCATTTATCTGTTCACTGGGGACCTAATGTCGCTTTTGAGCCTAGAGTCGGTCGAAGGCACCGGTCTCACGATCACAAACTCGCCAGTCTGATGTTAGTCAGAGGGTAGAGGTTGACATTTTTTCGGGAATCCCCTGGGATGGGAAACAAAATCACTACGAATCACGTGATTGGGACGGACAGGAAAAAATGTCTGCGAGAGTGGGCGGGACCGGGAATAGTAATAACACTGTGATACCCAACTTCATACACAAATATACCTTTTATATAAATAAACTGTATATTTTAATTTTGAACTCAATTCTAGTTGCCCTGTCTCTTTATGCTCTACCTCTTTGCTTTGGTGTGGCTGGTTAAGTGAATGACGCAGTCCGTGACGGACAGATTGTTAACGGCTGGTCTGTGGTAATACGCTCGGGCAGGACATCAAAACGCTCACCTATCATTCATCGATCTCAAATATGGCTTTTCATCTGAAAGATGTATGTAGTAGCAACTTTAAAAGTAGCCTAATACATCTTTCGAATCCGTAAAGATTTATTTGAGTGCACTCAGAATAACAACAAAACGTTGCGCTTCTGTAAGGTAATTAAAGCAAACAGGGTGCGCTTTCTGCCGTCTCGGTCTCTGTGAACTTGAGAGAGAAACTTTGAAACTCTGTGTATGAAAAATATATCTATAGAGAGTGAAATGTCTACTTTCAAATGAAAAAGAAAACGTGTGTGTTAGCATGGATGATTTACATGAAATTTAATGTGTGTGCAATGCACACTGTTCATTGTTTACCTGGCTTTCAGTTCAATATAATAACAAAAAGCTACATTTTGGAATTTTATTCAACTAAGGTGGGCACGCTGTGATTTTTACTGTAACTGACAGATTCCGGCCAAAAAAATTAAATAATAAAACACAACACGGGAGTGGGAGGGAATGGGAGTCATTCTTCCTGGATTGGGACGGAACGGCATTTTCCTCCAGTTTTTTTTGTGGGAGAAAAACCCCCGTGTCATCCTCTAGTCAGAGGATGTAGGTAGACTAATACGTAATTGTCTGCCGCCAACTGCTCACTTATGACAAAAAGTGTAGTTCACTTAGTCTTGTCCTGTACAACTTGCTAGGACCAGTGATAGACAGAAATCAGAAGGTCTCCGATGACGTGCCTACTGCTCCGTTCATTCATGAGCCTTCAGTTTGACCTATCCAGGACACAGATTTGCGGTGACAAATGCCTCCTCACAGTTTTCTAGTCATAATGATTTCAGGAGAGTTCACAATAAATCGAATATAACAATTTATTAATAGTCAGGTAAAAGTTGTATCACACTAATTACATAATGAAACAATTAGAAACCAATTCAGAGTTAAATTCAGTTCCAATTCAAATCTATACGTAACATAGATTGCTCAAAGATTGAATCTAAGAAATGCATACCTGACAGTAGAGAGACACACAGCAGCATGTGAGTTCCAGCAAAGCTCTTCAAAGGGTTCTTCTGACTACAGAATCCCAAATGACAATAATGCCACTTCGCTTATATACTCAGAAATCTTCAAATCAGTTGTAAAAACAAAAAAGACCTTTTGGTTTTTTAGGTTCTAGTGCTCCAGGGTCGCACCTGGCTGGAGATAGATAAACATTTTCACAGACCCCTAAAGGGGGACACACCCCCTCCTCAGCAGAACAAAATTCTACAAAAGCTTTCAATCTTTCTCATAATATTAGTGACTACTGTGAAATTGAGCCTGTTTTACCAATTGAGACCTTTAGAATGATACAAAACATGAAAGGGAAAAACAACAGGTTCACAGGATGCATGATATGTGGTATGTACGTATTCTTAATGAACTTTGAGTGAAACCTTTTGGGGGAAAAGAGGAAGAGGCAGAGAGGGTGGGGGGAGAAGGGGGTCTCCCAGTTATATTAGGGCACTATTTGAGAAAACAGCCATTTGTAGTTCAGTTCATCTTTATTCATTTCCTGAAGGCAATTTGGTTGCAGCACACAAGCATTTCACATAAACAACAAAAACACAATACACAAATCCATTTCCTTCCTAAAAAGTCTTACCTTATATTTAACAAACTTTACAGCTGAGGGGATAAATGAATGTCTAAACTGATTTGTTTTACTAATCGAGGTTCTATAACGAATGCCAGAAGGGAGAAGGTTAAACTCAAAATACACTGGGTGGGAATCTTATCAAAATGCTCTGGGCTTTACCCAGAACCTGTCTATAGCCCTATTCAAAAATAACTAAATAACTAAAATATAATAAAATACCTAACTACATAATACTACTATTACTGCGATTTTCATGTACCAATTCGGACGGGACTAACATCTCTGTGTTTATTACAGAGGTGGAGGGGCTGTTTTGTACATCTGGGCGTTTCAGAGGTCACACGCTCTGTATGCTTGCACTGCGTGTCATTCGGATTGATTATCATTAGTATAACAGTTTTACTACAAATACCATGGTGAAGCTATATGGCTAGTATAGCAAAACCATGTTAATGTGTGGTTGCTTTAGTTTACTTCAGTTATTTATTTGTAGTAAACCCGTGTTTAATTTTCATAAAGGTGCATATGTAATTAAAACATTATATAATTATATATAATGGAGTGCAGAAATGAACGCGAGTAATTTTACCTGACGCAGATATTACAATAGCCAGTCTGAATGGTTTACGTGATCTGACTCTTGATTTTATTATTGTTTTTCATTTATTTACTTATTTTTTTCCTTGCCGGGAGGCAAATATATCAGTCATGAGCGCGGTAAGAGCATCTACAGTAATTCACGTTGGCCAAAACACACAAGGAAACGCGTTGTGAAAAAAAATCTCACCGGCAATCACAGACATCGCATTCGGACGGGATTAGTTTTCTCAGAGGATCACCGAGTTTGCTGAAAAACAGTAGGTAATTTGCTCTGGAATTATTACAGAGGTTGTGTGAGAAAAACACAGACATGGCAGATTCGGACGGGATTCAAATCACCAAGTACGTCTGTGAAACACACATTTCTCTAACGACCCCTGTAAAACTAGTCCCGTCCGAATAGGGCTTATGATATAACTGGGCCATAGACATCTGCTTACTCCCCGTTATTTTACTTCCCTGATTTACCATCCTCTCAAGACTTCTTGACAAATTCTTGTTTGTCACATTTAGAGAATTAAACCAGCACAACAGTGAAAAAGATAACAGTGACTCAATATAGGATCTGTAGAACATGCACATCAGTGTTTTGTCCACATTAAATGACCTTAGTTTCCGCAAACAATACAATCTTTGCTGCCCCCTCTTACACAAAACCTCAGTATTGGGACAAAAGGACAATTTAATATCCAAAACAGTACCCAAATACTTGTACTGTTCAACACACTCAATACCCACTCCATTAATGCTTGTTTGCTTATCATGAGTAGATTTCCTCCTAGAGATAAAATCAATAGTCATCTCCTTAGTTTTAGAAACATTAAGTTTTAACAAAGTATTCCGACACCACATAATAAAATCATCAACCACAGGACCATACATAGAGTCTTCCTCACTCATTAAGCTAACGATTACAGAATCATCAGCGAATTTTATAATATGCCTATGTCTGTAACTACTCTTACAGTCATTTGTGTACAAGATAAATAATAGAGGAGAAAGGACACATCCTTAAGGTGACCCAGTAGATGACACCAGCCATTCAGAAAAACAGTCATTTACTTTAACTCTCTGTGTTCTCTGCACGAAGAAATCTAAAATCCATCCTACAAGACTAAAATCCAACCCAAATTCATTAATGAGCTTCTCGACTAAAATATGTGGCTGAATGGTGTTAAAAGCGGATTGAAAAATCAATAAAAAGTAATTTAACAAATGTTTTCGGGTTATCCAAATGCTTAAGTACTAAGTGTAAGAGAGTCGCTACTGCATCCTCTACCCCTCGCTTAGACCTATAAGCAAATTGTAGGGAGTCTAGAGAACTCTGTGTCCTTTGCATAATTACTTTCTTAACTAATATTTCAAAACATTTCATAACTAGGGATGCAAGCGCCACAGGTCTAAAATCATCCAATACCTGTACATTATGCTTTTTTGGTATTGGAATCACTGTAGACTAAACCATAGTGGACATTATCAAGTCCACTCATGACGGGGACACTGTACTGTCAATAAGCACCGTCCTTCGGATGAGACGTTAAACTGAGGTCCTGACTCTCTGTGGACATCCTGGCCAAATTTGCCCGCTGGCCTCTGACCATGATGGCCTCCTAACATTCCCCATATCTGCTGATTGGCTTCATCACTCTGTCTCCTCTCCACCAGTAAGCTGGTGTTTGGTGGGCGTTCTGGCGGACTATGGCTGCTGTCGCATCATCCAGGTGGATGCTGCACACTGGTGTTGGATGAGGAGGGACCCCCTGACAATGTAGAGTGCTTTGAGTGCCTAGAAAAAAGCAGAAAAGCGCTATATAAAATGTAATGAATTATTATTATTACTCATTCAATCCCATAATGCACCACAATAACGAGTGTATAACTGATATACACTCAGTGTAACCCCTACTGGTTCTCATGTTTGATTCTCCCGAAAAAGACCACAATCAGGCAGTTTGTTGAGTTCATCCATGTATCGTATTTACTAGAATGACTGAAGATAAATGAGAAAACACCAAACAGACATGAATTGTTGCTTATCCGGTCACAAAACTGCCGAAAATGATGCAAAGGACAAAACCGGTTTTCGATTATTCGGACGTTTTACTGAATGTTGTATTTGGTGGAGCTGCGGCGCTGTTCAGACGCTTCAGGACGCACAGACAGGGGAAGCGAGCCGGTGTTCCGACACTCTGTGCTACCTCTCAGAATGAGCTACCCATAACCAATGCGCATGCGCAGTACCCTACTACTCTTGGAAACCCTCTATCTGAAGACCCGCCCATAAATTTGAGCTACCTGTCAACTACCAGTTGTGAACGAGCGCGTAAGTAAAATCAATTTAGCTTAATTAAAGTTTTGTTTTTGGGTTAAATTGAATCTCTCCCAGTAAATATGTAATAATTTCTTCATTGTCTAATAATTTATAACAACAAAAACGGGTTTTCTAACGTTATCACGAGGGTGCTTTTTCAAAAAAGCATGCGGTTTCGACGAGTCCTTGACTTACTCAATAAAATTTGTCTTTGTCTTACTAAATAAAATACTTTTTCACTGTACGTCGAATCTTTTACATTGAATGTGTGATATTTTTTCATTGTCTTTAATTCCAACGCTTAATTTTATCACAAGGGTTTTATTCTCCCTAAAAAGCATGCGGTTTTGACAAGCCCCTGATTTAAATTGATCTTGCTAAATTAAAATAGGCCTACTATATTCAAAATCAAATTGCTCCCAGTAAATGGGTGATAATTTCTTCATTGTCTGTGATTTCGATGAGCATAACGTTATCAAAAATGTTTTTGTCTTAAGCCCGAGACACACTGCACAATTTTCGGACAGCCGGAAATCATACAGTGTGTCTTGGGCTTTATAGGTCAACTCTATATTAAAGTTTTGCGTAATACTGTGCATTTTTACACAAGGTATGTCCAGTCCTCTACTAAGCTATCTGCTATAGCTCAATAAACACCCCACTGGAAGGGTTTCAGGACAAACACGGCGGATACAACTCGAGTCGCTTTATAAGCTTTTATTGTGCGCACATACAATCATCCACAAACTAGATAACCTAATGCTACTGCTGCGCTAGCTTGTTAGCTAGCTGGTAGGTTAGTTAGTTAGGTTGGTTGGGTTAGGTTGTAAACCTGCAATGAAAACATAAACACAAAATATCACCAGAATTAACTAATGAAGTTACACAATCGTATGATATCAATCTTTTCAATCTGAATTACTACCAATGCCAGTTTATAGTCACTCACCAGCAAGGCGTACCAGTCCTGACTATCAAATTGAATGAAAATGAAACTTAAAGGTGACGCGCCAGTACGCTGCATCTAATTAAGCATATACATATATACAGTGTGGGGACCTGGAATAATAATAAACCAAACCTGTAACCTAGTAAGATTATAACATATATGAAATATAACAGAAATATGCCTGCTTTTGGAATAAAGCGGTAAATGTACACAATTATACCCCAGCACATAAAACATCCATCACTTGTTTTATATATATATATATATATATATATATTTTTTTTTTTTTAAATTTTTTTTTTTTTTATATATATATATATATATATAACACAACAGTTACACCTACTGGAAAGTTCTACAAGGTAGTTGACGTTTTAAGTTGGCTACTCTTCAAAACAGATTATTTGTGAGCCTGTGATATCCAGGCAAAATATGTAATAAGTTTTTCAATTATTAATTTCACTATGATTTTAAGTTTTGACATGGTCTTACTCAGTCAATATTAAAGATATCAATGTTATCATGTTTTTATTGTGTTAGCTGTAATTTTTTTTATTTCTTAACCTAATCAAAATAACTCAACTGCAGTTTGATTGAGATTAATTGGAAAGTACAATGAAAAAGCATCATTTTTGAAAATTATAAAAAAAACTGGAGTCATCCGTTTTTGCATATGAACATACATAAAAATAACTTTCTTTTTTTAGTTAGCACAGATTTATTGTATAATCTTTAGTAACGGTTGTGACATAACCAATAAAAAAAAAAACTAACTGTCTGTGTGAGTAATCTGTCTGCTTCTGAATTCTTTTCTTCTGAAAGCACTGTAGATAGTATCATGGAGAGAAGATACGAAGAGGTGATTGCTTTCCTCGCTAAAAATATGTACCCAACACAATATAATAAAATGCAACGTCAAAACTTGAAGCGATACTCAAATTTCAGAGTCACAGGTTAGTGTGAAGGCAGTGTTTTGCAAAAAGTCTAAGGTTAATTTATTACATATTTAGTCAATGTTACAGATGTTTTGCTGTATTATGGGAGAAGGAAGGCAGTTAAAACCAAGTACGAATGCAGGGCATTGTTCGATGAATTCCACAGCATCCCTTTGGGAGGCCACAGTGGGGTATTTAAAACTCGCAATGCCTTGTGCCAGGTATTATTGGCCAGAGATGACTGTCGACATTGAGAAATGGGTAATTAATTATATATTAATATGCCATTGTAACAGGGTCAACAAGATGGGAGGCGTGCGGATCCATTAGCAAAGCTTTATTAGTCAAAGACATGGTCATAACAGGCAGGGGCACACAAATGGCAAACAGGTATATAGAGGGCAAGGCAGAAGAGTACTCAAGTGAACGGGCGTAGTCTCCGATCGGCAAACAATATCCAGAGGGCTAGACGAGAGGGGTAATCCAGGTACACAAGCAATAATCCGGGCAGGGGTGAACAGAGTCCAAGACAGCAAGCAAAGGGTTAATCCAAGATACAACAGCAGAAATCAGAACACGAGGAAACAGGCAAGGCAAGACTAAGACGACAAGACTAAAACACAGAAAGGCTCGGTAAAGCAGCGATCACTAGGAGAGGGATACATGCAGGCATAAGACACAGAGCTAGGCATAAGACACAGAGCTAGGCATAAGACACAGAGCTAGGCATAAGACACAGAGCTAGGCATAAGACACAGAGCTAGGCATAAGACACAGAGCTACGCATAAGACACAGAGCTACGCATAAGACACAGAGCTACGCATAAGACACAGAGCTACGCATAAGACACAGAGCTACGCATAAGACACAGAGCTAGGCATAAGACACAGAGCTAGGCATAAGACACAGAGCTAGGCATAAGACACAGAGCTAGGCATAAGACACAGAGCTAGGCATAAGACACAGAGCTAGGCATAAGACACAGAATGGCTTGGCAAGGCAGCCAACACTTGGAGAGTGCTACACGCAAAACAATACTTGGCCAACTGTGAACAGAAGTCCATGGTTTATATAGGATGTGTGATGGTTCTGAGGTGTGAGCGTGTGATTGAGACAGCTGTGTGATGATGACAGTGTGATCAGTGCAATCAGCTGTGTGTGTCGTCAGTGCAGTGGATGATGGGAATTGTAGTCTGGTGCAACAGTAGTGTAGTGCAAGAGTCCATGTGGTGAGTGAGTGACCTCTGGTGGTGAGTAAACGGAAGTTCATAGACCGGATTTGTGACAGCCATTAATTAATATGCCATTAATTTTTTTCTTTTTAATACTTGGAGAAGGTTATTTACTTGTAATATGTATATTTGTGCTCTTGGCAATGACAAAAGTAGTCAAACCTGTTCAATAAAAGGGGGTGTCTCAATACTTTTGTCCATATGGTATACCTTTTCTAATGTGTTGCATTGGTGCATTGTGTTTGTAAGGTAATCAATTATACGTTGATGAGTTATTGTCAAGATTAGTTACATTTTTGGATGACAAATAAATATGGTTTATTATTATAGCTTGTACTTGTGTCAAAGGGTGGGAAAACCTCTTATACTAGAGAGCACACTGGAAAGTATTCAGGTATTTATGCTTTCAAATTGCTAATTTTAAGCATAATGCATTCTAATCTGCAAACTTATTATTTTTTTATTATAATTTTTATTGGACTGCTTGCCGTTCTTTTTTTAGGTCTCCTCAGTCTGGGAACTGCTGGGGATTGATTTGACTGGACCACTGCCGAAGACAGTTGATGGGCATGTGTACATTTTGACAATAACTGATTATTTCTCAAAGTGGGTGGAAGCTTTCCCCTTGAAGTCCAAATCAGCTGTAGAAGTTTCAAGGCACCTGTGTTCTGTTATTTACAGACATGGTTGCCCAGTTAGGATTTTGTCTGATCAAGGCAGAGAGTTCGTTAATGAGGTGAATCAATATATAACAACTATTATAATGCCTAATTCTCTTTGCATATAAGTGACCTACCCACATGATTAAATGCAAAATTCTTATATTGTTTCTTAGATAAACAGATGCCTTTCTACTATGCATAAAAAGGAGCATGACAGCTGCCTACCATCCCCAAATCAATGGGTTGGATGAAAAGACAAATGACAATATAAAAAGGTAAAATAGGACTATGGGCGGATTGCATACAAACCTGTCTGTTAATTTAAGTAACATATTGTCATGAATCCGGTCTAACTTCCGTTCACTCACCACCAGAGGTCACTCGCTCATCACATGGTCTCTTGCACCACACTACTGTTGCACTTCACCAGACTACAATTCCCATCATCCACTGCACTGACGACACACAGCTGATTGCACTGCTCACACGCTCACACCTGAGAACTATCGCACAATCACACACTCCATATAAACACTGGACTTCCATTTACAGCTTGCCAAGTATTGATAGCTCTCTTCTAGCGCTAGCTGCCTTGCCATTCTGTGTTTTTGTTCTGTTCCCAGTATTGTTCTGTGTTTATCATTCCCCTAGTGTTAGCTGCGATACGGAACCTGCTTGTTGTTTTCTAGTCTGTGTTCCCTGTATTTACCCGTCTCACCATTCGGACTCTGTTTATGCCTCACCTGGATTATTGCCCTTGTACCTGGATAATCTCTCTGCCTTGCCTTGTTGGATATTGTTCGCCGATCATCGACCCACGCTTGTCCTAGGATTACTCTGTGTCTTCCCCATGCCATACCTGCTTGCCGTTGTTTGACCCTGCCTGTGTTTTGATCATGCCTTTTCTTTAATAAAGCTTTGCACATGGATCCGCACTTTTCATGCCTCGTTGGCAGAGTTACACATATATGGGCGTCATACCATAACATAGTTTTAATATGACTGACTTTATATTTAATGTGAATTAACATTGCAAGTCATGAATAAAAACATTGTAAGTTAGGCTACTTATCATAACACTTTCATTGTACAAAAAGAGAGCAAAGAACATTTTCATTGACAGAGTTCAAGCACTCTCAAAAACTCCCATTAAAAAGTGAAGGAGATCCATTGTTTTTGTAAGATATGTTTGTAAAAATACTACTTACATTTCAGTATTTAACAAAGGCCTAATCAAAACCACTTTCTAAGGGAACCACTGGCTAACATGTGGAGGTCTGTGCGATCCTCCACAGATATTCCTTGCATAACAAGAGATTTATAAGCTGATGAGTTATTGTCAAGATTAGTTACATTTTGGATGACAAATAAATATGGTTTATTATTATAGCTTGTACTTGTACTTGTGTCAAAGGGTGGGAAAACCTCTTATACTAGAGAGCACACTGGAAAGTATTCAGGTATTTCTGCTTTCAAATTGCTAATTTTAAGCATAATGTATTCTAATCTGCAAACTTATTATTTTTATTATAATTTTTATTAGACTGCTTGCCGTTCTTTTTAGGTCTCCTCAGTCTGGGAACTGCTGGGGATTGATTTGACTGGACCACTGCCAAGACAGTTGATGGGCATGTGTACATTTTGACAATAACTGATTATTTCTCAAAGTGGGTGGAAGCTTTCCCTTGAAGTCCAAATCAGCTGTAGAAGTTTCAAGGCACCTGTGTTCTGTTATTTACAGACATGGTTGCCCAGTTAGGATTTTGTCTGATCAAGGCAGAGAGTTCGTTAATGAGGTGAATCAATATATAACAACTATTATAATGCCTAATTCTCTTTGCATATAAGTGACCTACCCACATGATTAAATGCAAAATTCTTATATTGTTTCTTAGATAAACAGATGCCTTTCTACTATGCATAAAAAGGAGCATGACAGCTGCCTACCATCCCCAAATCAATGGGTTGGATGAAAAGACAAATGACAATATAAAAAGGTAAAATAGGACTATGGGCGGATTGCATACAAACCTGTCTGTTAATTTAAGTAACATATTGTCATGAATCCGGTCTAACTTCCGTTCACTCACCACCAGAGGTCACTCGCTCATCACATGGTCTCTTGCACCACACTACTGTTGCACTTCACCAGACTACAATTCCCATCATCCACTGCACTGACGACACACACAGCTGATTGCACTGCTCACACGCTCACACCTGAGAACTATCGCACAATCACACACTCCATATAAACACTGGACTTCCATTTACAGCTTGCCAAGTATTGATAGCTCTCTTCTAGCGCTAGCTGCCTTGCCATTCTGTGTTTTTGTTCTGTTCCCAGTATTGTTCTGTGTTTATCATTCCCTAGTGTTAGCTGCGTCACGGAACCTGCTTGTTGTTTTCTAGTCTGTGTTCCTGTATTTACCCGTCTCACCATTCGGACTCTGTTTATGCCTCACCTGGATTATTGCCCTTGTACCTGGATAATCTCTCTGCCTTGCCTTGTTGGATATTGTTCACGATCATCGACCCACGCTTGTCCTAGGATTACTCTGTGTCTTCCCCATGCTATACCTGCTTGCCGTTGTTTGACCCTGCCTGTGTTTTGATCATGCCTTTTCTTTAATAAAGCTTTGCACATGGATCCGCACTTTTCATGCCTCGTTGGCAGAGTTACACATATATGGGCGTCATACCATAACATAGTTTTAATATGACTGACTTTATATTTAATGTGAATTAACATTGCAAGTCATGAATAAAAACATTGTAAGTTAGGCTACTTATCATAACACTTTCATTGTACAAAAGAGAGCAAAGAACATTTTCATTGACAGAGTTCAAGCACTCTCAAAAACTCCCATTAAAAAGTGAAGGAGATCCATTGTTTTTGTAAGATATGTTTGTAAAAATACTACTTACATTTCAGTATTTAACAAAGGCCTAATCAAAACCACTTTCTAAGGGAACCACTGGCTAACATGTGGAGGTCTGTGCGATCCTCCACAGATATTCCTTGCATAACAAGAGATTTATAAGCTGTTTTTTGTGCCCCGGTCATTTTTGAGCACAACCTGAGGGTTAAATATTTTATGTCATGTCATATGTTATACAATTAGTTAATAATTTTTTTTACAATCCATTTTAGGGCCCTCAGAAAACTAGTCAATGAACATCAGGATAATTGGGATGTTTTTCTTGATGCAGTTTTGTTTTCGTTGCGTTAAAAAATCCACACAACTATTAAATACAGTTCCTTCTTCTTGATGTATGGAAGAGAAGCAAGATTTCCATCTGAAGTACCAGAGGAATTGCCGGCAAGTGTTATTTTTGTCTTTAGATTGACCATTTAGGCTAATACTATTCTTACTTTTTAATCAGTCTATGCATTTACATCAGCTTGAAACGTGGCCCCCATGGATCCATTTTGGGGCCCCCCTAGTTTGAGAACCACTGTTTTAGACCAATTTGTTTATGCGGAATACTCACAGAGTCAGGATTTAATGTGTGAACAGCATAATAGGCCAATCATAGCCAGTGTTGGAGATAGTTACTTTTAAAAGTAATGCATTACTATATTGCGTTACCCCTAAAATAGCAACCACAAACCCTATTTAAAAATTTTAGAAACAATTTACAGTGTTGAGTGGTCTAACATGAATATTCTTATCTGTGTGTGTAAACACACTTGACAATAAAGCTCTTTCTGATTCTGACATTTAAAACGCATTTTGAGGTCTAGAAGGATTGGTAGCTACAGTATAAAAGCTCAAATTTTAGATTTCGATATGGCAATAGCCTATTGTCCCACATAAAAAAGCCAGTCAAATATGTATATAATCGAAAGCGATTATTTATTTTTGATAATTATTACTTTAGAAAGAAATAAAGGCAAATAAAGAAAGAAAGAAATGTCAAAATAAATGAAAAACTAAAATGAAACACAGTTATTGAAAGCCTATAACTACAATAAAGTAATAATTCTAAAAAATAAATGTGACCCGTGCTGGCAAAATGAGTCGGAATTATGTATGACTTGTTGGAATCGGACAAAAAATGACTGAGCTACAGCCGTTTGAAGGCAATAGAGGCAGCAGATCTGATTTCGAGAAAAATCGAGTTAAAGATTACAAAGCAAAATCACAGAGCAACGTTGCATATTTTCCTCCAATTCTTTTCTTAATAATAATGACTATATATTCATTAATCACAATATAGCTATTTTTTATTTTATTTTACCTTTGTTAATCAATATAAGAACAAATATGCAAATAAACAGTAGTTTAATCAAGAGCATGCGAGTGATTTCACATTTTCTTTTTATGTATGATTAACATTGAGACAGATCTATGTTAAGACCTACTGTAATGCATAGATCAATACACAATAATTGTACTTTATAAGGGAGATCGTATTGTTTTCATCAGCATAGGTTTGAAAATCATATTTCACTGGTTTGGACTCATGTAATCGAGAATTCCATATGAATATTCACTAAGCTGGAATGCTGCTCTTTGCAACAATAGACCTACAACATGTGGCAGCAGTCGTCCAGAAGCGAGCATAGAAAAGGTACTCCTCTCATTTTAGATGTTTAATTGCGTGTAGTTTTGTTGTTGTTGTTGTTGTAGAATCCATAAAGCCATGGTAATGAGGAAAATATGTTTTGCCTGATTCATGATTTTACTAATACTGTGAGCAATTAAAATATTGTTCTTTAGTTATGAAATCATGATGGTTCTCATGCTGATCTTTCTCTTCCATTTCATTCAGCACTTCATTCTCTTTAATTGATGTCAGGTCTAAAGCTAAAAAAAAAAAAAAAATACAATTAAAACAAACACATTTACATATTTAAAACATTAAAACCAACATGTGTTGTACAACCTTATATACACTTAGCTACTGAAGGTGGTGTTGCATGTTACATCAGAACATTTTAAATTGTCTTCCTGCATTTTTGTAACTGATCGTTATTAGCTAACCTAAGCTCGATCTTTTATTTTATGCCAGATGTCACGCAAGTGTCATGCAGTAGGTGGCGGTATGCACCTCCAAGTATGTTTGTCAATGACCATTAAAAGGAAAACAAGACAATGAAGAACTAGTGAGGTCTAGTCTAGCATATTTAAGATTCAGTGATTTTCATGAGATTTTCAGATTTGGGTTATTACATAATATAGCTTTGCAAAAACTTGGTGATCAAATCATAGACACAGAGCAACAACACCTGAACTCTGTTATAACCATTCTAGGGGACTTTAATAAAGCAAATCTCTCCCGTGAACTGCCAAAATACAGACAGCATGATACATGTCCCAGCAGAGACAGTAATTGTCCTAATGATTTTTGAGCCATACAGTGCATTTTTGGCTATTGCTACAAATATACCCCAGCGACTTAAGACTGGTTTTGTGGTCCCGGGTCACATATCAGTTTCTGTGAGGGCCGGACTTATTTAACCCCTTAAACTGTCATGCCCATTTTTGAAAATTCACGAGAAAGTGCACTATCCAAACTTAAATTATTATAATTCATGAACGCTTTTGAATACAGACCTAAGGTTGGTCTCTTTTTAAAGACGACAATTAGCAGATTATTACAGAAGTGGAATCATTTAATAAAATTAAAGTATTAAAAAGTTATAGAAGTTTAAATTTACAGTAAAGAAAATGTATTATAATATTTTTATTTTATTTATATAAAATAAATATTTAAAAATAGTTAAAAATCCAAAATTGCTATAAAATTAAAGCCATGTGTCTACATAAGTTTCCAAATTTGAAGTTGATATAAAAAAAATTGAGATTCATATGCAATTTTGTTTAGGCGTTATACCAAAAACAGCCACCGGGTGCCATTCAAACTCCATTGAATTTTTTTTTAAGCAGTTCTGTCACAAATCTATCAATTTCTCTCTCAATATTACATCTATAACAAAATATGGAATCCTGAGATTCAGACCTTTCCAACGATATGTATTTTGTCAAGATTATAAAAAGTTTTGATTCTAAAAGACCGTAAAACATTTTGTAATATGACACCCCCGCTGAGGGGGAGGAGACTGCTAAAACATTTTGAAGTACCATTTCTATGGTAATGCAATGTCCGATTTCAAAATGGTTTTCACAGGCTGAATTTTGAGATTTTAAGCTTTCAAATGGTATAGAATTTATGATGATTGCTAAAACATGTGATAGGGAAAAAGGCAAGGAAATAAAATACTTTTTGTGACAAAGGTCAGAACTCCTTTATGATGTAGATTTATCATAGACTCTTGGCGCACTCTTGTCATAAATTAATCTATTACTGTTACTACATAATTTGTAACAACAAAAAAATGGTAAAACATCTATTTAGGAGTCTTAGACCTTTCCAATTATATATAGTTTGTCATGATTACATTAGGATTTAATTGTAATATAGTGAAGTAAACTTAGGCGTCCCATATACCACAATATTCTCTTTAAAATTTTGCATATTCATCAAACAGTCTTGAGATTTCCAAACGAGCGCAACAAAGGTTCTATGATCAATATGAAGCTCGAGGGGACAGAGTCTTGTACAATCAGGCCAGAAACACACTGCATAAGGAGATTAGAGTGGCTGAGGAGAGCTACACTAAAATGTTGGAAAATCAGTTCTTTTCCAACGACCCTGCATCAGTGTGGAAAGGTCTGAAAGACCATCCCCCAGCACTGAGGCGAATCAACAACTTGCTGAAGACCTGAATGAGTTTTATTGTAGACTCGAAACTGGTCTCACACCCCACATTTGAATTCAGTTCGGCCTTTCAACACCATCATCCCAACACTCCTCCAGACCAAACTAACCCAGCTCTCTGTCCCTAGCTCTATCTGTCAATGGATCACCAGCTTTCTGACAGATAAACAACAGCTAGTGAGGCTGGGAAAAATCATGTCAATCAGCCGCACCACCAGCACTGGGGCCCCACAGGGTTACGTCCTCTCCAGGCACGTGCAGAAGTGGGGGGCTTTGGGGGCTCAAGCCCCTGCCCTTTTTCAAAATGATTCAAAAGTGCCCTTCCTGTTTATGCCCCTCCTGAAAACCGTGCAGCGCCAAAAGTCGCAATAATGGTAATCAGTAGGCTATTCAATTCACTTATATTTATGTATGATATACACCGTTTACTATATGATTAAACTATCATAGTTATTTAAGTCCAAGTGCCACCTACAGGCCTATCATGTGAAGTGTAGGCTGGCAAAATGGTGAGGTGAAAGGACTTTATTATATTATCATTTTTGATAATTGTGCAGCATTATGAAAGTGTCTTATGCTCATCAAGCCTGCATTTATTCGATCAAAAACTGTAGCCTAATATTACTAATTATTATTACAATTTAAAAGAATGTATTTCTATTTTAATAAAATATTTATTTCTGTTATTCAAAGCTGAATTTTCAGTATAATTACTCCATTCTTCAATGCATGCTCCTTCAGAAATCATTCTAATATGCTGATTTATTATCAATGTTGGAAACAGTTGTCCTGCTTAATTTTTTATTTTATTTATAAAAGTTATATTTTAAATAAATGCTGTTCTTATTTAACTTTTTAGAATCATGAAAAAAGTTTCACAGGTTTTCAATATTGCTAATAAATTAGCATTGCATAAAATGCATTAAGTAAATAAGTAAAATTTTGATCAAATAAATGCAGGCTTGATGACTATAAGTGACTTGTCGCTGAAAAGTCTGAAAATTCCTGTTTATTTTTACATATCTGTCAATCTGAGGCGTTGCTATGGGTTTCATGTGTTTTGCTCGACTGATATTCCACAGTCTGTTCAGAAACCATAGCCTCTCAAGCAGTTATTGGTGCTTGTCCCAAAATTACATGGGACAGACGAGCTTATTTGTGGATCGATCTGGATCTGCGGTTTGTCTCATTTTATAAATGAAATTACATTTACAAATCAATTTACAAATCAATCAATTTACAAATCAAATTACCCCCTTGCGGGTTTCGTCTGGTCAGAGGAGAACTGACCCCCGACTGAGCCTGGTTTCTCCCAAGGTTTTTTTCACCATTCTGTCTCAGAGGGAGTTTTGGTTCCTTGCCGCTGTCGCCTCTGGCTTGCTCAGTTGGGGACACTTCATTTCTAGCGATTATCGCCGATTTGGTTGCACAGATACTATTTAAACTAAACTGAGCTAGACAATGACATCTCTGAATTCAATAATGAAATGCCTTTAACTGAAAATTGAGTATTTAATCTTATCATTATACATTACTGACACTCTACATCTTAGGGCTGGGTATCGAGTTCTTTTTAGGGACAGACCAAATTGCTTTGATATCAAGTATTGAAAAATGTTTGGGGTTTCGGTACCTTTTGACTATTTTGATACCTAAGTGGGTAATCTCGTCATTGTCAGTGAGCCAATAAGCATGCAGCATGCTTGATGTGCCTAAATCAAGTGCTGGTGATTGGCTCTGATGAGGCATAAAGGAAAAACACCAGGTTACGCCCAGAGACCTGGCTCACAGAGGCTGTAGTGTGTAAATGTTTTCATTTTAAAATGAAAATGATCCTCGTCCATTCTGACATTTCGACTGCGTTTCAGAAAAAAAACTCTGTCCACACTACATGACCGAAAACGCATGTTGAGTGACCATATATGCACACTGTAGCATCATGTTACATAAGACCATTTATAAGATTTATACTATGGTTTTACTCAAAACTCACTTTAAACCACCATCGAGTGTTTGTAATAACTTCCAATTGCAATCTAATGCGTGTTTTGGACATACAATGTTACTGAAAAATTATATTAGTAGACTTTTATATCAAGTTAATTGTTACACTTGCTTAGCATTTCTCATTAAAACACACTGTATTGTGGGGTGGACGATATGGCCAAAATTTATATCATGATATATTTATTAATTTAGGTCGATAAGAAATAATTCCGATATCGATATGAACAATATTTAAAAAGCCTCAGAAAAACTTCCAAGAATTCCCACAACAGATGTCTGTATCAACAAACTTCTATAAAACTATATGTGACCCTGGACCACAAAACCAGTCTTAAGTGTCAATTTTTCGAAATTGAGATTTATACATAATCTGAAAGCCGAATAAATAAGCTTTTCATTGATGTATGGTTTGTTAGGATCGGACAATATTTGGCCGAGATACAACTATTTGTAAATTTGGAATCTGAGGGTGCAAAAAAATCTAAATATTGAGAAAATCGCCTTTAAAGTTGTTCAAATGAAGTTATTAGCAATGCATAATTTTTATACATTTACAGTAAAAAATTTACAAAATATCTTCATGGAACATGATGTTTACTTAATATCCTAATGATTTTTGGCATAAAAGAAAAATCGATAAATCGATAATCGATAAGTTTTAATAAATATATTAAAACTTTCACAATATTTAGATTTTTTTGCACCCTCAGATTCCAGATTTTCTCAGACAAATATTGTCCGATCCTAACAAACCATACATCAATGTAAAGCTTATTTATTTATTTATTTAGCTTTCAGGTGATGTATACATCTAATATATCTCAATTTTTTTTTTTTTTTTTTTATAAATTTTTTTTCACAAATAATTTAATGTTCACCTTTTTAGCCTTCATACAAACAAGTAATGTGAAATTGCTGTCAAATAAATATAACGCTCTCAGGCTCACCTTAATAATATTAATATCATTAACTTGAACCTGTAACATAGGCTGATTATTCTTATAGATTGAATAATAAAATAAAGAATATGAAAGGTGCTCAGAGTTGCTGCAGAAAACAGAAACAAAGAGTGAGCAACAACAAAAAGATGTTGCTGGAGACGGGCTTAATCGCTGCCAGCAGGAGGTGATTTTGAGCGGCAGGAACAGTGGTTGCCCTGGTAACGGCTGTACACAAAGCAGCACCATACTCATGAATGCTACTTTACCAGATAAAATGAAAATGCCATCGAAACTTTTCTCAGGACAGTCGCTTCCCTTCAAAGATACATTCATATAAAACACCTGCGCTGCGTTTTGATTTTGAAACGTGCAGTGCTCATGTTTATTACGAAGTCAACCATCACAAATAAATCAATGTATGGGAAACACTGGTAATGTATATTGAAATATCGAAAATGTGTTTAAAAATCATATCACCCTTATTGAAAAAAATATATATATCGTGATTTATATTGATATTTAATTATTGTCCAGCCCTACTGTATTGTTATGAAAATAGGCAGAATCTCATGAAAATCACATACAAGTCATTTACTATAATGACTTCTGTTTGATGATACTTATTTACTTTGATTTATGGAGTAATTTGTAACTCTGACTGTAACTTTGATTTATGGAGTAAATGGAGTAACTCAAGCAATTCTTTCTATTTTCATTCTCTTTATTCTCTTGTCTTAGCTTAAATATTTAAATTGAACATCTCTTTGTATCATGTATATTTCTTTTAGTTTCTTTTTGTCTATTATGTCCCACGCACCTTACGCAGAATCTCGTGTACAATGACAATAAAGCATTCTAATTCGGATTTCTTAACCTGACAAACAAAGGATTTATGTTAAAATAACAGAGCAATAACATATCTATGCAAATGCATATGCAATATTTGTAACTTAAATAAGTAATAATAAAATAAAGATACAGTTAGTTAACAATATGTAAGGAGTGGTAACGTTTGTACAGTCTTACAGTTACAACCGGCCCTTTGATGGCAGCCATAATGTTGAAGTGGCCCTCAGTGAAAATGAGTTTTACAGCCCTGTTCTAAAGGCTTCAATTCTGAACAAACTTGCTGACTTTGTAAATAGTTAGAGAAGAAAAGCTGGGCATCATACACTCAATGACCGAGGATCATACACTACTAGACTTTTGTGTCAATCCAATCATAACAAACTCATGCCGACATTTTAATAAGAATCAAATGCATTGAGAATGAAAACTTTTTCAATCCTGAAGTCTTCAGTCTCCTCTTTAATAAACAAGTGTTTCTGAGTTTGGACACTCTGTCATGATTAAGATGGGAATAATTAACTGATAGAAAAACAAATCAAAACTAAATCTCCTTAGACAAGTAATCAGGGCAAGACAAACAAACCGCTCAAAACA
The DNA here is from genome assembly GCF_012432095.1 of Onychostoma macrolepis. Lineage (NCBI taxonomy): Eukaryota > Metazoa > Chordata > Actinopteri > Cypriniformes > Cyprinidae > Onychostoma > Onychostoma macrolepis. Next base: position 5,913,298 of record NC_081158.1, on the reverse strand, counting down.
AGCTTTACAAAACCAAAGAACACAAATTACATATAATAACATATGATTTATAATTGTTATAGTATGATCGTATATGCCGTGTTCTTGACACAACTTTACTGTTACTCGTCCGCAGATGCGCTTAACTTACACAAAGTAATGGGGGTTTTTTAACGTTAGGTAAAGTATTACGGCGTTATATTCAATAATAGTTTGTTAATTTCAGTTTTCTATAAAATAACCTGGTTGTAATTGTTTACACACTTCAGATGATTAAAAACACAAACCTCTCTTCAGCCGAGTCACAGGTCTTGTTCACACCATTATAGAAAATCACATACAGAAACACATTAAAAATTAAAAGATAAATGATTAACTCAAGGAATGAATCACAGATTCCCAAAGCCCTTATTACCCTTTCCCCCATTCATGATACTACAGTTAACTCTGGATTCAATAATTACAGTAGGTTTTCATTAGGGCAACAACAAAAGAGAATTAAACAGTTCTAATAAACTGTAATTCAAGCATTCATTTAATAATTCCGAGCCTGCAGTATAATGTAAGATTAATGTTGTTAAGTGCATTTACAGTATCGTGTTCGGCCAGGAATCTTGGGGTGATCCTTGATGATCAGCTGGGTTTTAAAGATCATACAGCACAATATTGCAGGTTCGCACTACACAACATCAGGAAGATCAGACCCTTCCTAACAGAGCATGCAACACAGCTTCTCGTCCAGACCCTCGTCATCTCTAGGCTGGACTACTGCAATGCTCTTCTGGCTGGACTTCCAACATCTGCAATCACACCTCTGCAAATGATTCAGAATACAACAGCATGACTTGTTTTCAGTGAGTGTTAGAGAATCATGCTCTTCCAGCTAAGGTATTTATTTAGAAATGTCCTTTTACAATAAATCAAATGAAAATAATATTAATAGAATTCTTAGGTTAAAACTGTAATTATTTTCTGTGCACTAGAACATCTAGGCATAAAAACAGTTTTTTTTTCCCTCATGCCGTCTCCAGCTTAAAGGGTTACTCCACCCCAAAATGAAATTAATTAATTAATTGTCATTAATTACTCACCCTCATGTTGTTCCAAACCCGCTTCGTTCATCTTCGGAACACAATTTAAGATATTTTTGATGCATTCTGACAGCTCTCTGACCCTCCATAGACAGTAATGTAATTAACACGATCAAGGTCCAGAAACATAGCAAGGAGAGCGGTAAAATAATCCATGTGACATCAGGGGTTCAACCGTAATTTTATGAAGTTACGAGAATACTTTTTGTGCGCAAAGAAAACAAAAATAAAGACAAATCAAAAATTTGTCTCCTTCGTATCACCCTGGCGCCATTTTGGAGAATATCCACTGAACGCAAACAGCGTATGCTGTTCTGTATCAGCTGCTCCATTTAACTAAGGTTTTAAATTTGACTAGTAGTTTTTCTCCAATGTGGTATTAGTAGTTACTAAAGTAGTTTACTAAAGTGTCCCAATGTGAAGCGCACACATTCCGAAGTGCGCATTTGAAGTGCGATTGCGTCACGACGAAGGCTGCTGTAATTCAAAGCGACTTCAAATGCGAGTACATCTGATGGACACTTCGCACCCTACCGTATCCCAGAATCATTTGCGCGCAGATGACGATGGAATTTATATTCAAAGAACACGGAGGATATGAGAGTTCTGTGGGGAATTCACATTGAAATGTAAGCATTGTTTTCATTTACTCAAATACCTAGTTCAGACAGTATATGTTGTCATATGAAATACAAATCTAATAAGTAATAATTTATCTCTGAATCATATCTTTATGAATCATATCATAATCATATCTTTAATTCTATAACAGACACAAAATAAAAGAATAAGAATAATACATAAAAAATCTAATAATAAGTGAAAATAATAAAATGAAATTATGGTGCATCCTTTTGACAAGACCAGGAGGTGGGGATGTCATCTGTAAACTGTAAGGAACGGGGCTGGTAGCCATCCATCCAACCACCAGAGGGAGCTCTCTCCCGAAGACTGACAGTCTGTTTCTTCTTTGGTTACTTCCTGTTTGGTACTATATTTATGCTGCCTTCACGTGCTATCGGAATGATCGTAAATACGAGTTTCCTAATCAGAAATTGGACGTGAATGGCCTCTCAAGTTGTATTTACTACTGGGAAATTCAGAAATAATTCTGATACCCAAGTTTCCGAGTTGGGTGGGTCATAAACTTTAAACATGGTGGAGGGAACAACCATTGCTGCTGTCAATGCTGTTCTCACAACAACTACATCCCTTTGTCTTGTCGCTAAAGTAGTGTATTTATAGGCTAGATATGAACGATCATGCGAAGCATATTGTATGTTTTATAAGCAGTGAAATAAGCATGCATTTGACCGAAATTCCAGAATTGTCAGCGAACTGCATGTATAGCACAGTGAATGTTTATATGATTGTCAACCAATGGGATGCTACATTTTATTCTTTCCGACATTAAAGCACTTGAATACGACAAGCTCGTAATCACGACTTCATAAGTGGGAAATAGGAAACTTCCGATAGCACGTGAAGGCAGCATTAAACCATGTGGTCCTATATTCTCACTGCGAAGTATTGCCAGTTCTCACTGCCTTAGCGTTTTTCATCCAGTTTTTGCTCTATTGTTATTACCATTGTGCCTGCCTTATTTGACCACTGCCTTTTGGATTACTGTTTCTACCTTTTTGGACTGACTTCACATTTGCTTGTAACCAGGCTGTCTCACCTACTACGATGCAGCCTTGTGATTTGGATTTGTTTGCTGAGTGTTATTCCTGCATTTGGATCTTACACTGCCTCCATGTCGTCGCCTACGGCATCCTCACTTAAACTAATGAAACGGAAAACACACAATGGATAACACTGTAGACAAATTACCATCCAAAGTTGTATTATTCTACAAGTGTCTGAAAATCATATGACAATATATACCAAACATACTCGCATTATTGTCTTCCTCAGATGATGAAGAAACATCCATGATTGTGGAGACTTCGCATGGTGCCTAAATAAATATAATTGTAAGATTATTGAGCATTGCACAATGATTTATAGCACTTTGTAACATCCTCTACCTCACCATTGCAGTTCACCACCTCCTGAGGTGGTTAATTAGGCAGCCAAAAGTCTCTTTACCCAAATGGCAGTCACACTGAGGCTAATGTGCATCAATGCACATTCTTTTGCCCTCACATTTAAAAAAAAAAAAGAAAAGAAAAAGAAATGTGTGTGCCCCCTACTCTGGTTCTCCATTATGATAAATGCTGAGCTCCAGGGGCTTTTTCAAGTGATGCCAGGCCCACACACCCTCACTCTGGCAGGCATGAGAGTAGATTGATGCCCCCTTTATTTATTCCTTCCCTTGCTAGCTTGTACTTATTTGAACAATGCCTGAGACTTGGTATTACAAGCACTTCTGTTTGCCTCTTTAAGATGAAGTCGCTTTGGATAAAAGCGTCTGCAAAATGAGTAAATGTAATGTAATGTAAAATGTACCCCACTATTAAAGTGAACCCAAAGAGCCATCCGCAGGCCACTGCATCTCCAGGTGTGCAGGAAATTGTTTTAATTTGTCTGCCTGAAATACATTGTCTGTCTGTATTTGCAAAGTTGTATTCCCAAGCATTATGTAAGCAGAATAAGTAATTTTATAATAATGACAGTTAACTTATAGCTTTTTCAAACATGGCAGGCATAGCTGAACTCCAGTTGAACAGACAAACATGAATGAATATAAGGCCTGTCATAATTCACTGCTAAAGCTATGGTAAACATACTGTAACATTTATAAGATGGCAAAGGTCAGGAAAAATACTTTTGTTATAATGAAAAAAGAAAACGGTTGTCATGAGATCGCAAACAAAACCAGTCTTGATATAAAATGTAATGAAAACATGATTTCTCTTTATTTTATTAAAGCATTTTTATTATGAGAGAAAGTTCCCAGGGGAAAAACAAACATAACCACTATTTGAAGTGCAGTCAGAGATGTTCACAGTTTTTTTTTTTTTTCATGTCCATGACAGCAATCCTTTATCAGCTAATCTCTATCAGAGAAAACCTCCCTCATACTGAAAGAAATGAAGCTAGAAATATATTCCCTCCAAACAGCAAACAGCAAAACATGATAATCAGTACAAAATCCATACAGATGGTAGATGTCAATAAGCTAAAATCTATAAGGTCAAACGATTACCTAAAATACAACCCAAACAATATATGATGAATAATAAAAATATGAATAAATGAATCAAAAGATGAATAAATGAATACCATAGAATGGATGTATGAATACACACATTTATATGAATTAAGAAAAGAAAGTCAATAATAAATGTATTGCGACACAAGCTTTTGTGTGCTCTTTGAAAGCAAAGCCAAATTAAGTGTTCTGCTTTCCTGATAATCACCTCTCAGATAAGATACACACATGCACATATTTAGGCTTTACAAAATAATATCCCATACTTCCCAACAACAGAGTTCAATCAAACATCATTTCTAAAAAGTGCCTTAAAAGGCAGAATGCTCTGTTTTACAATACTTTCTATTTTGAGTAGAGCTGTTCTTCTCTATTTCTTTGTGAAGCATGCATTGGCCGTAAACACTATGGTTAGGCCCGGCAAAATGTTTCTGCCAGTATTTCCTCAAATTGCAACACTGTTGGGGATTTTGTCTGGGGACAGATAGCAATAGGCCAATGTTAATTCTTCATTCCGGCTCTTGATGATGTTGGTCACTTCATCTAGTTTCTTGCGGAAAGTTTTTATGGCTTCCTTCACTGGTTGCTCTGTGAAGTACATATCTGGATACATGCCTAAGAACAGCTGGGGGGGAAAAAAAGGTCTTCAGAAAACAGAACAATATTTTTCGTTCTTTTTACAAGATAAACTGACTCGCCTCTAAACTCCGCCCCCTCGGTTACTGTCAATCACTCAGACAAGCTTATAAAACACCCCAGAAAAGAATGTTCTCATAACATGGAAATATCTGGAAGTATTTGCCGTGTTTCTTTAAAGAACTTGTAAAATTATGTGGGAACATGATTAAAATTGCACTACAAATCAGAATCAATGCAAATGATTGATCAGCAAGTCATGTCACTTCATCTCATCAAAATAATTTACCCAATTTCAGCTTCATTTTATAAGTTGCACAAGATTCAACTTGTAATATTTTTTTAAAGATTTAAAAGAATAAATCAATATGATTTGTACCGCCAATTTGATTTTACTACATTTTTAAATTGGATAAAGGTGGCAATTTGTTATTGTGAACTGACAACATTAGCGTGAGTCAACAGAACTCTTCCTAATGTTGTTACAACTACATAATCACAATACTTTGAACTGTTTTCTTACTATCCCCTCAGTGACCTTAATCAAAACATTAATGATTTAATTACTTAATTGTGCCAATGCTGTACGTGATCCAGCAACAACATTTTACTCTATTTCTAAATCATTTTTTTTAAGATAAATGGTCCTTTCTATAACTTTTAGATATTTTAGTTCAAAACTATCCAGACACACGGGACATTGACCAACATTAGAGAAGAGCAGAAGATTGCCTGTTAAGTTTTTGTGCTGATACAGAATACAGGGTGTAAAATGTCATTTGTAACACATTCTGGTAGATTACTCAAGGTAAGTAACAATTACTAGATTACTATTAGATTACTTATTCTACACGGTTTTACATTTGAATTTAAAATGCATCAGTGTGGCACATAATACATAGTGTACTAGTAGACGTTTCATTCTCTACTAGGATTTATACTGGACTATAATAGAATGGCACTCCTAATATTTAGTATTTTAAATATGAAACAGCATTAAATTAATACATAAATATGCCGTTACTCCCCAAAAATGGCGACGTTTTTAAAGTGGGGCTTAGCGAAGGGTCAGTTAAATTAGTTGCACTGTTTGACTGAAAAATACTTGTACGTTGACAGTGCCGCAGAATACATTCACTGTAGCAAGCAAACAATTTACAACAATAAGAATTTGAAATGAATGTTTGCTTAAATACACCTCAAAACGTTATCTTTGACATATGTTTTTAACCCGTACACGGGTGCTCTGTACCCTCAGCTACTAAAAAGTTAATTCCCTTTCACATTGATTTAGACTAGACGGTTTCACTGTATTTTGATGGTCCCTTTAACACATTCTATTGACTATAAGTAATGTTGCACCTACATTTCTACTGACTCTCATTAGAGTGTTAGTAGTGTATTAGTTGACTGGTAGGGTTAGGGTTAGATTAAGTTGACACGTTCTTGCAAAGTTACTTATAGTGAGTAGAATATCTGTTGGGAGACCAACACAGTAAGGAGTTAGTAGATACGAAGCAGACAGTCTACTAATACTCTTATGAGAGTTTGCTGACATGTAGTTGCAACATTACTTAGTGTCAACAGAATGTTCAAAAGGGACCATCAAAATAAAGTGTTACCGACTAGACTGCTGCCATGTTCTTTACAATTTCAAGTGAAAAGTAGATGCGAATCAGTCATCAAACCTCTTTCTTCTCGGTCCGAGTGAGGGACCAAACTGTTCCCAGAACCTCGCTGGAACAACCACGGTCAGGCAGACTGTCCATGATATACTTCATATCCACTTGGCCCTTTTTTTGAGGAGGTGGCTTGCGCATGGTGGAAGGACTGTTGGGGATCCAGCCATACCAGTCAAACTGGAACATAAACTCTCACATATTAGCTTACAGATATTATCCAGAATTTTGCTTAGCAATTTTAAATACTCTTGTCGATGATATGAAAGTGTGTAACCTCACCTGTCCAAAGTTGACAGCAGCATGTTGTGCTGAAGCTGTGAAAATCACGACAGTCAGGTACTCGACCAACTGCTCTCGAGATTCCAGAGACTTTGGAAAGCCTGTGAACAGTGGCAGTATGCATTTAATTTGTGTACACTTTTAAAGGTGACTTGATACACACGATGCATATAGAATATATAAGATTACAAACAATCATCCATGCTTGCACAGACAACCATACACTGACATTTTGATAAGTTGAACCTGTACTCACTGTCAGAGTTATTCATGCCGAGGCAGGCATCCTTCACAAACCCTTGAATCTCCACATCTTGTTGAACCGCCTCATTGCTGTCATAGTAGATCATGACCACAGCAGAAACAAAGCTACAGAGAGATAGAAAGAAAGAAAAAAATACTCTGGATGTCAAACATTTTCACTGACACGTATGTGTACTAATTTGTACATTTGCACTAGTAGTATGGGACCACCTACCAGTTTATTTCCTTCCAGATCTTCATGCCATCGTCTCTATAATAGTAGTTGGGCACATCTTCCATTCCTCGAGCTTGTATGTCTTTAGGGAAGCACAGGGACTTGTAGGTTAAAGTCTCCATGGCATTTTGTATCAGTTTCTCCATCCCAGCTCCACTGATGCTACCGATCTTTGGACACCAAGAATACAGTTAATCTTTTGCCGAAATATTTTCAGGAATTAACTAGATTGTAAGCATTTATTTAGGCTACTCAAGTGACTCCCTATGGGAATAATGGGTGAATTTTTCATTCTGGTGGATGTTTTTGCATTTCTAGATATTCAAAAGCTAAATATGTATGTCTGTTTACACAGTCTATTAAACACCAGCTAACAAAATATAATGAAGCCTAAGTACTTAAAAAAGAGCATTCAGCAAAAAGACAGAATATCAAAAGCCAAAAAGTCAGGTAATCCTCAGTTTTCTCATAATGAAGGTTTGTGTCTTTAAATCTGTATCACAGACTGAAAGTATGTCTTGCCAGACAAGCACAGAATAATCAAATCTAAATAGAATTGCTCTGTATACTAGCAAGATGCTGTTTATGTATAGATATATTAAATTAGCTGTGAAGCTACCTTGCTGAAGACCCCGTCTTCACTGATGAGGTTTTCACGGGCCTTTGCATTGATTGCGATTGTGAAACGAACATGAGGCATCAGTAACTGTAAGAAGCAAATTATGCATTTAAACTTGTGCATTAAATAATAAAATAGGATATCAGAACCAGCAACCCGTCATCAATAAACTGACGTACATGAAAGGACATTCTCCAGTTATCATGACTGTGTATTGAAATACAGGTACCTTGTATATGGGATGGACGGCAGAAAGCTGTCTGTACATGGCCATTTCAAAAACCTCTGAAAACAGATGTGTCTTGAGAAGGTGTGTGACCAACTGGTGTAAATTGAAGTCAGAAGATTTCACCCACATCTTGGCAAGCATCCAGTCATATTCATTATCACTTGGGAAAAAAACTGGGCTCTTTTCCTCTGGGGTTTGACTGAGCTGATTCAGATATAATAAAGGCAAACAGGTAAATTCACTGCAAAACAGCATTTATTGTTTTCATTTGATACAGATTGTAAGACAGATACCTGAATGGCGATTGGCACAATTTGGTTCAGATTATTCTTGTACAGTAGGCAGATGGGTGCAGTCAGATAGCGCTGGCTGCTAGATGCTGGCACTCCCTTCAGTATTTCATAATCTGCTATGTAGATGTTTCCTGCCTGTAAACGTGTGTTTATAGGTGTATAGGTTAGAATAAACAGATTGTAGGTTAAAATAACACTGATATGAGTCTTTTATATAAACTCCAGAATGTGAATGACATCACAATACAAGCAAACAAGTCTTGGATTTGATAATTGACCAGCTGTTCAAGTGATTTATGTCTTACTGTTTCTGACCTGTAATTCCTCTTGTAGTGCGAGTCCTCTCTTCAGACAGCCCTCGACCATCTCATGTGTGACTGGAAATTTGTCTGGAAGCTTTGTGCACTTCCTGATCATGACAGGATTGCAGCCATTCAGAAACTGATAGCCAAACATGTAATCCTTATTCCAGTCCTGGATCACGTTCACTGTCCAGATTACAAAGGAGAAACTTGAGTCAACAGTCAAAGGCTTACAAGGTTTCCTACAAAAAATTGTGTTCGGATATATAGTTTTTGTTTAAAAGAAGAAAACAAACAAACAAGCATCTCAGGTTACGACTGTAACCATGGGTTCCTGAAAAGGGAACAAGACGCTGCATGGGAAATCAAACGCCTCTGTGTGATTTGTGATCTAGAGATGCCTTGTTTTGGGCACGGGAAAGGTGTTCTTACTGCTTGATAAAAAGCAGCACAGTACAACGGTTCATGTAATCATCGACTCCCAATTAGGAAGCGAAATAGATAAACATTAAGTCTGCTCTTCAAAGAATAGTATGTGCAAACAGCATTATATTATATTGTACATTAGTGCAGTGTGCGCATGTTAAAAATCAATTAATCAATTTGAAGTTTGTGACCAACGCACATAAACATGATTGCTTTATTTAGTGTTCATGTAAACACTACGCTTTCAAGAGGCGGTCCTTTAGCATTATAACTTCCGATGCAGCACAAGCTCCCTTGAAAGGGAACAAACATTCTTGACAGAGGAAGAAATAATCCAAACCTTGTACTGCGTTCTCGTTTATTATATGCCCAAATATTTGTCCAATATCTGCAATGTTTTCCCAGGACTCAGATAAACCCTCAATTTGGTCAACTTTCAAATACACAAACCTGGAACAGAGTGCATAGAGTTTAATTAGAAACATGAACACTATTTTATGGTACTGCATTGTGCAGAATTCCTTCTGGTAAACAGAGGAAAAATTTTGTAACAAATCAATGGAGCCTTTGGCCATGACACAGTCCCCAAACTTACACTTTCGCTAAATCCCAATACCACTCTGATTCTTTTTCTTCATCAAACTGAACTTCTTTAGGAAGTTCTTTCACTGTGGCATCTATGCTCTTAGGGAAGCCTGGTCTCCACTGGTTCCATCTTCAACAAGAAAAACAACAACATTTACTTGCACAGTTACACCAAGAATGATATTTAAAGGAGACGTTTTTTTCCAGAACCAGAACCGAGTGCCTAAGAAGCAAAGATTCAGCTCAGCATCCATTTCAAGTACTGTTCTTCCAATGAGTTGAATGGAAATCCTCCTTGTCTAAGCCCAACACATTACTTTCTATCTCAACTAATGGTCTGAGTTTGGGGCATGGCAACTAATGAGTTTTTTAGCAAGGTAGGGGTAGAATTCACCATGGCAAATAAGGCTTGCCAAACATCACAGAGAACTCAATAAATCTAGCTCCAAATAATTAAGTCAATCATAATATGCATCTTAACATTTCTGAGAAGAATCATTGCACATCATCACTGTTTTAGGAATACATACAGCTTCCCTTAATTTCTTGTTGATGTGATGAGCTATTTGTTAGATGACATTATTTGTGAAAATGAAATGCGAGCTGGCAAAAGTCAAAATACCCAGTACTTGTGAGCATGTAAAGTTGGTGATCTGAGTATCTGGATCAGTTACAACCAAAAAGCAATTCATTTTTAGGCATAGAAGAATAAACTTTATTTGTGAAAAGGCCAAAACAACAACTGCAACTGGGTAAGCGAAGTCACTTTCTCTGCAGTGGTGTCTTTGTCAGTGTTACCAACTAATTTTCAGGGAAAGTTGCTAAAGGAAGGTCGATTTGTTGCTAAAAGTTGCTAAATGACTTTGTGATGTCATTACGTAATCACGGTGCAAAATTGTCACTACATCAAATCTCAGTCAAAAAATATATTTTATATATGTTAATTTAGATTTGTTCGTAAAATAATATAAATGCTAATATAATATTAAAATATAATTATTTTTAAATACAAAATTGAATTATTGTTCAATAATTCAATTAATTAATAAACTTACAATTATGATGATTAAATTTACAAAATTTTTATATTCTTATTAGTTAGTAAACTAAAACTACACATTTTGAACAATTATAGTTTTAAACAGTGTATTAGTAGTTATTTAGTGTGCTCCACTCTAAGTAAAGTCTGTAAAATAGGGCACAATCTATGTTAATATATAGGAATTTTCCTTATTGATTTTTCACAGGTTTTTTTACCTGCATTTTAAATTACGTATTGTATTTTGTGTTTTCGAGTGCAGGGTTACAACGGATAATATCCTGGAAAATTACTATATAATACCTTTTCCATTTTTCTTACAGTGTACTAACTAATCAACAATCGTAGGTACAAGCTACTAACAAGGTGTATCATAAATGAACAATGATTCAATTATTCAACTATTATTATGATTATTAAATTTAACAATTGCAAACAGCAGCTAACTTAATGTTAAAAGATGTGTGTACTGCTAAGCATCTTTAATTTCCTCTTTTTACGTAATTTAGATGGAAAATGCATGCCTTTTTATTGTTTGAGTCACTTATCAAAAGTTGCTAAAAGTTGCCAAATAAATATAAAAAAATAGCTAAATTTGTTGCTCGGTGCTTTTGGAAGAAAAAGTTGCTAGGGTAGTCTGAAAAGTTGCTAAATTTAGCAACAAAATTGCTAAGTTGACAACACTGGTCTTTGTGAAATTGGCTAATTGGAAACCAGAGAAATGTTGGCCAATGTAATTAAATAAAAGTTATTTTTACCCCATTATAAATTTAGTCCAGAAAAGGTTAATTCGTCCCCTGCCATTTTTCTTCCACTGACCCCAGATTACAAACTAATTTACATGGTACGGGTGAATTTTTTCTGAGTAAAAATATTTTCTGGTTTTAAATGGTAAGAGACAGATAACCGATATTTGTGTCAAGCACACTGAACTGTATCTAGGGACAAAAACAAAAAATCTCTTTCATCAAACCTGAATATTTTCTGTCTAGATTCCAGTCCATCTTTTCTTTGCTCTTGAAAAGATTTGGTATCATCCTGAGGCAGTCGAGCTAGATGAACACATAAAGAAATAGATAATACACATATAACACATAGAAAGGACAGCATTTAAGACATGACTCAATCACAACTGAATTTTAAACATAATAATAATAATAATAATGCTTCATTAAAAACTGGATAATGAATAAAGTGAGTCTGAGTCACGTACCAGTGCCTTCTCGGATCATCACTTCATTTTCGTCCACTAACCAGCAATAACAGGGGAACTCAAAGCAGTCTCCAGAAGGTGTTTGCACTGTGATATGCTTACAGAACCAAGGAGAATAGATGCGATGTTTCTGCTTTTCAAGTTTCACCTGGACAATGTCTCCAATGTTCTTCTCCACATGGATGTCAAGGGAGATCTCCTTAATGATAACATTTATTAGACATGTTATATGTGGGGGAATACAACAACAAACAAACTAACTAACAATCTCTCCGCAGACTTTGGTAAAGAGAGATTAATCCTAATTGTGCCACTTTTCTGCAGGATACCCAGGGTTTATCATTTTATCTCACCACTGCGACGGGGCAATGCCCGCGGATGCTCCCCTTGGTGCCAGCCCTGTTAGTATGGCAGGGAGCATCAGAGCAGTAGCAAATATGAGAAATTAAAAGTGATTTGGAGACTAGTCTAAATGGTTAAACACCATTAATACAATCACTTGACCAATAGGTGGCGCTGTGACCAAATAGATGTGTTGTGGTCCATGTGGGGTGACTCTAACGCATAAAGTTAAGTGTCAATACGCCAAAATGTTGTAGCAATACAGCATCAGATTTAGTTGATCAGCACCTTTTTTTTTTTTGTAAAAATTGGGCAAATGATCTAGAAGGAATTCAAAAAAGCAGGTTTTTCAAGAAAGCTCAAAACAGCAAGTTCAGCCGGCTATGGTGTAATTGGTATCATTGTTCTCGGCATGTCCCAAAGAATCTGACAATACCGGTCTCACGACAATAAACAAAAGTAACAGTTCAGACTGTCTTCTGTCTGTGTGCCAAATTCATAAATTTCCTATGTATGGTTCTATGGGCTGCCATAGACTTCAAGAGGAGAAGACGAAGAAGACCAAAAGGTACAACAAGTGCCTATGTAACTTTAGTGCTTAGCCCTTAATAATAAGAACAATAGGGCATTTTAGAAAAAGTTTAACAACATGCAAAGCATATTAAAATTCAAATAGTAATATTGAGTGGGAGGATGTTTGGAGGTTGACTGGGATGTACTCACTAAAATGTATTTTAAATGAAAGTGCAGTTATCTGAAAAGCTATTGTAATAATGTTTAAGCATTTGAACTCTGGTAAGAACAATAAAACCTTAATAAATCTATTTATTGGGAAACACCATATTCAAAAGCAGAAATGGGCAAATACTAAACTCAATATCCACTGGTATGAAACAGAATTGATGCAGAATACGGAGTTACAATACCTTAGAAACTAAAAAGCAAAGTGTATATTTTGAATATTTGAAACTTACTACAAATACATAACTTTCATACATTCAAGAAGACAAAACAAAACCCTGGAACACTTCCTTTACAATTTCCGATTGGATTTTTCAGATACATATAGAACAAATGCTGTAAAAACAGATTGTCCTATAGTAAATGCACAATGTGCAGAAGGTAAACCGTAGAGATAACCTGGACCTTCCTCTTTTATAGACAGAGTACGCATCTCATATTGCCTTTTGGAGGCAGAGACTTAACTAGTTCTGGAAGTCTTAGGATGCGGTTTCAAGAATCGTTTCCCAAATACACAACAATTGGACATTCCAATTCCACACACACACACACACACACACAAAGGTGCTGTATGTAAGTTGTTTGACTCTTCTTAAACCAAAAAAGAATATGTTATTAGATATTTAGGAAACACGTTACATTTACATGGCTGTTTCTCTGAAAAAATAATGCTATTGCTAGTAATTCTACTCTGAAATATGCGTTCCAGAGCAGAATGGCTGGGATTTTCTTCAATATTACATACTGCACATTTAAAGTAAATATAATCAAGTATTTGAAGTTCTTACCGTTTTATGAATAGAAGACCAGTGATTCAACAGGGTTCTTTCACTGCTCCGCTTCTCTGAGTCCATCAGCGTCAGGTAAATTCTGTTCGTTGTCTCAGCAATCACCTCTCTACCAGTATATACAGTCACCTTGTAGGTCGACATTGTGCCTGTGTGGAAGGATCTACAATCTCTGGATCCTCAGCTGTATTCCTACTCAAATTTATATGAAGTTCACTTCCGACACATATACATTTGCTCCACCTCCTGTGGCATTATAATGTGGGTGTGGACCACCAATCCAAAATGTCATGTTAATACCTGAATATGTGCACTTTATCACATTTCTCAACATAGAGATGAGTATTCCTGGTATTCCAGTGGTCCTTAAATGTGGAGAAATATGTGACCCTGGAGCACAAAACCAGTCTTAAGTCGCTGGGGTATATTTGTAGCAATAGCCAAAAATACATTGTATGGGTCAAAATTATTGATTTTTCTTTTATGCCAAAAATCATTTGTATATTAAGTAAAGCTCATGTTCCATGAAGATATTTTGTAAATTTACTACTGTAAATAGATTTTTTTGCACCCTCAGATTCCAGATTTTCAAATAGTTGTATCTCAGCCAAATATTGTCCGATCCTAACAAACCATACATCAATGGAAAGCTTATTTATTCAGCTTTCAGATACTTTATAAATCTCAATTTCGAAAAATTGACACTTAAGACTGGTTTTGTGGTCCAAGGTCACATATAAGAGTGTCATTTCATGTGGATACAATACATTCAAAATACCCTCCCTCAACGAACAGTATAATGTGGGTCAAAACAAAGGGTAAAAATGAGATGCATATACTTGGTAGTTCAGTGTAATACATTAATGAGCTGTAATGAAGTTAACGCATTTACTAATCTGGTTTCATCCTGGCAGCATTCTAGCCGGACCTTCGCTCTCATTGTTCAGTATGAAGAATGACCTTTTTAACTTTAAATTCACTTACAGATAAATACAGATGAGATGCTTAACAATTGTAAAGTCATTCACGCTCTTTATAACGCACAATTTAATGATCATAGATGCTCAGCAAGTATGAAATATTACCAATAAGTGTAACACACCGTTATTTGTAGAAACATCAATAAGAAGACAATGATTTTTAATGTTAGTGTTAATTAATAATGTTTCTATTGAGTTTAGCGTGTGGTGTGCATCAAAAATAGGCTTCCAGTAACCGGTGCCAGGTGCCGCTCACAAACTGACAGTGATCATTTAAAATGGCAATAATGCTTTCTTTTTTATTTATTTATTTGTTTATTTATTTTTTGAAGATAGACTATTATTGCTGGGGTTCTGTATGAAGAATTGAAACATTTATAATTAAATACATAAGCTCATATATTTCAATAATGCTGCAAACTCCATTTATTATTTGACCCTATAATTTTTACGTGTCAAATCTATTTGCTCAGTTCAGTTATTTAAGTTTGAAAGAAACAATCTTTTATATGTCTAAAGTTGCTTCTCTGTCTAGATGTTTCTAATTTCAAAGCTCACAATATTGTAGCAGCAATACCATTATTTTTAATTCTCATTTTCATGTGCCATATTGATTCTTACAAGAACAAATAAAATTTTGGGAGTAAGTTTTTACATACTTTTGTGTGTATTCACGTTTGCCCAGATCTTCTGTGTTGAAAGGCCACTCCTTGTTATACTGAGAGTTAATTGTGGGATTTTACAAAACGGTAAACTGTTCAGTTGTATTTCTGAATAACTGTATCTAGACTTTCACGAAAAACAAGGAAGTATTGGGCAACACAGTCGGTTTTGGGTAATTATTTTTACTTTGGAAAAGTAATAGGTTATAGATTACAAGTTACACTATTTAAAATGTAATAAGTAGTGTAACTATTTCAATTACTTTATTAAAGTAATGTAACTGATCTCATTTGATTACGTTCCTAAATTTCTAACTGTTTTTATCTGTTAATCATTTTAAAACATTTAAAGCGGGCAGGTTTAACCTTACAGTACTCAACACTTATTACTGCCAGACTTTCAATATCTTTCGTCAAGATTATAATAATTTAATTTTAAAGCATAGACACCACAAAATCAGACTTTAACATCTCATCTTACTTTGAGATCTCCGAGTTTAAATACTGATTTAAAATCATTTAAAAAAAAAAAAAACATTTTAATAGCTCTGATACTATTTTAATAGCTCTGATACTATTTTTTAAATCAAATCTTTGCATAGCTATGACAGGAAACCTTGGCATCTAACAATTCCTCAGTAACAAATGGGTGGGAACAAAGGCGGAGGCTCAGGAGGAAGACGGACACCAGGAAGGGGGCCAGCTGAAAGAGACCAGGGAGGTGACGAAGGAGGGAGGAGCCAGGGAGGGACCCGGAGCAGGAGGAGCACAGCAGGACCCAGGCCACAGCCATGATGACGGCCCACAGTGGAGCCGACGGAGGGAGGAGCCATGGAGGAGGAATGGCCGCCGACTCCAGGTGGCCGACCAACGGCGGCGGAGCAGGTGGTGGAGGAGCCCGAGACGGAGAGCCAACGAGCCAGGTGGACGCAGAGGATCCAGGGGGCCAGGGTGGAGCCGAGGGCTCTGGTGGCCGAGGTGGAGATCCGTGGCGGAGACGGAGCGACTGAGGACCAAGGTGGAGCTGGCGGGAGGAAGGAGCCCAGAGAAGAGGAGTCCTGAGGCGATGGCAGGTCGACGCCTGACCAAGGCGGAGCCGGAGGGATGAGGGAGCCCGGTGGAGCTGGTGGATCGATGGGAGATGGTGGAGGCGAAGAAGCTAGGAGCCGCTGGGTCAACGGGCTGAGGTGGAGTCCGGGCCTCGGAGGCTGGAGGCGGAGGTCAAGTCAAGTCACCTTTATTTATATAGCGCTTTTACAATACAGATTGTGTCAAAGCACTTAACAGTATCAAATTGGAGGATAGAGTGTCAGTAATGTATAATGATAAGATTAAACACTCAATTTTCAGTTAAAGGCATTTCATTATTGAATTCAGAGATGTCATTGTCTAGCTCAGTTTAGTTTAAATAGTATCTGTGCAATCAAATCGGCGATAATCGCTAGAAATTAAGTGTCCCCAACTGAGCAAGCCAGAGGCGACAGCGGCAAGGAACCAAAACTCCTCTGTGACAGAATGGAGAAAAACCTTGGGAGAAACCAGGCTCAGTCGGGGCCAGTTCTCCTCTGACCAGACGAAACCCGCAGTTCAAAAGTTTATATTTCTATTTTAATTTTGTTGCAATTTCTAACAATAGTAGTATTATGTAGTTAGGTATTTTATTATATTTTAGTTATTTTGTTATTTTTGGTTGATATATCTGGGGATATATCTCTGGGGTCATCCGGGCGTCCTGGTCTCCGCCCGACGATCAGGGCCGCAGACATCACCTCCGGCGCCGACCCACCATCTGATCGGACACGGACCGAGAAACAGACTAGGAAAGAAACAGACAAACATTAGCGCAGATGCCATTCAACTTACGATGTAACGAGTACATCGTGTGTTATGTGGAGTGTTCCCAGTTCCGGTTCATCTAATTAATGCAGCCTAACAATCCTTTAACGGATTTGAATAATAGAAGCGTATTAATGTGTTATGTGTAAGCCAGGCTAAAGAGATGGGTCTTTAATCTAGATGTAAACTGACAGAGTGTGTCTGCCTCCCGAACAGTGTTAGGTAGACTGTTCCAGAGTTTGGGTGCTAAATAGGAAAAGGATCTGCCGCCCGCAGTCGATTTTGATATTCTAGGTATTATCAAACGGCCAGAGTTTTGAGAACGCAGCGGACGTGGAGGACTATAATGCGATAAGAGCTCGCTCAAGTACTGAGGAGCTAAACCATTCAGGGCTTTATAAGTAATTAACAAGATTTTAAAATCTATCAGATGCTTGATAGGGAGCCAGTGCAGTGTTGACAGAACCGGCTAATATGGTCATATTTCCTGGTTCTAGTAAGGACTCTAGCTGCTGCATTTTGGACCAACTGTAGTTTGTTGATCAAGCGTGCAGAACAACCACCCAATAAAGCATTACAATAGTCTAACCTTGAGGTCATAAACGCATGAATTAACATTTCTGCATTTGACGTTGAGAGCATTGGTCGCAATTTAGATATGCTTTTGAGATGAAAAATGCAGTTTTACAGATGCTAGAAACATGGCTTTCAAATGACAGATTGCTATCGAACAGCACACCTAGGTTCCTGACTGATGAAGAAGAATTGACAGAGCAGCCGTCAAGTGTTAGATAATGTTCTAAAGAGGTGAGGGATACTCCAGCCCCGGCGACGCTGGAGGATGGCAGTCCCGTGTGGCTCGCACCGTATAAATAGGGGGCTGAGGGCGAGTGGAAGGGCTGCCAGACGATAGCAGTGGAGGAGGCAGGAGTGGGTGGGAGGACGGGCATTTGTGAGCCTCCTCTGAGCTGAACATGGGAACAGGATGACGCTCTGGAGGAGCGAGCTCTGTAGAGCACTTTCGAGGAGCAGGCACTGGAGGTTTGGGAGCCCCCTCTGGGCTGAACATGGGGACCAGAGACGAAGGAGGGCTGGATGGGACCAGCGGGGACGACGGAGAGAGGAGAGGGGGCAGGTCGATTTCCAGATCAGTTTCCCAATCGATTAGATCCACTTCCAAATTCAGTAGCCCCAGATGTATAATCAGCTCACCGCGGTGCAGGGGGGCGGAGCTCCACTCCGCACTCACACTGTCCACGGCTAGCTCCCTCGTGGTGGGCACTGTCGCTGGCTCTCGCACCTTCTGATGGATGGGGTTCTACGTCCAGGGCGATCCTCTGCTCAGTCGCTCGGCATTGCGCTGGCTCGCAGATCGCGGCGGGAATTGGCTCTCCGTCAACGGTGGGCTCGGGCTCGGGCTCGAGTCTTTAATAATCCAAAGGGGAACATAGAGCACACGGAAGACATTCAAGAACCGCTAAAAACACTAACTGAATGGACTGGAGCTTTTAAACACAGGATAACGAGAGACTAAGAAGACACACCTGGAATAAATTAAACACAATCAACATGAGGGAGAAACTAGGTCACAGGGAGCAAAATATTATTAACAATTAACAATTCGTTCCCATGATTTACTAATTTATTCCCTTGTTTTACAAATTCGTTACCTCATTTCAGTGAAATCATGGGTAAGTCTTACTAAGTCCTGCCCGCAATTTCATAAACCCATTTTTCTGTAGTGAGAAAATACCTCTATTGCTGCTGTTATGAATAAAGTATGACAGGACTGTGACGGGGATGTAGCCTCTTCACAAATTCACCAATCATTCAACGAAAAGAACAGATTAGTAAACACAATGTACAATGTCATGAACACAATGTACTTAATAGGAGGTAATGAATTAATAAATCATGCTCATGATTTGGTTGTAATTTATTTTACAGTGTGTGCACTTACACTGTAATATAAGGTAACTACGTGGGGTAGGGTTAGGTTTAGAGGTAGGTTCAGGGTTAGTATCTAGTTATTACCTAGTTATTGTAATTGCTATAATAAGCACATAGTATGTACATGAGGAACAGGACTGTAAAATAAAGTGCTACCCATGATTTATTTAAAATGAAGTGACGAATTAGTATGTCAAGACATAGAAACAGTAAAATAGAAACATCAAGACAGAAATAACAGGTTGTTTCTTTCAAACTAATCTAATAGATTTGCCAATAGCTCAATTCGGTTAGATTTGAAAGAAACAACCTCTTATAACTAAAGTTGCGGTAACGCTTTAGATTACAACCCGCAACGTACTGCGCAAGTAAACAGAATTTACAGTGTAACTTTTTTGTAATTATAGTGTACCTATTCAGTACCTCCGTGTAAGTATAAGGGAATAATATGTGAAGTTTGGGGAATAAAGGGGTAATAACCTGTAAAATTACAAATTATTTCTACTATAAGTATTTTGAAACTAAGTGGTACCTATAATAATATTACGTATATGTAGGCTACACGACAATCTTATATTTGCAAGCGATTTAGCAAAAACGTACACTGTGTAGGCCTACTTTTTAAACACGCTAGGTTATTGTTTCAATCCAAACGCTGGGTTGAGACTGTTGTGTTAGGAAGCTGACTTGATTTGACCCAATTTGGGTTGATATCAGTAATAAAAGTAACCCGACGGTCCAAGGTTAGACAGTGTTGCCAAATCCGCGGTTTTCCCGGGGAATTTTTACCGGGGAACACCCCTCAAAACGTGATTGGGCTAGTTTTGAGTAGCAGTTGGGTGGGTTTTGTTGTGAAAACATGGCAACCCTGGTTAGGAATGTGGAGGTTCAAACGCGAACGGTTCTGTGTACGACGAAATCCGTGTCTGCAGTGCTGAAGATGGAAACGTGTGGAAAATAGGAAAAAACTAATCGAAGCGCAGACAAGGGACAATTTTGAAACTGTGTTCGTTTAAAACTGGAGCAGTGAATGTGCTGCTCGGGAACTGGAAACAGCTTGAATGGCGCTTACGACGAGTCTATCCGTGTTTGCGGTGCTCATGACAGGAATATGTGTCGAAAATACAAGAAAAATAATCGAAGCGAAGAGGAGAGAGATTTTTGAAACTGACTGGAATGTGTTCTTTTAAAATTGGAGAGTTTTGTCCGAGTATGTTCTCACAACATTGAGCAGTAAAGCCGGAAACTGAAGTAGTCAAAATGGTGCTTGAGGACGTGGATCACAACAGTAAAATCAAAGACAGTAAAATCTTGTCAGTTCGCTATAATACATAGTTTAATATTGACTTTCAGTGTTTATTACTGTGTGTTTATTAACGTGATGGTTTAGCCATAATAGTTTAACTTCGTCAGTGGGTGAAAAACATGAACAAATTGAACAAAATCTTAATTTTGTTCTTAAACAAACTTTTCAAAAGAATTTGATTTAACTGTATAAGTTGTATAAGTATGGAGTTGCTTTGCTTTTTCTGAACAGGTGTAATACATTTTTATCTTTTATTATCTGTTGCCTGTGTTGTTACTGTTGTCATATTGTGTGTGATTTTCATTTAAAAGCCCAAATTTCAAATAATATTTGAATTAAATAAAACAGTCGCCATGTTTCTTGATATACAGTATGTGACCCTGGACCACAAAACCAGTCTTAAGTGTAAATTTTTCGAAATTGAGATTGATACGTCATCTGAAAGCTGAATAAATAAGCTTTCCATTGATGTATGGTTTGTTAGGATCGGACGATATTTGGTTGAGATACAACTCTTTGAAAATCTGGAATCTGAGGGTGCAAAAAAATCAAAATATTGAGAAAATCGCATTTAAAATTGTCCAAATGAAATTCTTAGCAATGCATATTACTAATCAAAAATTAAGTTTTGATATATTTACAAAATATCTTCATGGAACATGATCTTTACTTAATATCCTAATGATTTTTGGCATAAAAGAAAAATCTATAATTTTGACCCATACAATGTATTTTTGGCTATTGCTACAAATATACCCCAGCGACTTAAGACTGGTTTTGTGCTCCAGGGTCACATATTACCTGATATATAATGTATGACCTACTGTATAAACAATCGTTTTAGAGCAATTCTTTGCAGCTACTTACCCTGTAACTACATGGAATAAGGGGGGAACAAGCACCACTTTAATTTACCGCCCTCAAATGTTGTATTTACACTGTAACTATATGGAATAACAAGTTGGGCTTAAACACAGAACAAGTGTATATGTGCACATTAATTACAGAGAAAATATTGCACTAGTTTCAGTTTAATTGTTTGTTGGCCAAACTAAATGCTGTCTTTTTATTTTAATTTTTGCTATAAAAACATCCCAGTATACATCCACTGAAATACAAATGTTGTATCATGCTTTTTTTCTACTTCTGTGAACAGCTGGAAAGAGGTAAGCTTGTTTTAAGCTGCATTGAACCTTGATGGTATATCATGCAAGGTTATTTGGTGATAGTGGTGTTGGGACGTTGCTGGTGTGACTCAGCTGAGATCGACGAATAAGCTTTCATAAGGTAAGCTGACTTGTGAATTATAAATCATATCAGAAACTCTAACTCATTTCAGTACATTCATCATGTTTCCTTTAATAATAAAATGGTTAAAATACCTAGGCCTATAATAATATACCAGTATAAAAATTATACAAAGAATATTGTCTTTCTAAATCACTCCTAAACATAAGATTATTGTTTAGGCCATACCTGTCAGGAAAAAACACGGATTCACTTGCAGGTTCAACTCAAAATATTTATTAAAGTCTCAAAACACAAAACTCGGCCGAGGCAGAGGGCCGGGAGCCACGATTCAGGCCAGAGAATGGGGACAGGAAGAAGGGATCGGTTCAATCAAGCCTCCAGTCACTCCACGAGGCAGGGAGGATAATGTGAAGGGAGATCAGTGCCCACAGGCCCGGCGTCGCTGTTGGCATAACGTCAGAGTGGGGAGAGGACAGCGCACAGAGTCCCAGCGTCAGTGCTGATGTGACATCGGAGTTGAGAGTTCCCCTTTGGGCGCGCCGCGAGGGAGGAGACCACAGAACACAGCTCCGGGAACGCCAGGACAGGAACTTGGGAACAGAGAATTGGAGAAACGAGAGGCAGAGAGGGGACAGACAAGAAATCAAACAGTAATCACTAAACTGAACTTGGAGCCTAGGAAGACACGGCAGGACAAAACACGACTAAATTGAAGGTAGGTCACAAGCAAGGCGTAGCGTGTTCACACCACAACGATCAGACACAAAACTACACACAAAGGGAGCTTAAATAGAGGGAGAATAGATGGATAACTAGTCACAGGTGTGATGGCAGCTGAGGTAGTTAATGAGATAACGATGGGGAGGGGAACCACGAAGACAACGAGCACATGGCAAACTGTCAAAACAAAACCCACGTGATCAACAATAAACACACACACACACAACAACTTGCTGATCAGACCGAAGTCATGACAATACCATGTAATATTAGAATATACCCCTTAGCTTCAAAATATTTATAGCATAAATGATTTGTAATTTTGCAGGTTGTTACCCCTTTATTCCCCAAACGTTGCATATTATTCCCCTACCTAGACTATAATTACAAAAATGTTACACTGTACCTTCAGTAGTTCTTTGCAGGTTGCGTATCTGGTTGTTACCCCCTTATTATCCAAACGTAACACGTTGTTCCCTTATACCTACACATACGTTCTTTATAGGTACACTATAATTACAGAAACGTACTCTGTAAATTCAGTATACTTACATAGTTCTTTGCGGGTTGTAATCTAAAGCGTTACCAAAGTTGCTTCTCTGTCTCGATCTTCGAATTTCAAAACTCACAACATTGTAATAAAAATACTGAAGGCTCTGAGCAAGAAAGTGAAGTTAATAGTATTTCTGGTAGAAATGAAAGAAAAGCTGGGTGAAATGTTATTTTGCTTCTGAATACAAATATTTCATTATTTATTTTTGTAGCATTATTTGTTCATATCTTGTCCTGCTATCTGCAGTGTTTAGGTCAAATCAAAATGTCACATTAATGCCTGAAATGTCATTATTGTTTCTTGCATCAAAATTTTGTAAACTTTGTTTTCCAGAAATAGTTTTATATTACAATAAAATAAAAAAATTACATGTACTGCCTTTCCAAAATGTCTTACATCCTCTGATAAAGACTCCACGTGTAGGTGTGAGAGTGAGAAGCACTTGGAAGTAAATTTGAAAGTTTAAATGACGTGAATCTTCACTTTGGATGACAAATTTAAACCTGACAGGCACATTTGAATTTGCTGATTGTTCCAGGTTTCAGTGAAGAATAAAATTAAACTAAATAAATTAAATGCATATTTTGTGTAACATAATGTCTCATTTCCACATTAAAATTGATCAACATAAACAGTGTTTGGAAAGCTCATAACACAATTCTCAAATACAGAGATCTGGCATGTGTAACCTGTGAGTCAATGCTCAAATAAATAGTGAGAGGTTTGTAATTATTCACTTCTTTGAAATTACATATACATGTGTTCTTAAAACAATAATCATTTCCCGATGATGGAAAGTGTTTATGAATATTGGTTAGAACACATTCTGCTGCTGTGAGAATGCAGAAAATATACACCCATCTTTGTATGAAAACTAAGTTCTCTGCCAGTTTTACAAACTGCATTCTTACACATGAAAACATTTTTTTCATATGTTTGTGTATATTCACGTTTGCCTATATAGATATCTTGTTGAACTATCGCATTCCTTATTTTACTGAGAGCTAATTGTGGGTGTAAGTTTGTATGAAACAGACACATTTTCAGTTGTATTTCTGAATGATTCTGCCTGGACTACCTAAGAAAATCATGGAGGTATTAGGCAACACTGTACAGAGTGATTTACTGAGTGAAAGAAAAGGAATGCACTGTTGGTACATACAGGTGAGGTTTTAGATAGAGCCCCCTCACACACAACTGTAAATGATTAAAATATGAATAGTGCTCAATGTCAGCATTAATATGAAGTAACAAAGAGAGTTTAACACAAGAATTAAACTAAATGTGCAATAAACTAGCCTCTTACCCTGTTCTTGAGCATGCTCTGGAAAATGACATACTTAAACAGTCATGAACAGCAATCATTTAAGTTTAAGACTGAAGTCCTAGTTATGGTTTCTTTTGAAAGAAGGTATTTAGGAGTTTTTGGCCATGGAAAGCAAATGACAGTTTAACTGGAAAAAAGTTTTAATTTATTTTTAAGGGAAAAACACTACACTTTTCTTAGTTTAAAACAAACAGCCCACAATGTTAGTGCTGCCAGTAAAGTGTTCACAAACATCAATGTCTGCCTTGAAGAGTCTTTCATTATGATTTTACTCATTTTGTCTGAAGCATAGCATAGCTATTGCTAATGGCAAAACTATGGAGCCCCAGACATGACAATAAAGTAAGTATGTTACTTTATTTTATTTATTTGTTTATTTTTGGAAGATATACTATTATTGCTGGGGTTCTGTAGGAAGAACTGAAACATTAATTAAATATATAGGCTCATATATTTCAATAATTCTCCAAACTGCATTTATTATTTCACCCTATAATTTTTAAATGTAGCAAATCTATTTGCTCAGTTCAGTTATTTAAGTTTGAAAGAAACAACCTTTTATATGTCTAAAGTTGCTTCTCTGTCTAGATGTTTTTAATTTCAAAGCTCACAATATTGTAACGGCAGTATTATTTTTTTTATTCTCATTTTCATGTGCCATTTTGATTCTTACAAGAATGAATGAAATTGTGGGAGTAAGTTTTTACATACTTTTGTGTGTATTCACGTTTGTCTAGATAGACATCTTCTGTGTTAAAAGGCCACTCCTCGTTATACTGAGAGTTAATTGTGGGATTTAAATTGTGTAAACTGTTCAGTTGTATTTCTGAATAACTGTATCTAGACTTTCAAGCAAACAAAGAAGTATTGGGCAACACGGTCAGTGCAAGGTTACTTTGGAAAAGTAATAGGTTACAGATTACTTACACTATTACTTATTACATTTTAAATAGTGTAACTTGTATAAGTAGTGTAACTATTTCAATTACTTTGTTAAAGTAATGAAACTGATTACATTTGAATACTTTTCTAAATTTCTAACTGTTTTCAACTGTTAATCATTTTGAAACATTTAAAGCGGGCAGGTTTAACCTTACAGTAGTACTCAACACTTATTACTGTCAGACTTCTCAAAATCCCTCATCACTTGAAATACAATTATCATCATTTCATTTTAAAGCACAGCCACCACAAAATCTTCAAAGATTCAGTACCTCTCCTTACTTTGAGATCATTCAGAGGTTAAATACTGATTTAAAATCATAACAAGAAACTGTTTTAATAGCTATGATACTGTTTTTGAAATCAAATCTTTGCATAACTATGACAGGAAACAGTGGCATCAAATAAGCATGTGTCCTAAACTCCTGAAACATTGGTAAGTGAATCAATCATATCTGTATGTGTGTGTGAAAATACTGTATTCTGTAACATTTTCATAAGTAACTGTAATTTAATTACACATTTTTTTCTCATTAACTGACAGATTACAGTTCAGTTTATTTTGTAATTAAATTATGTAATTCTGTTAAATGTAACTAGTTACTCCCCAACACTGAACACGATGTTTAGTGTGTAAAAGAAAAGGAATGATTTGTTGGTGCATATAGGTGAGATTTTATTTTTTATTATTTAGAATAGTTTAAGTAGGGCTGTAGTCAAGTCTCCCTTTGTCAAGTCTAAGACAAGTCAGAGACTAGGACTAGTTGAGTCTGAGTCAAGACAGAGTCCAAATGAGACAGTCAAAACAGAGACAGGAAAAAAAAACATGTACTTTTGATCATTTATGTGATACAAAAGACAGCATATCTTCTCTTCTAAGTTAATCATTTTGCATTATTATTTGTAATGATCAAAAAGCATGTGCAGTGTAACAACGCTGTAGAATCACATTAGGCCATTTTATTTACTTTAGGTATAGCAATTTCACTAAAGTCACATAAACTGAAGTGCAACTTCACATTTTCAGTCTTTTTATTATAGTGTAGCAATCACATTCTGGGCTGCCAGTAGAAAATGTAACAAATAACAAGCAACACAAATCACACTAAAAAAAATAGACATGTTCCTTATTACTTCTTCTCCAAACCTAGTCCTGGAGGTCCCTTGTCCTGCAGAGTTTAGCTTCAACTTGCCTCAACACGCCTGCGTAAAGTTTCTAGTATGCCTAGACCTTTATTAGCTGCTTCAGGTGTGTTTAATTAGGGTTGGAGCTAAACTGTAAACTCTAGGACCGAGTTTCGAGACCCCTGTCCAAAAGTAACCAAAACAATAAACCAAAGGAGCTTTTTCAACAACTCTCCTAAGCAAGGCTGTGTAGCAAACATGAACACCTTCAGCTCTGTGTGTGTGTGTGCATACATTTGCTTGCCACAGACTTGCGCTCTTTATGTGGCGGCACTTCCCGGGATATATAGCTTGTTTGCAATCACGTGAATCTGATGAATGAACAGAATGCAGCTGGAGGGCAGGAAGTGATTTTTCTCCATAGGAATCAGTAGCAGAAACTCAAAATGCCTGTTTTGCGTTGTTAATGGATGCTCAAATCGGTCAAACTGAGAAAACACAAGGAGCTTTTATCATGTAAGAAAATGTGTTGTTCATAAGGGGGGAAAAGGCAAGAAATTGACTGAAAAACGCAGGGGAAAAGTGATTTGTCAGGAGGAGCCGATTCGGATTATGCTCATGTGTGCAAATGGTTAATTTAAGATTAAAGAAATACTTAAATAGATACAGAGTGACACAGTAATAATTCACTCAATGCTAATATTTTGTGTAACATGCACAGTGATCGCTGTATCACTGGAAACATCTCATTTATGCATCAAAATTCATCAATATGTTCAGTGTTTCGAAAGCTCATAAAAATACACAAATTCAAAGATCTGGCATGTATAACCTGTAAGTCAATGCTCAAATAAATAGTGAGATGTTTGTAATTGTTCACTTCTTTGAAAATACATATACATGTGTGTATTCCAAAAAAATATATATATAAAAATTACCCAATAATGGAAAGTATTGTTTATGAATATTGGTTAGAACACATTCTGCTGCTGTTTAAATGTAGAAAATATACACCCAACTTTGTATGAATATTAAATTCTCTGCCAGTTTTACAAACATACAGTCATGCATAAAAACATTTTTTCATACTTCTGTGTACGTATATAGATATCTTCTGTATTGCAAGACCACATTCCTTATTTTACTGAGAGCTAATTGTGGGTGAAAGTTTTCAGTTGTATTTCTGAATAATTGTACCTAGACCTACAAGAAAAACAGGTATTTTTTACCGGTATTGGGCAACACCGTACAGTGTAATTTAGTGTGAAAAAGAAATTGAATTAACTGTTGGTGCATAGAGGCAAGATTTTAGATAAAGTGTTGTGAGTAAAGAGGTTCTAAAAAAGGTATTTCAAAATAACACTCAAACATCAATGTCTGCCATAAAGAGTCTTTAACTTGTGATTTCACTTATTTTTTTCCAAAGCACTTTTTAAGTCAAGTCAAGTCAAGTCACCTTTATTTATATTGCGCTTTTAACAATACGGATTGTGTCAAAGCAACTTTACAGAATTAAATAGGAAAAATAGTGTATAAGAATGCAAAAAGACAACAGTAAACACTCAGTTTTTAGTATAAGTCAGTTCATCATTGATTCAGTGATGTCATTGTTCAGCTCAGTTCAGTTTAAATAGTATCTGTGCAATCAAGTTGACAATATCGCTGGAAATTAAGTGTCCCCAACTAAGCAAGCCAGAGGCGACAGCGACTAGGAACCGAAACTCCATCGGTGACAGAAATGGAGGAAAAAAACCTTGGGAGAAACCAGGCTCAGTCGGGGGTCAGTTCTCCTCTGGCCAGACGAACCAGCAGGTTGTTCCATGCTGCAGCAAAGTCAGATTGTGCAGAGGACTCATCTGGTTCCCGTGGTCTTGACCCGATGGCTGTCTAGGTGACGAGGTCTTCACTGGGGATCTAGGCTCATCTAGTTGTCCTAGTCTCCTCTGACATTCAGGGCTGTAGAGGTCTGTAGGTGCTTGTCCACAATCTGATCTGGATACGGACTGGATCGGGTGGCTACTGTGACCTCGGTATAAGAATTATACAGACTAATATTAATGTTGATGCCATTCTTTTAATGATGTAACAAGTACATCGGGTGTTATGGGAAGTGTTCCCAGTTCCGCTTAACCTAATTAATGCAGCATAACAATCCTTTAATAGATTTGAATTATAGAAATTCAGTAGTGTATTATGTGTAAGACAGATTAAAGAACATACAACACGAATTCTGGAAATGTTGGGACGTTTTTAAAATTTGAATAAAATGAAAACTGAAAGAGTGTCAAATCACATGAGCCAATATTTTATTCACAATGGAACATAGATAACTTAACAAATGTTTAAACGGAGAAATGTGACAATTTTAAGCACAAAATGAGCTCATTTCAAATTTGATGCCTGCTACAGGTTTCAAAATAGTTGGGATGGGGGCATGTTTACCATGGTGTAGCATCTCCTCTTCTTTTCAAAACAGTTTGAAGACGTCTGGGCATCGAGGTTATGAGTTTCTGGAGTTTTGGTCTTGGAATTTGGTGCCATTCTTGCCTGATATAGGTTTCCAGCTGCTGACGTATTTTTCGTTTATTGATGCGCCAATAAATAAGTTTAATGAATGCTTGAGGTAATGAAAAATAAGAAGTTAACTATGAAAGGTAGCTCGGCTTTTTATGTTGACAATACTGTCACATGTTGGAGTAAATAGACAGGTGCATCTCAATAAATTAGAATGTCGTGGAAAAGTACATTTATTTCAGTAATTCAACTCAAATTGTGAAACTCGTGAATTAAATAAATTCAATGCACACAGACTGAAGTAGTTTAAGTCTTTGGTTCTTTTAATTGTGATGATTTTGGCTCACATTTAACAAAAACCCACCAATTCACTATCTCAACAAATTAGAATATGGTGACATGCCAATCAGATAATCAACTCAAAACACTTGCAAAGGTTTCCTGAGCCTTCAAAATGGTCTCTCAGTTTGGTTCACTAGGCTACACAATCATGGGGAAGACTGCTGATCTGACAGTTGTCCAGAAGACAATCATTGACACCCTTCACAAGGAGGGTAAGCCACAAACATTCATTGCCAAAGAAGCTGGCTGTTCACAGAGTGCTGTATCCAAGCATGTTAACAGAAAGTTGAGTGGAAGGAAAAAGTGTGGAAGAAAAAGATGCACAACCAACCGAGAGAACCGCAGCCTTATGAGGATTGTCAAGCAAAATCCATTCAAGAATTTGGGTGAACTTCACAAGGAGTGGACTGAGGCTGGGGTCAAGGCATCAAGAGCCACCACACACAGACGTGTCGAGGAATTTGGCTACAGTTGTCATATTCCTCTTGTTAAGCCACTCCTGAACCACAGACAACGTCAGAGGCGTCTTACCTGGGCTAAGAAGAAGAAGAACTGGACTGTTGCCCAGTGGTCCAAAGTCCTCTTTTCAGATGAGAGCAAGTTTTGTATTTCATTTGGAAACCAAGGTCCTAGAGTCTGGAGGAAGGATGGAGAAGCTCATAGCCCAAGTTGCTTGAAGTCCAGTGTTAAGTTTCCACAGTCTGTGATGATTTGGTGTGCAATGTCATCTGCTGGTGTTGGTCCACCGTGTTTTTTGAAAACCAAAGTCACTGCACCCGTTTACCAAGAAATTCTGGAGCACTTGCTTCCTTCTGCTGACCAGCTTTTTAAAGATGCTGATTTCATTTTCCCGCAGGATTTAGCACCTGCCCACACTGCCAGAAGCTCCAAAAGTTGGTTAAATGACCATGGTGTTGGTGTGCTTGACTGGCCAGCAAACTCACCAGACCTGAACCCCAGAGAGAATCTATGGGGTATTGTCAAGAGGAAAATGAGAAACAAGAGACCAAAAAATGCAGATGAGTTGAAGGCCACTGTCAAAGAAACCTGGGCTTCCATACCACCTCAGCAGTGCCACAAACTGATCACCTCCATGCCACGCCGAATTGAGGCAGTAATTAAAGCAAAAGGAGCCCTTACCAAGTATTGAGTACATATACAGTAAATGAACATACTTTCCAGAAGGCCAACAATTCACTAATAATGTTTTTTTGTCAAGAAAGTGTCGTTCTTGACGGCTCCGTTTTCAACTCCGCCCCTGACTGCAAGCGGTTACTCTCGTTGACCGCCATCTGTAGCCATGGTTCAAGTCGAACGCACCTTATGTGTCATGTTCTGATTGGTTGTCTTGTTGTTGTCCTGTCATGTGTTTCTCAGTTCTGTTTCCTCATTGGTTGGTTCTTGTCATGTGACCCTTACTTAGTGTTTGATATAAGTAGCCCTCATGTTGCCATTGTTCCTTGTATAGTTTTGTATTGTGTACCTGCTGTTGGTGAATTGTGTTTCTGTTCATGCCAAGTCTAGTCTGTTCCAGTCAAGTCTTTGTTTGGATTTTGGATTTCACTATGTTTCAATTACCTGCACATGGGTTCATCCACAACTTGCCTTCAGTGGAATATCGTTACAACCTCAAAATATAGTTTATATCAAAATATATATTTTTGTCCTTTTAAGACAGACAATGTAATATCAGCTGTCAAATGTCAAGAAGCCAAAACTGGTACTTACAGTTTAAGCTGTGTGAATAGACTGCGAGTAGATGTGTCACGGGTGGCCATGACAACAGAAATCAATCACTGAAAGAAATAAACATCTTGTAAAAAATGCAGAAAGTTTTGTTTGTTGTGTAGGTTAGGGGTGCCCGGTTAATGTAGAGGAATAGAATATACAGTTTGTATAATGTAAAAAAAAAAACATAACGCCTAAGAAGAGTCCCCATAAAAATTGCAAAACCAAGTATGTCTGTATGTGTGTGTGTGTGTGTGTGTATGCATGAGACTTGAGAGCCCTGATGATATTAGAGAAATAGTTATTTGAAATTTTGGGCTTTTTCAGAAATCTACGGGTGACGTCACGGACACTACATCCATGTTTTTTACAGTCTATGATCATGATGCATATGAAATTGTGCTTTGGTTAGTACTGTAATAATTAATTTAAGTGCCCCAAGTAGTTTTTAAGAGGTTGTGAATAGGCATCCACTTACATTCTTTACACGTCAATAGTCAAGCAAGACCCACTGTTAAAAAGCAGGAAGTCATTTGTGTTTACTTTTAAAACCAACCTGATCTCACAGAATTCCGTGTAATGTTCACGGACTTAATTAACCCCGAATCTGTGGTGGCATCACGGAATCGCCGAAAATTCCGTGATGTGCTCACAGAAGGCATCAGCCGTGGTCCATGCACGGATTCACTGGTTCAACACCAGCGCTGCATCGGACCACGTAAAAAGAGTGACTCCGATGCAGTTATACTTTCACTGGAGTACCTGACCCCACCCCTACCCTAAACCTACCCAGTTCTGAACAATAATGATGACGATAAATGTCCCAGTATAGCGTCGGCATATTGATGCTAAGGGTTTCCGTGCGTGGAGCACGGCTGATGCCTGTCACTGACTTACATTGGTATCACTTCTGTGAGCCCATCATGGAATTTTCGGCGATTTCGTGATGCCACCACAGATTCGGAGGTTAATTAAGTCCGTGAACATTACACGGAATTCTGTGAGATCATGTTGTTTAAAACTTAAAACTTTCTGGCCTGGATTTCTCAAGACAAATTCAATATATTTATATATTCAATATAAAATATTTTCTCTAGTTTGTATTAACATCTTGTTTAATGACAAATTATTTTCATAAAGCCACTGCATTTTAGTAATTATTTGACCCGTTTTCTGTACATTACAATACAAATTTATTATTTTTATTAAGTTCATGCATATGTAATGTTGTTACACTAGATTATTGTAATTACTTTTAATTAATGGTACTAATATACAGGACTTTTATTTTGAAATTGTAATTAGGAGAGATTGCATGAGTGATGCACGGTCATGTGGTTACAAGCACAACATTAAGTATTATTTTAATTTTTTTATATAGGTATATTTGTATTTCTTGCATATTGTTTTTGGTTTTCCTTTTATAAATTTGTTAATTTAGTCAAAATGTTCAGGAAGTGCTGCCACGCAAGTTATGTCGTGAGTAAGTGCGAGGATAGAGCTGATGTAATTTCCGTAACTCTCTCTTCGCGGGATGTCATGGCGATGAGAGGTGTGTTTTTATCAGCTCTTCAGAAAAGTGCTTAACTATTATTAATTACTCGTTGTTTATGGAATTTCTGTGTGAAATATGTTTGTTTGTTACCCTTTCTTTATTGAAAGATCAGTAATTCAAGTTATGAACGTTGTAAAAGTATGTTTATTCAGAGTATGAGCTCGTGTAACGGCCGCCATTACACGTGCGTTATGCTACTGAGTTTCGTTATTTAATGATGCATTTTTTTGGTAAAATAGTTTAACAGTTTCATCTGTGTTATGAGTTATAAATTTAAGATCGATTGAAGTTATATCTGTTTACTTTTAATGATCCATGAGAAGTTTGAATGCATTTCCTGTTAAATGAATATACTTTGAAAAACTATTGTAATGATTGACAGGCACGGCTAGACCTGAGATTCTCCTTTTTCTGTCTGATGGTGTCTGTTATGTTTTAATGCAGGTATGTAAATGGATCATTGTAGTATTGTATTGTTTTTCTGTATTTCCTTTTTCTTAATATTATGTCATCGTAGTTTTGTCAAAGTATGTAGTAATTCACTTGCTCTCTCTTTCGGGATGTCATGGCGATGAGAGGCACGCTAGACCTGAGATTCTCCTTTTTCTGTCTGATGGTGTCTGTTATGTTTTAATGCAGAAACTGAGAAGCCAGTAAATCACATGACACCTGCATCATTGTATGGAGTCTCTTTTATCAACAACACACAACGCAGAAACAAACCCACTACACATATACATATAAAACAGATATATATCCGGTCACCATTTGAAGTCTGAGTTGGATGTGGATTGCCAAAACTGTGCTGCCAAGATGTTGTAACAAATCTCAAGATATTGCAAAATCCCATTGACACAGCAATAATGTAATGAGATAAAAATTTTAAAC
The DNA here is from genome assembly GCF_012432095.1 of Onychostoma macrolepis. NCBI lineage: Eukaryota > Metazoa > Chordata > Actinopteri > Cypriniformes > Cyprinidae > Onychostoma > Onychostoma macrolepis. Next base: position 5,879,740 of record NC_081158.1, on the reverse strand, counting down.
AAAAACATTTTAACAGAAATATGAAATGAATGTCAAAATGAAACGATAAGATACTTGACTTATGAATGTTAATGTAAAATCAAGGCAAATTCTCTCTTTTTTTTTTAAATGAAAAAGGTGCTGTTTTCTCATGTTTCTGTTTACAATATTAAATAAAAATATTAATGAACGCAACATACACGGGTCCGTGTACTTTTGCGTCCATTAATTTTTCGTTTTTTAACCCAGAAATGAAATACGGAAAATGCGGTTTCTTCTATAATGGTTCGATAATAATGGACAAACTAATTTTCATTATTCAAAATTCCTATTTCATTAAAAATCGTAAAAATGATATAAAGCTTTTTTTTTTTTGTAATGTAAATGCTAAGTTTAATTTCTACCTTTTTTGAGTGTTTCTATAAAGACGCACCCTCTCGCGCTACTGACAGTTACCATAACTGCTTTATGAAAACATTTAGCTTCGATATTTTTATGATCTTAATAATTTTTCATGCCTAAAAACATGTATGAAATACACATTAGATAGCCCATTTCTTTGCAAATAACTGTATCCTGTATCCAGTTCTACAGGAAAAGAAATGAAACGAAAGCAAGAGAAGGTCAGTTAAAGCAAAGACAAGGGACTTTGGTTAAAGCTAGAAATAGGATAACTGACATTTTATGTTGATTTCCTGAGTGGCCATCCCAGACAGCAACATAGTTCTGGCCCAGATCCAGCCCACATCTGGCCCATGTGAAATCCATGCGGGCACAAAAATGCCATTTTTGTGAAGCGCTCCTGTTCAAGACCAGATGGCAGAAAGCGCATCGTTTTCTTAAAAGCAGGACATTTGTTGATATTGTGAGTGCACACAAATAACAGTAGACCCTTTACAGTTCCGAATGATGTATTACTCTTACCTTTATGAGCAAAAGTTACGGCGTAAGTTGTTTCCATTGAAAAAAATGCAACTGATTGCGAGCGGGGTTAAGTTGGTTTTGTTTTCGATATTCGTGACACATTCAGCGATAAACGCCAATAACTTCAAAACGACTTGCCCTAAAAAAGTCTAAATGGCGTGACCGACAAAAGGGCAAAGCTGATCATGTTTCACAGCCTTCTTTTTCAGTATTTTCGCTCTATATAATAAGCACTGTCCCGCACAAGCCGCGCAATGTGCATTAAGCCGAGAGAACTCTCTCTCAGCGGAGCTTTCAGTAAGGGACCGTGGGGAAAGTGCAAGTTTTCTTCGTTTTTTGCTATAGCTCAGTGGGCATTGTTTTTGTAATAGCTTCGTAGTTAAAGGGCCTATAGACATGAGAACAGTGTCAATCAATAGAAGGGGACAGTGGACATCTTTCACAACCTTCCGTTTTACCCCTACTGGTAGAAAAGGGAATTGCGTGTCCAAAATTAACATTCTTTTTGCAATAACTTTCGTCAGCAGGAAGATGGAGACATGAAACCAGTTCCATTCAATAGAGGGGGACAGTGGACATTTTTCACAACCTTTCATTTTACCCTTAGTGGCTGATTACGGAATTGAATGTCCAAAATTAACCTTCTTTTTGTAATAACTTTAGTCAGCAGGAAGATAGAGACATGAGACCAGTATCAATCAATAGAGGGGGACAATGGACATTTTTCACAACCTTCCGTTTTACCCTTAGTGGCTGATTACGGAATTGCATGTCCAAAATTAACATTCTTTTTTCAATAACTTTCATCAGCAGGAAGATAGAGACATGAGAAAAGTGTCAATCAATAGAGGGGGACAGTGGACATTTTTCACAACCTTCCATTTTACCCCTAGTGGCTGATTACGGAATTGCATGTCCAAAATTAACATTCTTTTTTCAATAACTTTCATCAGCAGGAAGATAGAGACATGAGAAAAGTGTCCATCAATAGAGGGGGACAGTGGGCCTTTTTCACAACCTTCCATTTTACCCCTAGTGGCTGATTACGGAATTGCATGTCCAAAATTAACATTCTTTTTTCAATAACTTTCGTCAGCAGGAAGATAGAGACATGAGAAAAGTGTCAATCAACAGAGGGGGACAGTGGACATCTTTCACAACCTTTCATTTTACCCCTAGTGGCTGATTACGGAATTGCATGTCCAAAATTAACATTCTTTTTTCAATAACTTTCGTCAGCAGGAATATAGAGACATGAGAAAAGTGTCCATCAATAGAGGGGGACAGTGGACATTTTTCACAACCTTCCATTTTACCCCTAGTGGCTGATTGCGGAATTGCATGTCCAAAATTAACATTCTTTTTGTAATAACTTTAGTCAGCAGGAAGATAGAGACATGAGAAAAGTGTCCATCAATAGAGGGGGACAGTGGACATTTTTCACAACCTTCCATTTTACCCCTAGTGGCTGATTGCGGAATTGCATGTCCAAAATTAACATTCTTTTTTCAATAACTTTCGTCAGCAGGAAGATAGAGACATGAGAAAAGTGTCAATCAACAGAGGGGACAGTGGACATCTTTCACAACCTTCATTTTACCCCTAGTGGCTGATTACGGAATTGCATGTCCAAAATTAACATTCTGTTTTCAATAACTTTCGTCAGCAGGAAGATAGAGACATGAGAAAAGTGTCAATCAATAGAGGGGGACAGTGGACATTTTTCACAACCTTCCATTTTACCCCTAGTGGCTGATTACGGAATTGCATGTCCAAAATTAACATTCTTTTTCAATAACTTTCGTCAGCAGGAAGATAGAGACATGAGAAAAGTGTCAATCAACAGAGGGGACAGTGGACATTTTTCACAACCTTCATTTTACCCCTAGTGGCTGATTACGGAATTGCATGTCCAAAATTAACATTCTGTTTTCAATAACTTTCGTCAGCAGGAAGATAGAGACATGAGAAAAGTGTCAATCAATAGAGGGGACAGTGGACATTTTTCACAACCTTCATTTTACCCCTACTGGTAGAAAAGGGAATTGCATGTCCAAAATTAACATTATTTTTGCAATAACTTTCGTCAGCAGGAAGATAGAGACATGAGAATAGTGTCAATCAATAGAGGGGGACAGTGGACATTTTTCACAACCTTTCATTTTACCCTTAGTGGCTGATTACGGAATTGCATGTCCAAAATTAACATTCTTTTTCAATAACTTTAGTCAGCAGGAAGATAGAGACATGAGAAAAGTGTCCATCAATAGAGGGGACAGTGGACATTTTTCACAACCTTCCATTTTACCCCTAGTGGCTGATTAGGAATTGCATGTCCAAAATTAACATTCTTTTTCAATAACTTTCGTCAGCAGGAAGATAGAGACATGAGAAAAGTGTCAATCAACAGAGGGGGACAGTGGACATCTTTCACAACCTTTCATTTTACCCCTAGTGGCTGATTACGGAATTGCATGTCCAAAATTAACATTCTGTTTTCAATAACTTTCGTCAGCAGGAAGATAGAGATATGAGAAAAGTGTCCATCAATAGAGGGGGACAGTGGACATTTTTCACAACCTTCCATTTTACCCCTAGTGGCTGATTACGGAATTGCATGTCCAAAATTAACATTCTTTTTCAATAACTTTCGTCAGCAGGAAGATAGAGACATGAGAAAAGTGTCAATCAACAGAGGGGGACAGTGGACATCTTTCACAACCTTTCATTTTACCCCTAGTGGCTGATTACGGAATTGCATGTCCAAAATTAACATTCTTTTTTCAATAACTTTCGTCAGCAGGAAGATAGAGACATGAGAAAAGTGTCAATCAACAGAGGGGACAGTGGACATCTTTCACAACCTTCATTTTACCCCTAGTGGCTGATTACGGAATTGCATGTCCAAAATTAACATTCTTTTTCAATAACTTTGTCAGCAGGAAGATAGAGACATGAGAAAAGTGTCAATCAATAGAGGGGACAGTGGACATTTTTCACAACCTTCCATTTTACCCCTAGTGGCTGATTGCGGAATTGCATGTCCAAAATTAACATTCTTTTGTAATAACTTTAGTCAGCAGGAAGATAGAGACATGAGAAAAGTGTCCATCAATAGAGGGGACAGTGGACATTTTCACAACCTTCCATTTTACCCCTAGTGGCTGATTGCGGAATTGCATGTCCAAAATTAACATTCTTTTTCAATAACTTTCGTCAGCAGGAAGATAGAGACATGAGAAAAGTGTCAATCAATAGAGGGGACAGTGGACATCTTTCACAACCTTCATTTTACCCCTAGTGGCTGATTACGAATTGCATGTCCAAAATTAACATTCTGTTTTCAATAACTTTCATCAGCAGGAAGATAGAGACATGAGAAAAGTGTCAATCAATAGAGGGGACAGTGGACATTTTTCACAACCTTCATTTTACCCCTAGTGGCTGATTACGGAATTGCATGTCCAAAATTAACATTCTTTTTTCAATAACTTTCGTCAGCAGGAAGATAGAGACATGAGAAAAGTGTCAATCAACAGAGGGGACAGTGGACATTTTCACAACCTTCATTTTACCCCTAGTGGCTGATTACGGAATTGCATGTCCAAAATTAACATTCTGTTTTCAATAACTTTCGTCAGCAGGAAGATAGAGATATGAGAAAAGTGTCCATCAATAGAGGGGGACAGTGGACATTTTTCACAACCTTCCATTTTACCCCTACTGGTAGAAAAGGGAATTGCGTGTCCAAAATTAACATTCTTTTTGCAATAACTTTCGTCAGCAGGAAGATGGAGACATGAAACCAGTTCCATTCAATAGAGGGGGACTGTGGACATTTTTCACAACCTTTCATTTTACCCTTAGTGGCTGATTACGGAATTGAATGTCCAAAATTAACCTTCTTTTTGTAATAACTTTAGTCAGCAGGAAGATAGAGACATGAGACCAGTATCAATCAATAGAGGGGGACAATGGACATTTTTCACTACCTTCCGTTTTACCCTTAGTGGCTGATTACGGAATTGCATGTCCAAAATTAACATTCTTTTTTCAATAACTTTCATCAGCAGGAAGATAGAGACATGAGAAAAGTGTCAATCAATAGAGGGGGACAGTGGGCCTTTTTCACAACCTTCCATTTTACCCCTAGTGGCTGATTACGGAATTGCATGTCCAAAATTAACATTCTGTTTTCAATAACTTTCGTCAGCAGGAAGATAGAGATATGAGAAAAGTGTCCATCAATAGAGGGGGACAGTGGACATTTTTCACAACCTTCCATTTTACCCCTAGTGGCTGATTACGGAATTGCATGTCCAAAATTAACATTCTTTTTCAATAACTTTCGTCAGCAGGAAGATAGAGACATGAGAAAAGTGTCAATCAACAGAGGGGACAGTGGACATCTTTCACAACCTTCATTTTACCCCTAGTGGCTGATTGCGGAATTGCATGTCCAAAATTAACATTCTTTTTCAATAACTTTCGTCAGCAGGAAGATAGAGACATGAGAAAAGTGTCAATCAACAGAGGGGACAGTGGACATCTTTCACAACCTTCATTTTACCCCTAGTGGCTGATTACGAATTGCATGTCCAAAATTAACATTCTTTTTCAATAACTTTAGTCAGCAGGAAGATAGAGACATGAGAAAAGTGTCCAATCAATAGAGGGGACAGTGGACATTTTCACAACCTTCCATTTTACCCCTAGTGGCTGATTAGGAATTGCATGTCCAAAATTAACATTCTTTTGTAATAACTTTAGTCAGCAGGAAGATAGAGACATGAGAAAAGTGTCCATCAATAGAGGGGACAGTGGACATTTTCACAACCTTCCATTTTACCCCTAGTGGCTGATTACGGAATTGCATGTCCAAAATTAACATTCTTTTTCAATAACTTTCGTCAGCAGGAAGATAGAGACATGAGAAAAGTGTCAATCAACAGAGGGGACAGTGGACATCTTTCACAACCTTCATTTTACCCCTAGTGGCTGATTACGGAATTGCATGTCCAAAATTAACATTCTGTTTTCAATAACTTTCGTCAGCAGGAAGATAGAGATATGAGAAAAGTGTCCATCAATAGAGGGGGACAGTGGACATTTTTCACAACCTTCCATTTTACCCCTACTGGTAGAAAAGGAATTGCATGTCCAAAATTAACATTCTTTTGCAATAACTTTCGTCAGCAGGAAGATGGAGACATGAAACCAGTTCCATTCAATAGAGGGGACAGTGGACATTTTTCACAACCTTCATTTTACCCTTAGTGGCTGATTACGGAATTGAATGTCCAAAATTAACATTCTTTTGTAATAACTTTGTCAGCAGGAAGATAGAGACATGAGACCAGTGTCAATCAATAGAGGGGACAATGGACATTTTTCACAACCTTCCATTTTACCCTTAGTGGCTGATTACGGAATTGCATGTCCAAAATTAACATTCTTTTTCAATAACTTTCATCAGCAGGAAGATAGAGACATGAGAAAAGTGTCAATCAATAGAGGGGACAGTGGACATTTTTCACAACCTTCCATTTTACCCCTAGTGGCTGATTACGGAATTGCATGTCCAAAATTAACATTCTGTTTTCAATAACTTTCGTCAGCAGGAAGATAGAGATATGAGAAAAGTGTCCAATCAATAGAGGGGACAGTGGACATTTTTCACAACCTTCCATTTTACCCTAGTGGCTGATTAGGAATTGCATGTCCAAAATTAACATTCTTTTTCAATAACTTTCGTCAGCAGGAAGATAGAGACATGAGAAAAGTGTCAATCAATAGAGGGGACAGTGGACATTTTTCACAACCTTCATTTTACCCCTAGTGGCTGATTACGGAATTGCATGTCCAAAATTAACATTCTTTTTCAATAACTTTCGTCAGCAGGAAGATAGAGACATGAGAAAAGTGTCCATCAATAGAGGGGACAGTGGACATTTTTCACAACCTTCCATTTTACCCCTACTGGTAGAAAAGGAATTGCATGTCCAAAATTAACATTCTTTTGCAATAACTTTCGTCAGCAGGAAGATGGAGACATGAAACCAGTGTCCATTCAATAGAGGGGACAGTGGACATTTTTCACAACCTTCCATTTTACCCTAGTGGCTGATTACGGAATTGCATGTCCAAAATTAACATTCTTTTGTAATAACTTTAGTCAGCAGGAAGATAGAGACATGAGACCAGTATCAATCAATAGAGGGGACAATGGACATTTTCACTACCTTCCGTTTTACCCTTAGTGGCTGATTACGAATTGCATGTCCAAAATTAACATTCTTTTGTAATAACTTTGTCAGCAGGAAGATAGAGACATGAGAAAAGTGTCAATCAATAGAGGGGGACAGTGGACATTTTTCACAACCTTCCATTTTACCCCTAGTGGCTGATTACGGAATTGCATGTCCAAAATTAACATTCTTTTTCAATAACTTTCATCAGCAGGAAGATAGAGACATGAGAAAAGTGTCAATCAATAGAGGGGGACAGTGGACATTTTTCACAACCTTCCATTTTACCCCTAGTGGCTGATTACGGAATTGCATGTCCAAAATTAACATTCTTTTTTCAATAACTTTCATCAGCAGGAATATAGAGACATGAGAAAAGTGTCCATCAATAGAGGGGGACAGTGGACATTTTTCACAACCTTCCATTTTACCCCTAGTGGCTGATTACGGAATTGCATGTCCAAAATTAACATTCTTTTTCAATAACTTTCATCAGCAGGAAGATAGAGACATGAGAAAAGTGTCAATCAATAGAGGGGACAGTGGGCCTTTTCACAACCTTCCATTTTACCCTAGTGGCTGATTAGGAATTGCATGTCCAAAATTAACATTCTTTTGCAATAACTTTCGTCAGCAGGAAGATAGAGACATGAGAAAAGTGTCCATCAATAGAGGGGACAGTGGACATTTTTCACAACCTTCCATTTTACCCTAGTGGCTGATTACGGAATTGCATGTCCAAAATTAACATTCTTTTTCAATAACTTTCGTCAGCAGGAAGATAGAGACATGAGAAAAGTGTCAATCAACAGAGGGGACAGTGGACATCTTTCACAACCTTCCATTTTACCCCTAGTGGCTGATTACGGAATTGCATGTCCAAAATTAACATTCTTTTTCAATAACTTTCGTCAGCAGGAAGATAGAGACATGAGAAAAGTGTCCAATCAATAGAGGGGACAGTGGACATTTTTCACAACCTTCCATTTTACCCCTAGTGGCTGATTACGGAATTGCATGTCCAAAATTAACATTCTTTTTCAATAACTTTCGTCAGCAGGAAGATAGAGACATGAGACCAGTGTCAATCAATAGAGGGGACAGTGGACATTTTCACAACCTTCCATTTTACCCTTAGTGGCTGATTACGGAATTGAATGTCCAAAATTAACATTCTTTTGCAATAACTTTGTCAGCAGGAAGATAGAGACATGAGAAAAGTGTCAATCAATAGAGGGGACAGTGGACTTTTTCACAACCTTCCATTTTACCCCTAGTGGCTGATTAGGAATTGCATGTCCAAAATTAACATTCTTTTGCAATAACTTTCATCAGCAGGAAGATAGAGACATGAGAAAAGTGTCAATCAATAGAGGGGACAGTGGGCCTTTTCACAACCTTCCATTTTACCCCTAGTGGCTGATTACGGAATTGCATGTCCAAAATTAACATTCTTTTTCAATAACTTTCATCAGCAGGAATATAGAGACATGAGAAAAGTGTCCATCAATAGAGGGGGACAGTGGACATTTTTCACAACCTTCCATTTTACCCCTAGTGGCTGATTGCGGAATTGCATGTCCAAAATTAACATTCTTTTGCAATAACTTTCAGCAGGAAGATAGAGACATGAGAAAAGTGTCAATCAACAGAGGGGACAGTGGACATCTTTCACAACCTTCATTTTACCCCTAGTGGCTGATTACGGAATTGCATGTCCAAAATTAACATTCTTTTGCAATAACTTTCGTCAGCAGGAAGATAGAGACATGAGAAAAGTGTCCATCAATAGAGGGGACAGTGGACATTTTTCACAACCTTCCATTTTACCCCTAGTGGCTGATTACGGAATTGCATGTCCAAAATTAACATTCTTTTTCAATAACTTTCGTCAGCAGGAAGATAGAGACATGAGAAAAGTGTCAATCAACAGAGGGGACAGTGGACATCTTTCACAACCTTCATTTTACCCCTAGTGGCTGATTACGGAATTGCATGTCCAAAATTAACATTCTTTTTCAATAACTTTCGTCAGCAGGAAGATAGAGACATGAGAAAAGTGTCCATCAATAGAGGGGACAGTGGACATTTTCACAACCTTCCATTTTACCCCTAGTGGCTGATTGCGGAATTGCATGTCCAAAATTAACATTCTTTTGTAATAACTTTAGTCAGCAGGAAGATAGAGACATGAGAAAAGTGTCCATCAATAGAGGGGACAGTGGACATTTTCACAACCTTCCATTTTACCCCTAGTGGCTGATTGCGGAATTGCATGTCCAAAATTAACATTCTTTTTCAATAACTTTAGTCAGCAGGAAGATAGAGACATGAGAAAAGTGTCAATCAACAGAGGGGACAGTGGACATTTTTCACAACCTTCATTTTACCCCTAGTGGCTGATTACGGAATTGCATGTCCAAAATTAACATTCTGTTTTCAATAACTTTGTCAGCAGGAAGATAGAGACATGAGAAAAGTGTCCATCAATAGAGGGGACAGTGGACATTTTCACAACCTTCCATTTTACCCTAGTGGCTGATTACGGAATTGCATGTCCAAAATTAACATTCTTTTTCAATAACTTTCGTCAGCAGGAAGATAGAGACATGAGAAAAGTGTCAATCAACAGAGGGGACAGTGGACATCTTTCACAACCTTCATTTTACCCTAGTGGCTGATTACGAATTGCATGTCCAAAATTAACATTCTGTTTTCAATAACTTTCGTCAGCAGGAAGATAGAGATATGAGAAAAGTGTCCATCAATAGAGGGGACAGTGGACATTTTCACAACCTTCCATTTTACCCCTACTGGTAGAAAAGGAATTGCATGTCCAAAATTAACATTCTTTTGCAATAACTTTCGTCAGCAGGAAGATGGAGACATGAAACCAGTTCCATTCAATAGAGGGGACAGTGGACATTTTCACAACCTTCATTTTACCCTTAGTGGCTGATTACGGAATTGAATGTCCAAAATTAACATTCTTTTGTAATAACTTTAGTCAGCAGGAAGATAGAGACATGAGACCAGTATCAATCAATAGAGGGGACAGTGGACATTTTTCACAACCTTCCATTTTACCCTTAGTGGCTGATTACGGAATTGCATGTCCAAAATTAACATTCTTTTTCAATAACTTTCATCAGCAGGAAGATAGAGACATGAGAAAAGTGTCAATCAATAGAGGGGACAGTGGGCCTTTTCACAACCTTCCATTTTACCCCTAGTGGCTGATTACGGAATTGCATGTCCAAAATTAACATTCTGTTTTCAATAACTTTCGTCAGCAGGAAGATAGAGATATGAGAAAAGTGTCCATCAATAGAGGGGGACAGTGGACATTTTTCACAACCTTCCATTTTACCCCTAGTGGCTGATTACGGAATTGCATGTCCAAAATTAACATTCTTTTTCAATAACTTTCGTCAGCAGGAAGATAGAGACATGAGAAAAGTGTCAATCAACAGAGGGGACAGTGGACATCTTTCACAACCTTCATTTTACCCCTAGTGGCTGATTACGGAATTGCATGTCCAAAATTAACATTCTGTTTTCAATAACTTTCGTCAGCAGGAAGATAGAGATATGAGAAAAGTGTCCATCAATAGAGGGGGACAGTGGACATTTTTCACAACCTTCCATTTTACCCTACTGGTAGAAAAGGAATTGCATGTCCAAAATTAACATTCTTTTGCAATAACTTTCGTCAGCAGGAAGATGGAGACATGAAACCAGTTCCATTCAATAGAGGGGACAGTGGACATTTTTCACAACCTTCATTTTACCCTTAGTGGCTGATTACGGAATTGAATGTCCAAAATTAACATTCTTTTGTAATAACTTTAGTCAGCAGGAAGATAGAGACATGAGACCAGTGTCAATCAATAGAGGGGACAATGGACATTTTTCACAACCTTCCATTTTACCCTTAGTGGCTGATTACGGAATTGCATGTCCAAAATTAACATTCTTTTTCAATAACTTTCATCAGCAGGAAGATAGAGACATGAGAAAAGTGTCAATCAATAGAGGGGACAGTGGGCCTTTTCACAACCTTCCATTTTACCCCTAGTGGCTGATTACGGAATTGCATGTCCAAAATTAACATTCTTTTTCAATAACTTTCATCAGCAGGAAGATAGAGACATGAGAAAAGTGTCAATCAATAGAGGGGACAGTGGACATTTTCACAACCTTCCATTTTACCCTAGTGGCTGATTAGGAATTGCATGTCCAAAATTAACATTCTTTTTCAATAACTTTCATCAGCAGGAATATAGAGACATGAGAAAAGTGTCCATCAATAGAGGGGACAGTGGACATTTTCACAACCTTCCATTTTACCCTAGTGGCTGATTACGGAATTGCATGTCCAAAATTAACATTCTTTTTCAATAACTTTCATCAGCAGGAAGATAGAGACATGAGAAAAGTGTCCATCAATAGAGGGGACAGTGGGCCTTTTCACAACCTTCCATTTTACCCTAGTGGCTGATTACGGAATTGCATGTCCAAAATTAACATTCTTTTTCAATAACTTTCATCAGCAGGAATATAGAGACATGAGAAAAGTGTCCATCAATAGAGGGGACAGTGGACATTTTCACAACCTTCCATTTTACCCTAGTGGCTGATTACGGAATTGCATGTCCAAAATTAACATTCTTTTTCAATAACTTTCATCAGCAGGAAGATAGAGACATGAGAAAAGTGTCCATCAATAGAGGGGACAGTGGGCCTTTTCACAACCTTCCATTTTACCCTAGTGGCTGATTACGGAATTGCATGTCCAAAATTAACATTCTTTTTCAATAACTTTCATCAGCAGGAATATAGAGACATGAGAAAAGTGTCCATCAATAGAGGGGACAGTGGACATTTTTCACAACCTTCCATTTTACCCTAGTGGCTGATTGCGGAATTGCATGTCCAAAATTAACATTCTTTTTCAATAACTTTCGTCAGCAGGAAGATAGAGACATGAGAAAAGTGTCAATCAACAGAGGGGACAGTGGACATCTTTCACAACCTTCATTTTACCCCTAGTGGCTGATTACGGAATTGCATGTCCAAAATTAACATTCTTTTTCAATAACTTTCGTCAGCAGGAATATAGAGACATGAGAAAAGTGTCCATCAATAGAGGGGACAGTGGACATTTTCACAACCTTCCATTTTACCCCTAGTGGCTGATTGCGGAATTGCATGTCCAAAATTAACATTCTTTTGTAATAACTTTAGTCAGCAGGAAGATAGAGACATGAGAAAAGTGTCCATCAATAGAGGGGACAGTGGACATTTTCACAACCTTCCATTTTACCCCTAGTGGCTGATTGCGGAATTGCATGTCCAAAATTAACATTCTTTTTCAATAACTTTGTCAGCAGGAAGATAGAGACATGAGAAAAGTGTCAATCAACAGAGGGGACAGTGGACATCTTTCACAACCTTCCATTTTACCCCTAGTGGCTGATTACGGAATTGCATGTCCAAAATTAACATTCTTTTTCAATAACTTTCGTCAGCAGGAATATAGAGACATGAGAACAGTGTCAATCAATAGAGGGGACAGTGGACATCTTTCACAACCTTCATTTTACCCCTAGTGGCTGATTACGGAATTGCATGTCCAAAATTAACATTCTGTTTTCAATAACTTTCGTCAGCAGGAAGATAGAGACATGAGAAAAGTGTCCATCAATAGAGGGGGACAGTGGACATTTTTCACAACCTTCCATTTTACCCCTAGTGGCTGATTACGGAATTGCATGTCCAAAATTAACATTCTTTTTCAATAACTTTAGTCAGCAGGAAGATAGAGACATGAGAAAAGTGTCAATCAACAGAGGGGACAGTGGACATCTTTCACAACCTTCATTTTACCCCTAGTGGCTGATTACGGAATTGCATGTCCAAAATTAACATTCTGTTTTCAATAACTTTCGTCAGCAGGAAGATAGAGACATGAGAAAAGTGTCCATCAATAGAGGGGGACAGTGGACATTTTTCACAACCTTTCATTTTACCCCTAGTGGCTGATTACGGAATTGCATGTCCAAAATTAACATTCTTTTTCAATTACTTTCGTCAGCAGGAAGATAGAGACATGAGACCAGTATCAATCAATCGAGGGGGACAATGGACATTTTTCACAACCTTCCATTTTACCCCTAGTGGCTGATTGCGGAATTGCATGTCCAAAATTAACATTCTTTTTTCAATAACTTTCGTCAGCAGGAAGATAGAGACATGAGAAAAGTGTCAATCAACAGAGGGGGACAGTGGACATCTTTCACAACCTTCCATTTTACCCCTAGTGGCTGATTACGGAATTGCATGTCCAAAATTAACATTCTTTTTTCAATAACTTTCGTCAGCAGGAAGATAGAGACATGAGAACAGTGTCAATCAATAGAGGGGACAGTGGACATTTTCACAACCTTCCATTTTACCCCTAGTGGCTGATTAGGAATTGCATGTCCAAAATTAACATTCTTTTGCAATAACTTTGTCAGCAGGAAGATAGAGACATGAGAAAAGTGTCAATCAATAGAGGGGACAGTGGACATTTTTCACAACCTTCATTTTACCCCTAGTGGCTGATTACGGAATTGCATGTCCAAAATTAACATTCTTTTTCAATAACTTTAGTCAGCAGGAAGATAGAGACATGAGAAAAGTGTCAATCAATAGAGGGGACAGTGGACATTTTTCACAACCTTCCATTTTACCCCTAGTGGCTGATTACGGAATTGCATGTCCAAAATTAACATTCTTTTGTAATAACTTTGTCAGCAGGAAGATAGAGACATGAGAACAGTGTCAATCAATAGAGGGGACAGTGGACATTTTTCACAACCTTCCATTTTACCCCTAGTGGCTGATTACGAATTGCATGTCCAAAATTAACATTCTTTTGCAATAACTTTCGTCAGCAGGAAGATAGAGACATGAGAAAAGTGTCAATCAACAGAGGGGACAGTGGACATTTTCACAACCTTCCATTTTACCCCTAGTGGCTGATTAGGAATTGCATGTCCAAAATTAACATTCTTTTTCAATAACTTTGTCAGCAGGAATATAGAGACATGAGAAAAGTGTCCATCAATAGAGGGGGACAGTGGACATTTTTCACAACCTTCCATTTTACCCCTAGTGGCTGATTGCGGAATTGCATGTCCAAAATTAACATTCTTTTGTAATAACTTTAGTCAGCAGGAAGATAGAGACATGAGAAAAGTGTCCATCAATAGAGGGGGACAGTGGACATTTTTCACAACCTTTCATTTTACCCCTAGTGGCTGATTACGGAATTGCATGTCCAAAATTAACATTCTTTTTTCAATAACTTTCATCAGCAGGAAGATAGAGACATGAGAAAAGTGTCAATCAATAGAGGGGGACAGTGGACATCTTTCACAACCTTTCATTTTACCCCTAGTGGCTGATTACGGAATTGCATGTCCAAAATTAACATTCTGTTTTCAATAACTTTCGTCAGCAGGAAGATAGAGATATGAGAAAAGTGTCCATCAATAGAGGGGACAGTGGACATTTTCACAACCTTCCATTTTACCCCTAGTGGCTGATTACGGAATTGCATGTCCAAAATTAACATTCTTTTTCAATAACTTTCGTCAGCAGGAAGATAGAGACATGAGAAAAGTGTCAATCAACAGAGGGGGACAGTGGACATCTTTCACAACCTTTCATTTTACCCCTAGTGGCTGATTACGGAATTGCATGTCCAAAATTAACATTCTGTTTTCAATAACTTTCGTCAGCAGGAAGATAGAAACATGAGAAAAGTGTCCATCAATAGAGGGGGACAGTGGACATTTTTCACAACCTTTCATTTTACCCCTAGTGGCTGATTACGGAATTGCATGTCCAAAATTAACATTCTTTTTCAATTACTTTCGTCAGCAGGAAGATAGAGACATGAGAAAAGTGTCAATCAATAGAGGGGGACAGTGGACATCTTTCACAACCTTTCATTTTACCCCTAGTTGCTGATTACGGAATTGCATGTCCAAAATTAACATTCTTTTTTCAATAACTTTCGTCAGCAGGAAGATAGAGACATGAGACCAGTATCAATCAATCGAGGGGGACAATGGAAATTTTTCACAACCTTCTGTTTTACCCCTAGTGGCTGATTACGGAATTGCATGTCCAAAATTAACATTCTTTTTCAATAACTTTCATCAGCAGGAAGATAGAGACATGAGAACAGTATCAATCAATAGAGGGGACAGTGGGCCTTTTTCAGAACCTTCTGTTTTACCCCTACTGATAGAAAAGAGAATTGCCGGTCCAAAGTTAACATTTTGTGGTAAGATCTTTTTTATTCAGGGAGACTGAGACTCAAAGTATCAATTAATAGAGGGAGACTATTGACAAACAACAACCTGTCTTTTCTCTTAAAAATAAATGTCACAATTTGACTGTATTACTTAGTATATTTAGTAGAATTCTAATAAAACATTGAGTGGACTTGGAGTTGTCATGCACTCGGATGCATTTTCATTCAGACTTGAACGCTTGAAAGCGTTTGGCTTTGGGACTCACAAAATAGTTACATCACTGACCATATGCCTTTTTTTCCTTTTTTTTTTTTGATTGATAACATCAATCAAACAATAAAATAAGAAAATCACTCACTGCTCTTATCTGAATCACTTTAGTCACTTTAGAAACTAATAAGAATAATTTGAGTTTTGCATAGATATGTGCCTCCCACAAAAGCCTAAAAACAATGTTCAGCCCTGGGGTCCATGTCCACAGAGTGAGAAAAAAAAAGTATTATGTCATATATATATATATATATATATATATATATATATATACTAATTATTACTATAGCTTTTTACTATGGTAAATATATAAATATATGATATGCAGGTGTGGCTCATCTATACACTCTATAGAGAAACCAAAAGTGGTTCTTGACTCGTTATCATAGGGGAACCACTTTTGTCAAATGGTGCTATATAGAACCATAAAAGAGGTGCCATATTGCACTGTATTTCTTCAACAAAAATGGTGATAAATATGACCAACATTGGTTCTTTGTACAGCAGTGGGGCTATATAGCACCTTAATCACCCCAAAAAACCACTGAAGAACCATACAGGAGCTTAACAGGTTCTGTATTTGGTAGTCATGCCAAAGAACCGCTGAAGAACCACTGAAGCACTAAGATTTGGGTCTATACAGCACCAAAAGTGGTTCCTCTATGATTACAAGCCAAAGAACCTATTTTAGTTCTAGATAGCACCTTTTTTTATAGTGTATAGACCGACAAGCAAAAGACAGACCAAAATATTAATCATTTTGAAAACATAAATACATGCAATAAACTGCCATTATACTACAGGGCTGTTAAATCTTGAATCTGACTGGTTGATGAACATTGTAAGGTGTGCAAGTTATCATCTTTACTGCATTACATATCCATAACACTACGCCAAATGATTTCAGTATTTCAGGTCCTTAGGCTACAGCATACTCTGACATGTGTCAAAATACATAAATCAAGTCAGCTATAAATTTTGTTACATTAAATGGAATGACATGATACAACATTACAAATCAAAATGACAACATGCAAGAGATTTTCTTTTGTTAAATTTAAACTGACATTTCGTTTTCCAGTTATAAAGGTTAAAACAAGCTTAAAATGAGAAACAGTATTGTTTGGTTGGATTCGAGTCCGACTTGGCAAACTTTTTCTCTGACTTGAGTGGTGAAATACTCTGATTCGACTCCACTTGTCTACCTAGTCATCATCAATATTGTCACCAGATATGTATAATACCACTGGGATCTACTGAACAAAAAATGAAAATACTATTTTGAAATAAGGTCTTGCGTGTAAGTCGATTTTAACACACACTGGTATTCATAGGTATACATTCCAAGCTGTATATTATGCCCCACTACATTACATTAACCCTACCTTTCTACCCAAATATACAATTTTCTGAAAATATAAATCTGTATGATTAATATGCTCGTTTCCTAACAAAGTAAAAATTGTAATATCTGTGGGGATATTTCGACCCCATAACTAGGGGAATACCAGTATAACACATTACACACACTGTAACTGGACAAACAAGATGAGAGACGTGCAGATCCATTTGCAAGCTTTATTAGAGGAGATGTGGTCAAAAACACAGACCGGGTCTAAACATAAGCAAACAGGTATAGCATATGCGAGACACAAGAATAATCCAAACCAAGCATGAGTCAGTAGACAGTGAACATTATCCAGAGGGCTTGACAAGAGGGGTAATCCAAGAACACAAGCAATAATCCAGGCGAGGAATGTCAAATCAATTGTTAATTCAAAAAAAGGCACAGGAATTTATACACAGGCAGAAAGGAGGAAACGGGCAATAAGAAGACTAGACTAAATTAAGAACTGAGACTAAGAACTAAGACAGGGAAAACTAGAAAGGGCTTCGTAAAACAGGGGAATCTATAAACGCAGAACAATACTGGAGATTAAACAAACACAGAATGGCTCCGTAAGGCAGCTAACACTAGGAGAGCGCTATACGCAGAACAATACTCAGCAGTTTGAAAGAGGAAGTCCAATGCTTATAAAGCATGTCTGATTGATTGTAGCTGTGTGTGTAATTGGTCTCAGGTGCATGGTGTGATTATTGAAATGGCTGCTGGGAAATGTAGTCCAGGGTATAGTGTGTAGTGTGAGAGTCTGTGCCTGGGATTATGACCTCTGGTGGTAAATTCATGACACACACACACAATTATTTTAATAACAATAATAATAACATTATATAATAATAATAATAATCACTTTTCCCTCCAAATCATGTCCTGCCACATTTTAACCTTGTTGAACTACAGAATTTTTTTTCTGGTAAAGATTCAAGGCCCTTACTGCTTGTAAGCAAATTTACCAAAGAATATGGCAGCACAGCCCAGTACACACTTATTTAAAATCTGTTTTAGATTTTCAGCATTTGCTGTTATGTTGCTTTGAAATAATATTTATTGTGAAAAGAGCTATACAAATAAATGGGAATTAATCCACACAGAGCTGGGAGTAATGAAGTTTCTATTTAGAACCTATGCATCCCGGGGAACACTTTTATGCTGAAATGGTTCTTTTATTCCCAGACCTTTTTTTCCTCAAATCTTTAACTGTCAAATAACATCATTACTGCTTTTATGGCGATAGCAATCCAACTACACAGAGTCTGAACACATTCCCTGCAGGTAAATGATTTCATTCATAATTTTAAATACAGGTTTAACTTTGAAATTGTAAATGTTTTCTACACAAATGTGTTCTGTCCTATTTTTAGGTTTTTGATTACATTTTGTTCACAGTGTGAGCAGCTCTGACAAGCTGAGTATACGTCGCTCCTCTTCTCCATTAAGTAGGTAATTAATATTGTAAGCCCTTGAACACAAGATTTGGTGAGATTAGCGCAAATTGGCCACATAGACAATGCACCAGGCAGGTATTCGGTGGAACAGAACTTGATTTTCTTTATTTTTTTCAATTAGGTGAGGGAGAGGGGATGGGGAAAAAACTAAAGCCTCTCTTCCTTCTGCAGTTGGTTCTGGGGCAGCAGATCAATCTTTCTGGAGGGAAGACAGAAGAGATGGAGGGTTAGTTCAAAGCATTCAGGCTACTCACAACCCCACTGCACCGCTGTCCCTAAGAACTCATCCTGTATCTGGGTTTAGGGTGATCCAGCATCTGCTCATCTCCCCAGCTGAGGAAGTACTGATGCCTCTCTGTTCCCTTTTATGTGGTGCTTGTTGATTGTCTCCAACAGCCTGCAGCTGTACCCTGTTAGAGGGGAAAAGGTGAACACCTGTGTTGGAGCTGTCCTCGGTGTTGGAGTTGTCCTTGGTCCTGAACCCTCTTACTGGGTGGCACAGCCCCTGTTGCTTCCTCTGATGAGGCTCTCCGTGGTGCTGAAGATGTTCAGGCTGCTTTGTGGGGGACCATACCTCTTTCCGTACACCACAATATATTGAATTTATATGTCACAGAATCACATGCCATGCCATGCCAGCCACATAGATCAGAATCACCAGACTTCTAAGTAGCACCACCAGAACTTACTTACCTACACTGCTTATAAGGACAATCAGCTCATTCACTCAGCTGGTCTCGAGGTCGCAAGCTCATGTGTAGCTCCTTCCTTATCTCTTGAATACTTGTAATAATCTTGAATCTGCACTTACCTGTTATGCTGGGTTTACCTGCTTGGACTTTTAAGTTTCATTTAGACTATTCTGGAGGAGATAATGAATTACGAGTTGTTGACTTCAGTTAAGTGAGCTTCCAGTGACTGTTTATATTCAGTCTAGTTCTGCCTATCACAATAAAATTAACACAATTGCCTTGCACTTGACTTTCCATCTCGTAAATATTGTGACACCATACTGTTTGATTATTATTGTTGTTGTTGTTACTTAGGTTTATGCATAAACATGCCCAGTCACAGCTGCCCAAGACTTTATATAACTTTTCCTTTTTGTGAAGTGCACATACTACTTTTGGCTTTCATAAACAATTGTAAATGGAAGGAGACACATTGTAACTGTAAACTTAGTTGTGCATTTCATATGCTGACACATCCTAAAACCTCATCATCTGCAGAGAGAAACTGCCACTCAATCACAGTCACTGGAATTATGAAAATACTGTGCTTTTTTCCGGGATCTTTGTCTTCAGTTTCTATATAATTTTATTTTACTTTTTTAACTCTTTATGTTCATTGTCATTTGTCATTTGTTAAATTATTCTGTAAATTTTTTTTTACAAGCACAATTATGTTTGATGAAATTTCACATGTCAATATGAAAAATAAATAAATAACATTGAACAAACAACCTAATTGACACAACATGCTGTTGTTTTTATTATATACAACACTAATAGAGACACTGCAAGATACTTAATGTCCAGGCAGATATATGAGTTCTACAAATAGCAGTTACACAAATTTTACTTTATTTTACAGTAAATTTTATTTTCATCTTTAAAAACGTTCTTGGAATTAAAAATTGTAATTTAAAATATGTTTTTGTAATATTTTTAAATAACGTTTACATTACAGCAACAACAATGTATGTTATAAAAAGCATTTCTAATTGAGTTGGTGACACCAACTGGCCTTATTTGGAACAGCGCCTAAACGGAATATTACACACATTTATTTATTTTATACATATAATTTTAAATACGGTCGATATAAAGTTATTTACACATTTAGATTGTAATATTTTTATGCAGCAAGAAGTCGTTCAAATAAATAAAATAATTAATTTTACATCCCAGGATTCCACGGTGTTTAAGTTTCGTTACATCGCTATAGGACGCTGACATTCATTCTGCACGTGCCATACAGATAATTTGGTTTTAGAAAGTGTTTTATGTTAAAATGGGTAGAGTGAAAAAAAAAAACGCCTTATGGATGAAATCTGGAGGACTTGCAAGACTTATTGACAAGTTTGGTAGTGTCAATATAAGGATGAAGAAAACGGATTGGAGTTCAGAGGTATGGTCAGAACTGTCTATAGCTGTCTTTGGGTGAATACTTATCAAAACCGTAAATGGCTTCATGTTGTTTGGAATCAAAATAGAAGAGGACTCAGAACACATGTTATGAAACCAAAAAGATATGATGATAAAAACAGTGATGTAAAGTCTGCGGACCATCCCTCACCTGTGGGGCTGACGGACAGCGATGGAGAGCGGCGATGCACCAAAGCCTGCGGACCATCCCTCACCTGTGGGGCTGACGGACAGCGATGGAGGCGGCGATGCACCAAAGCTCTGCGGACCATCCTCACCTGTGGGGCTGACGGACAGCGATGGAGAGCGCGGCGATGCACCAAAGCCTGCGGACCATCCCTCACCTGTGGGGCTGACGGACAGCGATGGAGAGCGGCGATGCACCAAAGCCTGCGGACCATCCCTCACCTGTGTGGCTGGCGGACAGCGATGGAG
The DNA here is from genome assembly GCF_012432095.1 of Onychostoma macrolepis. NCBI lineage: Eukaryota > Metazoa > Chordata > Actinopteri > Cypriniformes > Cyprinidae > Onychostoma > Onychostoma macrolepis. The sequence continues at coordinate 5,858,578 of NC_081158.1, read as the reverse complement.
AGCGCGGCGATGCACCAAAGCCTGCGGACCATCCTCACCTGTGTGGCTGACGGACAGCGATGGAGAGCGGCGATGCACCAAAGCCTGCGGACCATCCCTCACCTGTGTGGCTGACGGACAGCGATGGAGAGCGCGGCGATGCACCAAAGCCTGCGGACCATCCCTCACCTGTGGGGCTGACGGACAGCGATGGAGAGCGGCGATGCACCAAAGCCTGCGGACCATCCCTCACCTGTGTGGCTGGCGGACAGCGATGGAGAGCGCGGCGATGCACCAAAGCCTGCGGACCATCCTCACCTGTGTGGCTGACGGACAGCGATGGAGAGCGGCGATGCACCAAAGCCTGCGGACCATCCCTCACCTGTGTGGCTGACGGACAGCGATGGAGAGCGCGGCGATGCACCAAAGCCTGCGGACCATCCCTCACCTGTGGGGCTGACGGACAGCGATGGAGAGCGCGGCGATGCACCAAAGCCTGCGGACCATCCCTCACCTGTGTGGCTGACGGACAGCGATGGAGAGCGCGGCGATGCACCAAAGCCTGCGGACCATCCTCACCTGTGGGGCTGACGGACAGCGATGGAGCGCGGCGATGCACCAAAGCCTGCGGACCATCCCTCACCTGTGTGGCTGACGGACAGCGATGGAGAGCGCGGCGATGCACCAAAGCAACAGCAACATCAAAAGATAACATACAGGACCACAAGGCCAGGACCCAAGTGTTTTACAGTTTACATTACTGCACGGGAGTGGAAAAAGATAAGGCCTTTGCCGGGTAGCAGAAAACTGAAGACATCATGGACACACGTAATTTATGAAAAATTTAGGAAACAAAATCCTTGCTGCACACTTGTTTTCACGTACCAGCATTTAAAAGTTGCTCGCAGTAGAAAGTATCGTTGTCCATTTATGACAGTGAAGGCATCATGTTCTTTTAAATCTTGCAATGCGCATTATGTGTTCCGGATCAGACAAAAACCATTGAGCAGTGACAAACGAATTCCAGTTACAGTTACAAGAATTGGTAAGGTAACTCACTCGAAAGAGGAGGTAGGGTCCCGCCCTGCAAGTTATCAAAAGAGAGGCAAGATTGCCAAAGAAGTGTTCAAAGGAGTAATGTCTACTACAGAAATCTGAGAAAAACACCCATTCCTGAGTTGATGGCTGGAAACATCAGTAGGAGTTTAAGTAAAAACATACTCAAAGCAATTTCCAGTGAAGTTCGGAAAAGCTGCAGATTGCATGATGACGTGATCTTGGAGCTGATGTTGACACAGAAAATTATAAGAGACACAGATCAGTCTTACAGATTTTGCCCTGGATATGTTCAGCATCTGCAGGTGGACCCGTTTGGTGTTCATTTATACACAGAGACAGGACTGTTAATTCTCATTCAGCACCTCCGAAAAGGATGTCCTGTTACTGTGCATTTAGATGCAACTGGAGGGGTGGTGAGTCGGATCCCAAGTCAGGCAAAGAGGGTGTTGTATTACAGCATCACTCTACCGGGGAACGGAAAAGACAAGCCTCCTCTCCCCATCTCTGAAATGGTAACAAATGACCATACCATCCCGAATGTTTCTTTTTGGTTACATCAGACTGTAACAAAGATACGGAAACTGACAACATACAACATACACCAGGTTGAAACCGACTACAGTTGGGCACTCATCCAGAGAGTATCTACTGGAATGCTACAAATTAGTTAAAGGGAATGACACAATCACAGACTTCAGAAGACAAACTGTTCTTCACTTATGTTCTGCCCATATAATTAAAGCAGTGCAAGGAGCAATTGGAAAAAAAACAACTGACAAAGGCTTGAAGGAATTTGCCACTCACTGTGTGGCACAACTGATAAATACCACAAGTCTTAAGAGGGCAGTAGAAATTTTCAAATTCATGTGCCATGTGTTCTACACCAAACAAAACACAAAGTGTGTCAACCAGTGTCTTAAACAACTTCATGACCATATTAGTGGAATAACAATTCCGGAAGACACACTTGATGTGAAGCCGCCAGTGGATGACTACATCCCTCCAGAGGCGAAAACAATACTGGCCAGGTCACCGTTCACCAAAGAATTTGATAGTGTACTTGACACTGTCATGTGTAATGAAGATCCAGAAGAAGAAACAGAAATTGGCAACAACAAATACCATTGTCCAGGGATACTGGATTTTCTCATTAAAGATTATATGCCAATTTTCCCACTCTGGTCAGGGATAATGCTTGGAGATTTGACAAGACACAACGCCAAAGAATCTAGAGATGACGACGAACTACAGAAAACCCATGACACAAATTGTCATGCAGAAAATTGGTTCTGCATTGTCAAAGATAAAATATTACAGAAAAAACTGCACCATCGTCCAGCAACATTCATTCAAAAAATGTATGCATCATTGCAAGGCCGGTACAGGGAGCACATTCTGCAACACAACCTTCCTGACAGAATATTACAGAAGTGTTTCAGTGTGAAAAAAGGACGATTGGAGGACTCTGAAGAAAAATGGGCCAAGAAGAGCGTGTGGGCCCGAAAAGGAAATAAAACAAAGTACTTTCATACACCAGATGTAATACCTTCTCCAAAAGCAAAAGTGAGTATTAGGGACAGACATTCATAACATTTTAAAACCCAATACATTTTTTATAATTACATAGATGACAATAGAAAGATGACATGTACATAATAAAATGTTCTATTATTAACAGAAAAGTGAATTGTTACACACTGCATCACGTCCTTCATTTCTGTCTGTTCTTGTAGTCATCAAAACCTTCAGTCGGTCACCCAAAGTCCAGTAAGGAAGGAGATTGTGTCAAAATTGAGTCAAAAATTTCACAGGTAAGAATAAGGGCAAATCAAGGGCATGAAAATGTTGACAATTATATTAATAATTTGTGTCAAAACAACATGGATTCCATTGATAAATATTGATTACATTTTGATTGTTTTCTCAGGAAGCCAAAGCTTCTGTTCGACAGCGAAGTCTAGAAACACAACACCACACCGTGTCAAAGGAGTGTCTAAAACTTCACAGGTAAGACTACTTCAAGGGCATGCCGTCATTTTTCAATACATATAGAGTAATTCATATTTTTATATTTTCACAACCACACAGAAATGTAGCTTTTCTTCTGATTGTTCTAATAGGCATCAGAAGCTCAGACCAAAACCGAAAACAAAGAAACCGACAGTGTTGAGGTTGTGTCAGACACTTCACAGGCAAGACTATGTCAACTTTTGGCACTTTCAAGGGCATGACAATATAGAATAATACATTAGCTATTTTTATCACAACAACATATAAATATTGATTCCATTTTGATTGTCCTCTCAGGAATCAAAAGCTTCTGTTCGGCAGCAGAGGTCCAGAAGGATAAAACCACACCAGGTCAAAGGAGCATCAAAACCTTCACAGGTAAGACTACTTCACGGGCATGACAACATATTTAAATACATATAAACTATTTAACATTTGTAGTTTCACAACTACACATAAATGTTGATTATCTTCTTTTTGTTTTCACAGGCATCAAAAGCTTCTGTAACAAAGCACAAAGGCAAAAAGGAAAAAACAGACACTGAGGCCACAACTCATGCCTGTCATGATGACATTGTACAGGTAAGTCGTGGCCTAAAGGTTGCCAGTTTGATTCTCGCTGGCAGGAATTGAAGGTGGGGATTGTGAATGAACAGCACTCTCCACCCTCGATACCATGACTAAGGTGCCCTTGAGCAAGGTGTGTGTGTGTGTGTGTGTGTGTGTGTGTGTGCACTTGGATGGGTTAAATGCAGAGTCACCATACTTGACAATACGTCACGATGTAACTTTAAAAAAAATTATCTGTTATATAATGTGTGTGTGACAATTGTTAAAAGATAATTTCACTAGCTTTATTACATATCTGCATAAAATATCCACTATGGATAAAGCTTCATGCTTTTAATATATATATAAAGACCTTTTATTTATCATTTCACTTGTAGACAACAAGAAATTATAGAACTTGTAGAACTTAGCAGAAAGAAAAACGAAAAGAAAAAATTTCCTATACCAATTCTTTATGGAAGTGTTTTGCCTATGATGTTCAGGATGAAGGATGAAGGAAGTTCATAAAAATGTACACAAAGTTCCAGCGCTATGATCAAATAAATGCTAAATCTTTGGTCATTTGTATTTGTGCAGTGTTTGTGTAATATGCATTAAATTATTTATTTTTTTCTCTACAATATAATGTTTTTTAGGCTTCTTGGAATTCAAAGGACAGTGAAGTAGTAGTTGCAGTGGTGCAGTCACTTGACACGGATGCAATATATACATTGCACATAACAGATTTCAAAAGCCTCAAACCACACAACTGGTTGAATGGGGAGGTAATTATATGTCTACCATTGTTTTGCAAGCCTTGATGTACAGTTAGAAAAGTTAGGATTTACATTAGCTACCACTGTAAATGCTAGATGAGATTTTGAACTTAAATTTCAGCATGTATTGTCATATTTGTAATGCTAGAGTTTTATGTGAAATCATTTTTTGACTTGAAGTGTAAATATATACACAGAATGTACATTATGTCTTATTACAACAAAATGATTGTTGTATACATTGCATAAATTGATTTATACATTGAATTTAAAAAACAGTCATTGGGGTTCAGTGTCAGTACTGGTAGTCTAATAATTAAAAATACATATAAATAAATACTGTAATAAATTTTAAGGGCATAAATGTAATTTTCTTTATTGTTATTAGGTTATTGAATGCTACTTCCAAACACTGTTGAATTCAAAAGACTGTGGAAGAAAAATATTTTTATTCAACCACTACTATGCCGGTGTCATTGTATTTGGGGAGAGGTCTGCAATGTCAAATTACAGTTACAAAAAGGTTAGACTTTACAGTTATTATTCGTTGCACAATGAAAAGGTCAGAAGGACAAGCCCAATTAATGTGGTATATTTCATCTTGTTTGCAGGTCAACTTTGAGAACTATGATGCCATCATTGGATTCATGCAAGTACACAGTAACCACTGGAAATTTCTGGTGTGTAAAACAATTATCAAAACACAGCTCATTACTTATGGACATGGAAAACTCAATAAACTATATGTTTTAATAGTATCTCAATAGGACATTGCAGAAAGCCTTTGTGGTGGATCCCCAAGGGAATGATGAAGAAAAAGATTCTGCACTTGCTGCTAAAAGATTCAGGTATTGTATTATTTATGTTTTATTAATTCTCAGACTTAATTATTAACATCGTAGGTGATAGATTAGTGACATATTGACCAATTGTAAATGCAAGAATATACAATTCTCACATATGTTTAGACAATACTTCAAGATGCGGCAGATAGTTCATAATAAAACAGACTGGGTGGATGTGAAATGGACAACAGGTGTCTTGACCCACAACATACAGAAAGATGGTTACAGCTGTGGCATTTATGTCATGCAGGTAACTATACAATTGAATGTAGCCTTGGAACAACACTCATTTTTGCATAACCTCAATAGTGTAATATATAAATTTCCTATTCTGCTATGTCTAATTCATTTTGCAAGTTTATTTTATTATATTTATGTAACCAACAGATGGCTAAGGAGACAGTGGAGGCTTTTCCAATGATACCATCTGAAATCATCATACCTTCCAATAAGCACCTCCTGTCAGAGCTGCGTAAGGAGATGGCTGTAACAATCCTAGAATCATCAGGTATGTATTGTATGCACACAATCAATAATACTCTAGCACTGATCTTTTACTGTGGGTGTTCTTTTACTACATATATGGGTGTAAAATGCCAAGCCTCCTTCAAATTGATCAATAGAGATTTTAATGTGTGTATAGTTTAATTTTCATTATTATGAAGGCTTTAGAATGGTACTAAGAAGACACTGTTTATTTATTCTTCTTATTATGGGTCAAATCACTACAACCATGTCATATTTGCAGAGATCCTTTGTCAAGACATCAGACACCAAAGCCATAAACGTTTTCTCAAAGTTGATGAAAAGGATCTAAATTAACCCCATTGCTCAGGCACCCAATCAGACACTTTTCAGAACTGTAGTAGATATATTTGGTTTTTCAGTTTATACCTCTGTAATCATAATGGCTTGAATCAAAATTATTTTCAAATGAATACTTCATTCAAGGTCAAAAAACATTTTTCAAATTTCTATTTTTTATTTACCTCTGGAAATTCTGTTTCACAAACCTACACTATAGGGACAAACATATTTGGGATACCATTTTCTAATGAATAGGTTTTACTACTTCTGAAATTTCCACATGTACAAATGTTACTGATAAAGCATATAATGATATTCCACATAGGTATTACAGCAATAGATTGTTCCCTTTTCTATTCTAACATGACAATGCCTCTGTGTATAAGGCAAGGTTCCAAAAGAAATGATTGATTCAGTCAGAAAGCCACATCATAAATCCAGCTGAACACCTCTGGTTTGACTCTAAACGCAGACATTGAAACAGACTCATCACTAAACACCAATGACTTGTACATACACTATATGGACAAAAAGTATTGGGACAAAGATGAAAACGAAATCTATGTATTTAAAAATTGTATTTCCATCTCTGTTGCTGAAGTTTTAAAATTGACTAAAATGACTGTACCCATATGTACAAGTCATTGTTGTTTATTGATGATTTTTTGGCTCACGGTTTGCATTTAAAGTCACTCCAGAGGTGTTCAGCTGAGACTGGGATGTGGCTTTCTGCAGACTATTCAAGTTGTTCTGCACTGACTGAATCAATCATTTCTTTTGAGAAATGATTCATGTTAGAATAGAAAAGGGTCCTGTCCAAACTATTTCTATAAAATTAAAAAAAACTAAATTCTCTACATTAAAATTATATGCTTTACCATTCACATTTGTACTCATGGAAATGACTGAAATAGTAAATCATGTTCATTAGAAGAGTGTGTCCCAATACTTTTGTCGAAATAGTGTATCAAGTTCTTCTGAAGACCATTTAAAATACACACATTTTGATTGTTTAACATGAAATTAGAAAAGATGAAAATTTTTTAGATTTCTTTTTCTCCATGTTGTCCACTAAAGTGACACAACAATGTCTATGCAACAATCAGGAAGTGTGAATGGCAGATTAACTTAGGTCATGCACGTAAATGCATTTGTAGGATGGTACTTCTTCAAAAAAATTATTCTGATTTTATATAATTGTTTTGCTAATACAGTCCAGAACGCTTGTAGTTCATGAAATATTAGCTTATATAAATTTCTAATTTTCTGCTTATTAATAGTTAGTGCGGTAGTTGTTAAGTTTAGGTATTGGGTAGAATAAGGTCATGTAGAATAAGTCATTAATATGTGCTTAATTACTACTAATAAATGGCTAATATTGTAGTAATATGCATGCTTATAAGCAACTAGTTAATAGACCCTGAAATATAGTGTTACCAATTATTTTAATTAATTACATTTATTTAATTTGCATGAGTGAATAGTTCAAGATAATTTTTTGTGGTTTGGTTACTACTTATTACTCATAAAGTGTTTTCACTTCAAACATGGTGATGGTAGGTCTTAAGATCTCAAACCTTTAAAGAACATTGTATTTAGTAGTTTCACACTGAAGCTAGATTGTAGAAAAATGTGCACATAGGGGGAGATTCAAAAGGTATTTATTCCACATGAGTCATGACACAGAAAAAAACGTATTCACAGATAGAAAACATGAGGTTGAAACATTAACCGACAAAGTCAAACTGAAAGGACAAGAACGTAACTAGACAGAACAAATGAAATAATTAGCAACACCACAGGTGAACTAATGTAATCAAAATGTGAGACAAAATATAGGTCAAATGACAAAGCATGACAGACAAGTCCAAACTAACAAAATTATGATAAGTACAGTTAAGTGTTCATTATGCTTATAAAAACATAAAGCATAGACATAAACCATACATTGTTGAAACAATTACAGGAGTATTTTGTAAATATACAAAGTATATGCTGTGTGCATGTGGATGGGATAAATGCACAACTCCACAAATTCCAAGTATGGGTTATTATTATACTTCACCATCATGTTGCTTTACTTCACTTCACTGCATATAACACAATCCTTGTCAACAATGTATGGTTTTATGTCTGTGCAATTACAAATAAAGGTACCTGGAAAAAAAAAAATATATATATGTATTTTAATATATCTATTTAATGTAGGTATATATGCATACATTTATTTAATGTATTAATAATGTAAAGACTACAATATATAAAAGTACTACTTAACCATAAACTAACTTAGATCATGCTGTATGTCAAGATGTATCATTTAAAAAAAAATATATATATTAACTATAAGTAATTTTTATAGTTCTCCATGACCTAATGTACAGAGAAATGTGTATTTATAAAAGTTGTTAAAGTATAAAAATCATTGTCTTTGTCTTTACATATCACCTAATTGAACTATTTTGATTGCTGCACTATTTGTATATAGACTTTTAATATATTAACAGTTAAGATACTAACATATATAAATCATACATTAAATGTTGCAATTGATTTGGAATCATTTTATTACTGTATAGTCTTATTAAAAATTGTAACACAATTTTTATTCCCTCAGGTACTGGGTACAAAATGTAAGACATAAAGTAGCTTATTGTTGATATTATTTTGATCACGATATGACAATCTTTCTATTCTTGTCATTAAAGGCCATTTCAGTTTGATTAAAAGATGCATTCATGCGGACACAATTGCAAACTTAATGGATCATATTGAAGCAGAATTACAGCAATTTATTTATTTATTTATTTATTTATTTATTTATTTATTTATTTATTTATTTATTTTTCAGCACTCCTTTTGCAGAACTGTGGTGTTTTTGATGTATGTTTTGTTAAGCCTGGATTTTGCATTCCACACATATAGGTCAACTTGCCATCCCGCATGGCCATTTAATTAACTAGTATCTTCCTGATGCTTAAAATTCTAAATTGTTTTAATAACTATTGTGTCATGACAGAATAACGAATGAAAGGTCTATAAGAACTTAAAAAAAAAAAATATATATATTAACTATAAGTAATTTTATAGTTCTCCATGACCTAATGTACAGAGAAATGTGTATTTATAAAAGTTGTTAAAGTATAAAAATCATTGTCTTTGTCTTTACATATCACCTAATTGAACTATTTTGATTGCTGCACTATTTGTATATAGACTTTTAATATATTAACAGTTAAGATACTAACATATATAAATCATACATTAAATGTTGCAATTGATTTGGAATCATTTTATTACTGTATAGTCTTATTAAAATTGTAACACAATTTTTATTCCCTCAGGTACTGGGTACAAAATGTAAGACATAAAGTAGCTTATTGTTGATATTATTTTGATCACGATATGACAATCTTTCTATTCTTGTCATTAAAGGCCATTTCAGTTTGATTAAAAGATGCATTCATGCGGACACAATTGCAAACTTAATGGATCATATTGAAGCAGAATTACAGCAATTTATTTATTTAAAATTTGTATCACCATGCTCCATGTTTTATTTGTTTTTTATTAGATGGTTAAAGATGTATATGTAAAAGTCATTGTTGTCATTGAACAGTTACAATGTCATTTAAAGAACCCACAGATGTTCCACTGAAACAAATGATTAACATACTGGTGGCTCACACATTGATACCATTTTGATTATTATTATTTTTAAACAAATAACTGCATGGCCATTGTGAATTAAGATAAAGTTTAACTTCCTTAGGCAACTCTATAACAATCAGAAAAGAAAACAAAATTCTTATTATATTTATGCTGTTCACATTCTCAGAGATTTTACTCCAAGAAGTGTAGAAGTCATTGTTTCACACTTTCATATATACTGTATCAATGTTATTCTGACAGTATTTAAAACATTGAAATTTGATTCTTTGAGATTTTAGCCTGAATATGTATATAAAAAAATTACTAGAACACTTTTATGATGTACTAAAGTGACACAATACTCTCAACAATAAAAATTCACAGCAATATGAGATGCCACATTTGTAATGGTCTTCCTCAACAGGTATGAATGTTTAAAATTATTCTGTATCTTAAACTGAAAAAATATTGCATAATTTCTAAGATCTGCTTATTAATAATTAATTCATTGAACTTTGTCTTTGAATAAAAATGGCATTTCTTTTAATTTCCACCACTTCAGGAGGACTGAAGTTAAAATGCATGCATGCAACTAGTTAGAAGCTGAAATATGTGTACATAAGGTAATAATTTTTAGAAATTTGCAAGGGTCATTGTTTGAACAGTCACTTTTATGTTGTTGTTTTCTCTGTGACTGCATTATGTTTTATGTCTAATATTTGTTTTCATTTCAATCTTGTCATTACTGCAAATTTAGAAGCATCAGCATTTATCCTGTTTCCTCCTGCTGTTGTAAAAAATGCAGAAACATGATTTACATGGGATAAGCATCTCCTCCCGTATGACAGAAACTGCTTCCTAGCAACATGAACTTTTAATTTTGTGCACATTTTGGGTTTTTGTGTTCAGTTGTCATGATAGTGGTGAACTTTACATTACAAATGAATTTTTATGACATCTTCATGCATTCAGATGTATCAAGTGAGGACAAGGTGTATTATAAAATGTAATTAAACATGACATTTGACAATTCAAAACTCATAATTTTGTGATGAGTTGTATATCATTCCTTCTTATAAAAAGTAATGTTTAATATATATCAAATTGCACTCAGGAGATTAAAAATAAACATTATGGAATTATATTGTGTGTTGTAGTTGATTTAACACAAATCAGTATATTTAACAGTGTTTTGTTGATACTTTTAACACATAAATTCTAAATTCCATTCACTAAAACACAACTTTAAACATGTAATTTGTTTTTCTGTATCTTTTAGTGTTAAAAAAATTATAACACTTTTTTATACAAATGTAGGTATATCTGCATAATTAAATGTTTAACTAATTTGAAAGTGTTAATTTAACTCCAGAAAGTTGGAGTTCCATAAACTCTTGAAAAGCTGTATGAAATCAACTTTAAAAAGAGTTAATATTAACACTGGATTTTTATTGTATAGTATCGAATGGAACAACCTAATTTTAATATATCTAAAATGTATTCTTGTCTGTCATTAAATATCATCAAATTGATTTATTTCACTAATTCCATTCAAAAAGTGAAACTGTAATTATATTCATTCAGTTACTACAGACTATACATTTCAAATGTTTAAATTTTGCAATTTGATGATTAGAGCTTTTATTGCTGAAAGTCAAAAATTATTAAGAAATACAAAGAATTTTAAAATCTTGCCAACTGAAAAGTATGAAAATGAAAATGAGCATCATGTGATATTATTTTTGACACTTTTCCTTTACTGCACAATGCTGGCATGGAGTCGATCAGTTTGGACATGCTTCCTGTTATACACAAGGTTCTGAAAAAGGCCCACTGTCCCCTCTGTTGATTGACACTTTTCTCATGTCTCTATCTTCCTGCTGACAAAAGTTATTGCAAAAGAATGTTAATTTTGGACATGCAATTCCTAATCAGCCACTAGGGGTAAAATGAAGGTTGTGAAAAATGTCCACTGTCCCCTCTATTGATTGACACTTTTCTCATGTCTCTATCTTCCTGCTGACAAAAGTTATTGCAAAAGAATGTTAATTTTGGACATGCAATTCCTAATCAGCCACTAGGGGTAAAATGAAGGTTGTGAAAGATGTCCACTGTCCCCTCTATTGATGGACACTTTTCTCATGTCTCCATCTTCCTGCTGACAAAAGTTATTGCAAAAGAATGTTAATTTTGGACATGCAATTCCTAATCAGCCACTAGGGGTAAAATGAAGGTTGTGAAAAATGTCCACTGTCCCCTCTATTGATTGACACTGTTCTCATGTCTCTATCTTCCTGCTGACCAAGTTATTGCAAAAGAATGTTAATTTTGGACATGCAATTCCGTAATCAGCCACTAAGGGGAAAATGGAAGGTTGTGAAAGATGTCCACTGTCCCCTCTATTGATGGACACTTTTCTCATGTCTCTGTCTTCCTGCTGACAAAAGTTATTGCAAAAGAATGTTAATTTTGGACATGCAATTCCTAATCAGCCACTAGGGGTAAAATGAAAGGTTGTGAAAGATGTCCACTGTCCCCTCTATTGATTGACACTATTCTCATGTCTCTGTCTTCCTGCTGACAAGTTATTGCAAAAGAATGTTAATTTTGGACATGCAATTCCTAATCAGCCACTAGGGGTAAAATGAAAGGTTGTGAAAGATGTCCACTGTCCCCTCTATTGATTGACACTTTTCTCATGTCTCCATCTTCCTGCTGACAAAAGTTATTGCAAAAGAATGTTAATTTTGGACCTGCAATTCCGTAATCAGCCACTAAGGGTAAAATGAAAGGTTGTGAAAAATGTCCACTGTCCCCTCTATTGATGGACACTTTTCTCATGTCTCCATCTTCCTGCTGACGAAAGTTATTGAAAACAGAATGTTAATTTTGGACCATGCAATTCCGTAATCAGCCACTAGGGGTAAAATGAAGGTTGTGAAAAATGTCCACTGTCCCCTCTGTTGATTGACACTTTTCTCATGTCTCTGTCTTCCTGCTGACAAAAGTTATTACAAAAGAATGTTAATTTTGGACATGCAATTCCTAATCAGCCACTAAGGGTAAAATGAAGGTTGTGAAAGATGTCCACTGTCCCCTCTGTTGATTGACACTTTTCTCATGTCTCTGTCTTCCTGCTGACGAAAGTTATTGCAAAAGAATGTTAATTTTGGACATGCAATTCCTAATCAGCCACTAAGGGTAAAATGAAAGGTTGTGAAAAATGTCCACTGTCCCCTCTGTTGATTGACACTATTCTCATGTCTCTGTCTTCCTACTGACTAAAGTTATTGCAAAAGAATGTTAATTTTGGACATGCAATTCCCTAATCAGCCACTAAGGGTAAAATGAAGGTTGTGAAAGATGTCCACTGTCCCCTCTGTTGATTGACACTTTTCTCATGTCTCTATCTTCCTGCTGACAAAAGTTATTACAAAAGAATGTTAATTTTGGACATGCAATTCCTAATCAGCCACTAGGGGTAAAATGGAAGGTTGTGAAAAATGTCCACTGTCCCCTCTGTTGATTGACACTATTCTCATGTCTCTATCTTCCTGCTGACCAAGTTATTGCAAAAGAATGTTAATTTTGGACATGCAATTCCTAATCAGCCACTAAGGGTAAAATGAAAGGTTGTGAAAAATGTCCACTGTCCCCTCTGTTGATTGACACTATTCTCATGTCTCTATCTTCCTGCTGACGAAAGTTATTGAAAAAGAATGTTAATTTTGGACCTGCAATTCCGTAATCAGCCACTAAGGGTAAAATGAAAGGTTGTGAAAAATGTCCACTGTCCCCTCTATTGATTGACACTGTTCTCATGTCTCTATCTTCCTGCTGACGAAAGTTATTGAAAAAGAATGTTAATTTTGGACATGCAATTCCTAATCAGCCACTAAGGGTAAAATGAAAGGTTGTGAAAAATGTCCACTGTCCCCTCTATTGATTGACACTGTTCTCATGTCTCTATCTTCCTGCTGACAAAAGTTATTACAAAAGAATGTTAATTTTGGACATGCAATTCCTAATCAGCCACTAGGGGTAAAATGAAGGTTGTGAAAAATGTCCACTGTCCCCTCTATTGATTGACACTATTCTCATGTCTCTGTCTTCCTGCTGACAAAAGTTATTACAAAAGAATGTTAATTTTGGACATGCAATTCCGTAATCAGCCACTAGGGGTAAAATGAAGGTTGTGAAAAATGTCCACTGTCCCCTCTATTGATTGACACTATTCTCATGTCTCTATCTTCCTGCTGACAAAAGTTATTACAAAAGAATGTTAATTTTGACATGCAATTCCTTAATCAGCCACTAAGGGTAAAATGAAGGTTGTGAAAGATGTCCACTGTCCCCTCTATTGATTGACACTTTTCTCATGTCTCTATCTTCCTGCTGACAAAAGTTATTACAAAAGAATGTTAATTTTGACATGCAATTCCTAATCAGCCACTAGGGGTAAAATGAAGGTTGTGAAAAATGTCCACTGTCCCCTCTATTGATTGACACTGTTCTCATGTCTCTGTCTTCCTGCTGACAAAAGTTATTACAAAAGAATGTTAATTTTGACATGCAATTCCTAATCAGCCACTAGGGGTAAAATGAAGGTTGTGAAAAATGTCCACTGTCCCCTCTATTGATTGACACTGTTCTCATGTCTCTATCTTCCTGCTGACAAAAGTTATTGCAAAAGAATGTTAATTTTGACATGCAATTCCTAATCAGCCACTAAGGGTAAAATGAAGGTTGTGAAAAATGTCCACTGTCCCCTCTATTGATTGACACTGTTCTCATGTCTCTATCTTCCTGCTGACAAAAGTTATTACAAAAGAATGTTAATTTTGACATGCAATTCCTAATCAGCCACTAAGGGTAAAATGGAAGGTTGTGAAAAATGTCCACTGTCCCCTCTATTGATTGACACTTTTCTCATGTCTCTATCTTCCTGCTGACAAAAGTTATTGCAAAAGAATGTTAATTTTGGACATGCAATTCCTTAATCAGCCACTAGGGGTAAAATGAAGGTTGTGAAAAATGTCCACTGTCCCCTCTATTGATTGACACTATTCTCATGTCTCTATCTTCCTGCTGACAAAAGTTATTGCAAAAGAATGTTAATTTTGGACATGCAATTCTCTTTTCTATCAGTAGGGGTAAAACAGAAGGTTCTGAAAAAGGCCCACTGTCCCCTCTGTTGATTGACACTTTTCTCATGTCTCTATCTTCCTGCTGACAAAAGTTATTACAAAAGAATGTTAATTTTGGACATGCAATTCCTAATCAGCCACTAAGGGTAAAATGAAAGGTTGTGAAAAATGTCCACTGTCCCCCTCTATTGATTGACACTATTCTCATGTCTCTATCTTCCTGCTGACGAAAGTTATTGAAAACAGAATGTTAATTTTGGACATGCAATTCTCTTTTCTATCAGTAGGGGTAAAACAGAAGGTTCTGAAAAAGGCCCACTGTCCCCCTCTGTTGATTGACACTTTTCTCATGTCTCTATCTTCCTGCTGACAAAAGTTATTGCAAAAGAATGTTAATTTTGACATGCAATTCCTTAATCAGCCACTAGGGGTAAAATGAAGGTTGTGAAAAATGTCCACTGTCCCCTCTGTTGATTGACACTTTTCTCATGTCTCTATCTTCCTGCTGACGAAAGTTATTGAAAACAGAATGTTAATTTTGGACATGCAATTCTCTTTTCTATCAGTAGGGGTAAAATGGAAGGTTGTGAAAAATGTCCACTGTCCCCTCTATTGATTGACACTTTTCTCATGTCTCTATCTTCCTGCTGACAAAAGTTATTGCAAAAATAATGTTAATTTTGACATGCAATTCCTTAATCAGCCACTAGGGTAAAATGAAGGTTGTGAAAATGTCCACTGTCCCCTCTGTTGATTGACACTTTTCTCATGTCTCTGTCTTCCTGCTGACTAAAGTTATTACAAAAGAATGTTAATTTTGGACATGCAATTCTCTTTTCTATCAGTAGGGGTAAAATGGAAGGTTGTGAAAAATGTCCACTGTCCCCTCTGTTGATTGACACTTTTCTCATGTCTCTATCTTCCTGCTGACAAAAGTTATTACAAAAGAATGTTAATTTTGGACCTGCAATTCCGTAATCAGCCACTAAGGGAAAATGGAAGGTTGTGAAAAATGTCCACTGTCCCCTCTGTTGATTGACACTTCTCATGTCTCTATCTTCCTGCTGACAAAAGTTATTGCAAAAGAATGTTAATTTTGGACATGCAATTCCGTAATCAGCCACTAAGGGTAAAATGAAGGTTGTGAAAAATGTCCACTGTCCCCTCTATTGATTGACACTTTTCTCATGTCTCTATCTTCCTGCTGACAAAAGTTATTGCAAAAGAATGTTAATTTTGGACATGCAATTCCTAATCAGCCACTAGGGTAAAATGAAGGTTGTGAAAATGTCCACTGTCCCCTCTATTGATTGACACTGTTCTCATGTCTCTATCTTCCTGCTGACAAAAGTTATTGCAAAAGAATGTTAATTTTGGACATGCAATTCGTAATCAGCCACTAAGGGTAAAATGAAGGTTGTGAAAATGTCCACTGTCCCCCTATTGATTGACACTTTTCTCATGTCTCTATCTTCCTGCTGACAAAAGTTATTACAAAAGAATGTTAATTTTGGACATGCAATTCGTAATCAGCCACTAAGGGTAAAATGAAGGTTGTGAAAATGTCCACTGTCCCCTCTATTGATTGACACTATTCTCATGTCTCTATCTTCCTGCTGACAAAAGTTATTGCAAAAGAATGTTAATTTTGGACATGCAATTCCTTAATCAGCCACTAAGGGTAAAATGGAAGGTTGTGAAAATGTCCACTGTCCCCTCTGTTGATTGACACTTCTCATGTCTCTATCTTCCTGCTGACAAAAGTTATTGCAAAAGAATGTTAATTTTGGACATGCAATTCTAATCAGCCACTAGGGTAAAATGAAAGGTTGTGAAAAATGTCCACTGTCCCCTCTATTGATTGACACTATTCTCATGTCTCTATCTTCCTGCTGACAAAAGTTATTGCAAAAGAATGTTAATTTTGGACATGCAATTCCTAATCAGCCACTAGGGGTAAAATGGAAGGTTGTGAAAAATGTCCACTGTCCCCCTATTGATTGACACTTTTCTCATGTCTCTATCTTCCTGCTGACAAAAGTTATTGCAAAAGAATGTTAATTTTGGACATGCAATTCCTAATCAGCCACTAAGGGTAAAATGAAGGTTGTGAAAAATGTCCACTGTCCCCTCTATTGATTGACACTTCTCATGTCTCTATCTTCCTGCTGACAAAAGTTATTGCAAAAGAATGTTAATTTTGGACATGCAATTCCTAATCAGCCACTAGGGTAAAATGAAGGTTGTGAAAAATGTCCACTGTCCCCTCTATTGATTGACACTTTTCTCATGTCTCTATCTTCCTGCTGACAAAAGTTATTGCAAAAGAATGTTAATTTTGGACATGCAATTCCTAATCAGCCACTAGGGTAAAATGAAGGTTGTGAAAAATGTCCACTGTCCCCTCTATTGATTGACACTTTTCTCATGTCTCTATCTTCCTGCTGACAAAAGTTATTGCAAAAGAATGTTAATTTTGGACATGCAATTCCGTAATCAGCCACTAAGGGTAAAATGGAAGGTTGTGAAAAATGTCCACTGTCCCCCTCTGTTGATTGACACTATTCTCATGTCTCTATCTTCCTGCTGACAAAAGTTATTGCAAAAGAATGTTAATTTTGGACATGCAATTCTCTTTTCTATCAGTAGGGGTAAAATGAAGGTTGTGAAAAATGTCCACTGTCCCCTCTATTGATTGACACTTTTCTCATGTCTCCATCTTCCTGCTGTAAAAGTTATTACAAAAGAATGTTAATTTTGGACATGCAATTCCGTAATCAGCCACTAAGGGTAAAATGGAAGGTTGTGAAAATGTCCACTGTCCCCTCTATTGATTGACACTATTCTCATGTCTCTATCTTCCTGCTGACAAAAGTTATTGCAAAAGAATGTTAATTTTGGACATGCAATTCCTAATCAGCCACTAGGGTAAAATGAAGGTTGTGAAAATGTCCACTGTCCCCTCTATTGATTGACACTTCTCATGTCTCTATCTTCCTGCTGACAAAAGTTATTGCAAAAGAATGTTAATTTTGGACATGCAATTCCTAATCAGCCACTAAGGGTAAAATGGAAGGTTGTGAAAATGTCCACTGTCCCCTCTATTGATTGACACTTTTCTCATGTCTCTATCTTCCTGCTGACAAAAGTTATTGCAAAAGAATGTTAATTTTGGACATGCAATTCTAATCAGCCACTAAGGGTAAAATGAAGGTTGTGAAAATGTCCACTGTCCCCTCTATTGATTGACACTTTTCTCATGTCTCTATCTTCCTGCTGACAAAAGTTATTGCAAAAGAATGTTAATTTTGGACATGCAATTCCGTAATCAGCCACTAAGGGTAAAATGGAAGGTTGTGAAAATGTCCACTGTCCCCTCTATTGATTGACACTATTCTCATGTCTCTATCTTCCTGCTGACAAAAGTTATTGCAAAAGAATGTTAATTTTGGACATGCAATTCCTAATCAGCCACTAGGGTAAAATGAAAGGTTGTGAAAATGTCCACTGTCCCCTCTATTGATTGACACTTTTCTCATGTCTCTATCTTCCTGCTGACAAAAGTTATTGCAAAAGAATGTTAATTTTGGACATGCAATTCTAATCAGCCACTAGGGTAAAATGAAGGTTGTGAAAATGTCCACTGTCCCCTCTATTGATTGACACTTTTCTCATGTCTCTATCTTCCTGCTGACTAAAGTTATTACAAAAGAATGTTAATTTTGGACATGCAATTCCGTAATCAGCCACTAAGGGTAAAATGGAAGGTTGTGAAAATGTCCACTGTCCCCTCTATTGATTGACACTATTCTCATGTCTCTATCTTCCTGCTGACTAAAGTTATTACAAAAGAATGTTAATTTTGGACATGCAATTCCGTAATCAGCCACTAAGGGAAAATGGAAGGTTGTGAAAATGTCCACTGTCCCCTCTGTTGATTGACACTATTCTCATGTCTCTATCTTCCTGCTGACAAAAGTTATTGCAAAAGAATGTTAATTTTGGACATGCAATTCTCTTTTCTATCAGTAGGGGTAAAACAGAAGGTTGTGAAAATGTCCACTGTCCCCTCTATTGATTGACACTTTTCTCATGTCTCTATCTTCCTGCTGACCAAAGTTATTACAAAAGAATGTTAATTTTGGACATGCAATTCGTAATCAGCCACTAAGGGTAAAATGAAGGTTGTGAAAATGTCCACTGTCCCCTCTATTGATTGACACTATTCTCATGTCTCTATCTTCCTGCTGACAAAAGTTATTGCAAAAGAATGTTAATTTTGGACATGCAATTCCTAATCAGCCACTAAGGGTAAAATGAAGGTTGTGAAAATGTCCACTGTCCCCTCTATTGATTGACACTTTTCTCATGTCTCTATCTTCCTGCTGACAAAAGTTATTGCAAAAGAATGTTAATTTTGGACATGCAATTCTGTAATCAGCCACTAAGGGTAAAATGAAGGTTGTGAAAATGTCCACTGTCCCCTCTATTGATTGACACTATTCTCATGTCTCTATCTTCCTGCTGACAAAAGTTATTGCAAAAGAATGTTAATTTTGGACATGCAATTCCTAATCAGCCACTAAGGGTAAAATGAAGGTTGTGAAAATGTCCACTGTCCCCTCTATTGATTGACACTATTCTCATGTCTCTATCTTCCTGCTGACCAAAGTTATTACAAAAGAATGTTAATTTTGGACATGCAATTCCGTAATCAGCCACTAAGGGTAAAATGGAAGGTTGTGAAAATGTCCACTGTCCCCTCTATTGATTGACACTATTCTCATGTCTCTATCTTCCTGCTGACAAAAGTTATTGCAAAAGAATGTTAATTTTGGACATGCAATTCCGTAATCAGCCACTAAGGGTAAAATGGAAGGTTGTGAAAATGTCCACTGTCCCCTCTGTTGATTGACACTTTTCTCATGTCTCTATCTTCCTGCTGACAAAAGTTATTGCAAAAGAATGTTAATTTTGGACATGCAATTCTAATCAGCCACTAGGGTAAAATGAAGGTTGTGAAAAATGTCCACTGTCCCCTCTATTGATTGACACTATTCTCATGTCTCTATCTTCCTGCTGACAAAAGTTATTGCAAAAGAATGTTAATTTTGGACATGCAATTCCGTAATCAGCCACTAGGGTAAAATGGAAGGTTGTGAAAAATGTCCACTGTCCCCTCTATTGATTGACACTTTTCTCATGTCTCTATCTTCCTGCTGACAAAAGTTATTACAAAAGAATGTTAATTTTGGACATGCAATTCTAATCAGCCACTAGGGTAAAATGGAAGGTTGTGAAAAATGTCCACTGTCCCCTCTATTGATTGACACTATTCTCATGTCTCTATCTTCCTGCTGACAAAAGTTATTGCAAAAGAATGTTAATTTTGGACATGCAATTCCTAATCAGCCACTAGGGTAAAATGAAGGTTGTGAAAAATGTCCACTGTCCCCTCTGTTGATTGACACTATTCTCATGTCTCTATCTTCCTGCTGACCAAAGTTATTACAAAAGAATGTTAATTTTGGACATGCAATTCCTAATCAGCCACTAGGGTAAAATGGAAGGTTGTGAAAAATGTCCACTGTCCCCTCTATTGATTGACACTATTCTCATGTCTCTATCTTCCTGCTGACCAAAGTTATTACAAAAGAATGTTAATTTTGGACATGCAATTCCTTAATCAGCCACTAGGGTAAAATGGAAGGTTGTGAAAAATGTCCACTGTCCCCTCTATTGATTGACACTATTCTCATGTCTCTATCTTCCTGCTGACAAAGTTATTGCAAAAGAATGTTAATTTTGGACATGCAATTCCTAATCAGCCACTAGGGTAAAATGGAAGGTTGTGAAAAATGTCCACTGTCCCCTCTATTGATTGACACTTTTCTCATGTCTCTATCTTCCTGCTGACAAAGTTATTGCAAAAGAATGTTAATTTTGGACATGCAATTCTAATCAGCCACTAGGGTAAAATGGAAGGTTGTGAAAAATGTCCACTGTCCCCTCTATTGATTGACACTATTCTCATGTCTCTATCTTCCTGCTGACAAGTTATTGCAAAAGAATGTTAATTTTGGACATGCAATTCCTTAATCAGCCACTAGGGTAAAATGAAGGTTGTGAAAAATGTCCACTGTCCCCTCTATTGATTGACACTTTTCTCATGTCTCTATCTTCCTGCTGACTAAAGTTATTACAAAAGAATGTTAATTTTGGACATGCAATTCCGTAATCAGCCACTAGGGTAAAATGGAAGGTTGTGAAAAATGTCCACTGTCCCCTCTATTGATTGACACTATTCTCATGTCTCTATCTTCCTGCTGACAAAGTTATTACAAAAGAATGTTAATTTTGGACATGCAATTCCTAATCAGCCACTAAGGGTAAAATGGAAGGTTGTGAAAGATGTCCACTGTCCCCTCTATTGATTGACACTATTCTCATGTCTCTATCTTCCTGCTGACAAAGTTATTACAAAAGAATGTTAATTTTGGACATGCAATTCCGTAATCAGCCACTAGGGTAAAATGGAAGGTTGTGAAAAATGTCCACTGTCCCCTCTATTGATTGACACTATTCTCATGTCTCTATCTTCCTGCTGACAAAGTTATTGCAAAAGAATGTTAATTTTGGACATGCAATTCCTTAATCAGCCACTAAGGGTAAAATGAAAGGTTGTGAAAAATGTCCACTGTCCCCCTCTATTGATTGACACTATTCTCATGTCTCTATCTTCCTGCTGACCAAAGTTATTGCAAAAGAATGTTAATTTTGGACATGCAATTCCTTAATCAGCCACTAGGGTAAAATGAAGGTTGTGAAAAATGTCCACTGTCCCCTCTATTGATTGACACTTTTCTCATGTCTCTATCTTCCTGCTGACTAAAGTTATTACAAAAAGAATGTTAATTTTGGACATGCAATTCCGTAATCAGCCACTAAGGGTAAAATGGAAGGTTGTGAAAAATGTCCACTGTCCCCCTCTATTGATTGACACTATTCTCATGTCTCTATCTTCCTGCTGACCAAAGTTATTACAAAAGAATGTTAATTTTGGACATGCAATTCCTTAATCAGCCACTAGGGTAAAATGAAGGTTGTGAAAGATGTCCACTGTCCCCTCTATTGATTGACACTATTCTCATGTCTCTATCTTCCTGCTGACAAAGTTATTACAAAAGAATGTTAATTTTGGACATGCAATTCGTAATCAGCCACTAAGGGTAAAATGGAAGGTTGTGAAAAATGTCCACTGTCCCCTCTATTGATTGACACTTTTCTCATGTCTCTATCTTCCTGCTGACCAAAGTTATTGCAAAAGAATGTTAATTTTGGACATGCAATTCCTAATCAGCCACTAGGGTAAAATGAAGGTTGTGAAAAATGTCCACTGTCCCCTCTATTGATTGACACTATTCTCATGTCTCTATCTTCCTGCTGACCAAGTTATTGCAAAAGAATGTTAATTTTGGACATGCAATTCCTAATCAGCCACTAGGGTAAAATGGAAGGTTGTGAAAAATGTCCACTGTCCCCTCTATTGATTGACACTTTTCTCATGTCTCTATCTTCCTGCTGACCAAAGTTATTACAAAAGAATGTTAATTTTGGACATGCAATTCCGTAATCAGCCACTAGGGTAAAATGGAAGGTTGTGAAAAATGTCCACTGTCCCCTCTGTTGATTGACACTTTTCTCATGTCTCTATCTTCCTGCTGACAAAGTTATTGCAAAAGAATGTTAATTTTGGACATGCAATTCCGTAATCAGCCACTAGGGTAAAATGGAAGGTTGTGAAAAATGTCCACTGTCCCCTCTGTTGATTGACACTTTTCTCATGTCTCTATCTTCCTGCTGACAAAGTTATTGCAAAAGAATGTTAATTTTGGACATGCAATTCCTAATCAGCCACTAGGGTAAAATGAAGGTTGTGAAAAATGTCCACTGTCCCCTCTATTGATTGACACTATTCTCATGTCTCTATCTTCCTGCTGACAAAGTTATTGCAAAAGAATGTTAATTTTGGACATGCAATTCTCTTTTCTATCAGTAGGGGTAAAATGAAGGTTGTGAAAAATGTCCACTGTCCCCTCTATTGATTGACACTTTTCTCATGTCTCTGTCTTCCTGCTGACTAAAGTTATTACAAAAAGAATGTTAATTTTGGACATGCAATTCCGTAATCAGCCACTAAGGGGAAAATGGAAGGTTGTGAAAAATGTCCACTGTCCCCTCTGTTGATTGACACTATTCTCATGTCTCTATCTTCCTGCTGACAAGTTATTGCAAAAGAATGTTAATTTTGGACATGCAATTCCTAATCAGCCACTAGGGTAAAATGGAAGGTTGTGAAAATGTCCACTGTCCCCTCTATTGATTGACACTATTCTCATGTCTCTATCTTCCTGCTGACGAAAGTTATTACAAAAGAATGTTAATTTTGGACATGCAATTCTCTTTTCTATCAGTAGGGGTAAAATGGAAGGTTGTGAAAATGTCCACTGTCCCCTCTATTGATTGACACTTTTCTCATGTCTCTATCTTCCTGCTGACTAAAGTTATTACAAAAGAATGTTAATTTTGGACATGCAATTCCGTAATCAGCCACTAAGGGTAAAATGGAAGGTTGTGAAAATGTCCACTGTCCCCTCTATTGATTGACACTATTCTCATGTCTCTATCTTCCTGCTGACCAAAGTTATTACAAAAGAATGTTAATTTTGGACATGCAATTCCTAATCAGCCACTAAGGGTAAAATGAAGGTTGTGAAAATGTCCACTGTCCCCTCTATTGATTGACACTTTTCTCATGTCTCTATCTTCCTGCTGACAAAAGTTATTGCAAAAGAATGTTAATTTTGGACATGCAATTCCTTAATCAGCCATTAAGGGTAAAATGAAGGTTGTGAAAATGTCCACTGTCCCCTCTATTGATTGACACTATTCTCATGTCTCTATCTTCCTGCTGACGAAAGTTATTGCAAAAGAATGTTAATTTTGGACATGCAATTCCCTAATCAGCCACTAGGGTAAAATGAAGGTTGTGAAAATGTCCACTGTCCCCTCTATTGATTGACACTTTTCTCATGTCTCTATCTTCCTGCTGACAAAAGTTATTGAAAAAGAATGTTAATTTTGGACATGCAATTCCGTAATCAGCCACTAAGGGTAAAATGAAGGTTGTGAAAATGTCCACTGTCCCCTCTATTGATTGACACTATTCTCATGTCTCTATCTTCCTGCTGACAAAAGTTATTGCAAAAGAATGTTAATTTTGGACATGCAATTCCGTAATCAGCCACTAGGGTAAAATGGAAGGTTGTGAAAATGTCCACTGTCCCCTCTGTTGATTGACACTTTTCTCATGTCTCTATCTTCCTGCTGACAAAAGTTATTGCAAAAGAATGTTAATTTTGGACATGCAATTCCGTAATCAGCCACTAGGGTAAAATGAAGGTTGTGAAAATGTCCACTGTCCCCTCTATTGATTGACACTATTCTCATGTCTCTATCTTCCTGCTGACAAAAGTTATTACAAAAGAATGTTAATTTTGGACATGCAATTCTCTTTTCTATCAGTAGGGGTAAAACAGAAGGTTGTGAAAAAGGCCCACTGTCCCCTCTATTGATTGACACTTTTCTCATGTCTCTATCTTCCTGCTGACTAAAGTTATTACAAAAGAATGTTAATTTTGGACATGCAATTCCTAATCAGCCACTAAGGGGAAAATGGAAGGTTGTGAAAATGTCCACTGTCCCCTCTGTTGATTGACACTATTCTCATGTCTCTATCTTCCTGCTGACCAAGTTATTGCAAAAGAATGTTAATTTTGGACATGCAATTCCTAATCAGCCACTAGGGTAAAATGAAGGTTGTGAAAATGTCCACTGTCCCCTCTATTGATTGACACTATTCTCATGTCTCTATCTTCCTGCTGACAAAAGTTATTGCAAAAGAATGTTAATTTTGGACATGCAATTCCGTAATCAGCCACTAGGGTAAAATGAAGGTTGTGAAAAAGTCCACTGTCCCCTCTATTGATTGACACTTTTCTCATGTCTCTATCTTCCTGCTGACTAAAGTTATTGAAAAAGAATGTTAATTTTGGACATGCAATTCTAATCAGCCACTAAGGGTAAAATGGAAGGTTGTGAAAATGTCCACTGTCCCCTCTGTTGATTGACACTATTCTCATGTCTCTATCTTCCTGCTGACAAAAGTTATTGCAAAAGAATGTTAATTTTGGACATGCAATTCCTTAATCAGCCATTAAGGGTAAAATGAAGGTTGTGAAAATGTCCACTGTCCCCTCTATTGATTGACACTATTCTCATGTCTCTATCTTCCTGCTGACCAAGTTATTGCAAAAGAATGTTAATTTTGGACATGCAATTCCCTTTTCTACCAGTAGGGGTAAAATGGAAGGTTGTGAAAATGTCCACTGTCCCCTCTATTGATTGACACTTTTCTCATGTCTCTATCTTCCTGCTGACTAAAGTTATTACAAAAGAATGTTAATTTTGGACATGCAATTCCGTAATCAGCCACTAAGGGTAAAATGGAAGGTTGTGAAAATGTCCACTGTCCCCTCTGTTGATTGACACTATTCTCATGTCTCTATCTTCCTGCTGACAAAGTTATTGCAAAAGAATGTTAATTTTGGACATGCAATTCTAATCAGCCACTAAGGGTAAAATGAAGGTTGTGAAAGATGTCCACTGTCCCCTCTATTGATTGACACTATTCTCATGTCTCTATCTTCCTGCTGACAAAGTTATTACAAAAGAATGTTAATTTTGGACATGCAATTCCGTAATCAGCCACTAGGGTAAAATGGAAGGTTGTGAAAATGTCCACTGTCCCCTCTGTTGATTGACACTTTTCTCATGTCTCTATCTTCCTGCTGACAAAGTTATTGCAAAAGAATGTTAATTTTGGACATGCAATTCCGTAATCAGCCACTAGGGTAAAATGAAGGTTGTGAAAATGTCCACTGTCCCCTCTATTGATTTACACTATTGTCATGTCTCTATCTTCCTGCTGACAAAGTTATTGCAAAAGAATGTTAATTTTGGACATGCAATTCCGTAATCAGCCACTAGGGGTAAAACAGAAGGTTGTGAAAAAGTCCACTGTCCCCTCTATTGATTGACACTTTTCTCATGTCTCTATCTTCCTGCTGACTAAAGTTATTACAAAAGAATGTTAATTTTGGACATGCAATTCCGTAATCAGCCACTAAGGGTAAAATGGAAGGTTGTGAAAATGTCCACTGTCCCCTCTATTGATTGACACTATTCTCATGTCTCTATCTTCCTGCTGACCAAGTTATTGCAAAAGAATGTTAATTTTGGACATGCAATTCCTAATCAGCCACTAGGGTAAAATGAAGGTTGTGAAAATGTCCACTGTCCCCTCTATTGATTGACACTATTCTCATGTCTCTATCTTCCTGCTGACAAAGTTATTGCAAAAGAATGTTAATTTTGGACATGCAATTCTCTTTTCTATCAGCCACTAGGGTAAAATGAAGGTTGTGAAAGATGTCCACTGTCCCCTCTATTGATTGACACTTTTCTCATGTCTCTATCTTCCTGCTGACTAAAGTTATTGAAAAAGAATGTTAATTTTGGACATGCAATTCCGTAATCAGCCACTAAGGGGAAAATGGAAGGTTGTGAAAATGTCCACTGTCCCCTCTGTTGATTGACACTATTCTCATGTCTCTATCTTCCTGCTGACAAAGTTATTGCAAAAGAATGTTAATTTTGGACATGCAATTCTAATCAGCCACTAAGGGTAAAATGAAGGTTGTGAAAATGTCCACTGTCCCCTCTATTGATTGACACTTTTCTCATGTCTCTATCTTCCTGCTGACAAAGTTATTGCAAAAGAATGTTAATTTTGGACGTGCAATTCCTTAATCAGCCATTAAGGGTAAAATGAAAGGTTGTGAAAAATGTCCACTGTCCCCCTCTATTGATTGACACTATTCTCATGTCTCTATCTTCCTGCTGACCAAGTTATTGCAAAAAGAATGTTAATTTTGGACATGCAATTCCCTAATCAGCCACTAAGGGTAAAATGAAAGGTTGTGAAAAATGTCCACTGTCCCCCTCTATTGATGGACACTTTTCTCATGTCTCTATCTTCCTGCTGACAAAAGTTATTGCAAAAAGAATGTTAATTTTGGACCTGCAATTCCGTAATCAGCCACTAAGGGGAAAATGGAAGGTTGTGAAAAATGTCCACTGTCCCCCTCTGTTGATTGACACTATTCTCATGTCTCTATCTTCCTGCTTACAAAAGTTATTGCAAAAAGAATGTTAATTTTGGACATGCAATTCTCTTTTCTATCAGTAGGGGTAAAACAGAAGGTTCTGAAAAAGGCCCACTGTCCCCCTCTATTGATTGACACTTTTCTCATGTCTCTGTCTTCCTGCTGACTAAAGTTATTACAAAAAGAATGTTAATTTTGGACATGCAATTCCGTAATCAGCCACTAAGGGGAAAATGGAAGGTTGTGAAAAATGTCCACTGTCCCCCTCTGTTGATTGACACTATTCTCATGTCTCTATCTTCCTGCTGACAAAAGTTATTGCAAAAAGAATGTTAATTTTGGACATGCAATTCCCTAATCAGCCACTAAGGGTAAAATGAAAGGTTGTGAAAGATGTCCACTGTCCCCCTCTATTGATTGACACTATTCTCATGTCTCTATCTTCCTGCTGACAAAAGTTATTACAAAAAGAATGTTAATTTTGGACATGCAATTCCGTAATCAGCCACTAAGGGGAAAATGGAAGGTTGTGAAAAATGTCCACTGTCCCCCTCTATTGATTGACACTTTTCTCATGTCTCTATCTTCCTGCTGACAAAAGTTATTGCAAAAAGAATGTTAATTTTGGACATGCAATTCCTTAATCAGCCACTAAGGGTAAAATGAAAGGTTGTGAAAAATGTCCACTGTCCCCCTCTATTGATTGACACTATTCTCATGTCTCTATCTTCCTGCTGACCAAGTTATTGCAAAAAGAATGTTAATTTTGGATATGCAATTCCCTAATCAGCCACTAAGGGTAAAATGAAAGGTTGTGAAAAATGTCCACTGTCCCCCTCTATTGATGGACACTTTTCTCATGTCTCTATCTTCCTGCTGACAAAAGTTATTGCAAAAAGAATGTTAATTTTGGACCTGCAATTCCGTAATCAGCCACTAGGGGTAAAATGAAAGGTTGTGAAAAATGTCCACTGTCCCCCTCTATTGATTGACACTATTCTCATGTCTCTATCTTCCTGCTGACAAAAGTTATTGCAAAAAGAATGTTAATTTTGGACATGCAATTCTCTTTTCTATCAGTAGGGGTAAAACAGAAGGTTCTGAAAAAGGCCCACTGTCCCCCTCTATTGATTGACACTTTTCTCATGTCTCTGTCTTCCTGCTGACTAAAGTTATTGAAAAAAGAATGTTAATTTTGGACATGCAATTCCGTAATCAGCCACTAAGGGTAAAATGGAAGGTTGTGAAAAATGTCCACTGTCCCCCTCTGTTGATTGACACTATTCTCATGTCTCTATCTTCCTGCTGACAAAAGTTATTGCAAAAAGAATGTTAATTTTGGACATGCAATTCCCTAATCAGCCACTAGGGGTAAAATGGAAGGTTGTGAAAGATGTCCACTGTCCCCCTCTATTGAATGGAACTGGTCTCATGTCTATAGGCCCTTTAACTACGAAGCTATTACAAAAACAACGTCTACTGAGCTATAGCAAAAAACGAAGAAAACTTGCACTTTCCCCACGGTTCCTTACTGAAAGCTCCGCTGAGAGCGAGTTCTCTCAGCTTAATGCACATTGCGCGGCTTGTGCGGGACAGTGCTTATTATATAGAGTGAAAATACTGAAAAAGAAGGCTGTGAAACATGATCAGCTTTGCCCTTTTGACGGTCACACCGTTTAGACTTTTTTAGGACAAGTCGTTTTGAAGTTATTGGCGTTTATTGCTGAATGTGTCACGAATATCGAAAACAAAACCAACTTAACCCCGCTCTGATTGCGCTGGTGCCTCCATGTCCTGCGCTTTAGCTTCCACTCTCCACACAAACTATTGGATGCAGCGCACATTTATCTAGGTTTAACATTTAAATATTGTTATATGCTTGAACTGCTTCAGCTATATCTATAGATTTTATTTTAGGCAAGTCGTGATAATTTGAGAAGGCTGAATTGATCAAACATAGGCTATGATCAGCCTGCCGGTCTGCCACTGGCCGCTTGGTCGTTACTTTAAGAAAGAAAAAAAACTTATTTAACGAACAAAAAACAAAACAAAAAAATGCTCCAAACGTTTTTCTAAATTAACGTAGCCTGATAAAGAAAAAAAAACTAAACGAAATATAATCACTTTGCCATTACATACAAAACTGAACTATTTTAATGGCTGAAACAGTAGGCTATCCGATTTGGGAGAAGGGGGAAAAAAGACAATGATTTCAGATTTTCAAATGATTTCAGAAGCACCCTCAGTGATTTGATTCAGGAACCAGGCCTGCCTGTATCTGGAGATTATAACTTTATATATTTCTATATTTAACCCATATATTAAACCATGTGTAGCGCTCTAACACGATATAGCCTTTGAGCAACCATGCATGGTCCTCTCCGATACTGTGACCCAGATAGCACACAAAATTTTGACAAAATTATATCCCAGTATATAATTTAATGATGATAAATTTCCCAGGATTCTGCTATGTCTATTTTAAAAATCATATTTGTATTAAGCCTCTGCATTGTTCCAAAGATGGCTCTAGTTCTCAACTGAATGTGCAGGAGAAGCATTACTAAATTTGGCCAAAGAAAAACTGTTAAAATCTAAATTTTTCTATATTAATTTGTGCATTTTTTCAAATGTTTATTAAAAGTGAAAAATTAATTTTAAAAAAATCTGAAAAGAAGTCAATATTTTACTTTTTCGGGTAACATTTTGTGTGTACGGTTCTAATTTCAGTTTTGGTTTTCAGCATAGCATTTAAAAATACAATAACCGTTCTTTTTTCATTTTTTTTGTTCCGGGTCAAAAACCGAAAAACAAATGGACGCAAAAGTACACGGACCTACACGAATCCGTGTATCATTCGGTCATTCATTTTTTGATTTAATATTGAAAGTAGAAAAATGAGAAAACGGCTCCTTTTTAGTTTTTTAATAAGTAGGCACGTCAAGTAGGCCTATTCGCTGTGTATTGTAGGCCTATATGTTGTGGCGTGCGACAGAAAGATGCTGAAGGAGACTGAGACTCGCTATAGTGGCACATTCTGTTGTTTTCTTTATTTTTCAAAGGAATTATATTTTATAGTCATTTTGAATGTACACAAATAAAAATATACATTTTACAATATGACAATAAATGACAAAGTATTATTTAAATCCAAGTGAACATCAATTAATACTCTATATTAACTCAGCAAAAAAGTTATGACTTCTGCATATCCTGTACACTTCAATACTGGTCTGCGCTTGAGTCGCATTTGTCTGCTTATTTAATTTACCAAGTTTATTTAACCAATCTCAACTTTGGAACTGTGTGAACGAGGGTAGCTACTCACCCTTGATGTTGTTCTAAAGGCTTATTACCTTCCTTTTCCGAAACACACACACACACAAAATATACTGCTCGCACTTGCTCATTTAATGGCAGACAATGGTGACTTTCACTGTTTTTAAGTGGATGCAAATCTGTTGTAAAATAGTCCTATGCATCTCGTGGCATATATTCCGAGCATTCTGAAAGCATACTGTGGGGTTTGGTGAGAAACAAATTGAAATGGCAAGTTATTACATTTATTAAAATCTTGCGTTGCATTCCTGTGTGCGAGTGTGCAGCAGTTCACGCCGTGGTCAAGAGCGTATTCTTTTGAGAGATCATAGAATTTAAGAGGAGTAGGCTATGTATTTTAATATCTCTATTCTCCGGTTGCCAGTGAGTCAGAATGACGTTATAGACCTATTATATACCCAAGGCAATGCATTAGTCTTTCTTTTTTGTATTAGTTTAAAATATTAAAATTAATTAATAAATCAAACAAACTTACTGGGGGACCAGGGTAGGCTATCATACCCTGCCATGCCCAGCATATAATTTAAATCCACAGAAGAAGGCCCTGTCTAGGCTCTGCCCCGGCACGAGTTGTGTCGAGCTATTCATTAGTCTGTTTGATGAGAAAAAGATGAAATGTAGTTGCAATAAATGCATTAAGAATCCATAAACCTGCAGCAGCGGACTATTATTCTGTTGCATGAAACTGCAGAAGAACTGATGACAGCACGGTTTGATCTTCAGCTGACCAATCAGCAGAAAGGGGCATTTAATTCCTGCCCAAGTGTAGAAATCGACTATTCAAGCTGTTTATTAATTTTTCTATCCCTAAATGAAAAACAAAAATTTAAGCTTCTGGTTTTTCTACTTTCAATAATAAATCAAAAAATGAATGAACGAATCGGATACACGGATTTACACAGAACGGCAGAAATAATAAAAACATGCAGAAATAATGCAAACTGCATTGAAAACATGCAGAGCAGGGGCCTTTGAGTACCAGGGTTGGTATTGCCTGTAACAGATGGTTTGACAGGGATAGCAGAGGGGCTATTGTAAATGCTAGAATTGTAATTTAAAATGAGAAGTATGTTTAGTAAAATAATTTTTTTTTAATTTTTTTTTTATAAAACATTTTTTTAATAAAAAATAAAATAAAAATGAATGTTAAAACCCCAAACAAATGGATAATTGTTTTAGTAGCTATGACATGCAGCAGATAATAGCACACCAGTATATTTAATGATCCAGTAAAAGTTATTACTGTCAGATGTAGCCTTTTGAGAGTATCTTTCAAAACGTAAATTACCTGAATGAGACTGTGAAATGTTAAGCAAAATGTAGGAGGAGCTCAAGAATAACGTCCTGAAGTCTGTAAATGTAAAATGCTTTAAAATATTTTGTAATTTTTGATTTGCTAAATATGTCCTCTGAGTACCAAAGGAAGTGGAGATGACGAAGGGCAAGAGTTGATGCCTTAGTGGAACATGATAGCAGCTCTGAATCCGAGGGGGTCAGTGGAGCCAGTCTTGGCGGTGGAGGGCAACACCCTCACATGATGAATTGCATCCTATGGAGAGCTGTAGTTCTTCTAGCACAGCAGCGGTGTCCATTAGAGGTGATACTGAGAAAGAATACAATTATGACACCGATTCTACTGAAACAGAGTCTGAGCAGTTGGATGAGAGTTCATATTCAACTGAAGCACCATCTCTCCACAAGGACTTGGCTAGTTGGGCTACTGCTACAAACCAGACCCACAAGGCACTAAATGAGCTTCTTTATGTGCTCAGATGACATGGCCATAGACTTCCCAAAGCCTTTTTACACTATAAAACATATTTTCTGCCTCATTCTGTGATATGAATCCACATCAGATCACAAAAGGAAGCATTTGACTGATGTTGTGGAGTAAAAACATGTTATAATGTTCTCTTTTGCTGGACAACAGGTTTAGAAATGCTTCTCATTGCAAGTTATTACAAGGGAAGTTTAGCTTTATGCAAACACATAAATCCCCCATCATCTCCATAAAACAATGTTCATAGTCCCCAGCTATAGCATAACTAGTTACCTAGCTGGGGACTTCTTTCAGGCGCTGCGTAATATCACTGCACCTGCTGCGGCCATATTACGGCAGCAAACTTCCTTGATTATTACACCGGAATGGGAGTATACAGTAGTTCCTAATCATATCGGCCTAGAAAATTGCAACTTTTCATTTTCCACCAGTCTTAGTACACGATATAACTACAGAAGAGTCAAGTTTTAAATAAGAAAAATATCGAAACTCTTTGGTCATTTTTGAACGCGATGCTACTGGTCTAATCGGATTCAATGATCTATGCTAAGCTATGCTAAAAGTGCTATCGCCAGATCCAGAGATCGGCTGAATAGAATCCAAAACAGTAAAACTCAACTTATTAACTCTGCGGGAGTTGGAGAATGAGCCTATTTCCAAAAAAAGTGGAGTGTTCCTTTAAGCATTTGTGTTTATGGTAGGGAGGTGATAAAACATCAGACATCAAGCTACTTTTACAGAATGCATAAAAACTACTACACATTTTACATAGAAACTTTAAACCTGTTAAAACCTTTCAAACAAAACTCAAACAACATTTTTTAATTGACATTTTACATGAACATTAAAGTGTCATGAAACCCTAAAACACATTTTTCTTTAGATGTTAACATATATGGACAGGTTGCACATCAGTGAAAACAATAACAGCACTCATTATGTCTATTATTAAGGAAAAAGTGGTTATTTTTTTCATTTTTTTGGAGCAAATTCGTTCTTCCAGTTCAAAAAGAAAAGTTGACTTGAGTAAATATGTAGTGGTGACTGGCTAATGAGTACGTCATCAGTTTTCTGAGGTTTTCTCAGTATTATTCATGAGAATAGACTGAAAATCCAAAGAGTAAATCTGAAATAAACAGAAGTCTCAGTCAAGTTATTATATAACAATACAAATGAGTCATTACATGATGTTAGTTGAGTAAACAAGATAAAATAATCTAATTATCAAAATAATTTCAAATCGTTTATTAATCTTTGTTAACGCTAATTTCAACATTTACTAATACGTTATAAAATTGAATGTTGCGGAACTGTTGTATTTTAATAAATAATATTATCTGTAACAAAGATTAATTAGTACTGTAACAAATGTGTTGCTCATTGTTAGTTAACATACAGTCAATTCATTAACATTAACATTAACTAATAGGGCCTTATTCTAAAGTGTTGCCAATATTATAAAAGTACCAATGAATGTATTAAAAAAAAGCTCAAAAATATATCCACTTTGTACACATTCAACAAGTGTAGGAAGATGAAGAAGGATCAATTAGAGAATAATTAGGTTGCATGATGTTGTGTACCTTCACTTTTGAATAGCTTGATGAGTTCAATTTTGCAGAGGGTCTGAAAGTCACCTTGAGAAAGGAAATCTCCACTTGAGCTCCCAAGCTGAGGTCAACCAGGGCCTCATCACGGCAGAGGGACACCTCGAAGACCTTCTGGCCACACCTCAGAGACAAGTCCCTGATGGGGACCTCTCCGTCGGCACACCGTGTCATCCTGAGTACCTGCAGCTACAAGTTGACAATGGTAAGACTGTTTCTAATGCACTGTAAGTGAATACGAATACTGGTGCTTACACAATATTTAAGTGACATTGGCTGTGAATCTGAAAAAACGAAACATTATCATAATTCAACCTGTTTGTGTAAAAGCTTTAGTCATCTTTCACTTATTTATGAAATGAAAATGCAATAAAAATGATGACGGAGATAATCTTCATATTATACCAGTTTTGAGAAATTAGAAGGAAATTAATATTTAAATTCTTATTGATTAACGAGATTACATTCAGCTTTATTGATTAAGTGGGAGAAAGACGGTCACATGAGTTTTGAAATAATGAAAGCAAATAGACTTTGGGGAAAACTCTTAAAAACAAAAGTATTTCATTATTAAATGTAATTATTACTAAATTTTATTCAATGAATTTTCTCACTCTTTCAATTCGTCCTTTTAATGGGGATGTGTCCTCTCCTTGTGAACAGGTCCTCCTCCGTTGGCGGATTGAGGAGGTCTTTTTCTGGTTTTAAATTTTTGGAGCCAGGACCCCAAAAAAGTGCACTCCCGACCAAATTTTGAGAACAGGGTGCAATTTTTGATTATATAGGCCACCCGTTTCAAATAGTGGAGTGTCGCCTTCAACTGGAATAATTAAAGCTCTTTCACCATTGGTGAGTGCGCTTATTGAGGTGGTTTTAAAAGATCCAATGTTAATTTTTATTTTGGACACCTCATAGGTTTTTGCCCTGTGATTTGTCCTGTTGGCCACACAGAAGAGCCAGGTGGGCGCAGGCCGGTTGTATGGTGATCTTGCAGCTGACATTCTGGAGGGTAAGAGAAAATGCGCATTGATTCAGTTAGCGTCGGACGTGAAAGTGAAAGACGGAAGACCGGTGGCAATTCAGTATGCAAATAATACAACTACTTCATCTGTGTCCAAATTCCTGTCAGAATATGTTTTATTATAAAGTAATTTCTTCATAATCTTTTAAAAATCATTAAAGTAATTTGAAAAAAGAAAACGTCTCAGAAAACGTGAAAAAGTCTCAGGTCACACTTTATATTAGGTGACCTTAACTACTATGTACTTACATCAAAAAATAAGTACAGTGTACTTATTGTGTTCATATTGTATTGCAAAACACTTCTGCTGCTATTGAAGGGGATACAGGTAAGGTTAGGGACAGGTTTGGTGGTATGGGTAGGTTTAAGGGTGGGTTAAGGTGTAAGGGATGGGTCAACAATGTAATTAAAGAAATTAATTAGGTATCTTTAAAAATATAAGTACAATGTAAAAACATGTATGTACACAATAAGTGCATTGTACCAAATTATTAATTTAAATGCAAGTACATAGTAGTTAAGACCACCTAATATAAAGTAGGACCAAGTCTTGTTATGTTAAGGTTTGTATTAATTTTGATATGAGCCACTAGAGGGCAGAATAAGACAAGGAATCAATTACAGAACACATTGTAGTTATGTTGACCTATTGTCAAGCGTTGGTGCTCCAAAATCCCAGGGGCTGGTTGCACCAGCTAGACGTAAAAAGCTGGGTGTAAGCCCTACGCTGGGCTTTGCAACGTCCAGCTTTAGGATAAATATTTACACCTGTTGCACCAACTAAAACTACGATCAGGCGCAGCTAAGCCCGGCGAGACGATGCGCGTCCACGCTGACACATTCTCCCGCAGTTATAGATATGGCTGAGATGACGTTCACGCAATGGCTACAACTACTAATATAGAACTGAATTGCTCAAGACATCATAACAAGTGAAGCCACCGCACCATGATTTCATTGAGTAAACATTTTCTAACAAGTCCGCATTTTTATATAGTCTCCTGCATGTTCCCATGACAGATTTCTTTAAACAAACATTAAAAATGAAGGCGGCAGGTTAAGTAAAATATAATGAATGCAATACAAGGCTTCTTTCTAGTTATTTTTTCTAGCTGACAATCGAGGTTATATGTACAATGAATGTCTTTCCTGAGGTAGCAAAATGCGACTTTTACGTGACGCCTTTCTGTGGCTGGAAAACCACATTTATAGTTACAAAAGCACAAACTTACTGCGATTATTGAATGGCAGGCACGCTACAAATAATGAATGGAATTAAAGATGTGAAATATTTCCAAGCATACTGTCCTTCCAAGCAAGATGTGGAATGGTAGGCTACATTTCTTTTCTTTTAGATCATATGTAATATTTTACTGTATAATTGCAAGATGTACATTAATTTTTTTATTAGTTCAATTACTGTCGACAGAGTGTTATAGTCAACACCGAGCTCCGCGACTGATATCGCTTATCCTGCCTGAAAAGACCATAAACATTGCAGTTCACGTCTGCAGTAATAATTAACTAACAGACATGAATCCTAAAAGCTAATAATGTCCGAGCAAATCATGAGTTTTCACTTTACACCTACCTCTGACTAGGCGTAAGATTTAGTGTCAGATGTAGCACTACGCCGAGATGGTGCAACGGGTATAAATTCTACGCATGACTTAAAGCGCATTTTACGTCCAGCCTAGCCTTACGACCGGGTGTATGTCCAGCTGGTGCAACCGGCCCCGGAGGTTTATCATTGGAATTTGCATTCATGCCAGACTAACCTTTATTGAGGTTAAATTTACGTTGTGTGCATATAAAATTTTATATGTGTATATAAATTATTATTATTATTATTATTGTTATTACAAATATTATATTATTGTTGCTTTTGTTAAAATAGTCACAAGATAAATATTCAGATTTGTTTCCCCAGTAGTCTGTTTTATTTCAAACAATTATGAACATTTTTATATTTAGATACAAAAGAACTTTGTTTTTAACATTCAACAGGTAATTGAACAAATGGATCAAACTGTAACACCGTGTCCCAATAAGACATGACGCGACGCGATAAAAACGATCAAAGCATTGCATTACAAATCATTTGAATTTTGTGTCAGTACGTCACAAATAGAACGAGGCATCAGTTTACTGTCTGGGATTTGTCGTGTCGCGCTGCATCCAGTGTAGACAGTATCACTGATTATAATGGGTTCTATTGTATTTTGTTGCGTCGCACCACTCCGCTCGCGTCCAATGTAGATGCGATGTCAATTTAATGTCGCTTTCTAATGCTGCGTTTGAATTTTCATGCTACATTATTTGAAATTAGTGCAGGCCAAACATTTTTATCTCACGGGCTGCCTAATCGAGGAACCCTACAATAGGCATTTAATCTATGTAGTTTTCATAACAATGAATATTCTACAAACTCATACTTTTCTAATACATGGCCTAATATGCAGTATTGTTCTTTCAGTCAGCTTCATAGTTTATCTATTAGATTTGGTTTATGTGTTAACTTTACACAATCATATAATTGCCTATTAATTCATGATAGCCTATTTTGCTTCATGTTCTTGACCTTTATTGGCCTGATCAGAAACTCTATTTTAATCGTCTTGGCTTGCACTGCATTAGCCTACCGCTACTACCACTATTGTGGCTATTTTTATTATTAATATTATTTTAAGTATTATTAAAGACACAAGACGGGTTGAACTTGGATGGATACACAATGAAAAACAAGTTCGAACCAAATGTGGTGGTGGGACAAGAAAGCTGTCTGTTCCGAAAACTGCTGGTTATGATGAACTCATCAAGCTGGGAAAGGAGCTTTTTTTCCCTCAGGGTCAGTGAAAGAAAGGTCCTGAAGTCAGTTTCTCTTTCAAAATATACGATTTTCAATAGTGTGAAATGCCACATGATATCACCATTGGAGGGCTGTATGAATTGTTTAAACTGGAGTACTGAGATTCTACTTGGTAACACTTGATCTTGAAGAATCTTCAAAGGATCTTCAAACTTCAGACACACCATCAGACCAAAATTATGACTGCTACGGAACAGGCGAGACCTATTTGTCATCTGATGTTGAAATACAGTTTGGTCCAGCAGAGGATCCTGACTACACCTCTGACAATACTCTTTCCATAGATGCACCTCAAGAAGAGATACCATCCCAGTCAAGAAAGGAAGCACATTTGGTAACACATCAAGAATTTTTAAACAAGCACGTATCCACTGTAGCCAGTGGGAGCCAGAATGGTACACACAATTGGTCAATATTCACCATTAACCAAACTCTTTTCACCTGCCGTACAGCTACCAGACAGTCCAACTGATGCACATGATCAAATAGACATGTATCCCGTGTTTTCTTCCACACTTATACAGTCTACCTATTTACCACCTCACCTTATATTTTATTCCGCCGTTTTAATCTATTTTCATCTACCAAACTCAGTTTTATGCATGAGAGCAACCATTTACTTATTTACTTAGGTGTTATTTTATCTTATATTTTATTTGCTATCTTTGTCCAAAATGGAGCTTGTCTCGTGGCTCCTATTAAGTGTCACGCCTGCCACAGCTTAACATTGCACCTGCCACAAGATCTCTTACTGTTTTACAGCTTGCTGATACACTGGCATAAAGTTGGTTTGATGTTGGATGTTCAATATTCGCAAATTTAGGGACCGTCTCTAAAGTTTATACCAGTGGCCAGTGCAGCAAACCCAGCCACTTTATTTTTGATACTTTTTACTTTTTGATACTAAACATGTTACTTCAGGTCATGGTCTCAAAGCAGCCACTTCTTCAGTTTCAATTGTGAAATATGACCTAAAGTGAGCTAAAGTCAGCAGATGAGAAATGAAAGAACGCTCTTGGGGAATGATCCTCATAGCAAAATGTTGGTGTCCTAGGAGAAGAACAAAAGATAGCTTGCATACATTCAGTAAGATCCAGCACAAGGCTTCTGAAAGGCAGTTGAAGATATGTGGGCTGCTCCTCCTAAGTCTTACTGCAAAAAAGAGGCACTTTTCCTCGTGTCGCAGGACTGAAGTACCTTTCGGTAGACGGATTTTGGGTGCGGGTCCTTGCAAAAACTGCAAGCATTAAGAAATCTACAATTAGGGAAAAGACATACAGATACATTGAAATGATTACATAGGAGAACGCAATTAAACGTAATGATTGGTCAGCCTTTTACATCAACAGATGCACTTGGAGGTTCAGCACCATGGACAGCAGCCGGCTCCTTTGCTAGCGTATGTTTTCGGGCAGAAAGAAGCTATGGGAGTGACTATGGGAGCTGTACACAGTGAAAGTTAAAGCTTTTTGACCTCCGAAATGCCGAACCAAGAGTTCAATGTCCAAGACAGACCAGTCCAATCGGGAGTGAAACAATGTAATGAATGAAGCAGATTTACCTGAGAAGGCTTTGTGACATCCATAGAAAAGAGTTACCCCCATATCTTAAATTGAAATCTGCCATCAATGCCAAATACAAATGTAATTATTCCCTGCGATAGGGAAATACCGGACATAAAATGTCTCTGTATATTCTGAAGGCTGTTACGAATACACTGAGCGAGAGGTTGCATTGCAGTCTGTGATCTGAAATTTTCAAAAACACTGCCACGTATACCACAGTCAACCATTTGCCAATCTTTCGCTGGTGATGGAAGCAAGAAAGTGGCTAAGTTAATGTCCTTACCTTGGATGATATCAGATCTAAATTTTTTGGGAGACAATAACAGCAGCAGGAAGAACAAAACACCTACCGAAAACTTGCACTGGACTAGCTGTGGTAAGGCTGAAATTAGTAGTAGAAGGTGGAACAATACCCTCTTGGCATGAAGATTATGTCATGAAAGGAGCCAAGGCCAGTAGGTTGAGTGACGTAGAAGCTGTTGTAGGATCAGCAAATCCAGGGAAAAAAGGAGCAGCTGATGTAAAACCAGAAGTCGTAGAGGGCATAAAAAAATCCAGGAACCATTGTAGAAAAGGCATTCTCAAAAACTCTCAGCTTGGAATCAAAGAAGATGACTTTGCAGTCCATTTCCCTCCGGATTGCTTGGGTTGAGCTGACGGAGTTGGCATAGCAATATCATCCACGGACAAATTAGGGGGGCAGCCCAGAGTGTTGAGAGCCAGGAGAAGTACAACTTTGCGAGACATTTTGCAGTTGACAAGTATGCCGACAACATCAAGTAAAGCAATAATTTTCTCGGAAGGCCACTGTGGCCAAGGAGAATGTTTTGTTTGTAAATGGGCCTTCGTAGTACAGCAGGAGGAGTAGGTGGGACAGGTTCTTCATTGGAATCGGAATATTAAAAAAAATATCAAACATGTTTGATATTTATGATTTGAGTTAGGGGACGCTCTGTCTCTATTGGGAGCAGTTAAATAATCGTAATGACACCACACAATACAGGATTTTGGATTTTTACGACAAAAGCCTTAAATCAGGCCACACCCCCAGATTGTTCGGGGGTGCAAATCGGCCTTAAAACGGTCTAGTGTGCAGCCAGCCTAAGAGCAATGCAACAGGTAACACGATCTTTGGCAAATAGTTTCAAACTTGAAAATCACAGCACCAGCCCATTCTTTATAAATGAAACGAGAGTTTATTTGCCATTCTATGATACAATACTAACAAAACACATACACACACACATACACACGTTCCGGCAAGGTGAAAGCAATTTGAAGAAATTTTAAGGTTCTAATTCTCTTTTCCAAGAGTAATGACGACCTTAGGACATCACAAATAGAGAACTTCTCTGTTAAGATTAATTCAAATCAGCTCAGCAAGACATGGAGATTGTTTGTTTGTTTACTTGCTTTAAGTTGAGTTGAAGGCTGGCTCGTTCCCTGGATGGTTGCTTGAGGGAATCCCGAGACTGTTAATTGGCTGCTGGTGCGGTCCTTGCATGGCTTCACTGGGGAACCCCTTCGGTGGTTTCTTTGTGACGTTGAAAGTGACGCGCTCACTAGAAGTTCTGCTCAGAGTTCGTTTGCGTAGCTTCAGGTTCTAACAGTTTCTTCCGTGAGAAGTTGACGAAGTGTTTTAGTTCTTTTAGATGATCAGCTTGATGTTAAGTTTGCGAATGCTTCGCAGCGCGATCAGGGGAAGCAAAGCCAAAGTTTTCAAGCAGCGAGCCAAAGTTTTTCAGCCAAGTTTTCCAGCTGAGAGCAAAGCTGGGGTCTGTTTTATTGGACTGATTTCAGTCCATCCCATTCACTGTTTGATCCAATCACATTGTCTCTGTAGGGCGGAGCCCCGCCCCGCACGGCCTCATTCCGTGCATATACTATCTGCTTATAAATATGTCACATGGAGGAAATATCCTAGCAGATTTCTATAAAGTGTTATAATCATGCCTTGTGATGCTAAAAGTCAACATTCATCCTTATCACATTATTGCTATAAAAATAAGCTTTAATTCAATATCAAACATAAGGTATTTGTCATACCGAATACATACACTAATTTTACCTACTAAACGGGTTAAGGCATAGATTAAAATATCCTAAATCCTAATAACCACAGCAAGCTTATAAAAGGCATAAAATACCACATTAATATATATTGTCTCTTGAGTATATTGCTTTAATGGCAGCAGTCTTTACTGATTGTCCTTTTGGCAAAGTCCATAAGAGTTTGGGTGTTCTTTGCACAGGAAGAGAAAGAGAGCGCATTCCTTTGGAAGGCGGGAGAACGAAGATGAGGTCTTGAGGTCATTAGGAGTGTCACGTTGTCTAGCTCTGGTGATTTTCCTAGCTGAGACGGAGCTATAAGTCAATCGTTTGTGTTTATCAGAAGCGTAGTTTATGGTAAGCGGGGTCGCAGTATCACGAGTGCTCTGACTCTGGAACCTCTCCAAATAAGCAGTTCTTTGTTCTTAAATCCGTGCAGGTGTAGCGCGGTCATTTCATCCTCAAACTTATTATTCTGCCCTTACTAGGATGACCGCTGAAATGCTTGAGCTTGACTAGCTTGGCAGATAGCTAACAGGTTCCTCCAGGAAAGACTCAGATGCCAGGTTTTAATTGCGTGTTATTTACTTGAAGGAGGCACTGTAAAACTGAACATACAAATAAAGAAAATGTCAAATAATGTGTCTTGTGCATCACAACTCAATTGTTACATTCGAATTTAACACATTTAACATGTTGCTTTCTATATAGACAATCAAACAAATCTGCTTTGCAATTTTATCTTTTGAAAAAATACAATTTCTGCACTTTACTCTGAGTATTTAGTTCAATATTTCTCTTTGTTAACAGACATATTTTCAAGGCTTTTGTAACATCAAACCGCATGGCAGAGAAATACAGCGTTCTGTTGAATTTCTTCTGACGCAACACTAACTACGGCAACTCTAGAGGTACACACTTAAGACATCAACTTGCTACGACCACTAGGTGTCACTATGGGACTGTTTTAAAGGGGTCGGCACACTCCCCGTCTGGTATAATATTTTATACCACTGTGCCTTTACACAACAACACTACCTCCGAAATCGGTCTCAAGTACACTTTGGGACTGCCTTGTTTGATGACCTTTACCTCTACTTTACGTACTCTGAGGTCTTGACTTGGGATGGTGTTTACTACAACACCTGTAGGCCATTTGTTTCTTTTGAGTAGTGCATCCTTTAGAAGCACAACATCTCCGACCTGTAGGTTTGGCTTGTTTACCTGCCACTTTCTCCTTTGCTGAAGTGTTGTTAAGTATTCTTGACGCCAGCACTTCCAAAAGGTATCAGCAAGGCTTTGAACTTGCCTCCATTGTTTGTTGTAGAGGTCTTTAAGGTCATACTCTCCTTTTGGTGCAGACACGGTCTCTAACTTTTGAGTTAGAAGTGTGGCAGGTGAAAGAACATTTGGTATCTCTGGGTCAGACGAGATGGGGA
This sequence comes from Onychostoma macrolepis, assembly GCF_012432095.1. NCBI lineage: Eukaryota > Metazoa > Chordata > Actinopteri > Cypriniformes > Cyprinidae > Onychostoma > Onychostoma macrolepis. Next base: position 5,815,799 of record NC_081158.1, on the reverse strand, counting down.
CTAGAGGCCTGGCGTTCATTATGGCCATGATCTCCGACATGAGAGTAACAAGGACCTCATGTGACAGCCTTGTTGAATCTGTCTTGAGAAGCAAGGCATCTAAAATTCTCCGTGCAACCCCTATCAACCTTTCCCACACCCCACCCATATGTGAGGAATGAGGAGAGTTGAAAACCCAAGTACACCCTTGATCCTGTAGATAGGTTTTAAACTCTGGATCTTCTGCATTTATCTTAAGCTCTTCACATTCTTACCTGATATTCTAAGCTTGATTTCGATCTCACACCACAACTCTGTTTTCACCAATCGGTTTGCATTTCCTTTTCTGTGATGTCGTACAGAGCTGGCCTCTCCTGAATCATGCTGGTCAGTTCATCTTTAACTGCCCCGTTCCACATGGCCATGTCGTTTGCAAATATTTGTGTAATGCAAAGAGAAATGTAACAAAATGAGAAACGGCTTCTTGTGTTCCCTCTTGACTTCGTCGTTTGCTTCGTTTTGCCACTTCAGTTTTTCTTCTCGTGCCCTGATGTGCTAGCTGAACCTCGAGGGCCCAGGGCCTTGACTACAACAAACATGTTGTGAACTTTACATCCAGGAGAGAGGACTCTCCCGACAACAATTAAGTCAGAATGGCATCGCTGAAATTTGTCATTCTCTACTCAACCTGGGAAGAATGCAACTTCACCACCATGGAACTACAGTTAAAACCAGAAGTTTACATACACTGTGAAAAAAATGGTTGTGTGTCTTTTTATACAGTCTGACATTAAATCAGACAAAACTTTTCCTGTTTTAGGTTAGTTAGGATTACCAAAATTATTTCTTTTTGCTAAATGCTAGAATAAGGAGAGAGATAATTTTTTTTTGAGATTTTTTTTATTACTTTCAAATGCACACAAGGACAAAGACCTTAATTTTTGGAGACATGTCCTGTGGTCTGATGAAACTAAAATTGAACTGTTTGGCTATAATGACCATCGTTACATTTGAAGAAAAAGGCTTGCAAGCCTGAAAACACAGTTCCAACTGTGAAGTACGGGAGTGGCAGCATCATGTCGTGGGGGTTTTGCTGCAGGAGGGACTGTTGCACTTCACAAAATAGATGGCATCATGAGGAAAGAACATTATGTAGAAATATTGAAGCAAAATCTCAAGACATCAGTCAGGAAGTTAAAGCTTGGGCGCAAATGGGTATTCCAAATGGACAATGACCCTAAGCATACCGCTAAATTAGTTACAAAGTGGCTTTAAGTGGTCATCGGATGTGACATGGACTTAAACTGAAATGTGTGTTGGCAGTGTGTGTACACAACCACCCTATAATGATAAAGATCCTCCCATGTGGCACAGATCGGATATGGCCCACGACCGTGTAAGCAGGAAAAATAAATAAATAAATAAATAAATATATATATATATATATATTCTCCGATCGGTTTCAGGCCTCATTCATATGTGAAAATAAATCAGATATGAATCGGATCCGTGCATTTGCGCCTGCCGTGTAAGCGGTCAGATCGGATATTCCCCTGCAAATGCGACTCCGATTCGAAACACCCATGTCACGTGACTAAGGCGATCGAAGCATCAGGGCGTGTCACAAGTGTTTCGAGACGTGGCATACCTGCCGAATCAGCGTTTGATTGACAGGGTCGGGAACAAATCACACAATCGCACATCTTTCTCAACCTAACTCCCACAAAGTATAAAAGTGAAGTTAACGCATCTTCACTTCATGGGTTTTTGTGAGAGGAGAAAGATTTTGCGATATATAGTGATATTTATAGTGTAATCTTGTTAATTATATTTAGGCTAGATGAAAAGTTATTATTAAGATATTGATAGATATAGGCTATAGACATTGACAGATAATTAGGATGAATATACTGATACATTCATATAGGCATACATATACATTAATATAAGTTACTGACAAGCACAGCAAGTTAGAGATAGGATATCATAGGCTAATTGATACATAGATTATTTCATACTGATAGATTACATAATAAATGGAAGCTCCATGCAAGAGATGCCATGCATCTGTGGTGTGGGAGCATTTCCATTTGGAAACACAAAATAAAGTGAGATGTATGTATTGTGATAGGCAGCTAGCCTACTGTAATAATACAACATCCACGATGGGCCATTTGAGGAGCACTCATCCTGGCCTTTTGGGGGGTGCAGAGGATGCTAACATTGTCCCTGTACCTAGGCCTGCTATTGACACTGCTGGGCCATCTAAGCAAGGCATACATTGTGTGAAATCTAATTCAGATCACAAAGTGTTGAGACACGGTTTAGAAAATCCATATTTTAAAATAAAAATCTTTATATGTAAAAAAAATAAAAAATAAAAATAAAAATTTTGGCTTGATGTCTTTTATTAATGTTCATTTTTCATGACCAAAATAACATTTATTCATAGAGAGTTCATTCAGATGTCAGACCAATGTTTCAACACATTAGAATAGCAGAACAATAAAAACACAAATTCTAAATGCTTATTATAATTTTATGAATTACTGCTTCACCTGGGATTCGAAACCAGGGTGACAACATTCCAGTCATGAACACTAACCACTCCCCCAAATCACTTGGCGAACCAACGAACACAACATAGGTTATAATTCGTATATTCGCCTAACTGCTTCTCTGTCGAAACTGTTTCAGAGCAATACTTGAAAATGACCACTAGGTGCCACCGTAGAGACGGGTGTCGAATTGCTTCGAAGCCTCGACACATTTGCTTCGACTGTTTCAGTGTTTCACGAAGCCTCGCTTTGCCCACCACTAGTGTAAATGCAGCCTAAGATAAAGAAACTAGTAAGGCTCCATAAAGTAGCTATCAGCAAAGACTGTGACAACCGCTAGACTATACTCAGCAATCTGTGAGTGGAAGTCCATGGTTTATGTAGGGTGTGTGATTGTGTGATTGTGTGATAGTTCTCAGGTGTGAGCGTGTGATTGGTACAGCTGTGTGCAATCAGTGCAATGGATGATGGGAATTGTAGTCTGGTGAAAATGCAACAGTAGTGTGGTGCAAGAGTCCATGTGGTGAGCAGGTGACCTCTGGTGGTGAGTGAACAAAAGTGCATGGGCAGGATTCATGACACATATAATTCGCTGTCACTGGCAGTGGTTTGTCAATGCGAATCGAAAAAAAATCCCTGCAATTTAAGAAAACAACTTCATCACTATGACAACACACGCTGCAAATGCTCACAACACAAACAAATAAGGAAACGCACTGCAAAAAAAAAAAACACCTGCAAATTAAAAAAACAACTTCATCAATTTGACAACACACGCGCTACAAATGCTCACAACACAAACACATAAAGAAACGCACTGCAAATAAAATTCTTTATTTGGTTGTGTTGTGAGCATTTGCAGCACCTGTTGTCAAACTGATGAAGATGTTTTCTTGATTTTCTGGTGCTTTTTCTATTTGCATGTGTTTTCTGAAGTTGCAGCATATTGAGCTCTCTTGGCCACCGTAGAAATTACATATAAGTATGGTTACCACTGATTGGCCAGTGCAGAAGCTCCTTTCACCAATTGTCCTGACCAGGGCTCTCATTTATGAACAGTGCGTAGAAAAGGTTCTATATTTTGTCCTACGAATGAAAGTTAGAATGTGTATAAGTACAAACAAATCTGTATCTATCAAATGTGTGCACACGGTTCTTACGCACACAATAATCATTGTTGATAAATCCTCACGTTTTTAAGCATCATGTTCAAACACATTCATGGTCATTTGCATTCAGAAACGCCTCCGATGAACCATATACTGTATGGTGACAACACCTCCCTTTATAAATTGCGTGAATGTATATGTCCTCACTGAAATCATGGCAAAGAAAGCGGTACCGAATGAGAAGCCATTCTGTGCTCTCACTACACAGATCAGTGCGGTCTTTGAAAACGCATTCTCTGCACAATGCATGGTTTGCCGAATCTTCCAGCAAAGCGAGTTGTCTTTTATAGCTTTTCACACCAATTATGCAAATGTAGTGTGAATATTTGCATGAATAGATCACATACAAAATCAATGCAAAGATGTGGAATGACTCGAATTTGCTCCAGGTGAAGTGAATAACTCGAATTGGGTGACGTGTTTGCATGACGCGTTGCAAATATTAGGTTTGTGTCTTATTTCAGTATTTCTAAGAGGTCAAGTTTCAAGTATAATTCATCTGAAGTAATGGTGATTCATATAACGTTATCCAGAGAAACAAGTGTTAATGATAAATCCCCTGTGATGTTTGTACTGGCTACTGTATACAGGCCACCAGTGCACCATACAGACTTTATTAAAGAATTTGCTGATTTTCTATCTGAGTTGGTGCTGGCTACAGATAAAGTCCTAATAGTTGGTGATTTTAATATCCATGTTGATAATGAAAAAGATTTGTTGAGATCAGCATTTATAGACATTCTGAACTCTATTGGGGTTAGACAACACGTGTTTCAACATACTCACTGTCGAAATCATACTCTAGACTTAATACTGTCACATGGAATTGAGGTTAATGGTGTTGAAACTCTGCAGCAGAGCGATGATATCTCAGATCATTATCTAGTTTCGTGTATATTCCATATAGCTAAAGCTGTAAATTCAACTCCTCGTTACAAATATGGTAGAACCATCACCTCTACCACAAAAGACTGCTTTGTAAGTAATCTTCCAGACTTATCTCAATTCCTCAGCATATCCAATAGCTCAGAACAACTTGATGATGTAACAGAAACTATAGACTCTCTCTTTTCTAGCACTTTAGATACGATTGCTCCTTTACACTTAAGGAAGATTAAGGAAAAGAGTCCAACACCGTGGGATAATGAGCACACTCGTGCCCTAAAGAGAGCAGCCCGGAAAATGGAGCTCAGCTGGAGGAAAACAAAACTAGAGGTATTTCGTATTGCTTGGCAGGAAAGTACCCTATCCTACAGAAAAGCATTAAAAACTGTTAGATCTGATTACTTTATCTCTTTTAGAAAAAAACAAACACAACCCCAAGTATTTATTCAATACAGTGGATAAATGAACAAAAATATAACATCAGCAGGTACAGACATTACCCAGCAGCACAGTAGTAATGACTTTATGAATTACTTTAGTTCCAAAATCGAAACTATTAGAGATAAAATTGTAACCATGCAGCCGTCAGCCACAGTATTGCATCACTATCGACCACAACATTATTTTGAAAATACTAGAAAATTATGTTGGCATTACAGGAAATGCATTGGCATGGTTCAAATCGTACTTACCTGACCGCCATCAATTTGTAGCAGTGAATGAAGAGGTATCATACCAATCACAAGTGCAATATGGAGTACCCCAAGGCTCAGTACTAGGACCCTTACTTTTCATGTATACATGTTACCCTTGGGTGATATATTCAGGAGACATGGTTGTTAGCTTTCTCTGTTATGCTGATGATACTTAGCTCTATATTTCTTCGTGACCCGATGAAACATACCAATTTGCAAAACTAACGGAATACATAGTTGATATAAAAACCTGGATGACTAGTAATTTCTTACTGCTAAATTCTGAAAAAACAGAGGTGTTAATTATCGAACCAAAAACCTCCGCATGTAATAACCTAGAACACTGTCTAACACTTGATGGCTGCTCTGTAAATTCTTCGTCATCAGTTAGGAACCTAGGCGTGCTATTTGATAGCAATCTTTCCTTTGGAAAAACATGTTTCTAGCATTTGTAAAACCGCATTTTTCCATCTTAAAAATATATCCGAATTATGCCCTATGCTCTCAATGTCAAATGCAGAAATGTTATTTCATGCGTTCATGACCTCAAGGTTAGATTATATATAATCTAAACTCCAGCTTGTATGCAGCAGCTAGAGTTCTTACTAGAACCAGGAAGTATGACCATATTAGCACGGTTCTGTCAACACTGCACTGGCTCCCCATTAAACATTGTATACATTTTAAAATCTTGCTAATTACTTATAAAACTTTGAATGGTATAGCTCCTCAATACTTGAGTGAGCTCTTATTGCATTATAGTCCTTTACGTTCCCTACGATCTCAAAACTCTGCCCATTTGATAATACCTAGAATATCAAAATCTCTTTAACCTGGCTTACACATAATACACACTTGCATTTCTATAATTCAAATCCGTTAAAGGATTGGTAGGCTGCATTAAAGGGATAGTTCACCCAAAAATGAAAATTTGATGTTTATCTGCTTACCCCAAGGACATCCAAGATGTAGGTGACTTTGTTTCTTCTGTAGAACACAAACGAAGATTTTTAACTCAAACCGTTGCAGTCTGTCAGTCATATAATGCCAGTCAATGGGACTCACGGCTTTGAGAGACAAAAAAACATACACTGACAAAACCAAATTAAACCCTGTGGCTCATGACGATACATTGAGGTCTAAAGACACAAAACGATCGGTCTGTGCAAGAAACTGAACGGTATTTATATCATTTTTTACCAACTGTCCAACTGTCCTGAGCGCTGTCAACAGCTGGCGCGTGATGCGTCTTCTTCTTCTTGCTTTACGGCGGATCGCAGACTTATAAGTGCATTACCACCACCTATCTCTCAAATGGACCATTGACACTCCTAATTGAGGTTGTAAATAGAGTGTCAATGGTTCAATGGTTCATGGGTCAAGCTCTGCTGCTGTCGGAGATTGCTGATGTTGTTATGTGAAAGGAGAGCCACATAACAAAAGAGCATAGCCCATAATGTTCCTCAAACTACAGTCAAATTCCACTCCAGGTAACCATGATTTTGTTGACTCATTGAGTCCACAACAGAAAATGTCTTTTAATATGAATTCATCAAATCACACTTGATAGGACACCTCACAGAACTGATGAACATACTCCTCAATTGAAGAGTCTCCTTGCCGAAGACGTAGTAGCTGATCAACTGGGTCCGTGGCTGTCCTGGAAACACTCACAAAGCCGCTGGGTCTGGGTAGGGCTGAGTATTCTGTAATGTTTTACTCCAAGGGGGCATCTCCCCCTAACCACTCTAACCTAGCTTTTTCAAACATGGCAGGCATAGTTGAACTCCAGTTGAACAGACAAACATGAATTAATATATGGCCTGGCATAATTCACTGCTAAAGCTACGGTAAACATACTGTAACATTTATAAAATGGCAAAGATCAGGAAAAAATTGCTTTTGTTATGATGAAAAAAGAAAACAGTTGTCATGAGATCACAGAAAAAAAAAATCTATCTTGATATACAGTAAGATGTAATAAATCCATTATTCTCTTAATTTTATTAAAGCTTTCTTTATTATGAGAGTTCCCAAGGGAAAAAAGGAAAACAAACGTAACCACCATGTGAAGTGCAATCAGAGATCTTCACGATCTCCAAACAATTCTTTGACAGCATTCATAAAACATTTATTTCATGTCCATGACAGCAATCCTTTATCAGCTAAGCTCTATCAGAGAAAACCTCCCTCATACTGAAAGAAATGAAGCTGGAACAATATTCCCTCCAAACAGCAACCGCAAAAAAAAGATAATCAGCACCAAATCAACGCAGATGCTAGAGATCAATAAAAATGAGTCAAATGATTATCTAAAATACACCACAAACAATTTATCATGAGTAATAAAGAATATGAATAAATGAGCGAATCAAAAGATGAATAAATGAATACACACGTTCAATTCAAGAAGAATTAATCAAGAGTTAATCATTTCTTAAAAAGTGCCTCAAAAGGCAGGCTCTGTGTTTTACAATACTTTCTTTTTTGAGTAGAGGAGTTGTTCTTTCTTTCTATGTCAAGCATACATTGGCCGGTAAACACTATGGTTAGGCCTGGCAAAATGTTTCTGCAAATATTTCCTCATATTGCAACACTGTTGGGGATTTTGTCTGGGGACAAATAAAAATAAGACAATGTTAATTCTTCATTCCGGCTCTTGATGATGTTGGTCACTTCATCTAGTTTCTTGCTGAACGTATTTATGGCTTCCTTCACTGGTTGCTCTGTGAAGTACATTTCTGGATACATGCCTAAGAACAGCTGGAAAAAAGTAAGGTCTTTAGAAAACAGAACAATATATTTTGTTCTTTTTACAAGGTAAACCAATTCTTCTTTAAGCTCCACCCCCTCTGTTACTGTCAATCACTCAGACAAGCTTATAAATCACCACAGGAACGAATGTGCTCATAACATGGAAAAAACTGAATGGATGTTATTCTTGGAATGAAGTGTAACATTGCAAAGCATTTTTATTCACGGTGTTTCTTTAACCCCCTGGGGTCGAAGCCCGCACCGGTGCTGGTATCGTTTGAAACTGCAAAGGGTCTACTTTTATTTCTGTATAGTCTTAATAACAACAAAACAATGTGCTTTTGTAAACTAAAGAAAATAAACAGGGTGCATTCTGTTCTATTGTGACAACTTGTACACATTTTACTAGTTAGACATTTCCCGAACTATAATTCTTGACTACGTGTATGAAATCAAGTGAAACATTTTGAAATACGTGTCATTTCATTGTCTAAGGGTGCTTTCACACCTGCCTCATTTAGTTTGGTTGAATTGCACTAGAGTTTGTTTTCCCTCTTGGTGCGGTTCGTTTGGGCAGGTGAGAATGCAGAAATTGCACTCGGGTGCGCACCAAAAGCGGACCAAACAAGCGTACCGAGACCTCCTTGAAGAGGTGGTCTCGGCACACTTTCAAACGAACCCTGGAGCGGTTCGTTTGTGGTGAGAACGCGATCCGACCTCGAACAGACCCAACTGCAAAAAGAATTGCGCATTTTTGGACTACACCAGCTGCCGTAGTCAGCTGCGCTGTGCATTATGGGATGAGGAAGTGTTTGTTGACAGTTTGCAGTTTAGCATGGCAGGTCGCGGACAAACTTGGGGTTGTGAGGAGGTGCGGAGCCTCATAGAAATTTGGTCTGATGACCATATCAAGTCCCAACTTTAGAAAACTCACAAGAACAGCGCAGTCTTCTCATTGTCATGTGACTGCATTTTGGTTCGTTTCAGCTGGTTTGGACCAGAGCAAACAGTGTGGTGTGAAAAGGAACCAAAACGGCTAAAAAAAAAGCTACAATGTATAATTATTTGCCTTTGGTCCAGACCAAATGAACCAAACTACAGATGTGAAAGCACCCTAAATGTCTCACAACGCCAGGATGTTTGTTTAATGTTTTATAACATATAAAACCACAAGATATAAAAGTAGAACGAGTGTTAAAGAACTTGTAAAATTATGTGGTAATATGATAAATAACTGCAGACTACAAACCAGAATCAATGCAAATGATTGAGAAGCCGATGATTAATTCCTTTTCACATTGATTTAGACTAGACTGCTGCCATGTTCTCTGCAATTTCAAGTGAAAAGTATATGCAAATCAGACCTCATTCTCCTGGGTCTGACTGAGGGCCCAAACTGTTCCCAGAACCTCGCTGGAACAACCACGGTCAGGCAGACTGTCCATGATATACTTCATATCCACTTGGCCCTTTTTTTGAGGAGGTGGCTTGCGCATGGTGGAAGGACTGTTGGGGATCCAGCCATACCAGTCAAACTGGAACATAAACTCTCACATATTAGCTTACAGATATTATCCAGAATTTTGCCTAGCAATTTTAAAGGCTCTTGTCGATGATATGAAAGTGTGTAACCTCACCTGTCCAAAGTTGACAGCAGCATGTTGTGCTGAAGCTGTGAAAATCACGACAGTCAGGTACTCGACCAACTGCTCTCGAGATTCCAGAGACTTTGGAAAGCCTGTGAACAGTGGCAGTATGCATTTATTTTGTGTACACTTTTAAAGGTGACTTGATACACACGATGCATATAGAATATATAAGATTACAAACAATCATGCATGCTTTCACAGACAAACACACACTGACATTTTCAACCTTTGTTGAACCTGTACTCACTGTCAGAATTATTCATGCCAAAGCAGGCAACATCTTTAACAAATTCTTGAATCTCCACATCTTGTTGAACTGTCTTATCGCTGACATAGTAGATCTTGACCACAGCAGAAACAAAGCTACAGAAAGATAGAACAATATACTCTGGATGTCAAACATTTTTATTGGCACATATGTGGACTAATTTGTACTTTTGCACAGTACAGGATCTAAACTGTTGCTACCCTACCACCTACCAGTTTATTTCCTCCCAGATCCTCATGCCATCGTCTCTATAATAGTAGTTGGGCACATCTTCCATTCCTCGAGCTTTTATGTCTTCAGGGAAGCACAGGGACTTGTAGGTTAAAGTCTTCATGCCATTTTGTATCAGTTTCTCCATCCCATCTACACAGATGCTACTAATCTTTGGATACCAAGAATACAGTTAATCTTTTGCCTAAATATTTTCAGAAATTAACTAGACTGTAAGCATTTATTTAGGCTACTCAAGTGACCATCTAGGGGATAATGGGTGAAGTTTTATTCTGGAGGATGTTTTTGCATTTCTAGATATTTAGGAGCTACACAGGTATGCTGGTTTACACAGTCTATTAAAGTGAACACCAGCCAACTAAACACAATTAAGCCTTTGAAAGTTTTGTCATGATGAAGATTTGTTAATACCGTGAGCGTCTTTAAACCTATATCACAGACAGAAATTATGGCTTGCCAGACAAAGCCAAAATAACCAAATATGAATAGAATTGCTTTGGATTCTAACAAGATGCTGTTTATGTATGGATATATTAAATTAGCTGTGAAGCTACCTTGCTGAAGACCCCGTCTTCACTGATGAGCTTTTCACGGGCCTCTGCATTGATTGCAATTGTGAAACGAACATGAGGTATCAGTAACTGTAAGAAGCAAAAATGAATATAAGCAAAAATAAATTAGAAAAAATGATTCAAAAGCATAATGTCTGGAGGTTTTTGGTTAACATTAAACCATGGTTAATTAAACCAAGTATATTAGAACCAACAACCCTTCATCAATAAACTGACATACATGAAAGCACAATCTCCAGTTTAGCACTGAATCTAAATATCATGACTGTGTATTGAAATACAGGTACCTTGTATACGGGATGGACGGCAGAAAGCTGTCTGTACATGGCTATTTCAAAAACCTCTGCCAACAGATGTGTCTTGAGAAGGTGTGTGACCAACTGGTGTACAATGAAGTCAGACGATTTCACCCACATCTTGGCAAGCATCCAGTCATATTCATTATCGCTTGGGAGAAAAATTGGGCTAATTTGCCCTGGGGTTTGACTGAGCTGATTCAGATATAATAAAGGCAAACAGGACAATTTTTAGTTCAATTGAGTCATTTTATTGCAAGAGGCCATTTATTTGAAGTTAATATGTTTTCATTTGATACTGTTTCTATATGAGACAGATACCTGAATGGCGATTGGCACAATTTGGTTCAGATTATTCTTGTACAGTAGGCAGATGGGTGCAGTCAGATAGCGCTGGCTGCTAGATGCTGGCACTCCCTTCAGTATTTCATAATCTGCTATGTAGATGTTTCCTGCCTGTAAATGTGTGTAGTTTAGAACAAATTATTTGTAGGTTAAAATAACACTGATATGAGTCTTTTATATTAAAAAAAAAAATATGTGATGGAAGTCACAATAAAAGGAAGTCTTTGATTTGATAATTGACCAGCTGTTCAAGTGATTTATGTCTTACTGTTTCTGACCTGTAATTCCTCTTGTAGTGTGAGTCCTCTCTTCAGACAGCCCTCGACCATCTCATGTGTGACTGGAAATTTGTCTGGAAGCTTTGTGCACTTCCTGATCATGACAGGATTGCAGCCATTCAGAAACTGATAGCCAAACATGTAATCCTTATTCCAGTCCTGGATCACGTTCACTGTCCAGATTTTAAAGGGGAAACTTGGCTTTACAGGTATGAAAAATGTGCCTCAATATTGTTTGTTTCCCACAACAATTGTGTTTGGGTATATCTTTTGTTTAAATCTGCAGTCCGTAAGTTTTGCCTCTTTGTCGCCGTCTATGTTTGAAAACCTGGAATTGCAGTTACTTTTGGAACTATCTTGCTTGCGTGGGGTTGTACTCTGGCACAGCTCCAGTGCGGATTAATCTAATATTTTGAGATGAATGTGTGGCAGTCACCGCATTGGTGTGAATATTTACTGTACTTCACAATCACAGATTAGTCTATGTCTTGGAATATATTACCCAAATAAGAATTTTCACCGGATATTGTCATCTGAACAAGTAAGTTACAAGTCAGTCACGTTTGTACTGACCAACTGAAGAAAAAAGCATTACCATATACTTAATCAAATATTGATTTCGGATCATTTTTAACCAAAAAAGTTACGGACTGCAGCTTTAAATGAATAAAAGAAACAAACTTCCGATGCTGCACAAATTCCCTTGAAAGGGAAGGTCTCAGGTTACGACTGTAATCATGGTTTACTGAAAAGGGAACGAGACACTATTGGAACACCTCTGCGTTATAGCGTCGTGAAGCACATGTGAAATCAGACCAATGGTGAGTTGGGATGTCATAGGCACATCCACAACAAATAATGTTAGCTTCTAATTAGCTGAAGCAAGTTGACTGTAGGCATGCAGGAAATATGGTAGGGCAATGCAGCGTCTCATTCCCTTTTTAGGAAATAAAGGTTACAGTCGTAACCCGAGACCATCCCTTTCAAGGGAACTTGCACCGCATGGGAAGTTACGATGCTATGGAAATGTTAATACCCACTCTGCCATACTGGCAAGTGCCTGTCTTGTATGAAATCATAGCAAGCACAACTAAAACATCAGCACATGGGACCCCTATAGGTGGTAAAACCCCACAAACGTGTGTGTAGGGGACCAGCCCTGTGGAGAATAGCATGTGCAAACAGCAGTAATTACTGTATATTAGTGCAGTGTACGCATGTTAAAAATCAATTCCTATTTGAAGCTTTTGACATATAATGCACACATCAACCTGACCACTTTATTTAGTGTTCATGTAAACACCACATTCGGATTCATGGCACTTAAGGTGTCCATGTAACCATAACCACTGTTTGGTTCTGGTGTGTTTTATAGCTTCCTGGTCATGACATCTATGATGTTCACCATTTGATTGATTTCAGATTGCTTCCTGACTCAGTCATGCAGAGGCTTTCAAGAGGTATTCCTATAGCATTGTAACTTCTGACACAGCATGAGTTCCCTTGAAAGGGAACAAACATTCCTGATAGAGAAAAAGTCATCCAAACCTAGTAGAGTGTTCTTGATATTGTAATGCTCAAGTATCTTTTTATAATCTCCAATGTCTTTCCAGGACTCAAAGAAACCATCAATTTTGTCAAGAACTAAATCCTCAATCCTAAAACATAATGCATACAGTATAATTAGAAACATGAACACTATTTGCATGGTACTGCATTTGTGTTAAATTTCATTCTGGAAAACTGAAAATTCTGTAACAAATCAACAAGGTCTGTGGCCATGACACAGTTTCATAAACTTACACTTTCCCGAAATTCCTTTTAAAGGCTGATTCTTTCTCTATATCAAACTGAACTTCTTTTGGAAGTTCATTCATTTTGCCATCTATGCGCATAGGGAAGCCCAGGCTACACTCCTTCCATCTTCAACAAGAAAAATGACAACATTTACTTGTACAGTTACACCAAATTTCATTTAAAGGTGAGCTACCTTATAGCCCATTTTAATGTGTAGAGCCAATTACAAGTAAGACATTTGTCAGTTGCCTCGATATATATATATATATATATATATATATATATATGGTATATGGTAACCATTTATGGTTACATCAAGCACTGTAAGTTATGTGTGTGTATCTATATTTTAGTCCTACTTAAACCATAAACAAATAAAAACGTGTCATTATAACCATTGTTATAATACAATATTAAAAGAACTACAACAATTGAGTATTGTTCAAGACTGCAACTGTTTCATCAAACCTGACTATTTTCTGTCTAGATTCCAGTTCAATCTTTCTTTGCTTTTTGGTGTCATCCTGAGGCAATCGAGCTAAATTAACACACAAAGAAATATAGCACACATATTACACATAGAAAGGACAGCTTAAGACATGACTCAATCACAACTTAATATTAAATTATAATAATAATACTGCTTCATTAAAAACTGGATAATGAATAAAGTGAGTCTGCACGTACCAGTGCCTTCTCGGATCATCACTTCATTTTCGTCCACTAACCAGCGATAACAGGGGAACTCACAGCAGTCTCCAGAAGGTGTTTGCACTGTGATATGCTTACAGAACCAAGGAGAATTGATGAGATGTTTCTGCTTTTCAAGTTTCACCTGGACAATGTTTCCAAGGTCCTTCTTCACTTGGATGTCGAAGGAGATTTCCTTTAATGATAACTTTTATTAGACATTGGCTGCATTAAAGGCCTGAAAAAGCATTTCAAAGAATGAAACCAAGAGTCTGGTGATGTCTATGGGTCACAGACTTGCTGCTGTGATTGCATGCAAGAGATTTGCAACTAAATACAGCTTTCACACGTTTACAACGGCTTTAAGTTAAACTTTGTCCCAAAACTTATGCTCACATTAGACAGAGGGTTGAAACTCTAATAAAAGTGCTGTTCTTCTTAGTTGGTAAAACATTTTGTGTTGAAACAGCTAGTAATAAAATATGTCATTCTGTACTTCTGTTCATAAAAATGTTTTAATCATATTTACAGATGTCTTGACTCCACAACAAACAGAACAATTTTGTCTTTACTGTCCTAATACTTATGGAGGGCACTGTATCGCACGATTTTTCTGCGATTAATCACAATTAAAAATTTTAATCATTGCCCAGCACTAATATATATATGTTTGTGTGTATATATATATATATATATACAGTGAGGAAAATAAGTATTTGAACACCCTGCTATTTTGCAAGTTCTCCCACTTAGAAATCATGGAGGGTCTGAAATTGTCATCGAGGTGCATGTCCACTGTGAGAGACATAATCAAAAAAAAAATAAAATCCAGAAATCAATGTATGATTTTTAACTATTTATTTGTATGATACAGCTGCAAATAAGTATTTGAACACCTGAGAAAATCAATGTTAATATTTGGTACAGTAGCCTTTGTTTGCAATTACAGAGGTCAAACGTTTCCTGTAGTTTTCAGCAGGTTTGCACACACTGCAGGAGGGATTTTGGCCCACCTCCACACAGATCTTCTCTAGATCAGTCAGGTTTCTGGCCTGTCGCTGAGAAACATGGAGTTTGAGCTCCTCCAAAGATTCTCTATTGGGTTTAGGTCTGAGACTGGCTAGGCCACGCCAGAACCTTGATATGCTTCTTACAGAGCCACTCCTTGGTTATCCTGGCTGTGTGCTTCGGGTCATTGTCATGTTGGAAGACCCAGCCTCGACCCATCTTCAATGCTCTAACTGAGGGAAGGAGGTTGTTCCCCAAAATCTCGCAATACATGGTCCCGGTCATCCTCTCCTTAATACAGTGCAGTCGCCCTGTCCCATGTGCAGAAAAACACCCCAAAGCATGATGCTACCACCCCATGCTTCACAGTAGGGATGGTGTTCTTGGGATGGTACTCATCATTCTTCTTCCTCCAAACACGTTTAGTGGAATTATGACCAAAAGTTCTATTTTGGTCTCATCTGACCACATGACTTTCTCCCATGACTCCTCTGGATCATCCAAATGGTCATTGGCAAACTTAAGTCGGGCCTGGACATGTGCTGGTTTAAGCAGGGGAACCTTCCGTGCCATGCATGATTTCAAACCATGGCGTCTTAGTGTATTACCAACAGTAACCTTGGAAACGGTGGTCCCAGCTCTTTTCAGGTCATTGACCAGCTCCTCCCGTGTAGTTCTGGGCTGATTTCTCACCTTTCTTAGGATCATTGAGATCCCACGAGGTAAAATCTTGCATGGAGCCCCAGTCCGAGGAGATTGACAGTCATGTTTAGCTTCTTCCATTTTCTAATGATTGCTCCAACAGTGGACCTTTTTCACCAAGCTGCTTGGCAATTTCCCGTAGCCCTTTCCAGCCTTGTGGAGGTGTACAATTTTGTCTCTAGTGTCTTTGGACAGCTCTTTGGTCTTAGCCATGTTAGTAGTTGGATTCTTACTGATTGTATGGGGTGGACAGGTGTCTTTATGCAGCTAACGACCTCAAACAGGTGCATCTAATTTAGGATAATAAATGGAGTGGAGGTGGACATTTTAAAGGCAGACTAACAGGTCTTTGAGGGTCAGAATTCTAGCTGATAGACAGGTGTTCAAATACTTATTTGCAGCTGTATCATACAAATAAATAGTTAAAAATCATACATTGTGATTTCTGGATTTTTTTTAGATTATGTCTCTCACAGTGGACATGCACCTACGATGACAATTTCAGACCCTCCATGATTTCTAAGTGGGAGAACTTGCAAAATAGCAGGGTGTTCAAATACTTATTTTCCTCACTGTATATATATATATACAGTACATATGTATACAGTGCATATATATATATATATATATACACACAGTATAAAGCATCATCAAAATAATAACTGTTAAAAATAAAAAAAAGTTCTTACCGTTTCAAAAGGAGAAAAAAAGGATTTATTCACCAGGGTTTTTTTACTGGTCTGATTCTTTGAGTTCATCAGTGTCAGGTAAATGCTGTTCACTGTCTCAGCAACCATCTGTCTACCAGTAGATACAATCACTTTGTAGGTCGACATTGTGCCTGTGTGGAAGAATGTACAATCTCTGGATCCTCAGTTTCAAGTAAATTTATACAAAGTTCACTTCTGACTACTTTAATTTGCTCCACCTCCTGTGACATCATAATGTGGGTGTTGTTCACCAATCAAAAATGTCATGTTAATACCTGAATATGTGCACTTTATCACATTTCTGAACATTGTCATCCCCAATTGAGAAAGAAAAAAATATATAATAAATTAATAATTAAATAAAATGAAAAATAAAATAAAAAATAAGAAAATATTTCAAGAGGGCGACACAAATCTAAAAAAATCTGAAAGGGAAGAGATGTGGAGAGAAAAGAAAGGAAAGGAGACAGAAATATTGAGGAACTGATGGTTTCAAACTGATTGTGGAGAATGATGGCAAAATAAACCATGAACCCATTTCCTTAATTCTTAGGTCACTGGCAGGTCCCTTCTAGATCATTAGTGCATGACCTAGTTGTGGCTGTCGTAGTAATGCTGAAGTCAATGCTTCAGCTGGTTATCTGCTCGCGACCATACTGTTCTTGTTTGCCAAACCTGTTGACAGTTCATTGTTGTAAAAACATATTTCCTCTCATTGAGCTGAGAGATATTAAATGACAGAAGGGATATAAGGGTGATTCTTAGACTATGGGCACTTTTATGTTCTTTGGTCATATTTTTAAAAATACATATAATTTTGGACAAATTCCTCTTTCTTTGTCAAACTAACAATAAAACCACCTTAAAAACTTTTTACTACCTTTCTATTATGATTTTTTCATACTTTTCAACCTCCTTATAGGTGTCAAAATCACCGTTTTCTCCTTGTCGCACACCCAGACTTTTAAACTTCAACAATGAAAATGCAGTTTAAAAATATGACTTATCTGGTAACTATTAATGTACCTGAATTAAGCACTAGTGAAATAATTAAAATACATTATAGTATTTAATGTGAGAGCACTATCAATATTACTTTTTATACAAAATATAGCTGTCGCACAGTATTGGTGTCATTTCCACCACAACACTGTAATGTCCCTTTAAAAAGTTTGTGTGAAAGATTGTTTCAGTGGTTTCTATGGAAATGTTCAGTGACATCAGAGCACATGTTGGACATGGAGGGAATTTACATTTTCATCAACATATGAAGAAAAATCAAGGTAAATATTGCTTGATCAGTTAATATATTTATTCTACGTCATTTCCAAACATGCTGTACCTTCAAGGGTGTTTTTAAAAAGCTAAACTTTTAAGTTAAATAAGAGTATTTTGCATACATGAAATGCTAAGTATTAATTCAAAGCTAATCAGTGAAGCTATCTTCCATTTTTTCACAAAAAAAATTACAGAAATGTCATTTCCACCACAGTCTCTCACATACTGCCTCTGTGCTGGAAATGAGATTTATGGTTACAAAGTACAATTGATATATGTTTAATGTTACGGGGCTGACAAGACGCGAGACGTACGGATCCATATGCAGACTTTATTAGGCAGAGACGTGGTCGTACAGGTAGGGTCAAACAATGGCAAACAGGTATAATATGGACGAGACAAAGAGTAGCCAAAGACAAGCGTGGGTCGACGATCGGCAAACAGTATCCAAAGGGGCGAGACAGGAGAGGTAATCCAATACGTTAGCGATAGTCCAGGCAAGGGAAAACAATCCGAACAAAGGCAGGGCTAGGCAAGGCAAGACTAGGAAAACTAACGGAGCTCTGTAGGGCAGCGATAATGCATGCAATACTCGGCCACGAGGAGAAAATGTCCAGGGTTGAAATAGTGTGTGTGATCAGTGATGCTGTGTGATCAGGTGTGCATGTGATTAGTGCAACGAATGATTGGTGACAGCTGTGTGCGTGTGATTGGTGAGATGGCTGATGGGAAATGCAGTCCATGTGATGTGGTGTGAAAGTCCATGTGGTGAGCGGGTGACCTCTAGTGGTGAGTGACCGGGAGTGCAGACCAGATTCGTGACAGAGCCCCCCCCCCAAAGAGCGGCTTCCAGACGCTCCACACAGTCTATGATCCAGTAGGGAGGTGGAGCGGAGGCGGAACAGGGGGAGGGATGGAGGGCCAGGTCCTTGTGGCAAGGGAGTGATCTGGGACCGAGGTAGAGCTGGCAGAGCAGGAAGCCAGGGCGGACCGGACGGAACTGGGGCCCACCAGGGCGGACCAGACGGAGGTTGAGCCCCACCAGGGCGGACCAGACGGAGGTTGAGCCCCACCAGGGCGGACCAGACGGAGGTTGAGCCCCACCAGGGCGGACCAGGCGGAGGTTGAGCCCCACCAGGGCGGACCAGGCGGAGGTTGAGCCCCACCAGGGCGGACCAGACGGAGGTTGAGCCCCACCAGGGCGGACCAGGCGGAGGTTGAGCCCCACCAGGGCGGACCAGACGGAGGTTGAGCCCCACCAGGGCGGACCAGACGGAGGTTGAGCCCCACCAGGGCGGACCAGACGGAGGTTGAGCCCCACCAGGGCGGACCAGACGGAGGTTGAGCCCCACCAGGGCGGACCAGACGGAGGTTGAGCCCCACCAGGGCGGACCAGACAGGACTTGAGCCCACAAGGGCGGCGCAGAAGACCACCAGAGCCAGATAGTGGACCACCACAGCGGAGCAGGTGGAACAGGTGGAGCAGAATACCACCAGAGCGGAGCAGACGGACCCGAAGACCACCACGGTGGCGCAGATAGAGCAGGAGCCCACCACGACGGATCAGGAACCCACAGCAGAGCCTGGGACCTAGGGAGGAAGGAGACACAGGGAGAAGACAGAACATGCACAGACACAAGGACTGGGGTAGGGAACACAGGAAGTTCATAGTTCGTTCTTATAGCAGTGACAGAACAGAACGAGAGTTCATTGACAGCCTCTCTAGCCATGACAGGACAGAACGAGAGTTCATTGACGGCCTCTCTAGCCGTGACAGGACAGAACGAGAGTTTGTTGGCGGCCTCCATAGCCGTGACAGGACAGAACGAGAGTTTATTGACAGCTACTGCTGACACCTCTGGAGGTTCTGCAGCAGCTGCCGCCACCTCTGGAGGTTCTACAGCAGTAACCTCAGGACACAGGGAGAATTTAGTAACGGTCTCTTCGACCACCACATAACAGGTTGGGAGTACATTACTGGGCGCCACCACCATACAAGGGGCCGAAGTGAGCACCACCGCGTCGGGAGGTTCTGCAGCATGTACCGCCACCTCTGGAGAAACTGCAGCGGGCACCATCACTTCCGGGAACACAGCAGTGAGCGCCACTACCTCAGGAGGTTCTGCAGCGTCAGCCACCACCTCTAGAGACATCATAGTGGATGCCGCCACCTCTGGGAGTTCTGTGGTGGTGTATGCAGCCCAAACACACCAAAATGCGATCCCCATCAGGGGAAGTGTTTCAGACAGGGGAATCAGTTCAGGAACAGGAGGGTTAGAGTGAGTGAGTTTGGGGATACCAGCTGTGCGTGCAGACACCAGCGGTGAATCCCTCACACTGGATATCAGACTGGGATAATGAAAGACTGACCTTGATGATCTGAGTGTGTCAGCCCGGACGTGACCCGACTCTGGAAGGTCAGCGGAGGCGTGGCGCTTTGATTCTGGAAGGTCAGTGGAGACGTGAAGTGACTCTGGACGAGCAGTTGTGTCGTGCTGCTGTGACTCTGGACGAGCAGTTGCGTCGTGACTTGACTTTAGGAGATCAGCTGAGACGTGCTGAGACTCTGGACTAGCTTGTGAAGATCAGCTCTGACTTGGCTTGATTCGTGACGATCAACGGTGACTTGACTTAGCTTGTGAAGATCAGCTGTGTCTTGGCTTGATTCGTGAAGAGAAGTTGTGAATTGGCCTGACTCACGAAGAGAAGCTGTGACTTGGCTAGACTCATGACGATCAGCGGTAGCTTGACTGGATTCATGAAAATCAACGGTGACTTGACTGGGCTCTTTAAGATCGACTGTGACTTGACCTGGCTCATTACTGGCAGCAAGAAAATGACGGGGTGTTGTTGTGGCCGCCATTTTGTGAGCGTGCTCCTGCGCGGTTGTGATCATACAATTAAGTGCGGTGTCGCGTTCCTCCGCGACACCCACAGTGAACGATGAACCCACAGTCAATAGAGCATAAGCCATAAACTCCATTAAAGACGAACGGGGACCTTCAAGGGTTAATACTGATTTGAGCGGCTGGTTTGCTGTAGATCAGCAAAATAGGCTATATCTAAGTACTCTTGTACATATTACTCGAGCGATCGCAAGCCCTGCTTGAGGGTCAATAACAGTCTTGCAGTATCCATACCTGGCCAGTGTCCATCTGAAAAGCCGCTGGATCCTTGTGTGGCCGAGTATTCTGTTACGGGGCTGACAAGACGTGAGACGTACGGATCCATATGCAGACTTTATTAGGCAGAGACGTGGTCGTACAGGCAGGGTCAAACAATGGCAAACAGGTATAATATGGACGAGACAAAGAGTAGCCAAAGACAAGCGTGGGTCGACGATCGGCAAACAGTATCCAAAGGAGCGAGACAGGAGAGGTAATCCAATACGTTAGCGATAGTCCAGGTACAAAGGCTAGGCTAGGCTAGGCTAGGCTAGGCTAGGCTAGGCAAACTAACGGAGCTCTGTAGGGCAGCGATAATGCATGCAATACTCGGCCACGAGGGAGAGAATGTCCAGGGTTGAAATAGTGTGTGTGATCAGTGATGCTGTGTGATCAGGTGTGCATGTGATTAGTGCAATGAATGATTGGTGACAGCTGTGTGCGTGTGATTGGTGAGATGGCTGATGGGAAATGCAGTCCATGTGATGTGTGGTGTGAAAGTCCATGTGTTGAGCGGGTGACCTCTAGTGGTGAGTGACCGGGAGTGCAGACCAGATTTGTGACATTTAATGACTTTGTGAATTGAGTTTAATGAGTGTGATGAGTTTAAGACTTTTTCTAATAAATATCTGCTGTTTCTCTACATTCACGTTAATTCATTGTTTCCACCACCACACATTTTTTTTTTAAATAAATAAAAAGTTCCCATCACACATTAAAAATGTATCCACAATTTATGAGATCATGCTCTACTTAATATAAAAATTCAAGTAATTTATTTTCTAATAAGCTCTTACCCAAACCAATATTAAATTTCAGAGTGTGACAGGTGTACAGTTCAGCATTTAGTCCTTAGGGCAGTTAATTTATCTCATTGACAAATGTATAATTATTGTACACTGTGGAAAAACTGGTAAAACTAGTTACAGAAATGATCTTAGACAATTTTTGAGTGGCATAAGTTATTCTATATTTAAATAACAGCTGTATATTGAGATGTGGTGGAAATGAAATTTGTTCATTGCAGGTCGGAAAAATGTAAAATATTAACAATTTCTCTTGTAATCTAAGTTTGTCCTCTTACAGACCTTAAAACTAGACAAATTATTTAAACTTATGAGACTGTGTTACGTGACTTTTGAACAAGTTTTTTTTTTATTAAACTTCACAAGGCTAAAAGTGCCCCTAGTTGAAGAAACGCCCATAAATAGAAGGAGAGAAAAAAAGAAATGGAGACAAAGAAAGAAAGCATGTAAGAAAAATAAACTGAAGATAAATAAGGAAAGATTTACTGAAGAATGCTCAGAAAAATGAATCAATACTAATCAATAGTAACAGACTGAATAATAATAATAACAAATTGCAATGGCAGCAGTAATTGCAACAATGGTGGTGTGGCAAACAATGAAAAAAAAAGTCAAAAGCATATATATATATATATATATATATATATATACATACACACACACATACGTGTGTGTGTGTACACGTTACTTAGCTATCGAAATGGGACACATTCCACAGGCGTAATGGTTTTTATACTGTACAAACTGTATTTTCTATTGCCCTGGCCTACACCAACCCTACACCTAAACCTACCCCTTAAAGGTGGCATAACCCAAGAAGTGGATCTGGGTTCGATGGAATTCGCACTTTTCAAGTTTGAGGTATAATTGGTACTGGCGGAGACGTTGGAGGACTTGGGCGATGTGGTTTTGGTGTTCCTCGAGGGTGGTTGAGTAAATCAGGATATCGTCAATGTAAAGGAGCGTGAATCGATTCAGCATGTCCCGGAAGATTTCATTCATAAAGTTTTGGAATATGGAGGGTGAGTTTGAAAGGCCATACGGCATAACCTGATATTCATAGTGCCCGGTGGGTGTAATAAAGGCCGTCTTCCACTCATCGCCTTTCCGTATGCGGATTAAGTTATAGGCACTGCGAAGATCGAGTTTGGTGAAAAGTCGGGCCCCACGAAGTTCTTCCAGGGCAGCCGGGACCAGAGGTAGGGGATAGGCAAACTTGATCGCTTGTGCATTTAGTGCCCTGTAATCGATGCATGGACGGAGGCCTCCGTCCTTCTTTGCGACAAAGAAGAAACTGGATGCTGCGGGTGATGTGGAGGGCCGGATGAATCCTTGCTGTAGTGCCTCTCTCACGTATTCCTCCATAGCGGCGCGTTCAGGGATGGAGAGCGGGTAAACATGACCTTTGGGCAGTTTGGCTCCAGGTAACAGGTCTATGGTGCAGTCCCAGGGTCGATGTGGAGGAAGACGAGTGGCGGCCGTTTTGCTGAACACGTCTTGGTATGGAAGGTAGGCCTGAGGAATTTTGACTGAGGTAAGCGTGGTAGGGCTCTCAACGGTGGTGGAATTAAGTGGGAGAGATGGTGGGGCTTGGTGAGGCACCGGCAGTTTGGTGAGGCACTTCTTGAGGCAGGACGAACTCAAGCGTGAGATTTCTCCGACCTCCAATGTCGTCTGGATGATGTTTAGCGAGCCAAGGACGACCCAGGACGACATCCACGACTGCCTCCTCTAAGACGAGGAAGGAGATCTGCTCCTCATGAAAGTGTCCCACCCGGAGCGTCACTTCTGGAGTGTGGTGGCGTACCAGTCCCTTACTCAGTGGTTTGCCCTGAATGGTGGAGATTCGATAAGAGGTGGTACTTCGAATTCGAGGTAGTTGAAGGTGAGTGAGGCTGGTAGAAGAGATGAAGTTTCCTGCGGCTCCGGAATCAATGAGGATTTCCACTGGAAAGGATTGGTTAAGGTAAAGAATTAAAGCGTGATTATGCGGAATCTGGGAAACGTCAGGGTGGAGATGGACCGTACTCACCGAGGAATTCGTAGGGCGAACGGGACAGGAAACGACGGTGTGACTTCCCGAACCACAGTACATGCACAGGTTTTGGTCCTTGCGGCGAGCCCGTTCCTCCGGGGACAGGTGATACCGATCCACTTGCATGGGCTCTGGGACAGACGGAACGGATCCTGATAAGGTGGGTACTGGGGACGTCTCTACATGACACGCATTCAGCTGTTGGGAGATGTGTAGGGATTTCTGTAGGAAGCCTTCCAAACCTACGGAGTCCTCGATTACCGACATCTGCTGTTTTATAGAGGGTTCGAGACCTCGTCGATAGGCGGCGAGGAGCGCTGTCTCATTCCACCCTCTGCTAGCGGCCAGAGTACGAAAGCGCACAGTGTAGTCATGGATGGACATGTTGGCTTGTCGTAACTGGAAGAGTTCTTCATGCACCGAGAGGGAGGCGGGATGGCTGAACACCTCGCGGAAATGGTCGGTGAATGCATCCAGGGATCGCACGATGGGGCTGTGTGAGTTCCAGATCGCCTCAGCCCATTGCAGGGCTCTTCCAGACAGCAGGGACATGATGAAAGCTATCTTTGTTCGATCGTTCAGGAATTGGTGAGGTTGAAGCTCAAAATATAGTGAGCACTGAAGCAGAAAGCCACCACAGGTGGCAGCGTCGCCGGAGTAGAGAGTGGGTTTGGCCATAGGGCATCCGGAAGGAAGTGGAGGGCTCGGAGGTGGTGGTAGGGCTTGGAAGGCACGCACTAGTTCGGAGAATGGGTCTGGCGTCGGGAGAGCTTGGTCTTCCATTTCCCGACTTTCTTTGCTGGGCTGGTCTTCTGTCAGGTGTGGACGGAGAGGCAGACACAAGGTTAGTGGAAGTACTTTTCTTAATTTATTACCTTTCCACAAACTTAACTCAAACTCAAAGGATTTCAAACAAAACATAAACGACGATCTAAGAGATCGGTAAACATAGACTGTGAGTCAACACCCAGGCTTTTCCTCTTCCTAGAGACAGGTCGGTATGAAGGCGTACGGCACAGGAGGTCCTGGAATACCATGAGGTGAGTAGAAGGTAAGTAGCTTGCGACCTCGAGACCAGCCAACGAGGGAATGTGGTGAGTGACTGATATAGTGGCTGGTAATTGATGACAGGTGGTAATTAGTATTCTGGTGATTGTGAGCGGGTGCAGGTGGTTGGTGTGGAAGAAGTTGTGGGTGGATCCGTGACAATTGTAATGGCAATATTATTTATTTATTCATTCTCATTTTCATGTGCCATTTTGATTGTTACAAGAATGAATGACATTGTGGGCAAAAGTTTTCACAAAACTGAAAACAATACAGCTGTATTTCTGCATAATAGACCTTTTTCACATTTCTGGGTTTATCAGCAGTGGAAGTCGTCATAGTTGGGTAAACTTCGAGAGCAGTGAATGAGAGAGTACCACAAATATATTTTTCCATTCCCATTTGCTCAAATAGCAAAAGAAAAACTCCACAATAGTGTTTTAATAACTTTCAAAAAGGAAAAATTGAGAGAGACTTATAACAGCAGTTAGAAGAGAGAATGAAGTTAAATTGACCGTCACGCCCATAGACACTGCATTAGAAACACCATCGCATTAGTGTTAACTAGTTTTTTGGTCCCACTTCATATTAGGTGGCGTTAACTGCTATGTACTTACATCAAAAAATAAGTACAATGTACTTACTGTGTTCATATGGGATATGGGTAGGTTAGGGACAGGTTTGGTGGTCTGGGTAGGTTTAAGGGTGGGTTAAGGTGTAAGGGATGGGTGTAACTATAAATGTAATTACAAAAATTAATTACAGATGTAATTACATGCATGTATTTTTAAAAATATGAGAACAATGTTAAAATATGTATGTACACAACAAGTGCATTGTATAAAATGATTAATTTAGATGCAAGTACATCGTAGTTAAGGCCGCCTAATATAAAGTGGGACCAATTTTTTTGTAATTTGATGCAAAGGTGATATAATACAAAGTATATTATTATAAATGTACATACATTTAAAAAAAAACTTTAAAGGATTTATTATGTTCATGACCATTGAAACGCGTCATCACAGTTTAATGAAAAGGGTCTATTCTACCTAGACTTACCAGAAAATCATGGAGGTATTGGGCAACACCGTACAGTGTATTTTAGAGTGTACTTTTGGTGCATATAGGCAAGATTTTAGATAGTGGAAAATAACAAACTGTAAGTGCTGCCAGTAAAAAAGCTCTTTCTGGAGTGTTCACAAACATCAAAGTCTGCCATGAAGAGTCATGAACTTATGATTTCACTCATTTTGTCCAAAGCACAGTTTAAGTGGCGAATGCTATTGCTAATGGCAAAACTAATTTTATGGTAACTGTGCTGTCATTCATAAATAACACATTGCAGTTATGTATTATATAATCATGTCATGATGTAGGCAGTGTTTAAATTACTCCAACATAAGATGTCGTCAACTTTTTTTTTTTCATTGATGCCAGCTTTGTTATTGTAAACATATTGTAATCTAATGTGCTAAAAGGATGTTAATTGGCATTAACGCATGCAAAGTGCACTCCATTTCAAATCACTAAAAAGCTCAGACTTCGCAATCTCACAAAGTTGTTATAATCAATGAAGCTGTGTACACTGCATAATTAAGGCCCTTTCACACTGAATGCGAAAATTTGGCGAGATGACGCTTTTGAATCCAAACAATAGATCCCTATGGGGCTTTTTTTCCCCCGACCTGAGTGTTTTTTTTCCTGACCTGTGTCCCCCCCAATATATGCAAAATAACTGATATTGAATCAAATTGAACTGAATCGAAACGCAAGCTTGTGAATCAGGATTGTGAAATTTGTGTCAAAACCCAGCCCTGGGTGCTACCAATGATAAAGGCTTGTAATAACTGGAGCCACTCCTGATTCGTATTTTAATTATGATTAAACTGCATTTGATTATCCGTAAAAACAATCCAGCATAAGTCGAATTATGCACGCACAGCATGCAGTGTAGGTTTCGTTCTGTGTGAAAACATGACGTAAGACAGAGTGTTGACAGAAATTATATGAAAGAATGTATGAATTCTTTAAATCTTTCTTTAAATCCTTTCAAACAGAAAGGATATCTGTTAATGTCAGTCAAGATTATTCACAACCTGTCTGCTTACTTAGTGGGGTTCCACAGGGGTCCAATCTCAGCCCAATTTGGTTTTCTTTGTGAAAAATGGTTTTAAATTTTTCACAAGCATGGAATCTCTTTTCACTTCTGTGCAGATAAGCAGCAAATAGAGTTTTTGTTGGACTGTAAACATGATATTAATTATGGCTAGCGTTACATTTTTTACATTTGAATGAAGATAAAACTGGAGTTGTGTGGTTCAGAGTATAAAATAATTGATTTGGGCAGTTTAGCCCCCTATTGTAAGCCGGTACTGTGAAATCTAGTAGTTCTTTTCAACTGTGCGCTTAAATTTGAGAAGCAGATTTATTCTATGGTTAAATCATGTTTTTGTCCTTTTTGTTTGTTTGTTTTTTTATGTGAAGGGAATTTTAAATTTAATCATTTTCAGACTAATCATAAAATCAGCTGATCATAAATGATGACTCACACTTCCTTTTTTATGCAGGCCTAACCCTTAAGTACATTTTAGGGAACAGAAATGTTCCAACCTTGAGTAGTGTTGCAATAATCACACATGAACAAGACATGATTACTAGAAGTCTGTCTGAAAATACTAATAACGATATTATGTCATGATTTGAGGAATAAGCTGAAGTAATAAGTAACAGAAGGGGGGTTGCTGGTTTGTCACATAAGTGAACCAATCAGATTAAAGGAGAATGATGTATTGAAAGTGAAAGTGACATGACGTGTAGTCAAGTATGGTGTTCCATACTCTGAATTTGTGCTCTGCATTTAACCCATCCAAGTGCACACACACAGCAGTGAGTAGTAAACACACACACACACACACACACTGAACACACACCCAGAGCAATGGGCCTTTGAGTTTCAAGTCCAAATCTCTAACCATTAGGCCATGACTGCTCCAATTTGTTGGTACGACATTTGCATGTTGCGATAATTGCTGAAGCTTTCACCATGGTATAAGGTATTATCATGTATAATATGACATGATATTACCTTTGCTATGTTTCGTTCCTATATAAACTGTGGTAACCTTTAGGCATGTGACTATATCAAATTTGCATGTTGCGATAATTGCTGAAGCTTTTACCACAGTATACGATATTATCATGACATTGAAATAAGTTGCAAGAAAAGTGTTGTCATAATAAAGTATTTAAGTATTTTGCACTGTGATGAACACCAGAGTGAATACAAAAATCTAAATGGCTGTTTGAAACATTTAAATTCTGTTCAGAAACAGAAAGTAGTGCAGATACTTTGTTTCCAGGATTACTGGGGAAACGGCTGCATTTCTGCTGTTGCTCCAGCGCCATCTGCTGTCAGAGAGTGAATGTGCATTTTCATTCAGCGCATCTCCTTCACTCATTCCACCATGCGCTTCTCATGCATGTTGGGTTTGTCTGAATGAGAGTGCGCATGCGCAGCATACAGCGGTGTTGTTTATTTTAACGGGATTATGGGAGAAGTATTATTAAAATGCATTAAAAAAAACGGAATAATTTGTAATAAATCATTATTAATGGTATTTTGAAGTGCCCATGTTCATTATCGTGATATATCATATTACCAAATACCAGCACATGCGTTGTATCCTTGTTGATAGAGGGATTCTCTGTGATTGACATGAGATCCTCCTGGCCGTGATTAAAGCATATTCAAAGGCATTGTCTGGAGTCTGTCTGGATACTGCTGTGCAGTAGGTTAGTGGAACACTAGAGATCTTAATCCCGAATGATAGTGTTCATAGGGGGCGAAACGACTCCATATGCATCGCTAGAGACACGCTGTGTAAAATTTAATTCATTGCTGTGGACGATTTTTTGGATATGTTGCTTGAGTCAAGACCACAAGTCAGGTGCATGGGGGAATTTCTACCACAATTTTGGTGAGCCATTTAACAAGGATCCCCAGGAATCTCCACAAAAGCTGATGGTGTTGTTGCCTTGCGTTGGCAGCGTCTGGACCAAAAAGCTGCGCTTGAACACACTGCACAGACTACAAACTAACACGTGCATTTGGCGCCTGCGTGAGAAGAATTGTTTATATCAGCAGCTAACAATAGTATATATTCGTCATTCTAAAGCATATTCTAAATTACCTCACCCTACTGCCTTCAGGACGCAGATATAGGGTACTAAGGTGCAGAAGGGCTTGCTTCGGGAAAAGCCTGATTCCTGCTGTTATAGACACCTTGAAAAAAAGGCCTCACTGAATAGGCCATGATGCGTACTCAGGGCAAACTCTGCTTTTTGACATCTAGATGTGTAACACTTGTGACATGATGATTATGTCAACCTGATCTCACAGAATTCCGTGTAATGTTCACGGACTTAATTAACCCCGAATCTGTGGTGGCATCACGGAATCGCTGAAAATTCCGTGCTGGGCTCACAGAAGGCATCAGCCGTGGTCCATGCACGGATTCACTGGTTCAACACCAGCGCTGCATCGGACCACGTAAAAAGAGTGACTCCGATGCAGTTATACTTTCACTGGAGTACCTGACCCCACCCCTACCCTAAACCTACCCAGTTCTGAACAATAATGATGACGATAAATGTCCCAGTATAGCGTCGGCATATTGATGCTAAGGGTTTCCTATTTAAAGTGTTGAACCAGTGTTTCCGTGCGTGGAGCACGGCTGATGCCTGTCACTGACTTACATTGGTATCACTTCTGTGAGCCCATCACAGAATTTTCGGCGATTCCGTGATGCCACCACAGATTCGGAGGTTATTTAAGTCCATGAACATTACACGGAATTCTGTGAGATCATGTTGATTATGTCATGGTGACACTGTATGTGGAATGGAATGATGCTGTGAAGAAGAATTTCCCTAAAGGGACAATAAAGTCTAAAGTAGAAACTAGTGCTGGGCGGTATGACCAAAAATTTATATCACGGTATTTTTCCAAATTATACCGGTTTCACGGTATATGACGGTATTTTTTTTTTTTCATGCATGACCAGGTGTTAACCACATATTCTACTGATTGAGGGAGGAAAAACTGCAGTAGATTGACTTAGAATGCCCTATTTTACTGTCATGATGAGTGAATATTGTAGAAAAATTCCACACTAAATAGTGACTAAACACGACCCATTAATACATGTTAACCAGGAGTCACTCTCATTTATAATTGTGACATCGTCTGATAAAATCAACATGCATCTAACGTTACAATAAAGAGCGGCTATGCAGCGCACTGCCTGCTTCTGAGTAATCTTCATCTTCTTCTGAGAGAGGAAATAAGAAGAAAATGAAAATGAAAAAAAAACAAACAAACAAACAAAAAAAAATCAAATATCATTTGGGAGAAGAAGTTGTAAATATATAAATATTAAAGGAAATGTCCTGTTTTGTGTTTTAACATTAGGCTTGTTTTTTTTTGTTTAATTTATTGAAATCAATGTTCTTTTGTGTTTAATTGTTGATTATTTCTTTCTTTTACAGTTTGTACAGTCTTGTACTGATTTCAAAATGGTTAATGTTTATTGTATTATAGTTAGGAAAAGTTCTTCTTTTAATAAACTGTATTTGGGGGGATAA
The DNA here is from genome assembly GCF_012432095.1 of Onychostoma macrolepis. NCBI lineage: Eukaryota > Metazoa > Chordata > Actinopteri > Cypriniformes > Cyprinidae > Onychostoma > Onychostoma macrolepis. Next base: position 5,785,237 of record NC_081158.1, on the reverse strand, counting down.
TTTGTGCTTAATTGTGCTACTATGCTTTCACAATTATAATTCAGTACTTTGTTGATAACTTTGTGAAACAGAGCTAATGCTGAAGCTAGGTTTATCTGTTCCAGCATACTTACAATGGTTTAATGTTGTACTTACCCTGTAACTGCACAGAACAAGGGGTAACAAGCACCACTTTAATTTACAGCCCACAGATGTTACTGTATGCTTACACGCATTAAAACTACATGGAATAAGAATATATTTGCACAGTATTTATAGAGAAAAATACTCTTGTTGTTAAAATAATTTTTAAAAAAAACGTATTGATTTTACAGTATGTTTGCACTGAGATACAGTGGTATTTTTCATTGATTTATTTATTTTTATTATTATATTTTCTGAGAAAATATGAAAAAAGGTGACAGTGGAATTGGGGAGTGTGTGTGTGTACCTGTTTTCCTATTCAGGTGGGGACTTAAACCTAAATACACACAGACTCATGGGGACTCGTGTCACTGTGGGGACCTAAATTGAGGTCTCCATGGGTAAACAAGCTAATAAATCACACAGAATGAAGTTTTTTGAAAATCTAAAAATGCCTGTAGTCTCCTGTAAGGGGTAGGTTTAGGTGTAGGGTTGGTGTAGAGTAATAGAATATACGGTCTGTACAGTAGAAAAACCATTACGCCTATGAAGAGTCCCTACAAGGATAGAAAACCAGACGTGTGTGTGTGTGTGTGTGTGTGCGCATTCTATGCAATACACTTTGATGAAGTAAGTAGCCTACATGGTTCATTCTAAATAAAATCATCCATGTATGTAGTTCATCCATGTATAGTGATTACCGGAGAGACTGAAGATAAATTAGAAGACATCAAAAAGACAGAAATTGTTGCTCATCCGGTCACAAAACTGCCATTCACCTCAACAGCTCGACTGGAACTGACTACTTAATCATGTAAAAGTTGTTTATTGATTGTTATGAACACAGTCTTTTTTGTTATGCTTTTGTGAACACGAAGAACATAAAATTACACAAACAACAATACACCATACCTAATTTTATGCTAAAAACTCAGTCCTGTTACTCGTATAAAACTGAACCTGCTCCTGCACAGGTTTAAAAGACACGTTTTTAACATCAAGAATCAGTGTACCCACTACAGGGCACTGAGACAAAGCTTAAAAGCACATGAATGCTTAATTCATGTCGACTTTTCTGAAAATGACCTCTGCAAGTACAGCGCAGAAATACAGACAGTGCACTTTGGAGCATCACACCAGCAGGCCACATTGCACACAGGTGTGCTTTATATGCATTCAACAGCCTGCCCAGTGTCCTTCTGCACAGTGTCACCCTCAAGAAACAAGGGCCTACCGCAGAGTACACATCCAGAAGTCTCCACGATCCATTTTTACAGCGACAGACCTTACACTCAGTATAAACAGCGGGGAAATCTTTTCTGGTTTTGCACTGAGCTGTTCAGATGAGGATGAGGATGTGTGGAACTCCTTTGAGGTGAGAGTGGCCTTGAAGAGAAAGGCTGACAGTCTAGTGAACATCCTCAGAACATAACAGGCGGTCAGAAAACATGTAACAGTAAGTATGTGCTGTACTTCATGCAAAAACCTTTATTAATCATTTAATGTGGTGCATTCTGGGAAGGTTGTGTAAGCTTTTTGTATATTTCTGTATTACATTTTTTTATGTTTATCAATTCCATAGACTTGACATAAAACAGCAGAAAATGTAAAAGTAAGATGAAGGCCACACATGATGTCTTTGCAAAGCAAATGGTGGAAGTTCTTCAGCACGACAACGAGGTCCTCATACAAATGCAGGCCGCACGGCACACACACGAAATGAAAATGATGGCATACCTTGCACAACTGATGACTGCAAAACCCCAGCCAGTTCTGAATATGCCTCCACCTCCATTGTCAGCACTACCAGCACCAGATAAAATACTGTATAATTTATCATTTTGACTCATCCTTTTCATAAAAAATGATTTAAAGGCTGAAATATGAGGCTTATTATGTTATAAAACGGATCTCCTTGCAGTCACTAGCCAAGGTTATCAGCCAGTTTAAACCAACTGACTGTTCTCTGGATATTATTCTGGCTAAATTAGTAAAACAAACATTCAATGTTCTTGGCCCCAGTACTCTGTGTATAATAAATAATAGTCTGATAATAGTTAGTAAATGGCTGAAATCCATGTAATAACCTGGTAATCGTAGCATGTTGACTTCGGCATGTCAGCGGTAACAACTTTCCATCGGCACTTCCCACCCCAGCCAAAATTTCACCACGTCCTTGAGGTCAGAACTGGATGCTAGATAAAGAAAGAAAAAAAAAATCCAATTTTTCAATCATGGGCAGGTCAAAGAAAAAAAAAAGTTTCCTATTTGTGCAATAAACCCCCTGGTTCCCTTGAGATTTTCCAGTGGACTTTTATAATATATTAAAAACTTTTATAAAAGTTTCTTCACTTTATGAGTAAAATAAAGGCTGTAGTTGTCACGAATCTGGTCTGCACTTCCGTTCATTCACCACCAGAGGTCACTCGCTCACCACATTGACTTTCACACCACACATCACAATGGACTGCGTTTCCCATCAGCCATCTCACCAATCACACACTTACCTGATCACACGCACACAGCTGTAACCAATCACACTCTCTATTTAAGCCATGGACTTTCTCTCCCACACTGCTGAGTATTGTATGCATTATCGCTGCCCTACAGAGCCCCGTTAGTTTTCCTAGCCTAGCCTAGCCTAGCCTAGCCTTGCCTAAGTCGGATTGTGTTTCCCCCTGCCTGGACTATCGCTCACGTTTGGATTACCTCTCTTGTCAAGCCCCTTTTGTGACTGTTCGCTGTCGTATGACCCACGCCCGTTTTGGACTAGTCTTTGCATTACCTCTGATATACCTGTCTGCCATTGTTTGACCCTGCCTGTTATGACCACGTCTCTCTTCAATAAAAGCTTGCACATGGATCCACACGTCTTACGTCTTGTGAGCCCCGTAACAGTAGTAAACATAACTTGACAATACTTTGAAGTTTTGTTCTGCAGTGTAAACTGCACACACTCACACCCCAGACGTTCTTCAAGTTACTTATCAAAAGCTTTTATTTTCAAAAATGAACATAACTACTTTAAAATTCTTGATGCCAAACAAGACTCAGGTCAAGAACAACTTGATATTCATCGCCTCTCCATCAAGCTCTGTGTAGAATAGTATAAATCAGCGGTTCTTAACCTTTTTTCAAGTGCAGCCCCCTTTCATAAACAACGTTTTGCAACTCTCCCTTGGAAAAAAAAAAAATTACAATTAATATATGATTTTTAATACTATATATTTCATAACATAAAAACATCAGTGTTTCTATTCACTCAACAAATCGAACGTAAACCAATAACTGCACTTCTCTGGCAATATCGGTGCTCTTGTCAGGTTAGAGAGGAAAAAAATTAACTTGATTTAATTTTCGTGATTATCTGCTCATCCATTGCCATTCACCCAATACGATTGGTCACCATATCATTTAACACTGGAATCAATGCTAATTGATTAGCAGCTCTTTGTCCACACATTACAGAAACAGTCTTTTTAGCGCAGGGTAGAAAAAAAGTCTCACCTAAATTGTGTGGTTTCCCAGTTTTGGCAATCCAGTGAGAGATAATGAACGAGGTGTGAAGAGCTCTCTCATTCACCGTAGCGGCTTTCTGTAGCAGTGATTTTTGACCATGTAAATTAGCACCTGTATTTTTCGCTAGAAAAACTCCAGCCGTTTGGCTGCAGTGATTTGTGTTTAGTTGTCAAGTCAAGTCACCATTATTTATATAGAGCTGTTACGACTTCCTATTTGGCTGTTGTTGTTATTATTATTATTATTAATGTCTAGAGAATAAGGAAGTCAACACAAAGAATAAATTAAGAGAAGTATTAAAGATGTTTTTAGAATCGGGGAAGCTGTCTATTACTAAAGGAATGAGATGTGTGGAGTAATAAATCAAACAGGAATCGAAAATGCTTATCAGAAAAACTTTAGTGAGGAATTATGTCCATCAAAAACACTCGATTGCTTTTCATATTTACAGTGATGATGGAAATGTCCGAGTAAGGAAGATAATATTTACAAATTATATACAACATTGAAAAGAAAACTTCACAGTGTGAGACGTGAGCGGAGCTGAAAGCAAAGAAATTATTAAAACAAAACACATCGCTTGTATAAAAACTAGGGGTGTGAACGGTAACGCGTGCGATTAATCAAAAATAGTGTCTATAAAAAAGCTCAACAGCAATTATCTCTTATGAGAAGGCTAAAGGGCTTCAATGTAAGACAGGATATTTTAACAGCAGTGTATCGGTCACTTGTGGAATCAGTTATAACCTTTAATATCGTTTCTTGCTTTAACTTTCTTTCAGATGGAAACGAGAAAAAACTATCAAGAGTAATCAGGCAGGCATCTAAAATTATTGGTTACCAACAGACTCAACTTTTACAGCTCTATAACTGTGCTGTAAAGAGGAAAGCAGCTTCTATTGTTACTGACCGCTCTCATCCTTTGCATTAAACATTCCTCCTGAAAAAAAAGATGCCATGATCAGGGCCGCTGCTGGCCAAATGGATGCCCTAAGCAGAACTGTATTGTTGTGCCCCCTCCATCAAATATTATGGAAGTAAAAAACACCTACTATGAGGGGTCGAAATGGAACTTTAATAAAATATAAAAGTAAATGGTAATACTTTATTTTGATAGTCCACTTTAGACATTCAATTAACAGTAAGTAACTTTGCAACTTCATGTCAACTAGCAGTCATTAGAGTATTAGTAGACTGTCTGCTTAATAACTTCTAACACTTTATTTTGATGGGTCCACAACATACAACATACTGACTATGAGAAACTTTGCAAGTACTGTATATGTCAACTTATTCTACTAACTCTAAACCTACCCTACTGAGAGTTATGTAGCTGCTAATTAATGAGAATTAGTTGACATGTAGTTGCTAAGTCACTTATAGTTAGTTTAATTAACTATAATTTAATTATAGTTAATTAAATTGTATTATTTATAAATTACAATTGTAGCTCTAGATAGTTACCTATGGCTATGATTTTATTAATACAGTTGTCTGATTGATTTTATTAATACAGTTGTCAGATTGATTTTATAGTCTCAAGCATTCAGAAATCACACAAAAGAATATTAAGCAGTTTTGATAAAACCATGGTTAATTTTTGCAAGGGTTGTGATGTTCACATGTTTTTGTTGAAGAAATTATAGAGGCTGTAGCATTTCTATCGGAAAAAGGTGGCCAAAAATTTAAGATTAAGTGGATATTTGAATTGTTGGGTCAATATTAAACAAGGATTTGATCGTCCTGTAAGTGTTACAACAGCAATTACCAGGCCTTTGGCGCCCTTTGCAGGTATTTGTAATAATGTAATGTACATGAATTGTTTATTTTGTATTAACGTACATTATGTATTTTAACAGTGTTATTCAATGGAGCCATATTATTATTATTATTAATTAACCAATCATTATTTCCTTATTGTTTTTATATAATGCATTTTAAATCATGGAAACTAGAATATTAAGGCAGATGCGTTGGGGGTGTCGAAATTATTATGACATTAAAACACGTTATTAACGTCAACTGCCAAAAAAGTTTCAGATCTGGTACTCTCGCGAATAGGCATATAAAATACCTAGACGCCTCATTGGCCACTGAATTGTACGTCAACGTCGCTGCCATCTTGGTGCGGGCAACTTTTCCATCATTCTCATGCCTCAGTTGTGTGCTGCTTGGGGCTGTACAAACCGCTGCACAATTGAAAATAGGTCTCGGGGAATTACTTTTCACAGGTAAGACTAAAAAAAAAGTTGTTTCTGGTTATATTTGGTCATTAAAACATTTTGTTGACAGTAATTGGTCATCAGAGTCAGATTATTAATAGCTAGCGATATCGCTATTTAGATGCGAGTCAAGACTTTATAGGAAATCAGAAAGTTTACATTCTTTCTTATATAGTTTTAGCCTATGGTATATTTTATATCTTAAACTAAATTGCCCGTATTGGAAATAGCATATTGCTGTTTTTTTCCCTCAAAACTGACACTTATGCCAACATACTCGTTTTGGCTGAGCGGCTGACATATTATGAATCTAACCGTTGGTAGTTGGCTAGCTGACGTTAGCTAACTCTTCTCACACATTAAAGGTTTCCCAAAAACATATAGTTGAGGAGGCAGTGGGACGTAGCTCTAAGAAGGGAAGTGAGTCCTCCATGCTATGCAGTAAACACTTCAAGCCGCAGGACTTTGACAGGACAGGTCAAACTGCAAGGATTAGGGATGGAGCTAAACCATCGATCTTCAGTTCCCCCTCATCTACAAAGAGTAGGTTTTATTGTCACTGATTTGATAGCGTGTCATTAAATAATGACATTTTTATTTCATTTTAGCCTGTGGCAAACAGGAAAACAGAGGCCTCAAGGAAAGAGGCCTATTATTTTCTGTGTCATGACGTAATTATAATACATCATCATAATGCATTAATTATGCATGGCGCACGCAGTTAAAATAGTTTCGCCAATTATGTGCTCTGAAAGTATCATTTCTAAAAATAAGTGAAAAAAGAAAATGATCAGGGGGACAAGGCTACTCCTAAAATGTGAAATAAACGGTAAAGAATTGAAAATAAAATTTAGGTATATTTTATGTCTGAACTTTCTCTTCTTTTTAGACTCTCTAGTTTCTTGTATGGGAAGAGCACTTATTAGTTAGTCTGTTCTAAATTTATTTCAGACCTTCCAGTAGACCTCTTGTCAAAACAGGGCCATGAGTACACAAAAGAACAGAGAGTTTGCCCTCACGCTTCATTTATATGGTCCAAAAGCCTATAACTATTTGAGTAAGTCTCTTCATCTTGGCCTCCCACATCCACATACATTACAGAGGTATTCTTCATTTCATTGATTGCACTTTTACAAAATGCTTTAATACATTAAATATCTACTTTTTCATTTTATGAAGGTGGATGAGTTCTGTAGATGCCAAGCCTGGCCTTAACATGATGATGTTGGACATGCTGAAATGACGACAAGAGGAAGACCCAGCTAAATATGGATGTGTAACTCTGATGTTGGATGCCATGGCTATCTAGAAACACATTCAGTACAATCACTAAAAAACAATGGAGGACTGATGATTCCTTCTGAAGGTACAGTGAAGGTGGTCAGATCAGCTGAGAGGTTTATTCGCCAGTCATCTTCTGGGAAAGCCGTCAAAGTGTCCTTAATTAGTCAACTTCTCCGTCAGCCATAATTTTTCTCTTGTCATTAGTTGTGTCCGTCTTCCACAAACTAAGGATGCACCACATTGCCAAACTGAACACACTTACACTACAGAGTGGCAACTCGAGAAAAAAGCTCTGCAAACCCATTTTGTTCAAAGGATTTTAGCTCTTGGACTCTGCAACCCTACAAAGGATTAGTGATTATAGATGATTTATAAATATTATAGCTTTTAATATTATTATTATTGATTGTACTATTCGTTACTCACTATTTACCTTTTTATTGTCTATATCATTTTGCAATTGATATTATATACTATTTGATATTACTTTCTAAAGTATTATTATTATACAATTTGCTATTATCAATCTATTATGCTGTTATATTATGGTACTACTCATTACACACTATTTTATTGTTATTGTCTATTCTGCAAATGATATTCCATTTTCCACTTGTCATTATTCATCTAGTATTGTTATTATTATAGTATTTTACACACTATAATTACAGTATTATACATATTATATACTAAACCCTATTACCAATCTATTATGCATTTACATTAAGCAGACGCTTTTATCCAAAGCGACTTACAAATGAGGACATTGGAAGCAATCAAATCCAACAAAAGAGCAACAACATGAAAGTACTATGACAAGTCTCAGTTAGCCTAACGCAGTACACTGTCACGGTGCACACAGCAGGGAGGAACGAGGAACGCAGACGAGGATAAACTTCAAATTAATAGTCTTTAATGATGACATCAGGGCAGGGCAAGACAAGGCAAGGTTGACACAGACAGGAACACTGGGGAATAACGAGTAGACCAGACGAAAACTAACTAAACAGGCAGGAACTAAATACACATGACAATCACAGATAATTAGACGAAAACATACCTGGACTGACTAAACTAATAATCACACAGTACAAGGACAGGAACATGACCAAATAAGGAAACAAGAGGCGGGAACACATGACACACACGACAGAGGACTGACATTACTCCCCCCTCCCGGAAGGCGCGACCCGCACCGTAACAGTTCCACCAGGGAGGGGGGGTGGGCACTCTGGAGGCCCCTCAGGACAGACGGAGGTCATGGCAGGGCTGGGAGCTCTGGCGGCCATGGCAGATGGTCTTCGTGGCCATGGCCACATTCTTCGCCCGCCCACCCACCCACCCTCAAAATTTCCTTGGGGAATCTAGGGGGTATCAAGAGCCCTCCAGGGCTTAACGGACAGGACTGGACGGCCCACTGGGGCTAAACACAGGACAGGACAGGACAAACACACAGACAGGACAGCCCACAGGAACAGGAAGCCCTCCTGGGCTAGCTCGGAAGCTGAGGCTTCTCTTGGGCATGACAAGGAGTCAGGGGCCCTCACAGGGTCCCTCAGCAACCGCCTCCACTTCCACGACAGGAGGGGCAGGCGGCTGGGAATGGCCTCCGCGGCCACGACTAAAGGAGCCCTCGACGAGTCTCCATGGACAAGACAAGTTTTTTTTAAAACTGCTCCTGTGGGCACAACAAGACGGCCCTCCTGGCCGTAACGTGTGGACTCGATCCACCGGGACCCGGTACTGGACTGGAGTCAGCGGCGGCCGGCGGGCTTGCACTCCAGGCGGGCTTACCACATGCACTTCAGGCGGGCTAAGGTGAGCGGCGGCCGGCGGGCTAGAATGGGACGACGGCGATGAAATCCCCGCAAACAGTGGGCTAGAGGGAGCCGCGGACAGCGGCGTCGCTTTTCCCGCGAACGGCAGGCTGAAGAGAGCCGCGGACGGCGGCAGACTGGAGGGCTCGCGGCCAAAGGACTCGCGGCACTCCCGCCGAACTCCCACGCCGACTTGCTGTGGGCTACAGTGGGATGACGAGCGGCAACTTCCATGCCGCGGGACAGACAAACAGGGAAACCAAAATAAAAGACTTTAAAAAACGGAAAACAAAACGGTGAAAAAGGGGGCACCGCTTACTGTATTGGTCTGGTCTTCTGTCACATTGCACACAGCAGGGAGGAACGAGGGACATGCAGACGAGGATAAACTTCAAATTAATAGTCTTTAATGATGACATCAGGGCAGGGCAAGACAAGGCAAGGTTGACACAGACAGAAACAGTAGACCAGACGAAAACTAACTAAACAGGCAGGAACTAAATACACATGACAATCACAGATAATTAGACGAAAACACACCTGAACTGAATAAACTAATAATCACACAGAACAAGGACAGGAACATGACCAAATAAGGAAACAAGAGGCGGGAACACATGACACACGACAGAGGACTGACATACATATAGAAAGGTTTTTATTTTATTTTTATAAAGAAAACAAGTAGATAGAATAGTAAAAAGAAAGCAAGTGTTAGTTTTTCAAGAAAAGCTAGCAGTTAGAGAATAAATATGCGATTGATAGAGGGTCAAGTGTTTTTTTTTTGTTGTTTTTGTTTTTTTAAATAAAAAGAAGACAGATAGATAGATAAAATAGAATTATAATAGAGAGTGCTAGATTTAGAGGGTCAAATAAAGATGGAAGAGGTGTGTTTTTAGCCGGTCATTCCACCAGATGAATTTATTGATTGTAAGTGATGGCAAAAAGCAGGTGGATATTGCACTAGTGTCAGATAAAGCAGATGAATCTCTTCTCTTAAGAACATGGCACTGTTTTACCTCAAGTTACAGGCAAAGCATATTCTTCCATCACCTGTGATTTGGTCGGTAATTGATGGGCTGCCGGACATCCATAATATTAGCCAGTCTCATCTGCTACACAGGCTAAGTGACAAATTGACTAAGCTTGGAATTTCTGAACATGATATAGAGTGTTGTTGATGTTTTGAAAAGTGGTTATATTTTTCAGATGTGTAATACCCATTCACTAAAATCTGATATGAGGAGAAAGACTTTCTATAAAGAGAATTTTAGAAGTGCTGTTCTGCTGTAAATATTCAGAGCAAAAGATGTCCTCTGATGTATGGGACGGGAGAAATATTGAGGAAACGTGCTGTTGAAAGCTGATACAGATTTGTTAGCTTTAATCTTGTGTCAGAATGCTTTTGAAGTTGCCAATCTTCTGGGATCTGGTAAGAAAAAGCATACAATTCTTGCCATTTACCTGATGCTTGCAAACCATATGCAGTTAGTTCTGTTGTGTGGGTAACGAGATTTTAGGTTTTCTGGACAAGATCTGGTTTTTGCCACTCTAGTAAAAGACTTTAAAGACCTTAAGGAAAATGGTGCTTTATTTTCTGATGGAAAGCTATACGTGTGCCATAGCTGGAGATAATCTTGGATCACATTTGTAGGATCAGAACGAGTCAGACAAAACTAAGATTCGATCAGAACATCGAAACATGAGGAGCCGAAATTCCAGAGAAGCCCAACAGGACTCATAAATCTGTCCATGGTACTCTGGCGCCATGAGTCTGGAGCAAGCCTTACCAACAAGCCTCTTTCACAGAACAGCTCGCAACATTAAGACAAAAGGATACTTATTGATAAGTACAATGCCGGAAGGAGATCGTCAAATTTGGGACAAATAATCAAGATTAATGGTCAAAGAGATGGCCATCACATGCGTTCCACAAGAGAAATCACAAGCTTCTTTAGATTGACTTTTCCCCCACACACAAGACAAAGACTGAGACTGAAATTCTTTAGGAGACCTTTTAACCTCTCTCTGGTCTTCACCGAACATGTCCCTATGTCCTACATAGAATTACACAGAGACTTTCGTTTTCATATGCATATAAAATCATCCTAAAAGGACATTTTCTAGGCATAACACTATATTATGTATGTAACCACACATTAGACTATCATGTTTTAAGCACATATTATGTATGTCTTTTTAATAACTATTGAATGACTTTAAGGTTAGTCGTGTTTGGTATGTATGAGTTTGACAATTCTAGCTTGAAACGTTTCTTCCAATTGATTCTTTGTCAAATGTATCATATTCTGGTTATAGAAATCACATCCAAAAGTATACTTTGCAAGAGCGTGTAAAATTCAGACCATGTGACCAGATAACAAACTGATTTATGATGGGAGGAACAACCCTAGCTAAGATAATAGCCTATCTAATTGGTCAAGACACCAGATGGGATGTGTCCAAAGCCGAGTTTAAAACCTCAGGACACCATCAAATCTACCTCTCTCGTCCTCTCTTCTTCTCGCCACCGCGTTTTGATGCTGTTTTAGCGCTCTTTGAGCGTGCTCTGGCCTACAGGCCAGTTGCTACTTAACACCACGATGAGAAGAAAAACCACCTAGTCTCGTTACTCATTTTATTCTTTTACTTTAGTTTCTTTTCTTTCCGTTGAGTCTCGTGTTCAAAAGTTAAGTTTGCCGCAAAGTCCAGCTCCGACTGCACCCTCTTCAAACTTCAACCAGCAACGGACTCCAAGACCATCCTCAGCCAACGCCCAACCATTGGCTTCCCAAGACATCACTTCAAAGACTACTGAACTTCCAGCCAATCACCAACTCGGGAAAACCCCTTTCCTGCAACGACGACGACAGAAGGGAATCCCTGTAACACAAAGGCAACGCAAGTAAAACAACTCCAGATTCTAACTGAGCTGGTGCATTTAATATAAATTTTAGCCTCATTGAGAAACTCAATGCGAGGGTTAATTAAGTGATTGATGGTTGTTCAGGTCTATGCGATAGCACATATTGCTATAAACTTGGGATTTCACATTCTCATTCTCTAAACTCATCCTTTCTCTCTTTCTGCAACGTGTGAATGTGTGACTGCGTGTGTTCATGTGTTAGATTAGTTTATGTCTTAGGTTTATATAAATCAACTCGTATTTATATTGAAAAGAGAAGTATCTTGTGTTTTGTGCTTACAAGTTAATGTCTTAATCTGCCGATCTTGTTACTGTGCTTATTAATAGTGTTTTCACTATATTTTGGATTTTAATATCCAGTGCAGAATTAATGTTATACGGCTCGTTCAGTGAATCGCTGCCGACTCAGTGATCAGCCGCAAAACAGTGATTCTGTTCAAATTCCCTATAAAATCATAAATGATTCCCTTTGAGCTAAATTAAATTATATTTATGTATCAAACCCTACACATTGCATTGGTGGCTTTGCAGAAAATTTCAGGAAAAGTAAAAACTTAAGCAGATTTTGTGAGATTGACCACCAAAGTATTCACTCAACACCCTTAACAAAGGCATTAACAAGAACTGTGAATCTTAAGGATTTTGATGCTGGTGGAGCTGAAAATGCAGTTAGTGTCAAATGTAATTCCCCTTTAATGACCTGAAATACTTTCATGTTTGCCCACCAGGATTACCTCCCTGTGTCAGACATGACCTTTTTGAAGGTGTTGTGTCATTTGACCTTGCTTTGTATATTGATCATCTTGTGAATCAGGAAAAACAGTTCACAAACACTGAACTAAATCATCACATTAACCAATTCAAGTATCTTGGGAATGATGCACATGATAAACCGTTTGATGTAACTCCTGGTGCTGGGAAATTAAGTGGACATGCAGTTCAGAACTGGTGCTTGCTCAGGATATTGCCTCTTATGGTTTGGGAAAAGATTGTCAGATCTAATAGAGGAGTACATTGAGACTTGAAAGACGGCTTTTCCAAGTAATCCACTTAAGCCAAAACACCACTACATGTGCCATTATCCTGAATTTACCAATCATTTTGGTCCACTTATTCTCTTAGGGACACTACGTTTTGAAAGCAAGCACTCATACTTTAAACAGTGTGCGAGAAAACTGCACAATTTCAAGAACCCGAGTGCTACATTGGCAGAAAGACACCAGCTTCCGCAGGCTTACCTAAATACAGGGAGTCCTTTCCCTGAAAATGTGGCAGAGAAAGGGACAAAGATTGGTGTCATTGACTACAGTGATGACATTCGAGGATCTGTTGTCTGCCTTAACTTTCACTAAGGGAATACGGTGGCATACAGTGGAATACACTTTACATGAACATGCTCATGAACATCAATGATGAGGGAATTGTATTGGGAGGATTCTGTTCATTCTTGTACGTGACAATTTCAATGTGTATTTTATCACAAAGAAATGTCAAAAATGTCTTTTTGTCTCATAGGCCAGGGAGTTCACTGCTTGACAACACAAGATGATAGATTACTACTGGATTACTATCCTCTACCTGAATACTCCTTGTGTAGCTTGTCAATAGTAGCTCTCCATCATTCCTTCCCATTTCTAAAATAATGTCTGGATTGAAAGAAGTGCTGAAAGATGCTCCAGATGTAACCAAGCAGCTAGTTGAGAAGCTCATGGACCAAGAAGTCAAGGGTTTGGTTTATGTAAAAGATGGCATTTTCGAGTTTATATGACCTATCCAATGCATACCACTACTTTTTCCCAGTGCCTGGAAAAAATCAAGGTAAAGAAAAGATTTAGTAAATAAAACCAAAATGTGGTAATTTCAACTGGGTTTGACTGCATTGCAGTACTGTTTATATGGTGTACGATGCATCGTATCCTGAGGCAATAGTTGAGTATGTGACCATATGAATGAGGTAAGTGGTGGTGATTGACATTTGTGATCACCAATCAGCGACGAGTGCTTCCTATTTTAGAGCTATTTTATGTTAGTTGCAGCTGGTGATGCGATGGTTAAGAATCATCAGGTGCTTTTATATGATGTTATGTCTATCTATTCAAGAATAAAGGTGATGAAGTTATATTTATGTGGGTCCCAGCACATATGGGTATTATATGAAATTAAAAGGTAGACAAAATAGCTAAGAAAGCACTGCAAAAAGAGAGTATAGAAGCAGTCAGCAGCCTTTCAAGATCAGAAGGAAAGAGTATAGTGTGAGGAAAAATTATTAAAGAATGGCAACAAAGGTGGGACCAAGAACTACAAGGAAGAAATTTACACTTGATTATAAAAAGGAATGGAAAAATAAGAGAGGAAATAGGAGAGAAGACTATTATGACCAGATTAAGAATAGGGCATAATAAAATAAATAGCACTCTTCATATTATGGGGAAACATCCTACTGGGTTTTGTGACCAATGCCAAATACCTGAGACTGTAGAACATGTGCTTATTAATTGTTCAAAATATGAATTACAGAGGATGGATATGATGAAAGACATGGAAAAAGTAGGACTAACAGGACATGGAGTAAAGAATATAATGGACTGCAGTAGGAGTGAACAAGGAATGAAATATTTGATTTGCTTTCTGATTAAAACAAGACTAATGACAAGAATATGATGACTAAAGTATATGGGAAATAACTACAAGTGATTAGATGATGATGAACTAATCATTTACAAAACATGACTATATGTTCACAAATGATTATTAAGTAATATGCTAACAATTTACAAATCTGTCGTAAAAATTATATTTAAAAAATTGCATCATGAAATAATCAAACAGATCCTTAGTAAATGGTTAATAGTTACTAGTTAATATATTATTAATCACTTTAAATCACTGAAATGTCAACATTGTACTATTATCTCAGTAAACATTTGTTAATCATGACCAAAATATGATTAAACCATTAGTAAATGATCAGTATATAATTTATGTATGTTTCGTTCAGGGGATTCCAGTGGGTTGTGTTCAGTGTGGAGTGTGTGGGATCTAGTGATAATGTGAACCGGTTTTACCCTCCACTGAAAATCACATCAGGTGCACAGCGTTAAAATACTCCATGTGTGTACCAGTCAACCTTTACATTGCAACACAAAGTATTCAAAAAATGTTCAAGATGATGTAAACGAATGAATAAATCCTTTACAAAGTTTTCTGCATATCCTAATCTGAAGTGTAAACAATTCATCACTTGTAAATGTGTTACACATCATTTGTAGATCTTTCTTACCTGTTACAAATGATCTGTTGGTGTATACAAGGCATTTACAACACTTTCTGCATCCCCTAAACTAAACTGTAAACTAAATGTTTTACAAACCTTCCGGTTACAGGATGTGAGCCGTCGGCATTTAGAGAGTACTGAGGGTGGGCATCAGGGGAGCAAGCTAGTGTAACATTGCACGTGCAAAAGAGAAGGTCTGCACACATACAAAAACTTATTTTAAATGCAAAATTGATATTCATGTGCTCAAATTACTTTCTTCTTTGTGAGACGAACATTTTTTTCCACAAAACTCTGTTCGCGCACATGCAAAATGCGCTTTTGTGCATTTAACATATGATCTTTTGTGGTCAGAATTGTGGCAGAGATCTAACCCCATAGCATACAAGCATGTGGGGGCCATACAAACTACTGAGTACCATTTTGAGTTGCTGCAATGAAATTTTAGCAAAATGGACTAGGCTTCTGCATTTTGTTTCACTTTGATTTTCGGGGTGTCTTTGAATTCAGCCCTCTATAGATCTGTAGGTTGATAATTTTCATTTCCATCAAACGATGTGGCATCCTTTCATTCCTAACACATTACCCAGTCTATATCAGTATAGATATCCAGCATGATATTTTTTCCCATTGAGATCTGATGTGTTTTCAAAGTGGTTAATTTTTTTGAGCAGTGTACATATATATATATATATGTGACCCCAGACCATCCAGAATCACTCCAGACCCTTTAGATCCCCAGCTCCATGTTGGTGCTTCTTCTCTTCAGTTCACTCATTTTCTACAGGGTTCAGGTCAGAGGACTGGAATGGCCAGCAGAAGCTTGGTTTTGTGCTCAGTGACCCATTTTTGTGTTGTTTTTGAGGTTTGTGTTTGGATTATTGTACGGTTGGAAGATCCAAACATGGCCCATTATAAGATTTCTAACAGAGTCGATCACTTATTGATTTTTTATCTGTTGGTATTTGATAGAATCCATGATGCCATGTGTCTAAACAAGATGTCCAGGACCTCCAGCAGAAATATAGGCCCACAACATCAAAAATACAGCAGTATATTTCATTGTACACATGGGGTACTTTTTATCCCTGTGTTCACCAAACCCATCTTGAGTGTTTGCTGCTAAAAAGCTCATTTTTTAGTTTCATCTGACCATAGAAGCCAGTCCCATCTGAAGTTCCAGTCGTGTCTGATAACTGAATATGCTGGAGTTTGTTTTTGGATGAGCGAGGAGAATTTTTCTTGAAACCCTCCCAAACAACATGTGGTGATGTAGGTGTTGTTTGACAATTTTTTAAAAGGTTTTCTGACCCCGAGACTCAACTATTTTCTGCAATTCTCCAGCTGTGGTCCTTGGAGAGTCTTTAGCCACTCAAACTCTCCTCCTCACCGTGCATTAGGACGATATAGACACACGTCCTCTTCCAGGCAGTTTCCTAACATTTTATGTTGATTGTAAATTCTTAATTATTGCCCTGATGGTGGAAATGGGAATTTTCACTGCTCTAGCTCTTTTCTTAAAGCCACTTCACTAATTTGTGAAGCTCAGTTATCTTTTGCTGCACATCAGAAATATATTCTTTGGTTTTTCTCATTGTGATGATGATTAAGGGAATTTGGCCTTTGTTTTCCTTCCTATTTATATTTCTGTGCAACAGGAAGCCATGGCTGGATAATTTCATGTTCGTAATCACCCTGGAGAGCTCAAAATTGTGAATATGAATGGGAATATACTTCAGAGATGTTTTACTCATAAGAATTTCTAGGGGTGCCAATAATTGTGTCCAACGTGTATTTGAGAAAAGCATTTATTTCATAATGATATTTCCCTCCATTTTAAATTCTTATTATCCAATGAAAAGTTAGGTTAGATAGGTTAGATTTTTGTGATAAAAAAAAAAAAGATAAAAATTATTAACAACGCAGATTAATTATCGCAGCCTTCTTTGATCATATTTACCAAGGGAGCCAATAATTCTGACCACTACTGTATATATACATACACATAAAATATACATGAATCTCAAGGTACATATTGAAATAAGGTAAACTCCTTATTTTAAATAATTTCAAAAAGATTTGGAGAAAATGAAAATCTGCAATGTCTACATGAATGTATAGTATACATTTAATCAGAGTGTGAGAATTTGAACATGTGAAAATAACTAGATTTTCCGGTGCCTGATAATGAAACCACTTCCTGTGTAAGTTTGTTTAAAAACAAGGTAGATTTTCTAAGAGACCACAGCTCATCTGTGCACATATACTGCGAGACATAATAATGGAACTTTTATGTACACAGAAATGTTACTAACAGATCTGGACCTCGAACACAGAGTCGCCACCAAACTGACGGAAACGCTCGAAAGTGCAGTAAGCAGATTTAAGTTTAATTTGAAGCACTGCTAATGTTTAAGAAACGGAAAATTGTTCGATAAAATTTAAATAACTCTTTTCTAGGAACAATATGTCATTTTTTGCCTTTATATTAAATGTATTACCGCTGAATATTTTTCTGGGTTGCATTTCTGGTTGCAGTTTGTCATTATAAAAGAGCATACTTTTTAAAAGCCCTGTCAGTTACTTACAACAGTCAGTTTTAAATGTCAATAACCTTAATAACAATTATCTAATAATAAAGGAACTGTTATTAATTAATTAGTGTGTTTTGGTCCCATTTATCAGGAGGAAGTAGATGTTTGGTGTTGCTCACAGTGGGTCTCGCGCTCATTTGTGTTCTTCTGCTGGTCTTCATCATACTGCAGCACATCACCATCACAGCAGAGAGAGACCTGACAAAGAGTTACAAGAACACAGTTGAAGAGTTCAATCAAACAATCAACAGCTTACAAGACAATTACACTGATCTAATGATTAAAAATGACCAACTGCAGAACAACTTCAACTCTTTGAGTCAGAAGAAACTGGAGTTAGAAAGCAGAGTTGATCAACTGAACTCTGAACAAGGTCGCTACAAATCTGTTTTTGGTGTGGTTTCTTATAGTTCACGTTTACTGTACAGTTTTGAAAAGTGTTTATGTGCAAAAAAATCTGTGTGGTTTAGTTTGTTTTTTCATAGTAGTGCAGAAGCCCACTCCAGCTTTGAAAATCTGTGTTTCTGTCAGGAGATCTGTGGGGTCCAGATGACATGTTCGTATCTAATGAGGAGAAGAGCTGGTCGGACAGCAGGCAGTACTGCAGGGATCGTGGTGCTGATCTGGTCATTATCAACACTGAAGAGAAGCAGGTGAGTTTCTGTTAAGGATGAGTGTTAATGAATGAATCACACTTATTTCCTGTTTTTATTCACACACAGAGACACATATCTTCATTGGTCAAGGAGAGAGTGTGGATTGGTTTGTCTGACGGACAGCAGGAGGGCAAAATGAAATGGGTGAATTCACCGCTGAAACGAGGGTAAATGCTAAACATCACTGTGTTTGACTCTTTGATTCTCTTTATAAAAATGAGGCCACAACCTTCAGAAAACAGCTGAAGACAAAACTCTTCCACAAACACCACTATTAAGAAAACTCGTCTTCTCTTGTTTACTGTTCTGCACTACTCTTCAATCATACTGTGAGTATTGTTCATTCATAAATTTGTGCTCCTGAAAATCTGAACATCTTGTTGTTCAGGTTTTGGCTCAAAGGTGAGCCGAATGACTCAGGTGGAAATGAAGACTGTATTGAACTGATGCCTTCAAATCCGGTCCTGAACAACTGGAATGATCACTCATGCTCAGTAAAGAAAAAAGCGATTTGTGAGAAATAGGGTTCATCCATCTATAATTATGTATAACATAATCATTATTATTGTGAATGCATGACTTCTGATTTCAAGTCCCTGCCTTTTAAATCCCTGTCAGCTGATACAAGCTTTTTAGAAGGAAAATGTGAAATTGTCATTATTTTCTTATTGCTATATTGTTTCTCATGGCATGAATGACTCTGATCTTAAGTGTCCTGATTCCTCCTGTTATTATCATTTTGAGAGTCTATGAAACTGCTTTTGAGTTGTATCGCTTTCTCTTTGAATAAATTGTTCAATTACCATTATCATCATAGTAAACTTGTCATTTTTGTTTTCATTACATACATCATTCTTTGGGTGCTTCTCAATACCTCATTTCCTCACTCTGTCCTCGAGCGAAAGCTACAGGCAGGTGAGTTTTTATCAGGGTTGGAGCAAAACTCTGCAGGACTGTGGCTCTCCAGGACTGATGTTTGCCATCCTTGAAATAGATCATAAAAAAGATGGATGACGTGTCTCTACGTCCTTCCACTATAGAAACGGGAAGCCAAAACATCCCAGTATGGCCGCTGTCATCTTGCGCAGATGTCATTTAAAGCCAGAGTCTGTACAGTAGTGATCGTGAGCTGGAGCCCAATCACAAGCACACAGTCTATAGAGTGCCAAACCATACAAAATAATAAATAAATAAATATGAAGAAATTTAAAAAGCAAAAATAATATTTAGAAATAATATAAATAATATTTCTATAATTATTTCTACATTTCTTTGTCTGTAGAGTAATGAGGAGGGCATGTTTTACCTCAGGAATAGCAATCGAGCCAGAGTATGCAAGAGGTGAGCTTTGAGGCCACAGTGACAGCTTGCGGTGCTCAAACGAAATACAAGAAGTGTAGTGGTTTTCTTGTTTTTTTTTTCTTTCAAGAGGGAAAATACATAGAGATCAGGACATACATAATTTGAGAAAAAACAAACTAATAAAAAATAAATACATAAATGAAAATACAAACATACACATTAATGTTACTATGGAGATTGTTGTTACCGAGTATGTCTGCCCTCACTCTTGAAAACAGATTTTTCAAATGTTACATAAGCATTATTTTCTTCCTCTAATCAGCAACTATATAGAACAGAACATGGGGAGCTATTCCTTACAAAAAAATTATTTAAAAAAAAAAGTATAAGAATAAGAGCTTGAGTTGAACCGCAAACACCCTGTGTGATGATCATGCTGAATTTCTGACGCTAGGTACGGAAATGTAATATATGTGCATATATGAAATATCTATATATGACATACATGTTTTATATATGCCCTATCCATATATGAATCCTATTAGAAAATGGAACAATTTCATATATTAACACAACATATATTAACATAACATATTTGTGAGGTACATGATTTTTTAATTGTGTTATATACAAATTAGACATATGCATAGCAAATTATTTACATATATGTGACGTCACTTATATATGCCATAATCTTTTAATTATGAAATATATTGCTTCATATATATATATATATATATATATATATATATATATAAAATATTTGATAATTGAATACAGGTTGTATGTATCTACAAAGTTGCAGTGCATTGCACATTTCATGCCTTATGCCTTAAATGTTAAATGGTGCAATAAGCTACAAAAAGTAACATTTAAACAGTCTTTATTTATTTAAATAGAAAAAAAAAATCTAATTGAGCTGCACAATCAAAAAGAAAAAATAAGAAACAATTACATATATAACTGATCAAAACACTGAACAGGCATGAGAAGCAGAACATCAACCAATCGTAGCTGTTCAGCTAAAGGTCTACTGTTTTGTATTCCCACAGCTTGGGTAGTTTTTGGTTTATTGCCTTCCACAAGAGGCCCCCGGTGAAGACATTTCTGGATCACTGCATCTGTAAGAAATGAGTAAAAGTTAGGTTTCTATAATATAATTACAATAAATTGATTTACTAGGCCCATAATTACGTTTACACTTAAACTTATCATATTAAAAATCAAATTGTCTGAACCCTATATATATTTCAGGAAGTGCTCAACATTTAAAAGCAACTTTAACTTTGGTAGTGTTGGGTGGTACAGTAAACTAAACTTCATTTTAGTCAACATGGTGTTAAATATATATATATTAGGGATGGGCATTTCTGATCATATTTCATTTCGAGTAATCCACAGGTTTGAGAAACGAGTACTCGATTAATCAGGGGGTGGAGCTTAAGCAAGGGGCGGGGCGTGTGCGTCATAGCGACAATTAAAATATTTTAATTAAAGCCCTGTTAAAAACATTGATGATAAAACTATGACAGAATTCAGAAAATAATTAAATTAACACAGATTATTAAAAATCACCATACAGTAAACATTTAAAAGAAATAACAGTGTGAGGTGAAGCTGAAGCGCTTTTTCTACATGACGCATTGTATATAAAATTAATCACATAGCCTAGATACACAATATGTAAATGTTATATTACAAATTGTATTTATCTACACAAAATGCATGTGAGCTTGAACTGCGTGCCAACCAGAGAGTAGTGGATGCGCTTCTCCCGTTACAGGGCGCTTTAAAACAACGGCAACTAAAGCCCTGCAAAAAAAAAAAAAATTATTTTACAGTATTATCCCCATCAATATGTGTGTCTTATTATTTGTATAAATATTTTGAATCAGTTTTTAAAAAGATAACCTAACTTTTTCTGTTTTATAAAACAAATAAAACACACGTTACTCTGCTTTTCAGTTATTTTATTCAACTGTTATTTTTAACAAAACAATATTTTACTTCAGCAGCATCACACCAGCTGTGGATCAAAAAAGTTTTTTTGTAAAAGGTTCGCAAAAATAAAGTTTAATACAACTTCACCAAATGACTGTTAAGTAGCCCATAACCTAACGAAAATTAGAAGCCAGCATAATTTCGCTGCGTAAACTTAAAATAAAAATAGCCTGAATATTTTTACCACAGCTATAAAACTTAAAGATTAGGTAACATAACATTTCTTTCAAAATGATCAGTCGGTAAAGGTAAATAAAATAAAGCCGGCATAATTTAACTATGCTGCTTAAAACTTAAAACAAAAACAGCCTGAATATTTTACCATGAATGGCTAATAAAACTTAACATAAGGACTACATATTTTTATTCAAAAGATCAGTCGGTCACGTGCTCAGATGAAAGCCGAGTGCGGAGTCTATTTACAATTAGACCGGCGGTCTTTTAGGTAGTTGGCAATGTTCACAGCTGTGTGTCTTTCCTCGAAACCTCGCGTCTTTAATACTGCGCTGTGAATTTTTGAACAAGCGCATTTTTCGTATAGAGCATCAATCCTTGCAGTGACCGTTTTGCGCGATGGGACAGTATAGTGGGGCTCAACGTAATTCATTAAATGTTTAAAACCTTCACCTTCAACAAAACTAATAGGCAGCAAGTCTTCTGCTGTCATTTCTGCTATTAGCTGCGTCATCTTCTCTGCCCTGCCTGTGTCGCATTTCTGTCTGATGGTGAAATCTCTTATGCTCGTCTGACTGCTGGTAGTGGCATCGGCATCATCTGCTTTTTTGTGTTTATGTGCAAGATGGTAACGCATCGAACTCGTTGTGTGTGGCGCTGCACATCTTACACTTGACAGTTTTTTTGTCAAGAAGAATAATATTTTTCGTTTAGAAGCCATATTCGCTCTGTGCTCCGGTCTTGTCTCTAGACCACAACTTCTCGCAGCCATAACCAATCAAATATCAGACTACCGCCCAAATACCAGCATAACCAATCAGAAAGAATGAAAGTAGTTTAATAAAAAAGAAAAGCATTTTTAGAGCCAATCGATCATCGTTTTCATGCTCGATAGCCGCTGATGCGTTCGAGTAATCGATTAATCGAGTACTCGTGCACATCCCTAATATATATATATATATATATATATATATATATATATATATATATAATCTGCTTAAGTCTTGCAATCCAACACTGTACCAAAGTTTAATTTTGCTTTTAAGTTAGAACTGTGCCTATATCTTAAAGTGTTTAACTACCTATAAGATGACAAATACACTACTCACAAAAAGTTAGGGATAATTGACTTTCGACTGAAATATATGGAAAATGTTAAAAGTTCATGCTACAGTGATATTACATCATGAAAGTAGGGCATTTAAGTAGAAGCATACAGTGGTCATTTCTTCATCTCAGACAATTTATTGAAACAAAGCTAACAACAGTGGTGACCATACCACAACAAAAAAAGTCAATGTCTCAATTACTAGCCATCCGTACTTGAGCATCAATTACTGCTTGACAACGACGTCTCATGCTGCTCACAAGTCGACTTATTGTCTGCTGAGGCATGGCATCCCACTCTTCTTGAAGAGCGGCCCTCAGGTCTTCGAGGTTCTGGGGTGCAAGGTTATGACCCATTACTTTTGTCAGAGAGCTTCAATTAATTTTCAGATGTCGCATTGCTTATCTAGTGAAAACAATGAGCTTACAGTATCTCTAAAGAGGTTAATCTACCAAACAGTATAGCTAAAATTAACTTTAACGCATCAATGCAGCTGTAACGTTAATCATAACATCATATATAAACACTGACAGGGAATATTTGAAACTGATCTATATAGGGACAGAGGCTCTTGCAGTCCAAAACAATCATATAACACTTAGTTTCTGTAACATTAGCATATGAATTTTAATAAAGCGTTAAGTAAATTACCTGCACCGCTGCAGCTCATACAAGGGCGTTTCATCCAGTGCTCCACTCAGTGATGTTGTTGGTCTGTCTTCGTGCCCGTCTATAAAATCATTGTTGTTTAATTTTTTTGTAAAGGTGCTGATAAAGTGGGGAGACAACAGCGTCCAAGGTGCGTGATCCATCTATTAATCTAGTTTTGCATTCATTCTTAGCGAGTTCAGTCCTGGCTCTGTGTGTATTTGATATGTATAACACATCTGAAAATTTTGCTTTACTGCCTGTAAAAGTTTTGCGCTGAATCTGTGGGTTTTTTCCCCCTTCAGTTTACCATTAGCAGAACAGTGTCTACTTTCCAAAAAATGTTTATTTATTTTTACTGCAAGTATTGTAATTGTACTTTCTATTGATTAAATGTTAATACGCTGTAAGGTCAGTTTACATGGAAGCTCAGCCATGTAGTGTAACCCTAAAAAAGCTGTTGATGTTAAAAACAAAACTTGTTTTAATAATTTATACATTTAATAAAAAATTGAACAATATACAAACTGGAACGTCCGAGTTTAGTCTATTTTTAGACTTTTAAGCTAACAGTACTTAAGTTAACTCACTGAAAAGACTGAAAAGCACTTGCTCGCATTTAAAAACTAAAATTTAGTGTTATTATAATACTATAATATCTTTCATCCTTTTAATTAATCATTTATCTGAATATTTATTTGATTTCTATAATTGTTTCGAGCGGGCGGGACTTTTATTTTGGCATGGCGGCGTGACGTCATAAGGCTGCGCTCTGCTTCTGTGATTCGTCTGAAGGAAAGGTTTGTGTTTAAACATTTACCTCAATACAACATTACAGAGAAGTGTGACCGTAACTAACAGTTTTTACAAGCAAAGCGCGTCCTCACGTGACTAACTGAAAAGGTGCGTCTCATTTCGTCTTGTTTATGTTTTCGCGTGATGTTCTTGCACTTGAAAAAATGTTTTTGCACACTTAACCAAACCAGAAAACCTTGATATTATTTGTGACATTAGAGCAAAATATATGGATGTAATAAACTAAATTTAACAAGTCTCTTTAATAATTTTTTTTGTTCTAATTTTATTAAACATTTTTTATTAAATAAAATATGGAATTCCTTAGAGGACAAAAATGTCAGTATAAAAACTTAAATATTTAAAAACTCATGAGACCATAAAAATGTAAAGCGTGGAAGTACAGACTTAAAGTTTGGTCTTATTATTGTTGAAGTTTAAAAAACAATTTGTTACACTTTATTTTGATACTTTAGACATTCTACTAACTATAAGTAACTTTGTTACTACATGTCAACTAATTCTCATTAATTTGCAACTACATGTCTACTAACTCTCAGAGTAGACTGTTAGGTTAGGAGTAGGGTTAGTAGAATAAGTTGACATATACTTGCAATGTTTCTAAATAGTCAGTATGTTGTGGACCGATCAAAATAAAGTGTTAGAAGATATTAAGCAGACAATCTACTAATACTCTAATGACTGCTAGTTGACATGTAGTTGCAAAGTTACTTACTGTTAGTAGAATGTCTAAAGTGGACTATCAAAATAGTGTTACCCAATTTATTTATGTAAAGCTGTGCATTAAACTATTTTAATGCAGGATTTGGAGACAAAGAAACGCCAAACACAAAGTGTCCGCAGATGTTGAGTGGTTCCAGATATGTTCAGCATACCTGTGAGAGAAATACTTACCTAGACCCCAGCTTTAAACGTAACTGGTACAGTTATAACCAGCGGTATGCATAATTAAAATGTCACATATTTAGACAAAGTCAGCACACCACGGCTCCAAAAATGTCAATAATTTATTTGAGAGACAAAACGTATTGGATTTACACCTTAGACATGCTGGGTTTGGCAGAATGTGAGCAAACTGCTCTCCTGTTATTATCACTAAAAAGCTGACCACTCAGTTCATCGCGATCTCATAAAGTTCTGTCATAACACAATGAATCTTTCATACTGTCTACACTTTGTGTGTTATAAGAGGATTCGTGAGCACTAGTGATGAGTGGATCGCCATTAAATGTGGGTGGATGAGATAAATGATGAAAATCGTGCGGTGTGAACTCGGCATTAGGAGCAGAAATCTGCCTTTAAATTTGAAAGAAATAAAGGCTTGTAATTTATTGTGTTAATTATCAATATGACAGATTTTATTGTGATAGTTTTTTTGACAGTATTGCCCTAGCGTAATTAAAACGTGCAATAACTTACACTTATGATCGACAAATAACAACAGTTAAACGCTGCGATTAAAACATTTTTTTTTTTTTCAGTAACAACTGGGAAATGTCTCTGAATGTTAGACTTGCCTTGTTTTGTACAGTAAAACCCACTTTGTTTTCTGAACATTTGATGACTCTCTTGTTAAATCCCAGGACCTGTGATATATTTGTGATCTCCCAGCAAAGATAAAACCTCTTGATCCCGTTGGATTTGTGTTGGGACCTGCGGGATCCCAATCAAGCGCTCTACTGTGGGCTTTAAAAGGTTTGATAACTGCCAGCTTGAAAGTATTTGGGATGTGTCCTAAACAAAGCAAAGATTTAACAGTATTAACGAGGTTCTGAGATTCACCTTTTTCAGTTTAGTGGATATAGGATCTAGCATATATGTTGCTGGATTTGATGTTTTACATGTCTTAAGGCGTTCACGTCTTTGTGCTGTTAAACTGGTTTTAACTTGTTTTTGTTTGTTTTCACCTTAGACATGATGGCACTGAAAGAGGAAAGTCAAGAACCGAATGAAGTAGAAGAGAAATATCATGATTTCATGGCTGGAGAAAAACCTTTTTGTTACTCACCGACTCAACAGAGCGCAACAGAAAATGCAAACTTTCAAGTCCATTTGAGTGTTCACACTGGAGAAAACCCTTTAACCTGTCAACAGTGTGGAAAGAGTTTCCCTGAAAAAGAAGCCCTTAAAGTCCATTTGAAAATGCATGCAGGAGAGAAACGGTTCATATGTCCTCAGTGTGGAAAGAGTTTCAATCGAAAAGAAAGCCTTGAATGCCACTTGAATATCCACACTGGAGAGAAGCCTTTCACCTGTCAACAGTGCGGAAAGAGTTTCACTCGAAAAGACAGCTTTAGAGTCCACTCGAAAATCCACACTGGAAAGAAACCATTCATTTGCTCTCAGTGTGGAAAAAGTTTTAAACAGACAAATGAACTTAGTGTTCACTTGAGAGTTCACACTGGAGAGAAGCCTCACACCTGCAAACTGTGTGGGAAGAGCTTCGCACAGAAAGGAAATCTTATGACTCACATGAGAGTTCACACCGGAGAAAAGCCGTTCATCTGCTCTCAGTGTGGAAAGAGTTTTAAACACAAAACACAACTTGATGCCCACATGACAAATTACACTGGAGAGAAGCCTTTTATGTGTGATCAGTGTGGAAAGAGCTTCACACAAAGAGAGGTTTTTAAGACTCACATGAGAGTTCACACCGGAGAGAAGCCATACATGTGTGATCAGTGTGGAAAGTGCTTCAGATATAGAGACAGCTTTAATCATCACATGAGGATTCACGCTGGAGAAATATCTTTCATATATCGCGAGTGTGAAACAAGTTTCACAGACAAGAAACGTCTTAAGGATCATGTAAAAACTGTCACCAGAGAGAAGCCTTACAAGTGTCTTCAGTGTGAAAAGAGTTACACAACTAAAAAAAGCCTGAAACGGCATTTCCAAAGTCATTCTGGAAAAAAACTGCCGCTTTCCTCGGTGTGAGAAGAGGTTTAGAAAAAGGAGTTATTTCAACAATCATGTAATAAAAACATCACACTTAGAAAAACAAGTTTATTCAAGAGTGCTATTAGTATACTTTGAAACTACAAATAAAGTATATTTTACTAATAAAGTATACTAGTTTACTTTTTCTGTACTTCACAGAAATATACTTAAAACTATACTTAAGTAGGGATGTAACGATTAACCGCGAGCTGGTTGAAAATTGATTCATATATGTGACGATTCAAATCGGTTTAGATGCTAAACAAATCGCAATTCAATTAGTGGTAGGAGTTTATATGAATGTATGTCTGAGGGGAACTTACTGTCTAGAAAAGTTTAGATGATATTTTTTCTTTTAATTTTGCCTCTGTATAATGCATATTAGAGTTCATAAGTGCAGCGCTGCTTTGTTTACAGTGGAAACCAAGGAAACGCTTAAAGCGCCACCTGCTGGCAGAGAGTGAATCTGCGTCTCATTCAGCTAGTCATTTCATTTCATGCAGATATTTTACAGTATATATACAGTAGTTTCACAAAACTGAAGCCGGACCATTCTGTTTTTGCTTCAAATTTCGAAATTATACAACTCTAATTTAGATTAAAAACTGCTCATGTTGCATGTATGCAGCATCTTTGTTAGCAGAGGCTTTTATCCAAAGCGACTTACAAATGAGGAGAATAAAAGCAATCAAAACCAACAAAAGAGCAATAATATGCAAGTGCTATATTAGTATATTATTATAGTGTTATATTTCAATTTCACAAAGAAACGTGCTGCATTTTGTCCAAGCAATAATAAAAGTACACATTTAATTTATAATTTGTCTCATCTCATTTTGGAAACAAACAAAACAAAAAAAACAATGTGAATCAAATCGAATCGTGAACTCAAAATCGTGAATCGAATCGTGAGTTGAGTGAATCGTTACATCCCTATACTTAAGTATACTTGATTTAAATTGACAGTCTAAATATTGGCACATGAACACCACCACAAAGTCGTTATTACGAGTGGGGAAACTCAAAATTTTCTTTAAGCCCCGAGTTTCCGAGTTGGAGTGAAGTGTCGGTGTTCACGAGTCAGTGAAAAAACGTGTCAGATGCAATGGACACAGCCAAAGACTAAAGATATGCAGCATCGGTAAAGTTGTTGAAATGAATAAAATGATGTTTTTTTTTTTGTAATGTACAATAAAACAATATAAGTTGCACATACAAAATATTATATTATTGTATAATTATAATAGAATATCAAATTTTTCAGTTTACATCACCTTCATAAATTAAATAAAAACAAAAAAAAGAAAAAACACGATGCACATTCTTCATTCATCATTTTGTAGATGTAGAGTTAAAAAAATAATTGAATTTTATGTAGAAAAGTTAAATCGCCATCTTGTTCCAACCAAAGTGACTTGAACGCACCCGACGTCGTAATAACGACTTGTCAACTCGTAAGTACGAATGTCCCAGGAGGACTTGAACGCAGCATATGTTTGGCCTATACTTGCACTCAATCTTGTGATTGAGATATACTGAAAAGTAAAATAAAGTATTCTAAATACACTTGGCTTGTAGTTGTTTACTCTTTTGATTGAGTGGCCTTTTTTCCACATATATAATTTTTTTCCCCCCTCAAATCAGAGTATGAATTTTTCTGTAGTTCACTGGTAGTGTAAAACGATATTTACTTCAATTCTACTTAAAGGGATAGTTAACTCAAAAATGAAAATTCTGTCATTAATTACTCACCCTCATGTTGTTCCAAACCCGTAAGACCTTCGTTCATCTTTGGAACACAAATTAGGATATTTTTGATTAAATGACCCTCCATAGACAGCAAGGGTCATTACAAAATCAAGGTCCAGAAACGTAGCCAGGAGATCGGTAAAGTAATCCATGTGACATCAGGGGTACACATCGACTTCCATAGTAGGAAAAAAAAAAATACTATGGAAGTCAATGGTGCCCCTGAACTGCTCTGTTTCCCACATTCTTCAGAATATCTTCCTTTGTGTTCAGCAGAACAAAGACATTCTTACAGGTTTGGAACTACTTGAGGGTGAGTAAATTATGACAGAATTTTCATTTTTGGGTGAACTATCTTTTAATCAAAACATGTGTTAATGTATTGTAATGTAGTAATTATGACTGTCAAATGTCTGACTTGACTCTTGGTAATTAATTTTGCCCCCCGCTCCCAAACATATGATTCGACTATCAGTCGACTATCGGCAAGGTTCGAAAATTCCGATTCGACTATGAAAATCCTTAGTCGGGGACACTCCTACTGCAGACCTGTAGTGGATTGTTGTGTTTGTTGCCATTGTTTTACTTTATACATTCATTTCAAGAAGGAAATATATATTCTGTAAAGGAGGGATGGTAATTACTGAACAACAATGAAAACATTTGTTCCTTCAACCTTTAAAATATGCCATAAATACAGGGATGTAATGATTCACTCAACTCACGATTCGATTTGATTCATGATTTTTTTTAACAAAATGAGATTTAAGACAAATTATAAATCAAATGTGTCCTTTTATTATTGCTTGGACAAAATGCTGCACATTTCTTTGTGAAATTGAAATATAACAACTCTTATAATTAGTATTAGTCGTGCATTAAGGGTAGTCGTGGCCTAATGGTTAGGGAGTCGGGCTTCTAACCTGAAGGTTGCAGGTTCGATTCTCGTGTCGAATCGAGAATCGAATTGAAGGTGGGGATTGTGAATGAACCGCACTCTCTCCACCTTCGATACCATGACTAAGGTGCCCTTGAGCAAGGCACTGAACCCCTAATTGCTCCCCGGGTGCTGGCAATGGTGTGTGTTCACTGTGTGTGTGTGTGTGTGTGTGTGCATTTGTTCACTACTCACTGCTGTGTGTGTGCACTTGGATGGGTTAAATGCAGAGCACCAATTTCGAGTATGGGTCACCATACTTGACAATACGTCACGACTTAACTGTGCTCTTTCCATTTAAAATGAGAGGCAACCACTGCATTTTAATCATGATCCAAAGATGCTGCATACATGCAACATGAGCAGTTTTTAATCT
Organism: Onychostoma macrolepis; assembly: GCF_012432095.1. NCBI lineage: Eukaryota > Metazoa > Chordata > Actinopteri > Cypriniformes > Cyprinidae > Onychostoma > Onychostoma macrolepis. The sequence continues at coordinate 5,754,771 of NC_081158.1, read as the reverse complement.
AAATTAGATTGTATAATTTCGAAATTTAAAGCAAAAACAGAATGGTCTGACTTCAGTTTTGTGAAACTATACATGAAAAATATCTATGAAACAGAAACAGCAGACAAGCGGAATGAGACGCTTAAATGTGGTGGCGCTTAAATCGCTTCCTTGGTTTCAGCTGTAAACAAAGCAGCGCTGCACTTTGATATGCATTATACCAGAGGCAAGATGAAAAGAAAAAATACCATCTAAACTTTTCTAAAGACAGTAAGTTTCCCTCAGACATGCATTCATATAAACTCCAACCCCTAATTGAATCGCGATTTGTTTAGCATCTCAACCGATTTGAATCGTCACATATTTTAATTGATTTTCAACCGGCTCGTGGTTAATCGTGACATCCCTACATACATATTTACACTTCTGTTCAATATGAAATAAAGAGATTACAATAGTGTAAAGGCAAGTAAAGTTAAAAATTAACTAAAAGAACACAAAAGTCACAGGTCACTTTCACTCGGGGAAGTGTCTGTATCAGGAATCAGGGCTGGGGACGGAGACAATGATGAGTTAAATGCTATGCAGTTGAAAATATAGCAATTTTATGATTTGTACACATCAGTGAAGTTACACATCAGTGCAACTACATCAGAGTTTTCTGGATTTAGTACATTTACCTGAAAAAAGTAGTCATGATCCACTGGTTGATGGTGGAGAGCCACCATCAGCTAAGGTGAAATACCCTGGTGGAGGGTAAGTTCCTCTAGCATAGATGGGGCTGTTTCTCAGTATCCGTGCATCATGCACACTGCCTGGATATCCCATAAAGATGTCAATGAAATGCTCCTGCCTGAGGCACAACAGATGGAAACAACTTGCATTTTCTCTAGGACTGACCATCAGGACATTTAATTTTGATGTGGCAGCCCTCCATTGCCCCAGCCACCTTCTAAAAGGTATGGTGCCTAGCCAGCCGAGCAAAACTATCTTCCACAGACTGGACATCAGCCAGTCTGCGGGAGATGAATAATCCTGGGTATGTCTTTAAACGATGTAAAACAGATTATTTTGTGGTGTTTAAAATGACTCGTCTGAAAAAGACTTTGATACCTTCACTCTAAAACATTTAAGCAGAAACATACACCCCAAATTAGCATTTACAGTGGGGGAAAAAATTATTTGATCCCCTGCTGATTTTGTACGTTTGCCCACTGACAAAGAAATGATCAGACTATAATTTTAATGGTGGATTTATTTGAACAGTGAGAGACAGAATAACAACAAAGAAATTATAAAGTTATAAATTGGTTTGCATTTTAATGAGTGAAATATGTATTTAACCCCTTTACAAAACATGACTTAGTACTTGTTGGCAATCACAGAGGTCAGACGTTTCTTGTAGTTGGTCACCAGGTTTGCACACATCTTAGGAGGGATTTTGTCCCACTCCTCTTTGCAGATCCTCTCCAAGTCATTAAGGTTTCGAGGCTGACGTTTGGCAACTCGGCAAGATTTTCTATGGGATTAAGGTCTGGAGACTGGCTAGGCCATTCCAGGACCTTAATGTGCTGCTTCTTGAGCCACTCCTTTGTTGGCTGTGTGTTTGGGGTCATTCTCGTGCTGGAATACCCGTCCACGACCAATTTTCAATGCTCTGGCCGGCTTCAATGCCCTGGCCCTGACGGTACATGACCCCATCCATCGTCTCTTTGATGCGGTGCAGTTGTCCTGTCCCCTTAGCAGAAAAACACCCCCAAAGCATAATGTTTCCACCTCCATGTTTGATGGTGGGGATAGTGTTCTTGGGGTCATAGGCAGCATTCCTCCTGCTCCAAACACGGCGAGTTGAGTTGATGCAAAAGAGCTGGATCTCATCTCATTTGGTCTCATCTGACCACAACACTTTCACCCAGTTCTCCTCTGAATCATTGGCAAACTCCAGACGGGCTGGACATGTGCTTTCTTGAGCGGGGGGACATTGCGGGTGCTGCAGGATTTCAGTCATTCACGGCATAGTGTGTTATCAATTGTTTTCTTGGTGACTATGGTCCCAGCTGCCTTGAGATCATTGACAAGATCCTCTCGTGTAGCTCTGGGCTGATTCCTCACCGTTCTCATGATCATTGAAACCACGAGGTGAGATCTTGCATGGAGCCCCAGACCGAGGGAGATTGACAGTTATTTTGTGTTTCTTCCATTTGCGAATAATCGCACCAACTGTTGTAACCTTCTCACCAAGCTGCTTGGCGATGGTTTTGTAGCCCATTCCAGCCTTGTGTAGGTCTACAATCTTGTCCATGACATCCTTGGACATCTCTTTGGTCTTGGCCATGGTGGAGAGTTTGGAATCTGATTGATTGATTGCTTCTGTGGACAGGTGTCTTTTATACAGGTAACAAACTGAGATTAGGAGCACTCACTTTAAGAGATCTCAGCTCGTTATCTGTATAAAAGACATCTGGGAGCCAGAAATCTTGCTGATTGATAGGGGATCAAATACTTATTTGGGCACATGGGCACATGGTCCAGGTCACTAAAAGTTGACAGAGAAATGTCAAGAACTTAAGTTGCTATGCTTATATCATGCATTTACTGTATCTTCAGAATTCATAATCATAACCCTTTCATGTTTGGTATCGTTCTAAAGGTCTCTGTGCGATTGGTAAATTGGTTTCAATTTCACAGTAGTCACTTGTATTATGAGAAAGACTGAAAACTTTTGTAGAATTGTGTTCTTCTGCTGAGGGGTGTGTCCCTCTTTAGGGGTCTGTGAGAATGTTTATCTCTGTCCTGCCAGGTGCGACCCTGGAGCAAAAGGTATTTTGTTTTTACAACTGATTTAAAGATTTCTTTGTTTTTGTTCTGGTAGTATTTAAGGGAAAGTTGCAAATCAGTCATTGCGATTCTGTAGCCAGATCAGCCCATAGTGTGACGTGTGTCTCTACACTTCATACTATGTATTTTCTAAGGTCAGGTATGCATTTCATTTTTATTCAAAAGTGTAATTGTGTCACACACATTGTGCCCATAGAACACAGTATAGTTGTTTGTGCTACTACATGTACACATAGGCTAGTTAAGGTTATTCTTTAAAACACATGATTGCTTTGCTGTAAGTGTTCTTTGGAATACTTAGGTAAAAGGTTGTAGATGCTATGCATTTAGGCCATGTGTCTTGTGTTAAATTAGGATAACGGTTACATGTGTGACTCTGTTAAATTTGTTTGTCTCCTGCATAGATCACTTGGCTTTTTCCCATATAGCCACAGAATCTATGTACAGGAGCAGGGTTGCCACGCGGCTACAATGTGATTCACAATTGCACTATCCTTTCTAAATTGGCTTCTGATTGTTTCATTATGTAATTGGCATGATACAAATTTACGTGACTAATAATAAATGATCTTTTCTGAAATAATTTTTTCTACTATATTAGAATTGTAGTCTAGTGTTTCCACAAATCTGCGTCCAGGACAGATCATACTGAAGTACCACTGAATGGACCATGGGGCACATCTTTAGGGATCTTCTGATTGCTGACTGCCACTGACTTAACAAGATACAGTTTTCGTGATTATAGGAAAAAATACACTTTTTGTTATTTGCTTACAGGGTGTGGCATACTTAAAGGTATTATAAATCACCCTGTATCCTCTGAGTAAGTATAGAACTGGCGACACTGGGTCGCTAATGAATGAATAATTGAAAGTATGGGATTTCCAGAATAACCAAATATCTAAATTAACATACAATCGATATTTGTGATCAGTTTTTAATATTGCCTAAATTGAATGATCACTTGAAATTGGAGTCAGATTGAACACGGAGCTAGACCAAAATCGAAAACTAAATCCTGATAAATTCAGAGGCGCAAGTAAAAGACCGAACATGCATTAAACCTTCGACCAGGCCGCTGGATTCCGCTTTTTGGGCTGGCGGGTGGATCCTTACATAAGTCTAGCATTGACATAGTCCTCCAGCAATGCCAGTGCATCCATCATGCAATACTATATGCAGAAGTGTCACTGCAGAATTTATGTTTACAGCGATCAGATTCAATCCTTTACACCCTGCCATACAAATCAGACAATGAGTGGTAAACCCATACACCTTGAGATCATTAGAAAATGAAAGTTAAGGAAATTCAGTTGATGTACTTTTATTTTATTATTTATTGCCTTTTATTTATTTAAATTGGTATTGTGAACATGCTGGTATTTATGATTAAGACGCATAATGAGGATTAACTGATTTGTCTGTTTATGTTAATAGGGATCTATAAACAACTTTTCAAGTTCAATATCTTTCATTTCCATCATCTGGCGTCAGTCCCTCAACTCACCATCGGGTGTCGCCAAACTACGCATGGGTCAGAGTTTGCATGCAGGTGCACAAATTTTCCCATCAAGTTTGTTTTTATAAATCCCACCTTTTGCGTAGGAAGAGGTGTACGCCTCTTTAGGGCAGCTTTTGTGCGCAACGGTTATAAATGAGGCCCCAGAAAACTGGTTTACCAGGTTAAAAGGACATTCCCAAAAAAGCAGGAGATTTTTGTTCCTGAGGCTCAAAGAGATGAATCTACGAATTTGAAAGTCCTTATAATTTCTATGTCCCAAATGTCCTTATAGTGTTGGTGGATTACCAGGTCTTTTCACCAGTTTACATACCAAAACCAACACACACACACACAATCACACACTGATCTTACGGTCTATATGAGGATTTATGACACATTTATTCTGACATGTTATTTCAGTGACAGAATTTCATCTGGAGTATTAATGTCATGAAGAGATATAACATCTCACTGTTACTGATTCATCATGCAGCTCAAAGCATTATAGGTTGAATCTCTTGTCAGTCTATTCTGAATCATCTACACAGTTTCACTGATGATTGATGATAATAAACAGTAAACCCAGGATAGAGTGGCTGAGTGAATGTGGTCTGTTCTGTGTGGATGAGGCTCATTGTGTCAGAGACGCTGTAGAAGGACAGAGTTCCTGCACTGTGATCCACAAACACTCCTATTCTTCTGCTGATGGACTTTACAGGGAGATCAATCTTTATTGTATTGTGTCTGAATGAGCATTGGGAGGGAGAGCAGATCAAACTCCAGGACTGATCATTAGATCCAAACAAACACTCAAAACCCTCTCCCTTCCTGCTGATGCTCTTATATGACACTGATATGTCCACACCATCTCCACTCCACTCCAGCTCCCAGTAACAGCGTCCACACACACTCTCTCTACACAACACCTGAGAATAAACATCAAATCTGTCTGGATGATCAGGATACTGCTGTTTCTCTCTCATACACGTCACCTTTCTGTTGTCCTCAGACAGAATGAGTTGAGTGTTTGCTGTGTTTGGATCCAGTGAGAGAAAACAGGCATCTGAATACAAGAACAGAGACATTTATAACTATCACTACAGCTGTGTGTGTGTGTGTACTTGTTTTGCTACATTGTGGGGACCAATGTCCAGGCCCGTAGCCAGATATGAAGTCACCGATGTTCAAAAACAAAATTTGTTCTCTGAATGACTAATTTGCTGTTTAAAACTCCTCATATGAATGTCTGTGTGACATGTATAATTCAGTTTAGACAGTTTGCAAGAATGTGTAGTGTACGTTATATGAAAATGATCTTTGCTGGACGCTGCCGGAGTGAACGAGGCTTGAGAGGGTTGTGAGTGAGGGTGCGGGCTCAGCCTGTGTTGCCAGATCCAGCAATTATAAGCATCTTTGGACTTGTCTTTTCCACTTAATTTTCCACTTTAGAAAGTTAATAAAGTGGGAAGTTGCAGTTTAGGGACAGCGATATCTTATTTGTTTTAATAGCAATATCTGGCAACACTGCATCACCGGCACTTAAACTGACAGTGATCAAAAAAGCCCGTGGACATTTTATTGCTGATAGGATACGACATTCGGCAAGGCAAATGCAAAAAAAAAAAAATCATGATATCATCTGTCAGAAACGTTATCAACGCTGTCAAAAACAGCATTTAACACTAGTACACAGATCTTGTAGAACAAGTAGGTTACAGAATGAAAGTAACTAGCCTATGCAAACGCTAGCCATGAAGAAGTTTATGCTATGTCATTTATAATAGTAGTAATATATTCATAGTCATGCTAAAAACATTCATAAGAACACTAGAAAAGGTTATCTATACAGCAGTGATTACTAATAAACTATAACAGTAAAATGTATTGTTGCATGAATAATAAGCAACTGATAAAATTATCCACCCCATAGTAAAGTATTAACAAATGTTAATAAAAATAAATAGGGTATGATTTAAAATTGATCATCCCTCCAAAACAGAGACAATACAGTATCGTTCGCAAACATCTATATGTCTGTCTCTTTTAAAGTGTTTATAGTGTATATAATGAGTTGTATTTGTAGGGATTATTATAGCACAATTCTTTAAAAGACCTCACTAAATTTCAAAACCTGGCTACGGCCATGCAAATGTCCCCACAAGGATAGTAAAACCTTAAATTTTTGACATTGTATGGTCCGGCCTGCGGTCCCCACGAGGGAAAAAAATGATTAAAAATAGTAAGTGACATACGTGTGTGTTGTGGTGTTGTGTGTGTGTGTGTGTGTGTGAGCGTGTAGACGTACATTTGCGTAGTCCTGCTGTAATCCTGGATTCTCCTCCATGATCTACACTAGAAAACACACACACACACACACACACAGAGAGACACATTCAATCATTGAGCAAACTGTTGCTATGCAAGTGCTAAGGTAAATTGGGGTGGTTGCTAGGCTGTTGCTATGTGATTACCAAGGTATACAAGGTGGTTGCTAGGGTGTTGCTGTGCAGTTGCTAGGGTACATGCGCTGGTTGCTAGTAGGGCTGTGTATCGCCAGCAAAGTCACGATACGGGACTGCACTAAATTTTATTTCAGCAGAATTTAGTAAAACAGCTGTTTATGAAACACTGCATATTGTAGAATCATTGCTAACTACAGGCAGAGCAGACAGTTGAGCTCTGCATTATGAAGGGCCTCCTATTAGGCCTCCTGATATTGTCATATCAATGTATCGAACACTAGGGTACTAGGGTCTTGCTGTGCAGTTGCTAATATTATCACATTGCTATCATGTTTTAACAAATTGTTTTACAATGATTTAGCATGTCCTAGGCTAGCTGCTAGGCTTTGCTATTGATGATAGATAGATAGATATTTGAATACATGAATCATAGCATTAGTTTGAATACTTATCGAGAGAGAGAGAGAGATGTAGTGGACAGCACATTCCAGGGCCCAGTTTATGGCAGGGCCCCTCTCTGACCACAATAGTGGACAAAGGTTTGCTACATTTTGATTGGATCTTGGTGGACTAGCATAAGCAAACTGTCCAACGCCATCAGATAAAGATGCCAGGACAATGGCCAGACACCTCTTAGAGGGCAAGAAGAAGACCTTTGGTACAAAGCCAGGGAAGGACAGGACTTCTCATTGGTCAAAATGCAGTTTCTGCCCTTCACCCACCAAAAGACTGATCCCTAAGTTTTTTTTAACTGTGACCACCATACAAATTCCTTAGGATCTCTGGATGCAGCAGCAGTGAGTGAAACAACGAGAGATCTCAGAGTTCCATCCAAACTCATTCATAACTATGTTCTCAAACCTTAAACTGATGCAAACTACAACACACATCTTTTACTTATTCAGAGAAATAAGTATTCCTCAGTGACAGCGACGTGTATTGCAACATCTTACACAAACTCAGCTGTTAATGGACAAATTAATGCATGCATGATAGTTCAAACTTCTTCCATCATGATTGGACTTAATGTGTTCATAACATTGCCAAAGGTATTCTGGTGTTCAGTAAGTAATTAATGCATCGGTAAAATTTTAGTGACACTTTTCTAAATGTGTGTTTGGACTATGCAAATAAGTTCCACATGAGGAAAGAAAGGTGGGCCACACAGTGTCCCCCCACTCTGATGGAAACAGCCAATCACAGCCTGGAAATGGAAAAGCGCCAGATTGCAATCTCCTCCTCATCGGAAAGAGATAAAGGTACCTTCCCAAAAGACACTCCTTGTTCTGAGTCTCCAGCCTGCATGGTAGGAGATAGAAACAGATCATCCATGCTCTGATTCTGAATCCCGAAAGGGAGAGACACTAACAGAAACACCGAAGTTCTGAGTCTGAGTCCTGTCAAGGAAAGGACTGTAACAGATCAAACTCCGTTCTGAGTCCCCGGTACATCCAGAGAGACAGTGGCAGGTACGCTCCTTCTGAGTCTCCCATCTAGAGAGACAATAGAAGATACACCTTTCTGAGTCTCCGGCCTGCAAAGGAGAGAAACTAGCAAATACACTCGTTCTGAGTCTCCCATCCTGAGAGACAGAAACATTGACGTTCTGAGCCTCTGGCCCGTGCGGGAAGAGGCAATAACAGATACCAAGTCCTGAGTCTCCAGCTTGTGAGGCAGCAACAGATACGACTCCAGCCTGTGAGGAGAGAGATATTCTACGTTTAGAGTCTTCATCCAGCGAGACAACAACAGATGCAGCACGTCCTGAGTCTCCATCCAAGAGAGACAAAGTGGATTGACCAAGTTCTGAGTCTCTAGCCCAGAGACGCAGAAGACACAGACATTTGTAAAAAAGGTTAAGCTCCGGTGAGCAAACCTTCACTTCAAGGTACTTTTGCTTGCGTGTTCCAGGCTAAGGACCTTCGGCACCTACTCCAGGACAACATCTGCATGTTCCAGATTTTAGGACCCTTTGGTGCTCCAGGAGATCAGCATCCTACAGTGCTTTGTGTTCAAGACTGTTGAAATGGATTCCTGCTCTATGGATGCACTACTCCTGCATTGTTACCAGCACAACCAGTGGAAGAAGTCACCACCACCGGACTGCTCACTCAACCACAGATAACATAACTATCATTTATCCAAACCTCTTCCAGAGACCTTGGCATTGTTGTGTATTATCAGTATATTATTTTTCACGTATTTGTTTGATGTATAATAAGGTCCTTCACGTTATTTGTTTCAGAGTAGCAACATTTTATCTTTCCAAATAACGTAGCTCTGACATAGCAACAACCCAACATAATCACTTGTATTTTAGGCATCTTATGCACTTTATTCCTTTTTCGTTTATGGTATTAATTTAGCAGTTGTTGATTACTCTCGTCTATCTTTTGTTAATAAAATCTATTTTATTATACTTGTGTCTTCCTTGTGTTCTAGAAGTTAGAGATCCCACCAATCTTTCTTATTTGATGTACTCATAACCACACCTTAAGTGTCAGGTGATCCAAATATCATAACGTCATTGGTGACGCGAGTACCCATCACTACACTATTTCGACTCCCTAGGTTGGCGAAGGAAAATTCACTACAGAGGGATGAAAGTTGCATGCGTGAATTGAGTCTGTGCATCTTTCTACAAACAGTAAAGCTGAGTTTAGTTACTTCAAAAACAGCAATTTTACCCCCTAGTTGCTGAGAAATATAATGTAGTGATTTGGTATCGAAGCTATTGTATTAATAAAAGTCAAGCGGTAGCGTTGACAAGTTTTTTATATATGTAAAGTGTGTTTGTGTGTATGTGTAGTATAGTATAGCATATGTATAGTACACAGCCACTGAGGAGTTGAATTAGTAAAATCTAAAATCTTTCTGCTGGACATACTTCAGTTTGACCAATGAGCAAGTTGAATCCTCCAGTTTTTCAGTGAGCAGTTTGATTCCTGAATCTCCTGGGTGATTGTAGCTCAGATCCAGCTCTCTCAGGTGTAAGGGGTTTGAACTCAGAGCTGAAAACGCATAACGACAGCCTTTCTCTGTCACCATACAGCCAGACAATCTGAAAACACAGCAATAGTTCACATGACAATCAGACATCTTTCACACATTTATAATAATTTCAGCCATGAATTATTCCTGCGAAACCATTGGAATTTCTGTGATGGTTTCTATTGGGCTTCTATTGTTTTTTTTAGCAGGGATGGCTAATTAACTAGCTAACGTCAACTAGTTTCCTCCCTCACGTTACTTCACAGAGCGGGGAATATCAGACTAAAGTACTGCGTTTCTGCGATTTAGTACAATAATTAAATTTAGCTGGTATCATGTCTATAATTTTAAGCCTCCTGCCATTGTTTACATCTGTTCAAAATCACGTCATTTAAAAAACAAACAAACTGCTGGCTCTCAGGTGTCTTTGCCACGGTTTGAGTGTTATACGGACTAGAGAGACGTGTGTGTGTGTGTATGACACAATCGCGCAATCTCCTTATGTGTATGTGCACACATCTTTGTACCTCACCGCTCATAACTTGGACTGAAAGATGAATGTGTAGAAAGTGAGCATGTCTCCAAAAATCTTGTTGAGCTGCAGGTTTAATGACTGCATTTTTTTTTTTTTTTTTTTTTTACAGAAATTATGTTTTGATTTATGTTTTTGATTATTGAGCTGTAGGTTTAGGTTAAGTGACTGAATTGTTTTTGTTTTTTCTTCATTTACAAGGATTTTTTTTTTTTTTTTTTTAAAGAAAATAATTTATTTATGTTCTGTTTATTGTTGAGCTGCAGGTTTAGGCTCACTTAAGTGACTGCACTTAATTTAATTAACAAGAATTCAATCATTTATTTTAATTATTTAGCCTGACATGTTTACTGTTCCAAAATGTTCTGTATGTTTCTTAAAAATAAAATATATTGTGTTCAGTGGAAAAAACTTTGTTTTTTACCCAGACATTTAAAAATAACATATTTTATAAGTGTAATTGCAGTACCGTGATAACGTGAAACCATGATATTTTTATCTAAGGTTATCATACCGTCAGAATCTCATTAGCCCATTCCTAATATAAAGTATCTCACAAAAGTGAGTACACCCCTCACATTTCGGCAATCATTTTAGTATAGCCATTATTGTCAAAAAACTGGCATCAAAAGTGAGTACACCCTACGTGAAAACAGCTATACGTCATTTAACCATGCAAAGCCACATGTCCTATTCATCATGTTCATGTTTTTGTCTGCTTGACAGGACTGTACAAATTTGTGTATCTTATTTTAGAGCAGTTAAAATTTGGTGCTTTGAGTACAATTCTCTCATACTGACCACTGGATGTTCAACATGGCACCTCATGGCAAAGAGCTCTCTGAGGATTTGAGAATTAGAATTGTTGCTCTCCACAAAGATGGCCTAGGCTATAAGAAGTTCGGTAACACCCTGAAACTGAGTTACAGTACAGTGGCCAGGGTCATACAGAGGCTTTCCAAGACGGGTTTCACTCGGAATAGGCCTCACAAGGGTCGATCAAAGAAGTTGAGTCCTTGTGCTGTGCATCAGGTGCAGAAGTTGGCTTCAAAAAACAGATGCATGAGTGCTGCCAGCATTGCTTTAGAGGTTGCAGAAGAGGAAGGTCAGCTTGTCAGTGCTCAGACCATACGCCGCACACTGCAACAAGTCGGTTTGCATGGCCGTCGTCCCAGAAGGAATCCTCTTCTGAAGCTGGCTCACAAAAAAGCCTGCAAACAGTTTGCTGAAGACAACCTGGCCAAGAGCATGAATTACTGGAACCATGTCCTGTGGTCTGATGAGTCTAAGGTAAACTTGTTTGGCTCAGATAGTGACCAGCATTTGTGGTGACGCCCTGGTGAGGAGTACCAAGAAAATTGTATCTTGCCTACAGTCAAGCATCTTGTGGTAGCATCATGTGCTACTGGTACTGGGGAGCTGCAGTTCATTGAGAATGTCACTGTGACATTCTGAAGCAGATGATGATGCCCTCCCTTCAGAAACTGGGCAGTTTTCCAACATAATGACCCCAAACACACCACCAAGATGACAACTGCCATGCTGATGAAGCTGAAGGTGAAGGTGATGGAGTGGCCAAGTATGTTTCCAGACCTGAACCCTATTGAACACCTGTGGGGCATCCTCAAGCAGAAGGTGGAGAAGCACCATGTGTCTAACATCCAACAGCAGATAGAGGAGTGGAAGAGGATGCCAACAACAACCTGTGCAGCTCTGGTGAATTCCATGCCCAGGAGGATTAAGGCAGTGCTAGATAACAATGGTGCCCCTTGTTACTTTTGTTGCCAGTTATTTGGACAATAATGGCTATATGTTGAGTTATATTTAGAGGACAGTAAATTTGTACTTCTATACAAGCTGCACATTGACTACTTAATTTGTGTAGTACTGTCCCTTGAGAAGATATACTAAATTTTTTGCTGAAATGTGAGGGGTTTACTCACTTTTGTGAAATACTGTATATATGTGTGTGTGTGACCGGTTCTGGCAAAATGAGTCGGAGTGCGCAAATTTTCTAAAATTAGTTCTTTTTAATTTCACATTCTCAAGTAAAATACCTTCAAAATGATATATGGCTTGTTGGAATCGGATAAAAAATGACTGAGCTACAGCGGTTTGAAGGCAATACAGGCAGCAGATCTGTTTTTGAAAAAAAATCGAGTTAAAGATTCCAAAGCAAAATCACCAAGCAACGTTGCATATTTTCCTCCAATTATTTTCTTAATAACAATTACTATACTATTAATCACAATATAGCTATTTTTATTTTATCTTTGTTATTAAAAATAAGAACAAAGATGCAAATAAACAGTAGTTTAATCAAGAGCAGCAAGTGATTCCATCTTTTCTTTTAATGTATGATTAGCATTGAGAGTCTCAATTTGAGACAGATCTATATTAAGACCTACTGTAATGCATGGATCAAATATAATGTTACACATCAGATTTCCCCCCAACCATTAAATGTAAATGTCAGTCAGCGCGATCGTTTTGTTTTCATCAGCATGGGTTTAAAAATAATATTTCACTGGTTTGGACTCATGTCATGGAGAATTCGATATGAATATTCACAAAGCTGGAATGCTGCGCTTTGCAACAATAGACTTACAACTTGTGGTGAGAAGCAGCAGCAGCCGTCTAGAAGTGCGCAGAGAAAAAGGTACTCCTCTCAGAAAACGCACAAAATAAAGATAATTTTAGCATTGGGATCACTAGAAGAGGGCTTAATGAACTCATTTTTGTGAAAACCTCAAATTTGACCAAAACTGACATTTTTCATTTCTTTTGCCTGTAGCTCAAAATTAGTCCGTGCGACTTCCGACTCGTTCCGCCAGAACGGGTCACACACATATATATATATATTTATATATTAGGGTTGTCAATCAATTAAAATATTTAATCGCATGATTGTCATGAGTTAACTCGCGATTAATCACAACTTAAACGCACATTTTTATCTGTTCTAAATGTACCTTAAATTAATCATTTTCAAGTTTTTAATACTCTAATCAACATGGGCATGGACAAATTTGGATGATTTATGCAATATACAGTATTTTTATTATTAGTGAAACCATAGTTAACCCTTTAAAACCTAAGGGTAAAATAGGTCATTTTCACACATTTTGTTTATTTGACTGTAAAATTCTAACAGAATGTGCTATTTTCAAGTGCAAGGTGTCATTTTTTTCAGAAAACAAATGGCTTTCAAAAAAGTACAGTTCTTGACCATTAATCTTGTGTTTTGAGTTTGTAAACAGAATTTAAATAGACAAAAATAAAAAAAAAACGGAATAATTTTTCTGTTTTTTATTTAGAAAAAAAAAGAGAAAAATCATGATCGAAATAATCCAACACTTCTTACTTCAAAATTCAACTATAATACATATATACAAGTATTTTTGGGACACTGGGTTGCACAGTTTTCATTCAGGAGGCTTTTTTGTTCATACACGCACACATTTACACATGCATGCACCCATTCATTTACATGCACGGACTCATTATAGCGACGCACATACCACATGTGAAAAAGTCTCACTCAGCCTGCTCCCAAAGTCTCATCAAAAATCATCCTAATCGACTCTTATGCTGTTTACTCCTCCTTGACCATGTTTTTGTTCATTTTGTTTATTATTTTATGCAATAACAAACTCCACGCTCCCTATCTCTCCATTCAAATTCTCCCTTCCCGCTCTCCCGGAAATCTGCCGTCATTTGTTGACGGAGCGCAAGAAATTACCGTAATAAGCCATATATTGCCGAAAAGCGCATGTTGTCTGCTGTCAGGAGCAATTTGAATTATTTTGATAGTGCAAACGGTAGAAGAGTTATGGTAAAATGAATACAGCTTGGTCTTATGTGTCGGCGCCGACACAGCCGGTTTAAAAGGGTTAACAGAGCATGAAGACGTTTCAAAGATCATAGATGTTTTGCAAAAAACTTGTCCATGTCTATTAAACACTTGTAAAAATGTTCTTTTTTTCATGTTTACATTTCCATACCATTTCTTCTGAACATGCAAAATGTAAATTTATTATTTATTACATTTGTTTGCCTCTCTGTGCCCATATACTGCATTTTGATGCAGCTAAATTCTCAATAAAACTGTTTTTATTTATATATTTTAGTGTTTCTGTTGTCAGACAATGGAATTGATATGAAATAGTGACTGAATAGACAATAGCTGTGATGCAATTTCAGCTATACTTGCATGTTAAATTCTTCATCTTCGTTGCATGTAAAATCTCCATCCATTTCTCCAACTACGGGCTAGGCCACGGGTCAAACAGAAAATGCGTGCTGCGTTAATCGCACTTTAATAAAATTAGTGGTGTTAAAATGAATTTGCGTTAACGCGTAATATATAATATATTTTATATAATTTTTTTTTTTTTTGATGCATGTTGCATTTTCAAATCCAGAAAGACATTGGAAACACTGGATCATGAGCTGTTCACATGTAAATTATTTATTTTATTGAAACCATTTACCTCAGAATCTCCAGCTGACAGTTTAGACTCTTCAGTCCATCAGAAAGAAGCTTCACTCCAGAATCCTTCAGGTCATTGTTACTCAGATCCAGCTCTCTCAGGATGTTTGAGTTTGAGGATTGTAAAACTGAAGACAAACTTCCACAGGACTGAGCAGTGAGATTACATTCCCATAGCCTGTGTGAAGAACAAAACAAACAACTATACTGTGTAGCATCTGCTCAGGATCATTGATGACCGTTGGGGCTCTATGTTTTAAGAGACCCTTTAAGCCTTTTGACATTTACATATAAATTACAGACCTGGCCCATATTCTACATTTATATGGGTGCTAAATTGCCAATGGTTTTCCCCCACTATCAAGAAGATGCTAAACAGATCAACTCTCTGGTCTCCCCATCGAACTTCAAACACATTCCAAAGATAAGTAAATGACCCCCGGTGCCAGGCACTAACGGCCTGACTAGACCAGTGGACTACCTATTATTTCACTATTACTATTATTTGTATAGAGTGGTGGAACTATGATGTCACTTTGTATGCAAAAACCCGGAAGAGAAGAGAAATTACCTCCACAAATACAATACACATCACGCACACACATAAAGACATTTTATTTATTTAGACCATAATTAAGCGGTTATAAATGTATCTGGTATATTATATTATACTATTATATTAGCCTAGTTACAACTCTCTATTAGTATTAGTTAGACTCTAAACGCTTATATTCAGGTGTATGAGTGTATCTCTGCTTTAATATCTTCTAGAGGTTTTTTCTTGGCATCAAAATGATCTTCTCTTTATTCCTCAAACAATGATCTACACTATGTGATCATGAAATGCATCATACAATTTCTACTATGCTTTGAAGTAAAACTGCACCAACTCTCCAGACCAGCAATAAACACGCAAATGGGCAAAAAAGTGGGTGTCTATCAAAAGTCCCTACTCAGACTAATCATTGCTCAAAACCCTTCTTCTTCAAAACTCTCCTCAAGTTTGATTTTCTGGCAGTTTTTATCTTCAAGTAACTTTCGTCAATTGCGCTGTGGACATTTCTATCTTCAGAAGAACCAGAGGAAAACCTCCAGCTCACTCCTAAAGAACTCATCAAGAACCTCTGTTGTATACCGCGTCACAACTCTTGTTCAACAACAAAACCAATGCAAGCAACTGTTTACCACTATTTAGATGCGTGTTTAAGTTTAGATTTTTGATTCTTATTAGGTTGTGGTTAATTGATGTGAAATACTGACATTCTTGTGTTCTTCTCTCTTTCTTTCCTTCATGATGAATCTAAGAGACGCACACCTGACAGCAGAGAAACACACAGCAGCATGTTGGAGATCTAGTGCAGAGCTCCAGAGACTGTGTGTGGGTGTGTTCTGGTTACAGAATCCCAAATGACTATAATGTCACTTCGCTTATATACCTACACCAGAAACAAAGAAATCTTCAAATCGGTTGTAAAAACAAAAGACCTTTTTGGCCTGAGAAGGGAAACATTCTCACAAACCCTGAGGGGGAGACACCCCTCAGCAGCAGAACAGTATTTTTTTTAAAGTTTTCAATCTTTGTCATAATATAAGTGACTGCTGTGAATTTGGGACCATTTTACCAATCGCACAGAGACCTTTAGAATGATCTTCTTAAGATGTAATAACCACAAAATGTAAGGATAGTAAGTTGAGTTCTTGACACTTCCAAGTCAACTTTCAGTGATCTGGGGTCTCATTTATAAAACTCTCCGTAGATTTCATCGTAAAATTTATACCATGTTTGGTCTCTATCATTTCGACTTTGGATGATCTAATTGTGTGTATATTATAGAGAGTGTATATTATATGTTGATACCTATGGAACATATTAGTGTTCTAAGAATCTTTACTAGTTTGTATATCAACTTCTGATCCAGTTACATATGCAAATTACAATGCTAGGAGACAAATGGTCGTAAACTTTCCCTCCAAAAGTTCAAGACACCATTGGCTCTTTGACACCTGAAAGGAGTGACCTCTATATCAGATAAAGCTCTCATATCAGTGGCCCACCTTGCAGTCTGCGGTTCTTTTAGATTCTGAGAGGATGAGGAGGATGTGAGCTCCTCAGCAACACTTAAGTTTTTGCACCAGTTTTTGACTTTCCATTCAACCAAAGATCCTTGGATCTCAGCAGATCTTTTTCTTTGTTCTTTTTCACTTTCTGCCTGGGAAGAAACTCCCAATCACCACTGAGTCAGAACATCTTTGGAATTCATCACTCTTCAACCCGGAAGAACATGATCTCAAGTCCAAAACCTTGAAACCATCCAGACTTTCATCCGAGACTGCATCCGGACACTCGTCAACGACCAAGGCAATGCAAGTATCGTACATTTAACTAAACAAAACAGAGGTTTAGTATAAGTTATAGACCCCGTTATAAACGGTTTTACTGCTGATGGTTAACTGACTCTTTCCATAACTGCATTCTCTGTTTTCTCTAATGGCTTCATTCATCCACTTTAGCTCCCCTTTGTATGTACGCGTGAGTGTATGTTTATTCGTTTGTTTGTTTAGATTAGTTATGTGTGTTAGCGTTTAGTTAATAAAGGTTGTGTGCACAAATTACATGAGTTTCTGGTTCTGCCTTGCAAATTAATGTCTCTTTACGATTTTGACCCTCGTTACATGCTCTAATGCATTAATAGGAAAGTATTTTCTGTGGCCACGGAAATATCCTTTCTTAGAGTTGATATGAACTTACACTGAATGTTCGCTAGACGAAAAGATCAGCTGATGGCAATTTAATTCTGCTACAGTTATTACTGTCAGCCGCTATAAATAATTGTAATTAATCATGCCCCCTAATGCCCAGGTGAGTGGTGACCATGCTACTCCAAGAGGACAACTGGTACACGAGTAACAGGGAAAGTGTTACGAGATGAGAGTGACAGTGCTCAGTGACTGCAGGTGGAGGACATGTCTCTTGTTCACAAAGTATCTTTTTCCAGGGTTAAGCTATATTGTCCCCTATGTTATGGGTCTAAAGTAGAATTATCCTCCCCTGTGAATGGGTTGCTTAATAGGCCATTTTAATATGACTTAGTGCTGGAGTGAAAAAAAACCCTTCTGACTTCTGACCAGTACACAGAATTCAGCAGCTCTGCCCACAAGTCCTGTTAGAAAGTGGTCCGTACGTTTAAGCAAAACATGTCAGTCACATCATAAGTCCAGCCTTAGAGCCTGATGTAAGCACTTTGTACTGTCTCTATTCACAAAGATTGCTTCAAGTGACAGCTGAAAACTTATCTCTTTTGTCAACATTTGACTGCATCCTAAAAAAAAAAAAAAACCTTTGCTTTCGCTTTCCTTAATACCCTTTGATGTTTAGTATCATTCTAAAGGTCTCCCTGTTATTAGTAAAATGGTCTCAATTTCACATAAGTCACTTATATTTTGAGAAAGATTGAAAACCTTTGTAGAATTGTGTTTTGCGTCTCTGGAGCTCTGGACTAGATCTCCAATGTGCTGCTGTGCGTTTCTCTGCTGTCAGGTATGCACCGCTTGGATTCATCTTTGAGCAACTGATGTTATATATTTATCTGAATTGGAACTGATTTTAATTCTGAATTGGATTCTCATTTTTTAATTATGTAATTGGCATGATACATTTTTACAGGGTTCCCACAGGTCCTTGAAATCCTTGAAAGTTTGTGAATCTGATTAAAAATTTTCAAGGCCCTGGAGTTTTTGAAAATAAACAAACATTGATACAGGTCCTTGAAAATTCCATATTATTCCCTCCGGTCCGCTAATGTGTTATTTCGCCAACACTTTGTGCATACTAGCTTGCTTGATTTACGTTGCACATTTATGCGTTACGTTAAGTGTTTCCCATGTGAGGTACTTTGTGTTGTTCGTTGCCATGATGTTCACAAGCACCCGAAACTACTAAGATGGTACCTCAACGTTTCACAGACACACCGTGAAACATTGCAAAAATAGGCTGAAACCGCTGAAATGTGATGACTGGAAAATGCAAGTTTCAAGATATTTGGCTCACCAAAGAAGATTACAAAGAATGGCTTGCCAGAGATCCAAAGGATGTAATGTTGAATTGCTTTGCTTGTTAAGATAATGTAAAGCCATGAGGCAAGAAAAACTTAAAAGCATATTCATATATCTTAAAACTTCTGGTTACATGAGCCTAAGCTCTTTTCAATAAAATCCATGCAAAAGTTAATATCAGATCATTTTAGAATACAGTATAGTATGTACCAAATATTATTCAATTTTATGCAAAACAGAAATACGACAAATATCAGATTTCTGTCATATGGCCAAAAATAAATGCAAAAAAAAAAAAAAAAAATTGCTTTTTTGCATAGTTGTGTTTGACAAATGAAAACTGTAACAATGTATCTTACAAGGTGACGCAATGTAACCTTTGCTCTCACTTGAAATGTGTCCCCACATTAAGTCCTTGAATTTGAGGGTATTGGACCTGGAAAGTCCTTGAAAGGTCCTTGAATTTGAAGTTAACCAAGGTGTGGGAACCCTGTTTTTACCTGACAAATAAAATGTTATATTTGATTTATTCTGATCTCTTCTGGAATCATTATTTCTAGTAGATTAAACTGCAGTCTGGTGTTTCCGCAAATCTGCATCCAGGATAGATAATACTGAATTACCAATGGATGGACCATGGGGCACACCATTAGGGGCTTCCAATTTCTGACTGTCACTGACTTAAGTTGCATTTTTCGTGATTATAAAAAAGAAAATACACTTTTTGTTATTTGCTTGCAGGGTGCAGCATACTTAAAGGTATTATAATCACCCTGCATCCTCCGAGTAAGATCTGAACAGGCGAGTTTGTGTCCAGCAACACCCGGGGCCTCATTTATAACCATTGCATAGGTACAAAACCTGCCCTGAAAGAGACGTACGCCACTTCCTACGCAAAAGGTGGGATTTATAAAAGTGCAACCTGCACGCAAACTCTGACCCATGCGTACAAACTAATTTTCCTCGTGTGAGAAAATTCATTAAGTAAACAACAATTTTAAACTCTGTTTTCATGTCGATATACACGTTTACATTACATATTATACCCTCATTAATTGAGATAAGCACTGAAATTACATAAAGTCATTATGCAGAAGTTAAACCAAAATTAGCCTATATGAAATTAGACATAATTTGTAGTGGATGCGCTTGACCACTTTTCCAGTGGCATGCTATGTTTTAATGACAGCGATGAGTGCTATAGGTGCACAATTCATATTTAAACTAAACTGCAGATCTCATGTACGGGGCCTCGCACATGACATACAGGGGGAAAAAAAAGTAGGCTAAATCGTGTGCACAATTTACTATTTCGTACGCACGATTTAGCAAATCGAGGGAACGAATTAGCAAATCGAGTGCACAATTTAGCAAATCGAGGGAACGAAATAGTAATCATGTGCATGTTTCAGTAAATCGCTCGCACGATTTATTTTTTTTCTTGCGTGTCATGTGCGGGGAATCCCCAACACAGGAAACGCAAGTAAGACCTCCAGATTCTAGCTGAATTGATGCATTTAATATAAAGTTTAATAGCCTCATTGAAAAACTAAATGCGAGGGTTAATTAAATAATTGATGGTTGTTCAAGTCTAAGTAATTGCATATATTGCTATTAACTGGGCATTTCATATTTTCACTCTCTCAAACTCATTCTTTCCTCACTTTCTCTCTTTCTGCAATTTGTGTGAATGTGTGAGTGCATTTGTCTGTGTCAGATTTGTTTATATGTCTTAGATTTGTCCAATAAAGTCTTATTTAAATTGACTTGATGTTAAATGGCCTGTTCAATGAATTGCGTTCAATGAGTCGCACGACCAAGCATGCGTTCTTGCCATCCAGAACTCTCCAGACCTCCGTTAAAGTTTCGCGACTCAGCCAAAAACTTCAAAGTCTTTGCGTCTCGCAAACTCAGACTCTCAGAATAACTTTTTATCACATCACACTGTGTCACCCGGCAACCAACCTCCAAAGCTCCACCCGGCACTCCAACAGTCAATCCACCACCATGTGTGTTTCCCACCGAGAACTGATCGCTAACCAATCAGCGACGCCGTGATTCTCTCTACCAGACACCCTCACCCTCTGCAAGATTCCCTCTTCCCCCATCGAGGAAAACCCCTGCTTGCATGAGCACCCAAACACAAGTACAACAAACTCCTTGCTGAACTAGTGCAAAATTTTCATAAGCAGATAAAATCTAAGCAAACTGATAACTGAATGATTCTCTCAGGTTGCGGTCTAAGAAATAGTGGGAACCACTAGACTTTTGGGACTCCATTCAGTCTCTGTAATTCTCATTCCCTGCAGACTGTATGCATGTATGTGTGTGTGTGCTTTCAGTAGTTTAGTTTCACGTATAGTAGGGTAGTTCAATAAATTCTTGTTTCATTGTAAAGAGCAGTGTCTTTTTTTTTTTTTATGCTTGTGCTGCTGATCTTGTTACCTAGCTCACAATCAGTAAATTACCATGCTATTATATAATTACTGTTGGCCACAGGAATAACATAAATCCAGAATTGGTAAAATATACTAAATTTCAACTTTACGGTGGACAAAAAGTTGATAAAATATAAAATATTAACTCTGAATCAATTGTCAATCAAGTTGATTCCAAATCCTTTGGATTCAATTCTATTTGAACCATTTGAATTGATTTTTCCTTACAATCTTGTAAATAAGTGTATATATATATATATATACACACACACACACAGTATATATTTGTACCGAACCGGTACGGGTCTTTCGATACGGTACTCATGTGTACCAAACGAATACAGTATTTTTCTTTTTTTTTCAGGAAATTCAAATAATAAATGGCATTTTGACAGTCTTTGATGTGGCATGACAGATCGTTGTATAAAAGCCTTGGAGAGCCTCTTCTGGGATGGTTCAGAAACGTGCTGGTATAAACTCAACATAAGCATTGACAAGAGCGGCCGCGATCAGCTCCGGTTCCCGTGTCTGAGCTGTAACGCACAGCAGACATGAATGCGATCATTCCTTCCTCTGTACTACTAGTTTTAATGCGAATAAACATGACTGAACATCTCATGCTTCATGTAATCGCTCTGCGGAAAGACGTCAACAAAACAGCGTGGAAATAAAATGTCACGTAGCATTTAATTTACCTCAGCAAGTCATCAGTGTCCACAGCTCGTTAGTTCACTAGAGAAATTAAGTCTAGAGAGGAGCATTTCACAAAATATTACACCATGTACTCATATTTTACTAAACCTGTTAGTCTTAATTATTTAATATAGCCTATGTTTAAATTAATCTGTTATGAAACATGCTATAACAGCCAGTGTGTAATTGAATATATTTTAACAAATAGCATAGAATTTTTATTTTTTAGTTAATTTAAAAACTGCATTATGTGCAATTTACATGTTTGCATACATTTTTTTTCTTTTAAGTTGAGTGTTGATCATCTATTTAAAAATAAATAGTAATTAAATTTAAGTTTGGGTTAAGTTGTTTGGTCTAATTGTAACCTTATAATGTAAAAGGGCTCCCTATAGTTTTAAGCATAAGCTGAGGTAGATTTTTATCACTAAGAAAATTTTTACTATAACTGAATGTATTTAAAGAAAGAGCAACTTGTTCAGTAAACCACTGTTTATTAAAAAAAAAAAAAAAAAAAGTTTAGTTTTTCCCCCTGCTGTACCGAAATCATACCAAACCGTGACATTAAAACCGAGGTACGTACTGAACCGTAATATTTGTGTACCGTTACACCCCTAATATGTACATTATATATATATTGATGTCAATTAACTTAATTAGTTGCTAGACGTTCTCCCAGCTGAATCATTTCAAAATGTATTGCTTTTTCAGCCCTTTGTTGCCCCCGTGCCAACTATTTTGAGACCTGTAGCAGGCATCAAATTTGAAGCTCATGTTGTGCATAAAATTGTAAAATTTCTCAGTTTTAACATTTGTTATGTTATCTATGTTCTATTGTGAATAAAATATTGGCTCAACATTTCCGGAATTCGGGTTACATATATATCATTAGAGGCCAAACTGAAAATTATAAATTATTGTAATAATAGTAAATGTGATAATTTTTTCAGGTTTGTTTCCAGTGTTACTTACCGAACTGATCTGGATTCTTTAATCACAGGTAACAGATTCTGAAGAACTTTATCTGCTGTATTTTGTACTCCAATAAACGGTTTTAAATCAAACACATCCATCTTCTGCTCTGATGTCAGCAACACATAAACCAGAGCTGACCACTGTGAAGAGTTTAGTTTTGTTTCTCTTATTTCTCCAGATTTCAGATAATCTTGCGTCTCCTGCATCAGTGAATGATCACCCAGTTCATTCAGACAGTGGAACAGATTGATGGATTTATCTGAAGAGCGATTCTTCCTGATTTTCTGTTTGATGTACTGAACTGTTTCCTCTTTGTTGTAGGAGCAGCTTCCTGTCTGTGTCAGTAGTTTTCGTAAGAGAGTCTGATTAGACTCCAGTGACAGACCCAGAAGAAAACGTAAAAAAAGATCCAGATGTCCATTCTTACTCTGTAAAGCCTCATACACAGCTCTCTGATGCAGCTCAGATAATGAAACTTGTTTTGATGAAATATTTAGAAACCTGAACAAAACTTTAAAGAGGAAACTGGTTTGGTCAAACACATTGATGTTGTTGATTGTACAGGAAAGGTGCACATATAGAGCTGCTAGATGTTCCTGAATGCTCAGATGAACAAAGCAGAAGACTTTCCCCTGATACAAGCCCAACTCCTCTCTGAAGATCTGAGTGCACAATCCTGAGTACACTGATGCTTCTGTCACATCAATGCCACACTCTCTCAGGTCTTCCTCATAGAAGATCAGGTTTCCTTTCACAAGCTGCTGGAAAGCCAGCTTCCCCAGTTTGAGGATCATGTCTTCATCTGTCACCTTCTTCTCATAGTCCTTCTCACGTTTGATGTTGGTCTGAAGGATCAGGAAGTGTGTGTACATTTGAGTGAGAGTCTTGGGAATCTCTCCAGTCTCTGCTGGACTCAACATCTTCTCCAGAACAGTGGCTGAGATCCAGCAGAAGACTGGGATGTGGCACATGATGTAGAGGCTCCTGGATGACTTCAGGTGTGAGATGATCCTTTCGGCCAGACTCTGATCACTGATTCTCTTCCTGAAGTATTCCTCCTTCTGTGGCTCATTGAAGCCTCGTACCTCTGTCACTCGATGGACACACTCAGAGGGGACGAGATCAGCTGCTGCTGGTCTGGAGGTTATCCAGATGAGAGCAGAGGGAAGCAGATTCCCCACAATTAGGTTCATCAGCAGCATGTCCACTGAGGCTGATTTAGATATATTACAGAGTTTCACTTTGCTCCTAAAGTTCAGTGACAGTCGAGACTCATCCAGACCATCAAAGATGAACAACACTTTATATTCACTACAGGATATTTCCATTTCTCTAGTTTCAGGGAAAAAGACATGAAGAAGATCTGAAAGACTGAGTGTTTTGTCCTTAATCAAGTAGATTTCTCTGAAAGGCAGTGGAAATATGAGCTGGACGTCCTGATTCTCTTTCCCTTCAGCCCAGTCCAGGATGAACTTCTGCACAGAGACTGTTTTTCCAATGCCAGCCACTCCCTTTGTCAGCACAGTTCTGATGGCTTTGTCTTGTCTAGGTAAAGGTCTAAAGATGTCATTGCATTTGATGGCAGTGTCCTCTGTTGCTGTTCTCCTGGATAGTGTCTCAATCTGTCTCACCTCATGCTCATTACTGATCTCTCCACTCTCACTCTCTGTGATGTAGAGCTCTGTGTAGATCTCATTCAGGAGTGTTGGTTTTCCCTGTGTCTTTGTTCCCTCATACAGGCACTCAAACTTCTTCATCAGATTTGATCTAAATATGTTGAGGATGTCATGTCTGTAAAATTAAAAAAATCCACATTATTACAGGAGTTAATTAGCACACTGGGTCTCATTCACTAATAATTGTGTGGATTATTTTGTATTTGTATGCACAGAGAAACCTCTCATGAAAAAGTGAATTTGAAGTATTCTAAATGAGCAGCCATAGCCTTTGTCAGGGATTTGGATTTTTGGCCAGCTGTGTTTTTCCTTTTTGTGTCTGTGTTTGTGAGTTGGTGTATCCCGGGCCATGGCTATGCACTTCTCTCTGTGGCTGATTGCTGAATGTGAATCACCTGCTGCCAATCAACTAATCTGCCTCCAGTATTTAAACCCTGGGTCTTCAGTCATTCTATGCCAGATTGTTCAGTCTGTCTATGTGGTACTGTGCTAAGGCCTCCCAGTGTCTTTAGACCAGTTTTTGTGTCATGTGTTTTGTTGGAGTTCTAATTCTGTTTCTCCTATGCTTTAGACCTCACTCCACCTGCATTCATCCTGCATTCTGCCTGCCACGCCCGATAAACAAACTACTCTCTCTGCTCTACCAACATATCTCTGGCCTGTTTGGTTTCCAGCTCACCTCAGCCAACAATCTTCAACAACAAATGAGAGATGGAATGTGTTGCTTGACTTTTGGCAATAAATTAATTTTATTTGCATCATTTTTAGTCTGTGTTCTGCTTTTGGGTCCAAAGCTGTGTTTGGTTACAACAGCCTTATGTCAATCTTGTCAAACATGCCGCTGTTTGCAGACGTGCTCTCACACAATCCTCAATGCCAAGTCTGTCATTCTCACCAGTTCTCGATGCAGTGTAGTGATATCGTGAGAACAGAAGAGAACGAGATCAGAGAGACGAGAGTGAACATGTAGTTGAGAGTTGTTAATAAAAGTTGATAGAGCATCAACAAAGTCTGATTATTGAGTCGAACAACACAACATAAATGGCGATGAGGATGAACACTTCACAGAACGACTAGGATTACCATTCAACTGTCGTTGGAACTTGGAAGCGACACTTGGATCTGACAGACTGACGGTCCTGACATAGACGGTCCGCGCACCGCTGAGATGTCGCTCAGGGACAGCTATCGCCGCCTATTCCACTGAACCTCAGAGCTTTGGATTTGTATGCAGAATACAAAACATGGAAAGACTCTTATAGTTTTTTTGAGTTGGCCAGCGGCACTATCAACGTGCTCGAAAGACACAAATTCAGACTGAGATCTCAACTACAAGATGAAACGATTGACACATTTGTGAATGCGTTAAGGGAACTGGCCAAATCCTGTGAGTTCGGCGCTTTAGAACATGATGTGATACAAGATCAACTCGTAGAGAAATGTGCACATAGACTATTAAGAGATAAACTGTTGCAAGAAGAAGGGCTTACACTAGAAAGAGCATTAACTGTTGCTAGAATCTTTGAATCAGCCCAAGAAGAGACTAAAGTGCTTTCAGAAAACAGTGTCAAAGAAAAAGACAATCACGTTTATTTCACGAAAGGTGCAAGAGCAGCTGACACGAAAATGAAACAACAAAATGCCGGCAGAGGACGATCTGAAAAGAGTTTATTTAAGAATTATTTCTTTTAATTTTGATGATTAGAGCTTACAGCTCATGAAAGTCAAAAATCAGTATCTCAAAATATTAGAATATTTACATTTGAGTTTGAATAAATGACCATCCCTACAGTATAAATTCTGGGTATCTCTTGTTCTTTGAAACCACAATAATGGGGAAGACTGCTGACTTGGCAATGATCCAGAAGACGAACATTGACACCCTCCACAAAGAGGGTAAGTCACAGAGGGTCATTACTGAAAGGTGTGGCTGTTTACAGAGTGCTGTATCAAAGCATATTAAATGCAAAGTTGACTGGAAGGAAGAATTTGGGTAGGAAAAGGTGCACAAGCAACAGGGATGACCGCAAGCTTGAGAATACAGTCAAGCAAAGCCGATTCAAACGCTTGGGAGAGCTTCACAAGGAGTGGACTGAAGCTGGAGTCAGTGCATCAAGAGTCACCACGCTCAGACGTCTTCAGGAAAAGGGCTACCAAGCCACTTCTGAACCAGAGACAACGTCAGAAGCATCTTACCTGGGCTGTGGAGAAAAGAACTGGACTGTTGCTCAGTGGTCCAAAGTCCTCTTTTCAGATGAAAGTAAATTTTACATTTCATTTGGAAATCAAGGTCCCAGAGTCTGAAGGAAGAGTGGAGAGGCACAGAATCCATGTTGCTTGAAGTCCAGTGTGAAGTTTCCACAGTCAGTGATGATTTGGGCTGCCATGTCATCTGCTGGTGTTGGTCCACTGTGTTTTCTGATGTCCACAGTCAACGCAGCCATCTACCAGGAAATTTTAGAGCACTTCATGCTTCCTTCTGTTGACAAGCTTTATGGAGATGCTGATTTCATTTTCCAGCAGGACTTGGCACCTGCCCACACTGCCAAAGGTACCAAAAGCTGGTTCAATGACCATAGTGTTACTGTGCTTGATTGGCCAGCAAACTCGCTGACCTGAACCCCATAGAGAATCTACGGGTATTGTCAAGAGGAAGATGAGAGACACCAGAGCCAACAATGCAGAAGAGCTGAAGGCCACTATCAGAGCAACCTGGGCTCTCATAACACCTGAGCAGTGCCACAGACTGATCGACTCCATGCCACGCCGCATTGCTGCAGTAATTCAGGCAAAAGGAGCCCCAACTAAGTATTGAGTGCTGTACATGCTCATACTTTTCAGTTGGCCAAGATTTCTAAAAATCCTTTCTTTGTATTGGTCTTAAGTAATATTCTAATATTTTGAGATACTGATTTTTGACTTTCATGAGCTGTAAGCTCTAATCATCAAAATTAAAAGAAATAAACATTTGAAATATATCGGTCTGTGTGCAATGAATGAATATAATATACAAGTTTCACTTTTTGAATGGAATTAGTGAAATAAATCAACTTTTTGATGATATTCTAATTATATGACCAGCACCTGTATGAAAGTTTTACTTTTTGAAATAACTTACAAGAAAAAATTATGAAAGTTTTACTTTTTTAAATAACTTACAAGAAAAAATTAACTTTTTCACGACATTCTAATTTATTGAGATGCACCTGTAGATGTTCAGCTTATGTTCACCTTATCAGCAAAACTTCATAAATTTAATTGGATTTTAATTGTTTAAAACAATTGAAATACTATATGGCCAGTGTAAAATAATGAGATCAACTATATTCTAAATTATATCTGAGAACTATTTTAAACCGTTTTGTTTTTATGGATATTTTCATATATTTATTATAAAACATAACAAGGATACTGGATAATTTTTAGCAATAAAAATTAATATGTAGGCTATGGTACAAATGGAATAATAGTCCGTATCTCATTTTTCCTTAATGTCTCGTACCTTTGACGGTGTTAAACATGGTATCACGTGGATGGGAATATGCATGGAAATAATATGCAGATAAGGTTATGCACAGTGTTGGGCACGTTACTTTAAAAAGTAATTAGTTATAGTTACTTCTCACAAATAGTAACTGAGTTACATCATTATAAAAGTAACTAATTACCAGGGAAAGTAACTATCGCGTTACTTTTAAAAAAAAATTCAAATGTCAAATAACTTTGGATGCCCCCAATATTAAATATGTTAAATTAATGAAATGGCCACTAAAAAGAATAAATTATTATTATAAAACATTGTACATTAATCTACACTATTTATCTCCTGACACTTAGTATCAGTTAGTCAAGCATTATAATATAATATTATGATAATTTAATATTATATGATGATAGAACTTTAGTAATTAGAATAAGCAAGTATGAATGCATATTTGTCATCAATATAAAACGCACTAAGGATTAATGAGCTGCTGGGTTCATGAATATTAATCACGTTGTCTGCGTTCGCTCGAATTGATTTGCTGTAATCAAAACAGTGATGATAATAGGTGAGCGCCAGCCAATGAGATTGTCGTTTGCGCATTAGTTCCGCCCACTACCGGAGAAACCGGCAGTTCTTAAAAGCTGAAGAATTCCAAAGGAACTCCATTACTTTGACAGGAAAATACAACAAAGAATATCGTTTACATGTAGCGCGTCAATTCTGCATGTTATGAAAGACTCTCTTGCTCTGTATCTTTCTTTGCGTCCGTGTATGTGAGAGAACGCGACGACGAGTCGTGCGCCTTCACACTGTTTATGGTACGTCAAATACAGCTACACTGCGCATTAATTCAGATGAACTGAAAAATTAAATTCTATTGTCAGTAACGGTAACGCCGTTGTAACGGGGAAACAGTAATTTGTTTGATTACTCGTTACTGAAAAAAAACGCCATTAGTAACGCCGTTTATTTCTAACACCGTTATTCCCATCACTGGTTACGCATAGTAAAACTAGGCGTTGTAAGCTCCATATATGGTGATTTCGAGAAGGAGTCGGGGTGGAGATGCATCTTCCCCTGACTGGGAAAGGGATTTTTGTGCAGGTTCTGGCGTACATACAGTTTTATAAATCTAAAAAAAATTAATGCGCACGCAAAATCTAGCTTTTGTGCGTACGTACAGTTTTAGGATGAAATCTACGGAGAGTTTTATAAATGAGACCCCTGAACCATACAACATACAAAGACAAATGTACCCACTTTTTCATATAATTCTGACATTGAGAATCAAATGTAAAGGTCAATGACATGATACACCCACTCTTTATTGGTGAAAAACAGGCAAATAACACATTTTAGGCTCATAACAATGTAACTTTTGCTATTTTGTTCCGCAATAGTTTCCTGCATTAGCCAAATGACACTGCATTTTCACTTATATCAATTGCAAGGTTGTTAAATGGATGGCAATCACTCCAAGTGACACAGATGGCAATCTGATAATACTAGCTAATTGAAAGCAAAAATTCATTACAACCCTGTTTCACTGATCATCATCAGTCTCCACCTTTTCAAACGGTTTGTTTTTTCAATATCTTTGCAATGAAAGTATAGTCAAAACAAACCAGTATGTTGGAAAATCTAAAATATAAGCCAGAAAAAAAATCTATACAAATCAAAGACTGGCATGAACACTCAGCCAGATACAGCAAGAAGATTTTACATCTTCATGTATTAGACATAGAAACAGACAATAAGATGGAAATAGAAGCACTTGCTTTGGAAACTTGGGCGCAAAATAACAACATACTCTTAAATGGCAACAAATCTGTCGAAATAAGGATATGTTTTG
This sequence comes from Onychostoma macrolepis, assembly GCF_012432095.1. Lineage (NCBI taxonomy): Eukaryota > Metazoa > Chordata > Actinopteri > Cypriniformes > Cyprinidae > Onychostoma > Onychostoma macrolepis. The sequence continues at coordinate 5,724,802 of NC_081158.1, read as the reverse complement.
TAAAACAAATGTAATACAACCACCACCACTCATACTGGGAGGTCAGGAGTTTCCTGTGGTATTACAGTCAAAATTCTTAGGGTATCATCTTGACAATCAATTAAATGGAAATTATCACATTGACAAGTGTGTAAAAAAGGCATCTCAACGTCTTCACTTTTTGACAGTTTTTGCAAAACATGGAGCTTCTGTTGATGATTTAGTCAGTATGTATTGCTCCTTGATCAGACTGGTGTGGCCGAGAGGGGGACCCTGTTGAACAGGCAGCACTAGGTCTTCATGTACCCTGCCCAGGCTTGCGCCCTGGAGAGGATACTCCAGTCTCACCATCCAGCAAGAGCACAACACGGAGGACAGCAGTTTATGAGTTATACGTCCATGCTCAATTGGCGTAGAGTTGGACGCTACAGGTTGTCCTCGACGGTGGGAGTGGCCATTGTAGTCCCACTGGTCAGCTATCGCCTGCCTCGAGCTGGGCAGCCCCCAGCCAGTAAGGTGCTGACCCGCCACGGTTTGCCTGCTTCAGTGGGTTCCTAGAGCTTAAAGTCCCATAACTCAATAAGTAGATCGTCAACCACGCACCAGGCAAGCAACAAAAGAAGAAAACCAAGTCACCAGCCCTCCGGATGGGTAGCTAGAACATTCGGACCATGCGGCCCGGACTGACCAACGACCTTCAAGAAAATGACGACGCTCGCAAGACTGCAGCCATTGATCGCGAGCTGCACAGACTTAAAGTGGATATTGCAGCCCTGCAAGAGACACGACTCTCAGACAATGGATTCCTAAAGGAGGAACACTACACCTTCTTTTGGCAAGATGAACCCAGAGAATATGGGGTAGGCTTTGCTGTGAGGAACACACTGCTACAGATGATAGAACCACCAGAAGATGGCACAGAGAGAATCCTCAAGTTGCGTGTCTCAACAGAGGAGGGACCAGTCAACATCATCTGCGTTTATGCTCCAACACTTCAGGCTACAGTAGAATCAAAAGACCAGTTCTACGAGGCACTAGATGTAACCATTAGCAATTTTCCATCGTTAGAGCATGTCTATATTCTGGGTGACTTTAATGCAAGGGTGGGCGCAGACCGAGAGGCATGGCCAAATGTTCTAGGTCATCATGGCATAGGCAAAATGAACGACAACGGTCAGAGACTCCTTGAACTCTGCTGTCTACGCAACTTATGTGTGACCAACACCTTTTTCCAGAATAAGGCATGCCATAAAGTATCCTGGAGACACCCCAGGGCAAAACAATGGCATCAGCTGGATCAGGGATCTCATTTATGAAACTCTCCGTAGACACAAAAGCTAGATTTTGCATACGCACAAAAGTTTTCAGATTTATAAAACCAGAACCTTCTCAAAAATCAGTCAGGGGAAGATTGTGCATACGTGCATCTCCACCCTGTCTCCTCCCTGAAATCACCATATATGGAGTTTACCATGCCTAGTTTTACTATGCATAACCTCATCTGCATATAATTTCCATTCATAATCCCATTCACGTGACACTGTGTTTAACACCGTCAAAGGTACAAGACATTAAGGAAATATGAAATACGGACTATGAATGCCATTTGTTACATACACATGAATTTTTATTGCTAAAAATCATCCAGTATCCTTATGTTTTTAGAATAAATATATCAAAATATCCATAAAAACAAAACTGTTTAAAATCGTTCTCAGATAAATAGGAGTTTCTCATTCTTTTCCACTGGCCAAATAGTATTTTGAATTATTTTAAACAATTCAAATCAAATTACATTTATACAGTTTTGCTGATGAGATAAACATCTTTTAGCTATTTTTAGTGGAAACAGATTGGCTTATATTTGCAGTGTAAATACAATTGTTTGATCGGCGCGTCACTGACAAAGTATTTTAAAAAGGAAACGTATAAATCTTACCATTTTCTCCTAGTTGTATCCTTCAAATATAGTGGTATTTTTCATAATGTTGTAGAGATGACTTCACACGACATTAACACCTCTGTGCAGCGGCCGTTGTACAGTAAGCTATTATCATTGCTCCCATTCAAACTGGACAATGGACCGTTCGACCACCGAATCCAGCAGTGTCCACCATAATTTTGAAGTGCGCATCATTGATCATTGATCTTGCTAAAATATTTCTCATAACATGAGATCTGTAGTTTTAAAGATGAATTATTGTGCACCTATATAGCACTCATGTCATGTGGCAAAGTTTATAAATGAGGCCCCTGGTTATCACCAAGCGCGACTCTCTGAACAGTGTCTGCAATACCAGAGCCTACCACAGTGCTGACTGCGAAATCGATCACTCACTGATCGCCTCCAGAGTAAAGCTGAAACCAAGAAAGATCTACCATTCCAAGCAAAAGGATCAGCCTCGCATTAATGCCAGCAAGACTGCCTACCCAGACAAGAACAATGAGTTCATCATGAGACTTGAAGATACCCCGACCCTGACTAACTGCCAGGAACAGAATGCTGAAGACAGATGAAACTCTGTCCGCAGTACCATCTAAAGCGCGGCCATGCTGACCTATGGAGAGAAGGAGTGCAAAAACTTAGACTGGTATGAGGTTAACATCGCTGAAATGGAGCCTGTCATCAAAGCCAAACGCAGCGCACTGACCGAGTGCAAATGTGATCCAAGTCATAGAAATCTGCAAGCATTGAAGGTTGCATGATGCAAGGTCCAACAAATAGCACGCCGCTGCGCAAACAACTACTGGCTTCAACTGTCAGGCAACATCCAACAAGCCTCGGACACCGGCAACATCAGACGCATGTACGAGAGGGCATCAAGCAAGCAACAGGAAAACCGGTGAAGAACAGCATGCCCCTGAAATCCAAGAGAGGAGAGACGATCACAGACCAGGACAAGCAGCTTGCGAGATGGGTTGAACACTACCTTGACCTGTACTCTAGAGAAAATTCTGTCTCCCAGGAAGCACTTGACGCAATCAAGGACCTGCCTGTTCTAAAGGAGTTGGATGCAGAGCCCACCCTGGAGAAACTCAACAAAGCCATCGATGCTTTGTCATGTGGCAAAGCTCCAGGTGAAGATGGAATACCTCCTGAAATCATCAAGTGTGGAAAGCCAGCCCTGCTTGAGCCACTTCACGAACTCCTGTGTCAGTGTTGGAGAGAAGGTCAGGTCCCCCAGGACATGGGCAATGCCAAGATCATCACGCTGTACAAGAACAAGGGCGACCGAAAGCGACTGTAATAATTACCATGGCATCTCTCTTCTGAGCACCAAAGGGCAAAGTCTTCCCACGCGTGGTCCTTGCTCGCCTACAGGTCCTCGCCGTCCGCGTATATCCAGAGTCCCAGTGCGGGTTCAGGACACAGAGATCCACTGTGGACATGATTTTCTCAGTGCGTCAGCTCCAGGAGAAATGTCGAGAGCAACGAATGCCACTGTACACCACCTTCATAGACGTTACCAAGACGTTTGACCTTATAAGCAGAAGAGGCCGATTCCAGCTGCTGAAGAAGATCGGCTGCCCCCCACAGTTGCTCAGCATCACCGCCTTCTTCTACGACGATATGAAGGGCATTATCAACTTCGATGGCGCGTTATCTGAACCCTTCACTACCAGAAGCAGCGTAAAACAAGGCTGTGTCCTTGCGTCAACATTGTTTGGCATCTCCTTCTCGCTGCTGCTGAACTTCGCCTTCAAGGACTCGGAAGAAGGTGTTCATCTGCACACTAGAAGCAATGGTAAGTTGTTTAACCTGTCCCGCCTGAAGGCCAAGACCAAGGTTGTAACTCCGACTGGATTCGTCTGAAAGAAGAAAGTCATATACACCTAGGATGCTTTGAGGGTGAGTAAAACATGGGCTAATTTTAATTTTTGGGTTAAATAACACTTTGAAGTCATTCGTACACTCATTTCACAAACAAATTTCTGCATACACATACTTAGCGAATGACATCCAGTGTCTTATATATTATGTTTCATATCTTCATATCATAAAATGTCTCTATCAGGAATGTTATACCTGAAACCAGGCCGTGTATCTCCACTTTTATAATCTAATGGCTGAATCATAATCACGTCACTCTTCACAGATACACAGCTGGGCTCTGCTTCCAATCTCTTTTCTTGAACTGAACTAAACAGAGAGAGATTAAAGTTAATCCTTTAAATTACAATATGCAACAAATGCATATTGTAATATAATTAATAATGATTTATATATGTGACCCCGGACCACAAAACCAGTCATAAGGGTCAATTTTTTTAAATTGAGATTTATACATCATCCTGAATAAACCTGAATAAATAAGCTTTCCATCGATGTATGGTTTGTTATGATCGGACAATATTTGGCCGAGATACAACTATTTGAAAATCTGGAATCTGAGGGTGCAAAAAAATCAAAATATTGAGAAAATCGCCTTTAAAGTTGACCAAATGAAGTTCTTAGCAATGCATATTACTAATCAAAAACTAAGTTTTGATATATTTACGGTAGGAAATTAACAAAATATCTTCATGGAACATGATCTTTACTTGATATCTTAATGATTCTTAGCCTAAAAGAAAAATCGATCATTTTGACCCATACAATGTATTTTGGCTATTGCTACAAATATACACGTGCTACTTATGACTGGTTTTGTGGTCCATGGTCACATATATATATATATATATATGGTTATTTATAACCATGCTGTAATCATATTTTTATACAAATGTTCTACCTTTGACCAGACTGTGAATCTCTGTTGTTAAACACTATTGGCGGAATCATAGACACGTCACTCTTCATAGACACACAGCTGGGCTCTGCTTCTGATCTCTTCTGATAAACTGAGCTAAACAGACAGAGATTAAAGTTAATACATTAAATTACTATATGCAACAATTTACTATCAAATCATTTATCATTATGAAATTCACTGTAAAAGGAACTTTATAACCGTTTTATGTATATACGTATGTATGGTTATTTATAACCATGTATTTTATATAAATATTATACCTGAGACCATACTGTGATTCATTGTTAAACTTTAAAGGAAGAATCATAGAGTGGTCACTCTTCATAGACACACAGCTGGGCTCTGGTTCTGATCTCTTCTGATAAACTGAACTAAAACAGAACAGATTTAACACTTTATGATAACAATCTTCTTAATATAATATAGTGTATTATATAATATACTTCAATTTTTTATTTAAAAAACAAAACAAAACAAAAACCTTAAGAAATCTTTGTCTTATTGTTTACAATATTATTTGAAATGTTTTTTTATATAACATTAAATATGTATAACATACAGTGTGTTTACCCAAAGTACCTGCATCTTGGAAAAAAGTATTCATCTCCACATGTTTGAGTTTCATCCATGATGGATCTGAACAGTTTGATCTCTACTGACTCTAGATGGGAAAAAAAAAAACTACAACACAAAAACTAAATTAGTAGTTACACACTACACAGTACTTAAACAGCCTTATATGGTTGTGAATCATTCTATTGAAAATGAAAATTCTGTCATCAATTACTTACCCTCATGTCATGTTTTATTAAGATTTCTGGATCCAGATATTCATTTGGAGTAGTGTTTCTGACTCAAGATTACACAAATAACATAAAGGTGAGATATTTTCCTTATATTAATAAAGAAAGGCAATGCATAAGTAATATGTATGTAACAACAGTAACTGCTTTCATTTACACTGATCATTATATCAATTATATAAAGTTTAAAAACGTGTTACAATCTTGTAATCTCTATTTGTCATATTTAATCATGTTTCTTGAATGCTTCATGATTAAGTCGGTATTTGTTGCTTACTTACATTAATAAGGAAGTGCCTTGTGCTCCACAGCTGAAGACTTGCTTTGATCAAAATGTTTGGCTACTAGACAAGTTTTCAAAATGTCCTTGGGTTTCTCATTGCGTACATGTCAAATCCCACATAAGCAAATAAAAACAGTTTGATTATCAGTTTTTCAGATGTAAACCTTCTAGTCAGGTGTAAACATTGCATGTAAAACAATCTGCTTTCCCTTTGTCACCAAGGTTGCCAAACCTGTTTGGAGGGAGGTAAAAAAGAACACTTCATCATTACAGGTTTTACACAGTGTGGTTGTGAATGTTTTAATCAAATATTTTAACTTTTTAAAATACTAAGTCACATCATTTAAAGTATTTGGTTAATGATTAACTGATCTTTTGCTAAACATTAATATAGGGAAGAGTAGGTGGAGGTCTCAGAGAAGCATCTCGCTGCAGCCTGCGGTGGACATCCAACTCAGTATCAAATACAGGATGCAGCGAGCCCTACTTAAGTTTCACCCCCAAAAAAGGACAGAAAGAGGCGGAACATTAATGACAACAAACTACTGGAGATCGCAACAACGACGCCCACGGTGACAAACACTTATGTGACAGGGTTAAGAGATACTCGCAACTCTAGTTACAACTATAGTCATTGTTATCGGTCATAACTTCTGGAGAGAAATAGCGCAGACACTGGACACAGATGATTATCAAATGCTGTATACTTCGGATATACGCATGGCTTTACACAATGCGAGCACAAAGCAGGTGGGTTTATTTTCCCAATTAAATTCCCAAATCATCACCCTAGCGAACATTTACCATGGATGTACTGTGGTAACACTATACACTAACTGAATGAACCATTGTGTTTCAGCAGAAATGTGGTTTATTGAAAAGGAGTACTATATATTCATGTATAAAGTATACAATTTACTAGGGAAGTAAGGAAATATAATTTATTTTCAATCAGACTATGACAGCATGTTACGGAGCCGACGAGACGAGAGGCGTGTAGACCCATTTGCAAGGCTTTTATTCAGGGACGTGGTCACAAAACAAGCAAGGTTCATGCAATGGCAAACAGGTTCAACACAGGCAAGATAAAGAGTAATCCTAGGGCAAGCGTGGGTCTTCGATCGGCGAACAATATCCAACAGGGCAAGGCAGAGACATAATCCAGGTACACGAGCAATAGTCCAAGCGAGGTGTAAACAGAGTCCGAACGGCAAGGCAAAGGGTTAATCCAGGAAACACAGGCAAGAATCAAAAGGCGAGGCGAGGCCAACTAAGTGGGCTCCATAGAGTAGCTATCGCTAGGAGAGTGATATACTCTGCGATCTGAATGAGGAAGTCCATGGCTTACGTAGCATGTCTGATGGGAATCAGCTGTGTAATCAGTGCATTCAGCTGTGTGTGTGTGTCATCAGTGCAATGGATGATGGGAACTGTAGTCCGGGGTGAAGTGCAGTGTAGTGCAAGAGTCCATGTGGTGAGCGGGTGACCCCTGGTGGTGAGTGAACGGAAGTTCATAACCCGGATTCGTGACACAGTGTGTGTAGTTTTTCCCCGTGTTTAATGTTTTTAGGACAAATATGGATTTATAGAACCCTTAACCATAATCATAGTTAAATTTTACCATGGTAGTGAGATGTGCATGGTTTTAACAACTCAGTACTCAACTCAACTCAGTCGTTAACAAATTACAGATGGTGATAACGCTTTATATATGTAACTGTTGTTGATGTCAGTTCATTTTACTGCTGTATATGCATTTCAAGTTAATTTCTTATTTTGAAATTCAGTCAAATACCTACTTAACTGTTTATTCATGTTTAGTGCAGAAAATGTTATGTACACAAAAGGTGTGATAGAATTATGTGTAAAAAGATGAGTACAGAAATCAAGTACAATTATAATTAAAAGTAATGAGTTTGCTTCTCTGTAACTAGGAATTACACAAGCTTCAGTCTGGATCCAACACTTATGAAGATCTGAGAAGAGATGATGCCAACCCTCAAACAACATATTAAATTTTGCTATAAGTTTAATCACAACATATAATCACTGCAGTTAATAGTGTTCTGACTTAGAGGTGTGGACATGAATTAAGAGGTTTTGATATGTTTTCATTACCAGATAAATATATCATGGCTACTAAATCTAGAGCCCCATGCCAAAAGAAGTCATATTTTGATTAAAACTATAAAGTTAAAAACTATATGTTATTGTGTACAGCTCACAAGAACAATATAATAGAATGTAGCAGATTGTACATCACTGATTCTTGAGACATGGGACAAAACATGTCCAGCAATTATAACTGCTAATCGGTTTAAAAATGAAAATATTTTCAACTGTAAACATTATGGGGGATTAATAATTGAATGTTTTTAACACAATTATCCCCTTCAATTTAATTTTCTAACTTTTATATCAAATCTATGACACTCACTACTGTCCACAGAGAAGGGTTCAATCATTCATATGCTATAAAATGGATAAAAATGATTTTTAATGATGAAAAAGAGCTTGTTTTATCAAAGGCAACACTTAATGATATCTCATATCAAAGCAAGGTTGTTTTTCACATGCATGCATGTTTCATAAGGTTTCATAAGGTCCCCACTTTTTGTCAACCCCTCGCCACAGTCCTCCTCTGCAGAGTACATCAGTATCAGACAGACTCTGGTCAGTTTTATAGTTTTAGAATATTTTAAATCCTAATGTTAATATTTCCTGTCAACACTATCTTTCAAATTCTGAGGAACTTATTTGAAATGTTTAGATCATTTTATTCTCCTGAAGCAGGTTCCATTAGCATCTAGCATCAACAGAAAAAAATAAAATGGCTACTACATGAACTCCATTTGTTTTGTGAAAGAAATGCCAAACTTGTCAACTCCGTGATATTTTCTGTCTGACGGAGGTGACGGGCCAGTGATGGAGTTGACCAGGGTTGCCAGGTCTTCTCAGCAAAACCCGCCCAATTGCTACTCAAAACTAGCCCAAAAATAGTCTAATTGCTTTTCAGGGGGGATCCCCTGGTAAAAATCGTATTCCGGAGGGTAAAATACACATTTTTTGGTGGGTTCCCCTGGTAAAAGTTGCATTTCAGGGACTAAATCTCACATTATTGAGGTCGCCTCAACCCGTGGACATGAAAAACATCCCGCGGAAAGAGTGTTAAAGTAGCTTGGCTTGGCAACACTGGAGTTGACATTCAACATAAAGTCATCATATTTTTGTGGTTTTCAAGTGATTTTTAATTATATTAAATACAGTATTACATTTTTCTAATAATGTATAAATACTAAGTATGTGACCCGACAGCATTGCTTTTGTGGACTGATAGTCGTTACTTGCAGCAGAGTTAGGTTTGAGGGAACATAATATTCAGGCAACATAACACTGGATAAAACATATCTATACATAACACAGTTTGTTTGTATTCTGATCATTTTTGGATAATTTGTTAAGATGTTTAAATGCAAATATTAAGATCCTGGTGGATGTAAATGGATGTTTTATTTGTTCATATAACTGTTTTTAAATGTTTCAGTGTTATCATAGCAGATGCACAGCAGACATACTGTTCTGAGATGAGAGAAAGTACATCATTTGTGTTCCAATGAAATACCAAAATACTTAAATTTGAATCTTTTATAAACACTAGCATACTCACTGTTTGTTGTATTTGTTTTAATACAGTAATTGATTGATTCATTTTATTTGATAGTTAAAATGACTACAAATTCAGGTTTTCGTCACCACCGTCAGATTTGTCAGCTCCATCAGGTCTGTCACCTCTGTCAAATGAATATTTTGATAATATTTCATTATGATATTTTATATTTGTTGAGGAATTGTTGGTCACATGTGAAAGTGTAATCTGTCTGCTAACACTGTGTTTTGAAATGTTAAAGATAAAGTTGAAATTATATTACACAGTCCAAGGTAAAAAGCACATTTTGATAAAAACAAGAGAAAAGTTGGGAGGTTGAATCAAAGCATCGCTCAGGAGCTTAGTACATATAAGATGCATAAATGTAGTTTCATTTGTCTGAGTACAAAGTTTTATTTGTTCAATTTTGCACCCTGTTTTTCCCGCTTCTCAAGAATCAGTGACATTACAGAGTGAACAAGTGACTCTTTTGTGTTTGCAGCCAAGTAATCTTCAGCTCAGCGCTGTAGTCAAGTCTGGTGAGAGAAGGAAGCACTGAATGCTGTGAAACGATCATACAGCTGTCAGTCAGAATTCCCTTCAGCACAGTCTTGCCAGTACATACAGAAAATTGCAGTTCAGTTGCCTTCCACCTATAGATTCCATGTTTTTCTGGAAAAGACCTCCCTGAGTGACAGCAATTTTTGGGTCTCTTCAAGGTTTCAGTTTTAGTCAATAAATCACAGCAAAAAATAAAAATAAAAAGTTTGATTCCTTTGCAATCACAAAATGCATTCTGATATACAAATTCTTAATTGGTTTAGCATATTTAAAAGTCCTTTTTAATCTTTTGTAATGTGAAGACCAAGATTTCTCTTATTTTTATCGAGTGGACAGGACTTTTATTTTGATGTGACGGCATGACGTCATAAGCCTGCGCTCCCGCATCTGTGATTCGGCTGAAGAAAGGTTTGTTTGCAGGCTTTTAAAGTGTTCAAATCAGTACAACCAGTATAGAGAGAACTGTGGCATTAATTCATTATTAATCTACATAACGTAGTAATGTAACAGTGCTGAACATTTTCAGGAGTGAGGCTCATCCACACGCGAGTATCAGAGGAGTCGCTTCTCTGTAACTCTGACACTGGCACCAAGTGATGGAGATCTGAGCTTTTTGAAAATCAAGTCAGTTTAATCAAACGTGTATTAAAACAGTGTGAATGCAAAGAGAACAAACATCTCAAATGATGTAAATGAATGAATTAATAAGTGAGTGAGTGAATGAATGAATGCATACATATAAATAAAATATGTAATCTGTTAAATACGAATATTGAGAATCTGTATGATTCACATTTGTAGCACTCATTTTGAGTGGTTTTGGCTGTGCAGATCATTTAAAGCCATTAACTCTCACTCTGACAGATTCCCTTATTAGTGTACTGACTACTCAACTAGGGAGCTGGTTGAGAAACAAAGTCTTAGTTTGCATTTATTTTTCTTTCTGTTAACTATCTTAAACAGGACAAAGTGTTTGAACACAGAAAAACTTGACTGAGATGTATGTGACACGATTATAAAGATGGCGTTTATTAAAGAGGAGACTGAAGACGTGAAGATTGAAGAAGCATTCAGTCTGAAACAAGAAGATACCGAGGAACAACCAGGTTGGTTTTCATTCTCAAAGCTGAACTCACTCATCTGATCCTTATTAAAACGTCCAGCTCTACAGAAATGAATGATATTTCTGAAGAATGTCAATTAAAGCGGTTTTATTTGACATGGAGCGGGTCGACCCGTGTGCACAGACATGTTGAGATCACACGACCAGACAAATAGAAGCTGGACATTTGTTATTACTACATGTCATTAAACTAGGAGAAATAATACTTTATAATGCTAATACTAAATAATAATTTTGATTACAATGCACATGAAAACTAATAATATTCATATTTTCCCACTGACACAGCTTGGTAAAGTTAGGGCTGGGTATCGAGTTCGATACTTTTTAGGCACCGACCGAATTGCCTTGAAATCATCGAGTATCGAAAAACGTCTTGTCATTTGGTACCAACTTTTGTTGCCTAAGGGGTCAATCTCGTCAATGTCAGTGAGCCAATAAGCCTGCAGCACTAGATGTGTTTGACTTGAAGCGGCGCGGCGCAGATCGATCAGTGTTTGACATCAAAGTCCCGCGAGAGCGATAAGTGAGCCGACGGATCCTTATGCTTTCGAATGGCTCTCGCGGTACTTTGATGTCATGCACTCATCATTCTGCGCAGCGCCGCTTCAAGGCGAACACAGCTGTTGTGTAAGGTGGGAGGAGTTGGATCTGGATCTTGTGTTCTGCAGTGAGGGGCTACTGTGTTACTCGACCCCGTAACTCTTTTTATGAAAGGCGGTGAGAATTTGAGATTGCTTGCTAGTGCTGTCAGAATTCGCAACGGCTGTGATGTAATTATATAACAGGCTGTAGTCTGACACGCTACATGTCTGCTGTTACAGTACTGTTTTTAGTTTCGATTCACTGTTAATGCTAGCTGCACGCTGCGCTTGGTTTGAGCCGCTTTAATTCATTAGAAACGTTTATAAATCTGTTGTTGTTTACAAAGAGAAGTTTCAGTGTCACATAATCTTTCAGAAATCATTCTAATATGCTGATTTGCTCAAGAAACGTTTCTCATTATCAATGCTAAAAACTGTTTTGCTGCTTAATATTTTTGTGGAAACAATGATACCACTCAAACATTTGTATAAGATTTAAAATTAATAATTTTATTCATCATGCATTAAAGTGATAAAGGCAGTGAAGACATTTAAAATGTCTATTTATTTAATAAATGCATTAACAAATTTAATTAACATTTGATAAATGCAAATAAATGCTGTTCATTAAACTTTGTATTTATCAAAAAATGATATGAAGTGTACCACCATTTCCACACAACATATGAAACAACAGCAAAACTGTTTTCAACATTGATAATAATCAGAAATGTTTCTCGAGAGTCAAATCAATTGTAATGATGAAGAAAATTCTGCTTTGCATTACAGGAATAACATTTTATAATGTATTAAATTTTTTTTTTTTTTTTAAATTTGCTATACAATATTGCTGTTTTTTTTTTTAACTTTATTTTGATCAAATAAATTCTGCCTTGATGAGCAGAAGATACTTATTTAAAAATCATTAATAATTGTAATGTTTCCAAACTTTTGGCAGGTACATTAATGATAATAACAATTCTATATACATGACTATATTATAGTACTTTATTATAATATATTATATTGTTATCATGATTATTAAATGCTGCTTTTTATTTTTTACAGGACAATCGTATGTATGTATATATGTGTTAAAATATAAATTTTTAATAATAAGTGCTGGGGGCGTGGTCAGATTTTCCTTCTTTTTTGTCTCTAGCTGATCACGTGCCTGATTTAGGAGCACCTGTGCGACTGACCCGATCAGCATATTTGTGTTTGCGCTGAGGGAGCTACAACGGTTTCTAATGTACTTGCGTGTTTTTGCAGAGTTGCGTAATGTATCACAGACGTATCCTCTCATTATAACAAACAAAGTGTAGACAGAGTGTAAATAAGAGATTCACTGTGCAGTGTAGAGAGATGCGTTGATTATAATGGAGTTTTGTGAGATCGACGATGAACTAAGGAGAGTGACGGCTTGCAACTGTGATATTGATTTAATACAACAGTTCATTAAACAAGAAGTTAATATTAAGTGACTTTTATATTGTCTGACTACAACACTATTGCCTTATTTTGCTCTATTTCGTCAATGAAAATAGTTTCAGACAAAGTCACATCTGAGCTGCTGCGCATCTCTATTCAAACACAGCGGTGTTTCGTTTATGAATGAACTGGGTTTTTAAATGAATCTAGTGAGTCAATGATTCAATTACCCATTCATAAAGACAGTCAGATGCTTCGTTCCTGAATGAATCGGCCGTTCGAACGAATCAATTAAATGAATGATTCAGTGATAAAATCTGTGACTTGCCGCCACCTGCTGGCAGTTTTAATTTAATTTTTAAAGTATCTTTTCTGTTATTTAAGTCAGTTAATATTTCTATATTCAAAATTGTATATTTAAAACATGAACCTCAACATGAATTTATGAATTGCACTCATGCAACCTCTGAGCCTCATTAAATGTCTGAAAACACACATACAAGCCACAATTTATTTCTTAAATACTGATTTAATTTTATTGGTAACTTATGCTGTTGTTTTAATTAAAAATGTTAAAAAGCTTATAAATATATATATTTCTGAATTTGACAAAAGATGACATACTTTTAATAAAGTTAGAAAAATGCCATTACAAAGGTAAAAACAAAATTCCCTGTAAATTACTTTGAGTCAAACATCACCTCGTAATAGGAAGGTTAATTTTTTGATCAGAATTTTTGATTATTGATTAGAAGGTGCTCCTAATTTTTTTAAAATAAAATAAAAAGTAAGCATAGAGCCCTGTAACTGGAACATAATAGATGGTTATTGGTTACTATAGAATATTTGTAAGTGACACAGCTCAAATCAAACTAAAACTTTAGGATAAGCATATATTTAGCATATATTAGATAATCCATTATCTACCATAAATTAACAATCGACAGTGTATTTTTATAGCATTCATTAATCTTTGCCAGTGTTAATAAAAATACAATTCTTCATTTTTCATGTTCGTTCACAACACATTAGCTAATATTAACAGATGGCAACATTTGATTTTAAAAATGTATTGGTTAATGTTGAAATTAACTAAAATTAATGAATGCTGTAGAAATATTGTGTATCTTTATTCATGTTTACTTGTGTAGTTAACCCTTAAACGCATAACTATTCCTTGGATCTTTATCGACCCGGGACGTCACCCACTACCCTCCCCCTCATTATTTTTGTGAAGGTAGAGCTCCACTCTTTGAGCCAGATGCTAAATCTATTTGAATATAAGTGACGATGGTAAAGCAGTTACTCAAAACACTTTTCCAAGTTCCAAAGATTTGCACCAAAAAACTAAAAAACTAAAAGGTACATGTAAAGCATTTAAATTGTTTTATTTTTTTTCATTTTTGGCAAAAACTTACTTTACTATTATGAAGAAATTACATTTTGTACAGGGCTTTCACTTGAATTTCCACCTGAGCAGCATAAAACATATGTCCATGATAAAGTGCATTTACAGTACATTGGGGATACTCACAATTAGTGTGATTTTTCTGGCTTTTCATTTTTTTTTTTTTTTTTAATAGCTTTGTAGTATGGTTCATAGGAGATCAAGTTCAATTTCTCCTCGGTCAACCATGAGCGCAGGTAGGACTTGATGATGTTCATATGCGAGAAAGACTGCTCACATGAGTAGGTAGAGCCAAACATAGTCAGCACAGTCTTGATGCGCGGCAGTGTAGCAAATTTCAAGTTAATTCCAGATTTTCAGTATGAGACTGTCCTCACATTCAACATTCTTCATGTCCCTCCACTTCTTTTGCTGACAAAAGACACTTTCAAGTATAGTCTTCAGAATGTCAGCCGCCTCTAACTCAAAACTTGCAATGAGGATGCCAGGGATGACACTGAGCTGATCTTCATTGAGTAAGGTCTCGTGTGTATGAGTAACAGATTTGGACAAATTGCTGTGCACATGAAAGTAGGACTGCACGATTAATTGAAATTAAATTACAAAGGTGATAAATCGCGATTAGACAGAAGCTGCGATTGTCATGCGTATCTTTCAGTGAAGCACGGTTCTGTGATCAGCAGTAAATCTCCATCCAAAGGCCAGAGGGCGCTCTCGCGCTGAAACTCCAAATACGCCCCGCAGAAGAATAAACGCTGCAGCTGAATAAACAGAAAATTTCACTGCTTTCATTGATTCAACGTGGCTAATAAACACAGGACTACGACAATATATGATTTATCTGAGTTCTTCTTATTATTATTAATTTTCATTATAATAAAGTATATAATAATGCAATGCTAATCGACATAGCATTTATCAATGCTTAGAATACTATGAAATATGTTGCATGCCTTATTCTGTGTAGGAAGCCACATCATCTCACAGAAGGATTTATTTCAAACACTCTGTAATGAACAACACTGACGTTATGAAGTGAGTTTGCAGTAAAAGCATGTTATTAAATGTGGTATTTTCACATGCGTTCAGATGAAGCAGCATTCATTACACAGAGCCGTAGTTCACTGACAAGCTACGCAAAAAGCTTTCATAATCGCAGAACGATTTCATTAACGTGCGATTATATCGCAGCTTGTCAGTGAACTATGGCTCTGTGTAGTAAATGCTGCTCCATCTGAAAGCAGATGATGGAGATTTACTACTAATCACAGAACCGGCTTTACTGACAAGATGCGCATGACTATCGCATATGATTAATCGTGCAGCCCTACATGAAAGTTCCCAAAAAATGCTTAGAATAATATCAAAATATCAGCTGACTGAGTGTAACATCACAAGTGGGTTTACTTTTTAGGTGTTTTTCAACAACCCATAGCCCAAGCATACCTATAGGCCTATAGAATAATAAAGTGGTGACAGTTTTACACAACTCCTGGGTTCTTAACTTTAGAAAACCTCTTAATAGCACATGAATTGAGATAAATACCTTAAGTCTCTGTTTCAACAGAATTTAATAGAAGGAAATGACTATTTCATATCATTAACACTCTGCTAGCCTAGTTGTGAAGATTTGTCAGGTTGAGATGAAATATAAAACGGGGTATCCTTGTCATAACTGAAATCTAATGATAATGTCACTCGGGGAAGCATAAACAGTGAAAATAGCAGAGGACCTAGCACAGAGCCGTGTAGCACACCATACTTGTGTTTGATAAGACATCTCTTCATATACAAATGGTAGCAATCTGACAGGACCTAAACCATGTTAATTCTTGTTCACAAGTGCCAACATAATTCTCAAGCTATCAAATACATTTTTGTGGTCTGTCGTTGAAAGATCTGACAGCACTAAAAGAAAGATGTAACTTTAGTAAGGAAAGTTTTTGTGGTACAGTGAGACTTAAATCCTCACTCTATAGCATAATTGAGGTGATGCTATTTTTCTAATATTTTAGACATGGATAGCAAATTTGGGATTTGACTATAATAAATCAATTCTTCTGGGTCAAGTGATAACTGCGAGCTTTCTTGGACTGCATACATGTTATGTTGGTTTGGATGTCTGTGGCTTTGTGCCGTTAAACTGGGGTTAACTTGGATTTGTCTTTTTTTCGCTTTAGGCCTAACAGCACTTAAAGAGGAGAGTCAAGAACTGAATGAAACAGAAGAGGAAAATCAGTATGAGAAACATCATGACTTCATGACTAAAATAGGTCAGAAGATCAAGCCTAAAAGTTCTTTCACTTGTCCTCAATGTGGGAAATGTTTCAGCCAAAAACAAAAACTTGATGTCCACATGAGAGTTCACACTGGAGAGAAGCCTTTCACCTGCCAACAGTGTGGAAAGTGTTTCACTCAAAAAGGAAACCTTGAAAAACACATGAGAATTCACACCGGAGAGAAGCCGTTCACCTGTCAAGAGTGCGGAAGGTGCTTCACAGCAAAACTAAACCTTAAGTGTCACTTGAGAATTCACACTGGAGAAAACGCTTTCACCTGCCACGAGTGTGGAAAAAGTTTCAATCGAAAACAAAGCCTTGAAGTCCACATGAGAATTCACACTGGAGAGAAGCCTTACACTTGCCAGTGTGGAAAGAGTTTTTCTCAGAAAATCATCCTTGATTACCACTTGAACATTCACATTGGAGAGAGATTGTTCATCTGCCAACAGTGTGGAAAAGAATTTACTCAAAAACACAGCCTTGAAGTTCACATGAGACTTCACACTGGAGAGAAACCGTACACTTGCACTCAGTGTGGAAAGCGCTTCACACATAGAAACACCCTGAATTACCACATAAGAAGTCACAAAAGAGAGAAGCTGTTCACATGTGATCAGTGTGGAAAGAGCTTCACAACAGAAGTGAACCTTAGATATCACATGAACATCCACACTGGAGAAAAGCCGTTCGAATGTGATCAGTGTGGAAAGTGTTACAGTCATAAAAGTAGCCTCAGCATTCACATGAGACTTCACACTGGAGCAAGGCCGTACGCCTGCAAACTATGTGGGAAGAGCTTCTCACAAAAAGGAAATCTAAATACTCACATGAGAATTCACACGAGAGAGAAGCCATTCATTTGTGTGGAAAATAATTAACGTAAACTTGTATGAGAATTCATGCCAGAAAATGCATATCTGTGTGAAATTGAAGGTGACATATCATGAAAATCTGACTTTTCCAGGTTTTAAGTGGTATAATCAGGTCCCCAGTGCATCTACCAACCGTGAAAAAGATTAACCCAATAACTTTGTTTTGGTAAGCCTTTTTCTGCAAGCTTCTGAAAAAACGAGCGCGTCTGATTTCGCTCCCCTAATGACGTTGCAAAGGGATCTCATTATAATATTACCGCCCCTTAATCTGTAAGTTTCCACCTGCTGTGCCGTCATTTTGATTTGGCAAGTGACAATGGTGGAGCAGTTTTAATGCCATGGTGAAAGTTTGAGCAAAGCATGCTAACTGTTCTGCCTTTGGCTGCACAGACGGAGAGCAGTGGATTTATTTACTGTATATTGCTGCTGCCACACAGATCTAAAATAATCATGTGATTTATTTCCCAGCTGTTTACCTTCACTGACATAATTGACTGTTTTTGTAACTCGTGTGTGGTTTTTAATGTAAACTTGTGTGTGAACGAGAACTTAGTTTACTCACATGCTGTGACAGCCACTTTCTGTCCATGTGCTTCGGATGTGTGCACTCTGAAAACCATTAGAAGTTTAAACTAATATGGTTTAAAACGCATGATTTTAACGCGATAAACATGATGATCAGAACCAAAACGGATGTTTGTAGCAGGTACGAGCTGAAACGGCACAGCTCTATTCTGGAAAGGGGGCGAGAGCAGCAGCTCATTTGGATTTAAAAGAAACAGGCACGAAAATCAGAGTGTTTCTGCTTCCACTCAAAATAGCCATTTTCAAAATGATATAATAAATGATCTGTGGGGTATTTTGAGCTGAAACTTCACAGACACATGCTGGGGACACCAGAGGTTTATATTACATATTGTAAGAAGGGGCATAATATGTCTCCATTAAGGCAACTTTTACAATGCAGCTAAACATGGACCCAATCTGATTGTCCACCCAAAAATGAAAATTCTGTCATTAGTTACTCACCCTCATGTCGTTCCGAACGTGCAAGACCTTCGTTCTTCGGAACACTAAGATATTTTTGATGAAATCCGAGAGCTCTCTGACCCTCCATAGACAGCAATGTAATTAACACGATCAAGGTCCAGAAACGTAGCAAGGAGATCGGTAAAATAATCCATGTGATATCAGGGGTTCAACCTGATACCAATTTTATGAGAGAACTTTTTGTGCGCAAAAGAAAAAAAACCCACTTTATTCATCAATTCGTCTCCTCTGCGTCACCCTGGAGCCATTTTGGAGAGTATCCACTGAATGTATACAGCGTATGCTGTTCTGTGTCAGCTGCGCCACGCGGATACGTTTTCTACATTTATTTGTGCTTTGATTTGTGGCGCAGCTTACATAAAGGGTGACACAGAGGAGACGAATGCACACACTCACCCAAGATATCACTCTCACACTTCTTTACAGACCAACTGAAACACACTTGGTTACTTGTGAACTGTGTATGAGAGAGAAAGATGCCTGCATGTGAGATGCATTGTACTCTCTCCATTCAAAGTTTGCAATGTTTGTAATCAATAAAAGAACCATGGACTGCTATTCTTTTTTTCTTCACTTTGGTCTCCGTCTTGATTTTTTCCTGAAAATACACCTGTGATGACAGCAGTACACTTGAATGTAGTTCTACTAAGAGTAATTTTGATAATCACAAATATTTCTGGATTAATTGACTATTCAAATCTTCTAATTTTCTTACTCTTAAATTGGCTGGGTAATGTATTTATGTATAATCCTGACCACTGGGTTCAGTTTGTTGGGTCATTTTATTGGGTTGTTTTCACAGTGTTGGGTGATTCAGTGTAACCATCTGCTGGGCAGGGGCGCGGGAAGATGTTTTAGGTTGGGGGTGCTGGGGGGGGGATTGCGATAGAGGCTATTTACACTAAGTGAAAATAGCAGTATTTTTTAGTGATATGCTATTTACACAGTGCAAATAGCTTTAGATTCTATTCTATGTTAGCAGGATATTCTGCTAATTACTTATTGCAAATAGTGGCAATTATCTGCACCTCAGCATTGTAATACATTATAAAACAGTATGCAATAACTTATTGAGTGTAATTTTTTTTATTTTATTTCAGATTATTAAATGGATGCCACCTTATTGGGACAAGCCCTCCCTACACCTACCATAACCCTACCCGATACTTTATTTTCAACTTTTTGATTATTTCCTTCATTTTTATAAAAAAAATAAATGCTTTTCTGATGTGATTTGAAATTTGAAAAATCACATCAGAAAAGCAAAAAAGGTCGATTCGAACCCCGGTCGATCGTGTCAAAAGGAGTGTGACAGACGCTTTACCATCTGATAACTGATGATCGTCTTTTGCAAATTTGACTATCCCAATCATACGTTTGTGGGTGGAGTTAGTGTAAACAGCCTCTGCCAACAACCGGGCTATTTGCACACTCCGATTTTAAATTTTTCTTTATTCCCAACAGTTGCCCACAGAAAAAACAAGGGGTGCTGCAGCACCACCACTTCCCGCACCTCTGCTGCTGGGTTGTTTAAACTGACAATTGAAATAATACACCACCTCACAAATTTGTCATAGCACTACTGGTTTGCAGTTTAAATCTGATCATTTTGTCAACAATCAGTTTGTATTCTGTTTTAAGAGAAAGCTTCAGTTCATCTTACAACTATTATACAACTATTTAAAAGCTATTTAAATGTTTTCTGCTGTGTAGGTCCATACAATGTAGGTGAAAGGCAACATTTTGGGGCTCCAAAAATGGACAACCACATCAATGTGGTTTAATCCAAGTCTTCTGAAGAAGTACAATCATTTTATATTAAGTCTTTATTTCAAATCAAGTCATGACACTCTAAATCACATATTAAATATAACAAGCCATAAAGTCAAACCTCATTTGTCTATACGTAAAGACATTGGTAAGGACAAATTCTATGCTTAAAGAGATGTGAATTAATAAAAAATTATACCACACACATTGATGCAAGGTGTGCTGGGCAGTTGATTTATTTCAGCTGGCAGACACATCTCATCGACCATCAGGAACATCTTGCCCTGGTCTTTATTGAAAAGTTTCAGAAGCAGCATCACACAGAGGAAGAACAGACTCTAGATGCTTTGCTTTGGCTGTTTCCATGCCTGATAGGATGCACTCTATTTGATATTATCTAAGGATGTTCATTTTAACCGTTTAACCGTTAACCGACCAATAAGAATTTTGACCGATTAATACAATCAGTTAAACGGTTTAAAGTCACTTTATTTATTTATTTTTCAGTAATTTATCAAAATATTTTAAAAGGTTTGCTGCATGGTTAAAATAAGCTACGCGTATTAAAAAAATATGTTTTTTAGAGAGAGAGAGAGAGAGAAAAAAAACATAAGTGGCATTTTATTATTCAGAAATAGGCCGACGCGAATTACAAACATTATAATAAACACTGTAAACATATAGGCTATTTTAGTTCCCATCACTCCTCAACAAATCCTTTCAATTAACAGTAGGCTATTTAGAAAAGAACAAGAATTAAAAATGTAAGAAGCTATAGGCCTAGCTATATAAACGACAAACCAAAACGAATTAATTTAGGCTAAACCGAAACTGAAACCAATGTTGGGTCTCTCATTCAAACAAAATCAAATGTTTCCGTATTCGTGATGTATTTGAATGCCAAAATATTATTTACCTTTTATGTAGCCTAGGCCTACTTCACTCGTGTTCCAATATCCACGTAAAACAAAACGTTTTGCATAACTTCACGGCGGTACGGTGATAACGCTTAACGGCACAGATTTTACTACATATTTAAACTGAGCAGTGTGTGTTTTTTTTTCCATATGTTTGACTGATTGTTTTTTATAATGATAATGAACAGGCTGCATTGTCAAGATAGAATGCTTTACTGTGTGCGCGCATGCGGCGCTGGAGCAATCACTTGATTTTTTCCCCCCTTGTAACAGTGAAAGCAACTACTCCTTTTAGTCATGAAGATAATCGGAATTGTAAAAGGTTTGCTTTTATTTGTGTACATTCACAATAAAAACAAATCTTTGTGCTTTTGTAAAATAAGCCAAAAAATAGGCCACTTTCTGCCGTCTGTTTCCTTTCGCGCTACTTGTTGCCAGTTATTCTGCTTTGAAATGTGTGTTCTGTGTCAGAATGTCTGTTTTTGTTTTGGTCTGACCCCGGGTTGCCAGTTTGTGGAAAACACAGCGTTTTGCATGCGTATAAGCCAGCAGACTAACCGGGTCAGAGTTTGACCGTAACAACCCTTGGCATCCAACTAAAAAGCTCTGACCACAGGCATATAAAAATGCAGATAAATCTATTTCCATTGTCAGTTGAACTTGTTCCAGTTTCCTCAATCTTGCAACCAGTGTGTCGAGTTTGAGAAGGAGGGGGCGGGAGAGAGTACATAATAGTTTACTTTTAGCTCCGAGTCAAGCACACACTCTTATGAAGTCACTATATTGTCTACAGCAGGGCTATTCAGTTCAGCCCGAGGAAAGAATACGTGCAAGTCACACGTGCCTTGAATTGTTTTAGCACATCAATGCTTGTGTGTAGATACATCAAGAGTGAATGTGGAGATAAGAGGAGGGAATTGAGAGAAAAGAGTATGTAGGCTTATAATAATGGTTCTGACTGAGATAAAATAACCGCTTTTCATTTATTGTATGCAGATGTGTACAAACTAAAGTGTGTTAAAATCTGGGAAATGAAATGACAGTGTTTTAAGACAAATACTAGTTTATAGACAACATTTTGATCTGCTAAATGCAACTATATAGGGCATAAATGTATAAGGAGATTATAAACATTAACATCATGATTTTCTGTAAATACACATAAGAAAATGTGTGTTATGATATACAGGTGCTGGTCATATAATTAGAATATCATCAAAAAGTTGATTTATTTCACTAATTCCATTCAAAAAGTGAAACTTGTATATTATATTCATTCATTACAAACAGACTGATATATTTCAAATGTTTATTTCTTTTAATTTTGATAATTAGAGCTTACAGCTCATGAAAGTCAAAAATCAGTATCTCAAAATATTAGAATATTACTTAAGACCAATACAAAGAAAGGATTTTTAGAAATCTTGGCCAACTGAAAAGTATGAAAATGAAAAGTATGAGCATGTACAGCACTCAATACTTAGTTGGGGCTCCTTTTGCCTGAATTACTGCAGCAATGCGGCGTGGCATGGAGTCGATCAGTCTGTGGCACTGCTCAGGTGTTATGAGAGCCCAGGTTCCTCTGATAGTGGCCTTCAGCTCTTCTGCATTGTTGGGTCTGGTGTCTCTCATCTTCCTCTTGACAATACCCCATAGATTCTCTATGGGGTTCAGGTCAGGCGAGTTTGCTGGCCAATCAAGCACAGTAACACTATGGTCATTGAACCAGCTTTTGGTACCTTTGGCAGTGTGGGAAGGTGCCAAGTCCTGCTGGAAAATGAAATCAGCGTCTCCATAAAGCTTGTCAACAGAAGGAAGCATGAAGTGCTCTAAAATTTCCTGGTAGATGGCTGCGTTGACTGTGGACATCAGAAAACACAGTGGACCAACACCAGCAGATGACATGGCAGCCCAAATCATCACTGACTGTGGAAACTTCACACTGGACTTCAAGCAACATGGATTCTGTGCCTCTCCACTCTTCCTTCAGACTCTGGGACCTTGATTTCCAAATGAAATGTAAAATTTACTTTCATCTGAAAAGAGGACTTTGGACCACTGAGCAACAGTCCAGTTCTTTTTCTCCACAGCCCAGTTAAGATGCTTCTGACGTTGTCTCTGGTTCAGAAGTGGCTTGGTAGCCCTTTTCCTGAAGACGTCTGAGCGTGGTGACTCTTGATGCACTGACTCCAGCTTCGGTTCTCTCCTTGTGAAGCTCTCCCAAGTGTTTGAATCGGCTTTGCTTGACTGTATTCTCAAGCTTGCGGTCATCCTTGTTGCTTGTGCACCTTTTCCTACCCAAATTCTTCCTTCCAGTCAACTTTGCATTTAATATGCTTTGATACAGCACTCTGTAAACAGCCACACCTTTCAGTAATGACCTTCTGTGACTTACCCTCTTTGTGGAGGGCATCAATGTTCGTCTTCTGGATCATTGCCAAGTCAGCAGTCTTCCCCATTATTGTGGTTTCAAAGAACAAGAGATACCCAGAATTTATACTGTAGGGATGGTCATTTATTCAAACTCAAATATAAATATTCTAATATTTTGAGATACTGATTTTTGACTTTCAAGAGCTGTAAGCTCTAATCATCAAAATTAAAAGAAATAAACATTTGAAATATATCAGTCTGTGTGTAATGAATGAATATAATATACAAGTTTTACTTTTTGAATGGAATTAGTGAAATAAATCAACTTTTTGATGATATTCTAATTATATGACCAGCACCTGTATAATTAGCCTAAATTTGAATTTTATGGATGGTTTTGTCAGCTTGACACTGTTACGTTACTGTATGCTAAGGAGGCGCACGACGAGGAGTTGAGCAAACAAAGTCTTTCATTAATAATCCACAGAAGATTTCCAGGAGCATGGAGTAGCAAAACACATAAAGCAAACTTAATAGCAGACAAAGAATGATGGTAGAACACAGGCTTTAAATAATCAACGTAATCAAAGGGAAACAGAAACAGGTGAGGATCTAATTAACCAATAGGGGAACTGAAGAAACTAGGTCAAACATGTGACAGACACATTGTTATTCATATTAACAAATTTTTAATTAATCATGCAATGTGCTGAAAATTAAATGTAAACAAATCTGGCGGAAATAATGTAAATAAGATTTTTAACACAGAATAAACTCAAAATGTTTGTTTAAAGGCCCTTTCTGGGAATCCCACATAAACCTTTGCCTTATTTTCATTACTTTTGAGTGTTTTTTCGAGTCGGCTTTGGGTTGGAAATCTTTCTGGGGCCAGTAGAGAACATATTATCAAAGAAAGTTTTATTGCATTACAATTTCAATAAACTTGAACTTCAGTTATGTTTTTGTTAATGTTTTGAAGTGTTTCCAAGTGTCTTATTTCAAAAGTGACCAAACTGAAACCTGTATTTTAAAGCATTCATCAATTACAACCATTTAAATTAGGATTTTTCTCACATCTTCACTCAAACTGTGGCATTAAACTGCAAAGGTACAATGTAAATTACAATTATAATGACAGATGTGAAGGGAGAGGAGAACTTATATGTGCGTCAGGTTTTTTTCAACAAGAAAGACTTCCGCATAGGATACACCTGTGTATCCTCGCTTATGACTCCTCAAAAAGCCTCCTCACTCCTCGCGGTGCAATTAGAAAAGTCACAGTGGCAAAGGTCCAGGATGGAGTTCATGGGCCTCAAGGAACATGTATTATTATCAATGGTGAAAACACTTTTGCTGCTTCATATTTTTGTGGAAACTGTGACACTTTAAGGGTTTTTTGATGAATAGAAAAATTCGAAACAACTGCGTTTATCTGAAATATTAATCTTTTGCAACATTATACGTCTTTACTGTCACTTTCGATTGATGCGATGCATTCTTTCTGAATAAAAGTATTAGTTTCTTTTAAAAAGTTTTCCCAAACTTTCAACGGTAGTGTAAACCTCTGCTGTGCAGAGCTGTAGAAGAGCTGAAAAGATGTACACTTGTGGCCCTATCATACACCCGGCGCAATGCTGCGCAAGTGTTTTTGCTAGTTTCAGCCCGACGCAGTTACTATATTCCCGTCCTGTGCCACGATGTTTAAATAGCAAATGCATTTGCGCCCATGGGTGTGCTGGTTTAAAAAGAGGTGTGTTCAGGCGCATTGTTGGCATGTTGCTATTTTGAGGAACTGAAAATAGACTGCGCCATAGACCAACTCAAACCTGGTCTAAAGCTTTGCATGAGCAGATCCGTTTGTTCTCTGGAGACGCGTTCAGTCTGTGCGCCTTAAAAAAAAATTCCGCCGTTTAAATAGCGAATCCGCCATGGCGTGAGCGCAACTCACTCTTAAAGGGAATGGGAGATGAGACTCTGATTGGTTTATTCCATGTTATGCCCAAAAACACACCCATTACTCGTTAGAATAGGGACAACCCTTTTAGACCACGCGCCGGGCCCGGCAACTGTTTTTCGGATTCGGAAATGCCCTAAGTGCGCTTTAGACCATGCGCTTAAATCGTTAAAATATGGCCCATGGTGTTGTTTCTACAGTCCAAGATCACCTATCAAGCCATAACATAAACCAGCCATGGCAACAATGTTAAATATCAGATATGGGTATATATATGGCTGTACCTGTTAGTGATTTATCCATTCATGTAGGTTCATCAGTAATTTTCAGGAAACTGCACTGATTAAAGTTAACATGATATAGCACAAAATATTCACATATTGAGATCAGTGTTACTTACAGCAGATGATCTCAAGAAATGAAAACCAGAATGAACACAATTTAACAATTATTTTTCTTATGTGTTTTGCCACTTAACAATGACTTCTTTAAAAATACCTTAAAATCTTTATTCGTGTATCATTTATAAACAAGTGATTTAGCAAAAGAAAAAAATCTAAACTTGACATTTATTGAACTTGCAGATTTTGACCACATATAATAAACACAACACTTGCACTGAACTTTGGATTGAGCTCAGGAACATTTTACAATCAAAAAAGAAAAAGCATTCACAAAAAAATCAATAAATATTACATTGATGGGTGTGATTCATACTAACAGAAGATGATATGCTGTCAGTCTTTGACAGATCAGATCAGATCAGATCAAGCACTTCTTCATCTTCCTTGTCTCTTTACTCTTTCTTTACCTGTACCATCCTCTTCATGTCAGTATACAACTCTAGTGCAATCCTAGATGTCCTGTAAAATAATTATGCAAATTCTGTGGAGTTGGTGTGAATTGTGTTAATGTTCACTCATCAGTGAGCAATCTGAATCACTACATTGGCAAAAAGTCACACACATGACCCTCAACATTGAAGAACTGACAATATTTCATTAAAAATCTGAGATAACATTTTTATAATTATATACATTTCAAACATGTATGACTATTACTAACATGTATGAACTCAACTTTACAAATTCAAACCCTTTTTTTTATAATATTGTATATTAAGTATATACTGTGATTTTATCCCGTGAGCAGGACTTTTATTTTGGTCTGGCGACGTGACGTCACAAGGCTGCGCCGCGCTCCCGCATCTGTAGAGATTCGGCTGAAGAAAGGTTTGTGCATTTAAACATTTAAAAAAATAATAATAATTAAGGCAGCACTTTTATAGTTTTTTTTTTTTCAAACTGTTTAAATGGCTTAATTGTTATGGAATATAACTTCGTAGTACTGTATCTGATATTTACGAACATTATTTTGTGTGAATAAAACATTCACATGAGTAACAGAAAAGGTGCGTCTCATTTCCCTCCCTGTATTATGCATAAGTATAAACATTAATTCCGTTAATGCAGTGATGAGGTGAAACGGAGCTTTTCAAACGAGTCAATTGAGCCAATTTTTCGCAAAATGATTCACTCGAATCACTGCACGCGGACGAAACCTGCTGATCGAAACAGTGTAGATTCAACGAGAACAAACATTGACAACATTTACAAACGTGTACCAAACGTTTTAATTAATATATACTTTATTGTTATTATGAAATATAATCTACACATCATTAAGAACCAAATATAAATGACTAAATGTGAACTTGTAATTTTTTCTCTCTCTTATTTTCAAGTGCTTTTTTTTTGGCTAATCAGGTCATTTAGTTTGGATTTGTTTTTCTTTCACAAATTGTCTAAACACAGGAAAACTCCTGGTGAAGCAGCTGAGATCCACGTGACACTGTTATAAAGATGGTGTTTATTAAAGATGAGAGTGAAGACATGAGGATTGAAGAAGCATTCAGTCTGAAACAAGAAGATACCGAGGAACAAATAGGTTTGTTTTCATTCTCAAAGCTGAACTCACTCATTCTTATTAAATTGTCCAGCTCTGCAGAAAAATTAATGATATTTTAGAAGAATGTCTTATGAGTGTTGCAATTAAAGTAGTTTTATTTGACATGAAGCGTGGTGACGTCACATGACCAGACAAAAACTAATGCTGCCTTCAAGTGCAGCTGAGAATTTACTACTTTCACATTTGGCATTTATTACATCACCACATATTAACCCTAAAAAGGGCAAAACCATAAAGAGACATCAGAAAATTAATTTATTGCTATTTTACATATTATTGGAAGTCAAATAATAGCCTACAATTTCATGATTCTTTTCAAAACTTGACTCTTATTTTAATGATTGTATCCTCCAGGATACGTTGCCCCTTTGGGGGTATAAATTCACTGAAAACGGAAACACAAAACAGTTACCAAATATGGAACCTTGACTGTCAGACCTTTCCAACAATAAGTGTTATGTCAAGATTAAAAAGATCTGATTTTCTAAAACTAATAAAAATAATATGGAAGTAGCCAAAACACAACAAATATTTACTGTAACCATAATCCCAGTGTCTGCTTCTGAACTGGATCTTCTGAGTTAGATAGTAACTGCTCAGACTGTGTCTGGATGGTCTGTGGGTTTCAAATTTGAGGTTCAGACCACAAGTGCTGTAATGACTACCTATATTACTTAATTAAAATATATAAAAAATTACTTACTTAAAGCAATAAAAAAAAAAAAAAAGCAGAGGACTTAATACCGATCCCTGTGGCACTCCATACTCGTGTTTGATGAGATTTTTTTCTGACAAGTTCAACATAAATGTTAGATTTGGGGTTAGTTTACTCCTTACCATTTTCTTATAATTTTTTTTTTTCTTTCCCATAATGGGTTTGATAGATCCCAGTTTCTTAGTAATTTGGATATGTCCTAAAGAATGGAATGTGGCTATAGCATACATGTTGTTGGTTTCGATGCGTTACATATCCAAACGTGTTTATGTCTGTTGCTTTGTGCCATTAAACTGGCAATATTTGTCTTTTCACCTTAGATCTGATGGGGCTAAAAGGGGAGAATCAGGAACTGAATGAAATGGAAGATAATGAATTTAAGAAACATGATTTCATGACTGGAGAAAAATCTTTTAGTTGCTCGAAGACTAAAAAAACTCGAAAAAGAGCTCAAAAGACTGGAACGAGAAAACATTTTATCTGCCAACAGTGTGGAAAAAGTTATGATCAACGTAGATGTCTCAAACTCCACATGCATATTCACACAGGAGAGAGGCCTTTTGCCTGCCAGCAGTGTGGAAAACGTTTCCCTCGAAAAGAAAACCTCACAGTCCACATGAAAATTCACACTAGAGAGATCCAATTCACCTGCCAACAGTGTGGAAAGAGCTTCATTGATAAAGGAAACATGAAAGCCCACATGAAAATTCACACTGGAGAGAAACCTTTTGCTTGCCAACAGTGTGAAAAAAGATTCGTTCGAAAATCAAGCCTTAAAACTCACATGGCAATTCACAATGGAGAGAAACCTTACACCTGCCCTCAGTGTGGAACAAGTTTTGCACAAAATGGCACACTTAATGCCCACATGAGAATTCACACCGGAGAGAAGCCGTTTGTATGCAGTTACTGTGGAAAGAGTTTCAGATTTACAGTAACCCTTAACAGGCACATGAAGACTCACACAAGAGAGAAGGGTTTTAAATGTCATCAGTGTGGAAAGAGTTTCACAGATGAGAAACGCCTTAAGAGTCATGTAAACTCTCATATCGGACACATGCCTTTCATGTGCCATCACTGTGGAAGGGGTTTCGAACACAAATCAAGTCTTGATAACCACATGAGAGTTCACACTGGAGAAAAGCCTTTCACCTGCCAACAGTGTGGGAAGAGTTTTGCACTTAAAGGAAACCTAAAGTCTCACACGAGGCTTCACACCAGAGAGAAGCCTTTCCCGTGTCTTCACTGTGAAAAGAGTTTCAAATATCAAAGAGAGCTAAAATGTCATTTGCAAACCCATTCTGGAAAGAAATTGCGGGGTTCTTAATGGGCAAGAAGTTTACAAAAAGGAGCCATATCTAAAATCACCTATGCATTCTCTCTGGATTAAGGTTCTTTCGCCATAACACTTACAGAATCATATGAAAATTCATGCAGATGTGAAACCATGTTCTTTTTCTTTTTGTGGAAAAAGTTTTTAATGGCTCAGCAGTTTAAAATGCCACCAGAAAATTTGTATCTGTATTAAGTTAAAGCTATGTTCACACAGCAGCTCAATTTGGCTTGAATTAGTTCATTATTGTTATTACTTTTTTGCATTCAGTGTTGCAAACTAATGTACCCAGTAGTATTGTTGAAACAACATTAACAATTAAAATGCTATACAAACATTTTTAAGTGAATGTGAAAATCACTTGAAATACAAATGACACATTTCCAGGAAAGTAACTTTATTTTCTATTTAAAATGTTGAACACAATTTATGATAAATTTTTAGGTTACACTTTATTTTAAGGTGTCCTTGTTACAGTGTAATTATACATTTAAGTACTGAGTAATATTAATGAACTATATGTACTTACTATATGGTCAGGGTTAGGATTAGGGCTTGGTTTAGGGTTACTAGTAAGTACATGTAACGTGTAACAAGGACACCTTCATAATAAAGTAGTTTATTCGAAACTTTATTTAAAATGTCTTTATTTAAAATTTAAAACATGCAGTTTCCATCAGTGTTCCTGTTACGGCCCATAACCATTTTGAAGGCTCGTTAATTCCAACATGAAAAAAAAAAGGACACAGGCCGAACATATTTAAAGAACCACAACACCTGATGTGAATTTAAAGACGCCTCTATTTAATTGGTTGAAGGAATTCAACTTAAACATTCAGGTAATAATACACAACAATTCACCAAAATATAGAAGAAAGAATAATTAAGATTAAAGTACTGTTACGTCTCTGGACGTAATGTGTCATTTTTTTTTAATTTATATTTATTTTTTTATGTTGTGAATTGTTGTTGTGCAGTTCGTTGTCTCTCTTTTGCTCTATCTCTCCCTCTCCTTCTGAGTAGGCTTGATTGGGTTCAGCTGTGGCAGATTACGTTGATGAGAGCGGGAGTCTTGAAATACTGGGAAAGACGGCAATGCAGGAGAGCTTCTGGTGCACACGTCGTAGAGCTCCGTTGTCGTTTGTCCCTCATCTCCTGCCCCAGACATTTAGATTTTTGTTGGAGTTCTAAATGTTAGTGTGTTCTTTTGAGTGAGTTAAGCCTGTGTGGCCAGTTTTCACTGTTGAGTTATGAGGACATTTGTCTTGTTACTTTGGTATGAGTTTATCTTTGTATTATATTCTATTTATATGTTTTTGTTTATTTAGACTGCTGCTGATTATGACATTTGTTAATGCTTAATTCCTTATTTTTGGAAGCCGTAGGGAGGAGGTTGCCATTTATTTTTCCTGAGTAGTTTTCTCTTGTTTATGGTCAGATAGGGAGTAAGGAAAGACTTTTGTACTTTCTTTGGTATTTTTATTTTGATAGGTAAGTTACATTTATTTCTCTTTTAGTTAGAACCATTTTTGTTTGTTATTTTGGCCTGAACCCCTTCTGAAGATTCACGCTTCCTGCTATTCACATTTGTGTCAATAAAAAGCTTACTTTTGACACTAATTTCGTTTTTGGTAGTATTTGTTTGTGAGCTGGGACAGGAGAAGGGATATGCATAAAATTAATTGTTTTATTTGTCATCGACATTCCTAACCCTAGACGGGGAGGTCGTGACAATTGGGGGCTCGTCTGCTCGTTCATTTTAGTCGTTGTTTGCTATTTCAATAGTTTTGCTTGGCTGCTTTGAATTTTTTCGTGGGGGAAGAAGTTTGTGTAATATGGATTTTGATTTAACTAAGTTTACGCTTTCACCTACATTGAAAGAATTGAACGGTGTAGAAAAAGAGATCTAATTCAAATAGCAGAATTTTACAAGGTAACGGTCCTTAAAGAGGCAAAGAAACAAGTCATCAAAGATGAGCTGTATGGTAGGTTAGTTGAGAATGGTATTTTGCCAGGGCTTGCTCCTGAGTTAGAGATTGAGGAGGAATTGACATTGGATAAAGCAGATTCGGTAAGCGGTAAAAAGGTTGCTGGTTTAGATCCTATGTTAACTGTTCGCTTAAGAGAGTTAGATCTGGAGTTAAAGAAACAGGAGCATGAAACGCAACTACTCCGATTGAAAGAGTTTGAATTAACCCTCTAAGCGCCAAAGTCGCAAAATTGCGACAAGACGTCATACTTCATTAAACAGACTGTAGTTCCTAATATGGTGTAGTATCTCATTTGTATTCCCTACCACTAGATGGCAGACATGTAGTACTTCGATTCTAGACCAAAATTGTTCGAGGAAATAGCAGAGCAAGTGAGCTATCGTGTCATTGATGCGGAAGCAGTTCAGTTCTTAGCGTCTGAGTAAATTGTGAGATTTGTGAGAGAAAATCACCAAATGGCTAATAAAAAGTTGTACTGTGAGGACGTGTTGCAAATGTTATTCGCCTATTCTGACTCTGAAGGGGAATATTTGCCTTTGGAAATGACGATCGGCCGTCTAATGATCGCGCATCTCCCGGTACATCTTTGCATGCGCAATGGCGCCGCCGTAAATGGCGAGAGTGTTCACAAAGCACCATCAAGTGATAATTTCGAGCCTTGCCCAACGGGGATGAGGGTGGCAGGGGTGGACGTGGTCTTAGTGTCCATAGGAGAGGCATCGCGTTGCTGATGGTCGGCCAGACTGCGACTTTTTTTCTGATCGCGCGCGCGCTCAAAGGGCCGCCGGCAGACAGTACAGGTGCAGTCAGTGAGGGGCAGGTCTGTGCGCTGTGCCATGCAATGAGAGGTACATACTCTCAAGAACTATAAACTGTCACCTAGATACCTGATTGGGCAGATAGCTGGTCAACTGATCAAAAAATAGGTACATGTATTTTACTATGGCACAGTAATATAGTAATAATTTACTACTTTCTCCTGTTTTACTGTTGATTTCCTCTTTTCATGATCATTTGGAATGAGGATAAAAAGACAAAAAAAAAAAAAAACATGCAAATAAGTTCAAACATCCATTCAATATCTATTATTTCCTGAATATTACTGATGAACTGATCAAAAGTAGGCTACTGTTCACATGCGTTTTACACATAGTATAGTAATATAGTAATAATTTAGTACTTTCTCCTGTTTTATTGTTGGTTTCCTCTTTTCCTGATCATGTGGAATGAGGATAAAAGACTAAAAAACTAAAAAAAACATGCAAATAAGTTCAAATATCAATTCAATATCTACTATTTCCTGAATATTATGAAATTCAAGAGGACCGCCCCCTGATGACATCATAATATGCAAATTAGATGAGTATATTTACACCCCACATAAACTTTAGGTCATGCCCAACATTTTTCTATTTTACAGTAGATCTCTATCTTTAAACCCTTTCAAGCTACAAGCTTTTGAAATCTTGATGTCAAAATCCAGCATTTAAAAAAAAAAAACCCTGGCGCCTAAAGGGTTAAAGACCGATCGGGATGTTCAGTTGCGTAGGCTGGAGTTGGAAGCCCAGAGGCAGCGACACAGAACAGTGTCGTCACCGCGCTCCAGACATGCTTCTGGTAGTTCTTCCGAGGGGGGGCAACCTGACTTTGACGTGGGTAAGTACATTAAACTTGTACCTCCATTTCGTGAATCTGAAGTTGACTCGTACTTTGTGGCTTTTGAACGTGTCGCGGCTAAATTGAAATGGCCCAAAGATATGTGGGCGTTGTTGTTGCAGTGTAATCTTGTTGGCAAAGCCCAAGAGGTTTGCGCGGCTTTGCCGATCGATGATTCACTGAATTATGATACGATGAAATTGGCTGTGCTGCGTGCTTATGAATTAGTACCGGAGGCGTACCGGCAGAAGTTCAGGGCGTGTTCAAAGACAGCCAAGCAAACGTTTGGGGAGTTTGCGCGTGATAAGAGAACGCTTTTTGAGAAGTGGTGTGTCTCTACAAAAATTACAACTCTTGATGAATTACAAGAACTTATTTTGCTCGAGGATTTTAAAAACAGCTTGCCAGAAAACATCGTAATACACCTAAACGAGCAGAAAGTATCTAAACTTTCTGATGCGGCAATATTCGCAGACGAATTTGCGCTTACTCATAAGACTGTATTCTCCGTTGTGCGCGCTTCTAAACCCTCCTTTGTCATGGAAGTAGGGAAGGATAAACGAATGATAAGGGACAACTCTTTTAGGGCTGATGGTGAAGCACATGCGCAAAAACGACCTGATAAAAAAAAGAGTCTGTTTTTATTGCCTTGATCCTGGCCATCTGATCACAAGCTGTAAAGCTTGGCAGCAGAAAGCTGGAGGTAGGCCTAAAGGGGTAGCGTTTACCTCCGTTTCTGAGCTATCATCGCAGGAAAAATCGAACGCTTTTGGGTCGTTTCTACAAACGTGTTTAGTCTCGCTTTCAGATAACCCTGAGATAAAATCCATAGTGATGCTACGAGATACAGGAGCCGCACAATCTTTAATATTAGAAAGTGCTCTGCCGTTTTCGCTGAAGTCGTATACAGGCAATGATGTGCTCATACGCGGTATTGAAATGGGTTGTACTCCTGTGCCGTTGCATACTGTTCAGTTGAAATCTGACCTTATCTCTGGCACGGTTTCTATTGGTGTGCATTCACAATTACCTGTGGATGGCGTGAGTATGATTTTAGGTAATGATTTAGCTGGAACCAAAGTGTTTCCGTATCCGATCGTGTCTGCCGAGCCTAACGTTAGTACTCAAGTAGCTGCTCTGTCACAGTCCCCCATGGCTTTTCCGGCATGTGTTGTAACCCGTGCACAGAAAAAGAAATTTGAAGATGTGGTGGATCTTTCAAGTTCCTTTTTAGTTGCATCGCCAGAGAGGGTGGAATGTAAATTGTTTGTTAATCCTCAACCGTCCATGAGTGATGAGTATTTGAGTGCAAACGAAATTCCCTTAAAAGTGGGTAGGGAACAGCTGATCGCTGCACAAAAATCGGATTTGACCTTGAGTAAATGTATCAGTGCGGCTGGGGACAAAACGCGAGTTTCAAATGAGTCGGTAGGTTATTTTTGGGATGAGAAAGTATTGATGCGCTGGTGGAAGCCGTCAAACTCTGAAAGTGACCGTGTCTATCAGATAGTTCTTCCTACCGGGTATCGGTATCAAATCATGCAGCTTGCTCACGAGCATCTATGTTCAGGACACCTTGGTGTTACGAAAACGTACGACCGAATTTCCAGACATTTCTTTTGGCCAAGTTTGAAATCATCAGTGTCTGCGTTCGTTCGTTCCTGTCATTCTTGCCAACGTGCTGGCAAGCCTAACCAAAAGATTCCTCACGCGCCACTTAAACCCATTCCGGTGGTAGGAGAGCCTTTTGAAAGACTTATCCTTGATTGTGTTGGTCCATTGCCTAAGGCTAAGTCAGGCCACCAGTATCTCCTTACTATTATGTGTGCAGCTACTCGCTACCCGGAAGCCGTGCCATTGCGCTCTATTAAAACAAAAGCTGTGATTAAAGAGCTGGTTAAGTTTTGTTCTATGTTTGGGTTACCTAAAGTAATCCAAACAGATCAGGGAACAAACTTTACCTCACGCTTGTTTGAACAGCTGGTAAACGAACTGGGGGTGGAACATTAGATGTCAAGCGCATACCATCCAGAGTCGCAAGGTGCGCTTGAGCGCTTCCATCAGACGTTAAAGTCAATGTTGCGCACTTACTGTGTTGACACTGATAAAGAATGGGTGGATGGTCTACCCTTATTAATGTTAGCCATAAGGAGCACAGTGCAAGAGTCTTTAGGGTTCAGTCCAGCTGAGCTGGTATTTGGACACACAGTTCGAGGACCCTTGAAATTGATCAGTGAACAGTTTCACTCTAAAGATCCTCCCTCCGTATCGATTTTGCAGTATGTGAGTTTGTTTCATGAAAAACTCCACAGTGCTTGGGAGGTTGCTAAACAGCATCTCGTTGAGTCGCAATCAAGGATGAAGAGTAGATATGACAGAACCAGCGTAGTTCGCAATTTTAAACCGGGGGATTCTGTGCTTGTGTTTTTGCCTGTACCTAACTCTCCTATGCATGCTCGGTTTGCTGGTCCATATCACATAGAGAAAAAACTGAGTGATACCAACTACACCATTCTAACTCCTGATCGACGACGCAAAAGTAGAGTTTGCCACGTAAATATGCTTAAAGCGTATGTGCCTAGAGATGTGCCTGAAGTTAAGACTGTGGTTGAAACCGTGTCTCCTGTTAATGCTGTTGATCTGCCTTCCATTTATGTGTTAGAGACCGACGGTTTAATTGGAAAGGATGCTCAAGCCTGTTGTGGGAGACTACCGAATTCCGCTATTCTGGCCAACTTGCCGTCTCATCTCTCTTATTTGTCTGTGAGTCAGTGTAATGATATTGTTGAATTAATTTACAACTATCCTACATTGTTTAACGATGTTCCTTAGCAGACAAATGTGTTAAAGCATGATATTGAGGTGGGTCAAAGTACACCCATTAAACAGCATCCATATCGTGTTAACCCGCACAAACGACAAGCTATGAAAGACGAAGTTAATTATTTGGTGCAAAATGGCTTTGCGGTAGCCAGCCAGAGTCCATGGAGTTCGCCGTGTATACAGTACTTGTGCCTAAGTCTGACCACTCTTTTCGATTCTGTACTGATTTTCGCAGAGTTAATAACCTTACCAAAGCTGACTCATTTCCTCTCCCCAGAATGGAGGATTGTGTTGATCGTGTGGGTACGTCACGCTATGTAACCAAAATCGATCTTTTGAAGGGATACTGGCAGGTGCCATTGACATCCCGTGCCTCTGAAATCTCCGCCTTTGTCACGCCTGATGCATTCATGCAATATACGGTGATGGCTTTCGGGATGCGCAATGCACCTGCCACATTCCAACGATTAATGCAGATTGTGTTATCAGATGTACAAAACTGCGAAGTGTATCTAGATAACGTAGTGATCTATTCTATGACATGGGAAGATCACTTATGCACCCTGAGTTTAGTCATGAAACGCTTGGCTGAAGCGTCCTTAACCCTCAACCTCAGCAAGTGTGAGTTTGCCAGAGCAGTGGTGACTTATCTCGGTAAAATTGTTGGGCAGGGTCAGGTTAAGCCCGTTAAGGCTAAGGTTGAAGCTGTTGTTACTTTTCCTTCACCCACTAATAAACGCGAGTTGAGGCGTTTCTTAGGAATGGCTGGATACTATAGGGGATTCTGTAGGAATTTTTCCACCGTGGTTGCACCCCTTACTGACCTTTTAAGCACTGAGCGAAAATTTGTGTGGAACGAAGTATGTGAATCTGCTTTTTGTTCTGCTAAAGATTTATTGTGTAACGCTCCTGTGCTCTCTGCCCCAAATTTCACTGAATCTTTTAGCCTACAGGTGGACGCGAGTGCTCATGGCGCCGGTGCGGTGCTGATGCAAGCAGATAACGCTGGTATCGAACATCCAGTGAGCTATTTCTCAAAAAAATTCACCAGGTGTCAGAAAAACTATAGCACCATAGAGAAAGAAGCCCTGGCGTTACTGTTGGCCGTCCAACACTTTGAGGTGTATTTAAGTTCTGGTGACCGTGACAGGCGATACGGATCACAACCCTCTAGTGTTTCTGGCTCGTATGTCTAATTCTAATCAGCGATTAATGAGATGGGCACTCATCTTACAGGAGTTCAACTTGGACATTCATTATAAAAAAAGGTGTAGATAATGTCGTAGCTGACGCATTATCAAGGGCTTATACTGGTGATGCTTAATCGACCGTTAAAAGCGTCATTAAGTGTTGTATTACAAATCAGGTTTTGTAACTAAGGGTGGGGGTGTTACGTCTCTGGACGTAATGTGTCATTTTTTTTTTATGTTGTGAATTGTTGTTGTGCAGTTCGTTGTCTCTCTTTTGCTCTATCTCTCCCTCTCCTTCTGAGTAGGCTTGATTGGGTTCAGCTGTGGCAGATTACGTTGATGAGAGCGGGAGTCTTGAAATACTGGGAAAGACGGCAATGCAGGAGAGCTTCTGGTGCACACGTCGTAGAGCTCCGTTGTCGTTTGTCCCTCATCTCCTGCCCCAGACATTTAGATTTTTGTTGGAGTTCTAAATGTTAGTGTGTTCTTTTGAGTGAGTTAAGCCTGTGTGGCCAGTTTTCACTGTTGAGTTATGAGGACATTTGTCTTGTTACTTTGGTATGAGTTTATCTTTGTATTATATTCTATTTATATGTTTTTGTTTATTTAGACTGCTGCTGATTATGACATTTGTTAATGCTTAATTCCTTATTTTTGGAAGCCGTAGGGAGGAGGTTGCCATTTATTTTTCCTGAGTAGTTTTCTCTTGTTTATGGTCAGATAGGGAGTAAGGAAAGACTTTTGTACTTTCTTTGGGATTTTTATTTTGTTAGGTAAGTTACATTTATTTCTCTTTTAGTTAGAACCATTTTTGTTTGTTATTTTGGCCTGAACCCCTTCTGAAGATTCACGCTTCCTGCTATTCATATTTGTGTCAATAAAAAGCTTACTTTTGACACTAATTTCGTTTTTGGTAGTATTTGTTTGTGAGCTGGGACAGGAGAAGGGATATGCATAAAATTAATTGTTTTATTTGTCATCGACATTCCTAACCCTAGACGGGGAGGTCGTGACAGTACTCACGGGTAGGAAAACTAAGAAAACAGACTCCTAACTACACCTGCCCTCGGGACAAAGTTCTTACCTGCCTCCCGAAATAAAAATAAGAACAGGTGAGTCTTCCGGGCAACTGCTTCCCTCGCTCAGTTCTAACTAAATAAACAAAACGTGAACTAACAAATAAATAAATACACTACCCGCTACTGATAAGTAAAAAGAAAAATATCACATATCAAACACAAATTTACTAGTTAAACCTAAGCATATAAGAAAACAAAAACATAGCCTCAAAGAGGCAATGAGAGAGAGACGCTAACGAGAACAATGGGAAGTGGAACCACAGAGAGAGAGAGAGACTGCCATTGTCGCCTCGCAGCCTTTTATCCGGAGTCCTTGCTGACGTCACGCGACTCTAGAAGAATGGGAATCTCCCCACAACGCCACCTAATGGGCTTAGAATATAAGTGTCACACAGTTTCACGTAACAGTTCCACATTTCATTTTCATTGTTTTCAGCAACAGTCTTGATTTTACAAAGTACTGGGGTAAGGATCCACCCAGTCTTTTACTTGCGCTTCTACAAAGTTCACTTAATTTATCAGGATTTAGTTTCAACTTTAGTCTAGCTCCGTGTTCAATATGACTCCAATTTCAAGTGATCATTAAATTTAAGTAATATTTCTAATTAAAACTGGTCACAATATCGATTATTAATTTAGATGTTTGATTATTCTGGAAATCTCATACTCTCAATTATTCGTTCAGCAAGGACCTGATATCACTTAGATATTCACTTGGCCAACGGTGAACCCACGGACACAAATTTGCTAGTTCTTTTTAATTCAGATAAATTTAACATCACTGCACAAAATATAATAAATATATATATATATATATATATATATATATATATATATATATATATATAAATAAAATACAATAACATACAGACACATAAGACACATGATGCCAATTTCACAATTCACATAATAATTCAGAAATTACATAGATTTATAGGATATAAAATCCTGCCTTCAACAGATATTTCTAACTACCCAAAGTCATCTTCACACACGTATAACGATCACTCCTCTAGTCCAAAGAAATTAATAAAAGCTGACCACATTTCCAAACAAGACCTAATGTTCTTCCTAGATACGGCAGCCATCCGTTCCATTACCATGTGCTCTAATAATAAATTTAACCAATGGTTAATATTTAAAGATTGCTTAGTTTTCCAATGTTGGAGAATAGCTTTCTTTGCCAGAATCAGGGCAATATAAACCAATTTTACATAATGTGATGCAACATCTATCTCCAAAACTAATCCTAACAAACAGAACGATGGAGAGACTGGTATTTCTATATCAAGTAACGTGCAATTTCTCTATAACCCCCAACCAAAAATTCTGAACAGGAGTGCAATAAAATAGGGAGTGGAGGTAAGCGTCTAGAGTACCAAGATTACACCGAGTACACATGGGTGAATTAGTAAAACCCATTTTATACTTCCTGTGTTGTGTAATATGTACTCTATGCAGAATCTTATATTGAATAAGTTATAAATTTGAATTATCAATCAAGGAAAAAATGTTTTTACAAATATGTGTCCATGTATTGAAACCATGGGAGACAGACATATCCAAGTCCCATTTTCCAATAGGTAAATGCATCAAATTATCTATACTTAATAATAATTTAGATAACATTCTTTTGATGGTGCAAGTAACAAATGTAGAAGGTTGAAGCGTATTATCCTTAATATTTACTTTGCTTCGGATAACTTCCTTTATATGTAGATATTGAATAAATTCTCCTCTAGGAATAGCATAATTAGCTGTTAAATCTTCAAAGGAAATAAACGTGTTATCACAAAATAAATGATAAAGATGAGATATGCCACATTGATTCCAATTACTGTAGAAAAGGGGTTTCTTGTTAAAATAAAAATCAGGATTATACCAGATTGGAGAATATGCACATGGGTCCATTGAAGAATTAATTATATTTTTAATTTTACACCAATTTTTAATAGTTGTAGAGATTAATTTATTTTTGAAACAATTATGTTTTTTAATCGATGTTCCAATAAAAGGTAGATCACTTAATTTAATATCCTTACTATCATGTTTTTCTAAATTCATCCATGCCTCATTATCTAAATCATTATGTATCAACTTTTTTAGAAATTGTAACTGATTTGCCAAGTAATACATTAAAAAATCTGGAGCATCTAAGCCCCCCTGTGATTTATTTTTTTGTAAAGTGGACAAACTAATTCTGACTTTCTTATTTTTCCAATAAAAACCAGATATAATTGAGTTTAATGATTGAACCATTTAGAAGGAGGCTCAAATGGGATCATTGAAAATAAATAATTAATCTTAGGGACAATTTTGGAAAGAGGCAAAGTATTCCAACATTTTAAATCATTACTAATTTCCGTTAATACCGAAGAATAATTTAACTGTGCAATTTCTAAAAATTTTGAAGAAATGATTACACCCAAATATTTAATATGATCTATAACAGTCAATGAGAATAAGGGCTGGGGTGCAAAATTCCGCAAATTTACTGTAACTGGAAGAATTGTTGATTTTGTCCAATTTATAGTGTAGTCAGAGATCTGTGAATATGAAGATATAGTCTTAAAAAGTTCCGTTAAGGACTTAAATGGATCTTGAATATACAACAATATATCATCTGCATATAAATTTATTTTATGTTCCATATTTCCAATAGATATGCCTTGTATATTTACATTTTGGCGAACTGCGCTGCCAATGGCTCAATAAAAATAGCGAACAACAAGGGAGATAAAGGACATCCTTGTCTAATCCCTCTTTGTAATAAGAAACTATGAGACAACTTTCCATTCATTATTACTGATGCCATAGGTTCATTATAAATAGTCTTTATCCACGAATCTCCAAAACCAAATTTTCCCAAAACCGCAAAAGATATTTGAAATTAACTTTATCAAAAGCTTTTTCAAGGCCGAGGACACTATTATTGCCTGTATTTGATTACGTTGAGATACATTTCCAAGTTTCCCATAACACAGATGATGATATATCAGGAGTATCATTGTCTTTAAGAAAAAAGTCCCATTCTTTCCTAATATAGGTATCAAACTTAGGATCCTCCAATAATGAAACATTAAAACACCACTGTTACGGGGCTGATGAGACGTGCGGATCCATATGCAGACTTTTATTGACATGAGACGTGGTCATAACAGGCAGGGTCAAACAATGGCAAACAGGTATAACATGGGCGAGACAAAGAGTAAACCAAGACAAGCGTGGGTCGACGATCGGGGAACAGTATCCAAAGGGGCTAGACAGGAGAGGTAATCCAAAATGTAAGTGATAATCCAGGCAGGGAAAACACAATCCGACAAAGGCAAGGCAAGGCAAGACTAGGGAAACTAATAGGGCTCTGTAGGGCAGCGATAAATGCATACAATACTGCAGAGAGGAGAGGGAGAGAAAGTCCAAGGCTTATAAAGAGTGTCTGATTGGATTCAGCTGTGTGCGTGTGATCAGGTGAGCGTGTGATTAGTGAGATGGCTGATGGGAAATGCAGTCCTTTGTGATGTGTGGTGTGAAAGTCAATATGATGGCAGGGCGACAGATATTTCTAACTACCCAAAGTCATCTTCACACACGTATAACGATCACTCCTCCAGTCCAAAGAAATTAATAAAAGCTGACCACATTTCCAAACAAGA
Organism: Onychostoma macrolepis; assembly: GCF_012432095.1. Lineage (NCBI taxonomy): Eukaryota > Metazoa > Chordata > Actinopteri > Cypriniformes > Cyprinidae > Onychostoma > Onychostoma macrolepis. Next base: position 5,682,604 of record NC_081158.1, on the reverse strand, counting down.
CCTAATGTTCTTCCTAGATACGGCAGCCATCCGTTCCATTACCATGTGCTCTAATAATAAATTTAACCAATGGTTAATATTTAAAGATTGCTTAGTTTTCCAATGTTGGAGAATAGCTTTCTTTGCCAGAATCAGGGCAATATAAACCAATTTTACATAATGTGATGCAACATCTATCTCCAAACCTAATCCTAACAAACAGAACGATGGAGAGACTGGTATTTCTATATCAAGTAACGTGCAATTTCTCTATAACCCCAACCAAAAATTCTGAACAGGAGTGCAATAAAATAGGAGTGGAGGTAAGCGTCTAGAGTACCAAGATTACATTGAGTACATATGGGTGAATTAGTAAAACCCATTTTATACTTCCTGTGTTGTGTAATATGTACTCTATGCAGAATCTTATATTGAATAAGTTGTAAATTTGAATTATCAATCAAAGAAAAAAGTTTTTACAAATATGTGTCCATGTATTGAAATCATGGGAGACAGACATATCCAAGTCCCATTTTCAATAGGTAAATGCATCAAATTATCTATACTTAATAATAATTTAGATAACATTCTTTTGATGGTGCAAGTAACAAATGTAGAAGGTTGAAGCGTATTATCCTTAATATTTACTTTGCTTCTGATAACTTCCTTTATATGTAGATATTGAATAAATTCTCCTCTAGAATAGCATAATTAGCTGTTAAATCTTCAAAGGAAATAAACGTGTTATCACAAAATAAATGATAAAGATGAGATATGCCACATTGATTCCAATTACTGTAGAAAAGGGGTTTCTTGTTAAAATAAAAATCAGGATTATACCAGATTGGAGAATATGCACATGGGTCCATTGAAGAATTAATTATATTTTTAATTTTACACCAATTTTTAATAGTTGTAGAGATTAATTTATTTTTGAAACAATTATGTTTTTTAATCGATGTTCCAATAAAAGGTAGATCACTTAATTTAATATCCTTACTATCATGTTTTTCTAAATTCATCCATGCCTCATTATCTAAATCATTATGTATCAACTTTTTAGAAATTGTAACTGATTTGCCAAGTAATACATTAAAAATCTGGAGCATCTAAGCCCCTGTGATTTATTTTTTTGTAAAGTGGACAAACTAATTCTGACTTTCTTATTTTTCCAATAAAACCAGATATAATTGAGTTTAATGATTGAACCATTTAGAAGGAGGCTCAAATGGGATCATTGAAAATAAATAATTAATCTTAGGGACAATTTTGGAAAGAGGCAAAGTATTCCAACATTTTAAATCATTACTAATTTCCGTTAATACCGAAGAATAATTTAACTGTGCAATTTCTAAAAATTTTGAAGAAATGATTACACCCAAATATTTAATATGATCTATAACAGTCAATGAGAATAAGGGCTGGGGTGCAAAATTCCGCAAATTTACTGTAACTGGAAGAATTGCTGATTTTGTCTAATTTATAGTGTAGTCAGAGATCTGTGAATATGAAGATATAGTCTTAAAAAGTTCTGTTAAGCAGTTAAATTGATCTTGAATATACAACAATATATCATCTGCATAGAAATTTATTTTATGTTCCATATTTCCGATAGATATGCCTTGTATATTTACATTTTGGCGAACTGCCGCTGCCAATGGCTCAATAAAAATAGCGAACAAAAAGGGAGATAAATGACATCCTTGTCTAGTCCCTCTTTGTAATAAGAAACTACGAGACAACTTTCCATTCGTTATTACTGATGCCATAGGTTCATTATAAATAGTCTTTATCCACGAATCTCCAAAACCAAATTTTCCCAAAACCGCAAAAAGATATTTGAAATTAACTTTATCAAAAGCTTTTTCGGCGTCGAGGGACACTATTATTGCCTGTATTTGATTACGTTGAGATACATTTCCAAGTTTCCCATAACACAGATGATGATATATCAGGAGTATCATTGTCTTTAAGAAAAAAAGTCCCATTCTTTCCTAATATAGGTATCAAACTTAGGATCCTCCAATAATGAAACATTAAAACACCACTGTTACGGGGCTGATGAGACGTGCGGATCCATATGCAGACTTTTATTGACATGAGACGTGGTCATAACAGGCAGGGTCAAACAATGGCAAACAGGTATAACATGGGCGAGACAAAGAGTAAACCAAGACAAGCGTGGGTCGACGATCGGGGAACAGTATCCAAAGGGGCTAGACAGGAGAGGTAATCCAAAATGTAAGTGATAATCCAGGCAGGGGAAAACACAATCCGACAAAGGCAAGGCAAGGCAAGACTAGGGAAACTAATAGGGCTCTGTAGGGCAGCGATAAATGCATACAATACTCGCAGAGAGGAGAGGGAGAGAAAGTCCAAGGCTTATAAAGAGTGTCTGATTGGATTCAGCTGTGTGCGTGTGATCAGGTGAGCGTGTGATTAGTGAGATGGCTGATGGGAAATGCAGTCCTTTGTGATGTGTGGTGTGAAAGTCAATATGATGGCAGGGCGACCTCTTGTGGCAGTCGGACAGAAGAGCAGGCCCAGGATTTGTAACATAGCCCCCCCCAAGGAGCGGCTTCCAGACACTCCTAGACAATCCATGAGGGTGGTGGAGCAGAGGCGGAACAGGGGGAGGGATGGAGGGCCAGGTCCACGTGGAAGTGGAGTGACCGGGGACCAAGGCAGAGCAGGAAGCCAGGGCAGAGTGGACGGGACTGGAGCCCACCAGGGCGGAGTCAACGAAACTAGAGCCCACCAGGGCGGAGCAGACGGGACTGGAGCCCACCAGGGCGGAGCAGACGGGGCAGAAGACCTCCACAGCGGTGCAGACAGAGCAGGAGCCCACCAGGACGGAGCAGAAGACCACCAGAACCAAACAGCAGACCACCACGGCGGCGCAGGTGGAGCAGACGGACCTGAAGACCACCACGGTGGAGCAGATAGAGCAGGAGCCCACCACGACGGTTCAGGAACCCACAGCAGAGCCTGGGACCTAGGGAGAACTGAGACATAAAAAGGAGAGAGAACATGCACGGACTCAAGGACCGAGGCAGGGAACACAGGAAGTTCATAATTAGTCTCCATAGCTGTGACAGGACAGAACGAGAGTTCACTGACGGCCTCCATAGCCATGACAGGACAGAACGAGAGTTCATTGACAGCCCCCATAGCCGTGACAGGACAGAACGAGAGTTCACTGACGGCCTCCATAGCTGTGACAGGACAGGACGATGATTCGCAGGCGGCCTCCATAGCCGTGACAGGACAGGGCAAGAGTTCAAAGATGGATACCGCTGACACCTCTAGAGGTTCTGCAGCAGTTGCCGCCACCTCTGGAGGTTCTACAGCGGTAAACTCAGGCCACAGGGAGAGTTTAGTAACTGGCTCTTCGACCGCAACACAACAGGTTGAGAATACATTACTGGGCGCCACCACCATACAAGGGGCTGAGGTGAGCCCCGCCGCTTCTGGAGGTTCTGCAGCTTGTACCACCACCTCTGGAGAAGCTGCAGCAGCTGCCGCCAACTCAGACAGTTCTGCGGTGGTGTACGCAGCCCAAACACAACATAAAGCGATTCCCATCAGGGGAGGCGCTTCAGACAGGGGAATAGGAACAGGAACAGGAGGGTTACAGTGAGCTGGTTTAGGGATACCAGCCGTGCGTGCAGACACCAGTGGTACATCCCTCAAACTAGACATCAAACTGGAATAATAGGCGACTGACCTTGATGATCTGGATGTGTCAGCCCGGACGTGACATGACTCTGGAAGGTCAGCGGAGACGTGACGTGACTCTGGAAGGTCAGCGGAGACGTGAAGATCAGCTGTGACTTGGCTTGATTCGTGACGATCAACAGTGACTTGACTTAGCTCATGAAGATCAGCTTTGACTTGTCTTGACTCGTGAAGATCAGCTGTAATTTGGCTTGATTCGTGACGATCAACTGTGACTTGACTTAGCTCGTGAAGATCAGCTTTGACTTGGCTTGACTCGTGAAGATCAGCTGTGATTTGGCTTGATTCGTTGATAAATTGATAAACCACAATTGTCAGCACAATAAATAAAGCTGCACATAAATCTTAATACAGCCATGGAGTTACCACAGGATCCCGATAAAGTTGACCATCAATAAATAGTTTATCCACACTTAAGTATGCACATTTCTTTGCTGTTTCAGTATTGGATATAGTTTCGTTGATTTCTCTTGGAAATTGGTCATTAATCCCGAAGTTCGATCCTTTAAGCTCTTTTGCTTTACTTTTTATGATCTCTTTATGCTTAAAGTGCTCCAGTTTGGCAACTATAGGACGAGGGCCTTTGTTGGCTAATTTGCCAATTCTGTGCACCCGTTGAAAGGAGATCGAATCAACAGTTTCTTTATCAAGTTTGAGCTTTGAGATCATGAAATTTCTGATGAGTGATTCTGGATCATTGAAGGGAGAATTTTCAGCAATTCCAGTGAAGATCAAATTATCTCTCATACTCCTAGATTGTATCTCAAGTAACGCTTCACCAATTATTCCATTTTCAGAAATAAGAGTATCAACTTGTTTAGTAAGTGTTGCGATTGAAATCTGCAACTATTTATTTTCTCTTTGAAGTTGTTCAATTTGATCATATGCAAAATTCAAGCTGGATTTAATGTCTTTTATCTCCGAATGCACGGCCTCAAGCTAATCCAACAATTTATTGATGGACTGTAAGACACTAACCTCTACATCAGTAGTCAGCAAATTTGCCAGTTCTGATCTTGTTCAGAGGATACAGAGTGATAACAATACCTTTAAGCCCTAAACACACTGCACAATTTTTGGCTGTCCCAGACGAAAGATTGACATCGTGAAACAATCGTGACGATTGGGAGCGCCTTCTTGGCGCAGGCACTGGGGGGCGCTCTGGAAGCGCTGTGCTGGACGGAACCAGCGGAGACTCTTGGGAGCGCCTTCTTGGCGCAGGCACTGGGGGGCGCTCGGAAAGCGCTGTGCTGGACGGAACCAGCGGAGACTCTTGGGAGCGCCTTCTTGGCGCAAGCACTGGGGGGCGCTCGGGAAGCGCTGTGCTGGACGGAACCAGCGGAGACTCTAGAGGGCTCTTGCGAGGGCAGGCACTGGCGGGCTCTTGCGAGGGCAGGCACTGGCGGGCTCTTGCGAGGGCAGGCACTGGCGGGCTCTGCGAGGGGCCGCTCTGGTGGGCTTGCCATACTCTCTGCCGGCGGGCTTGCCATACTCTCTGCCGGCGGAGTTTTCCTGGGCCGCGAACGGCGGCTGGTGAAGGGAAACGCGTTGACCTCCAGATCCGTTTCCCAGTCCAGTAAATCCTCCTCCATGTCCAGCAGCCCCAGATAGATGATCAGCTCATCCTCAGCCGTGATGCAGGGGCGGAGCTCCACTCCGCTCACACCGTCCACGGTTGGCTCCTCGCGATGGGCACCGCCGCCGCTCGCACCTGATCTGACGTGTTGGGCTCAACTTCCGGGCGATCTTCCGCTCAGTCGCTCGGCCGCGCTGGCTCGCAGATCGCAGCGGCAATGGCTCTCCGTCATCGGTGGGCTCGGGCTGATGCTCCGTACCGCTGGGAGTTGGTGGGCTGGGCTCTGGGTCTGGAGTGGATCTGGCGAGATCATCCTCGGAAGAGACGGTGAGGGGTGATCCGTTTCTCACCAGTATCCACTCCACGAAGGCGGCGAAATCCTCTCGAGGACCATCCTCGGACGACAGCGCTCTGCACGCGGTGTTCAGACTTGCGTTGTAGAATGAGCAGAGCGTGCCGTCCGGGTAGCTGGTGTCATTAGCTATCATCAGGAATAGTCTGGTGTGGTCCTCGAGATCTGTCCCCTGCTCCAGCAGGAGGAGGAGGAATTCGGGCCGAACATAGGGATCCATCGAACAAAACGGAAAGAAAAAACACTGGGTAAAACGAGAAAACAAAACGGAGGGAAAAATGCGGAGGTTACTTTGTTAAGGTCGGTCTTTCTGTCACAACTCACGGGGGAGCACGGGAACCAGGAACGAGGAGACGAGGAATTAGCAACACGGGAGTTTAATAAACACAATAGGGAAACAGATCACAGGCAGGGTTGACACTCAGGTTGACACTCAGGTTGACACTCACGTTGACGTTCAAAGACCGACAAACACTAACTGAAAGGACTGGGGTTTTAAAGACAGGACAATCAAGGAACTAAAGGAGACACACCTGGAATCAAATTAACCAATCAAGGGGAGACAGAAACTAGGTCACAGGGCACACATGGGGAGCAAAACACACACAAGACAGTCCAGGGACGTGACAGTTACATATGAACAGACTATATTTATTAAGTGTTATTAAGAGAGAATGACTATTCTGCTACTACCAGCTTATAAGTGTCACGGCGCGGTAAGGGGACACACCGTGTAAACAGGGGTCTGGGACCAAATGCAGGTGAAACTTCTTGATTTAATTAACAGAAAAGCCAACAAGGCAAAAAACAAAACAGGTTACGGAACAGGACACAACAGACGGCAACACAGTGCGTGTGTCCACAGAGCATAGACAGGATACTACAATCACAAATAACAATTAAATAAGCCAGGCAGAGTGGCGAGTGAGAGGAGAATATATAGTCTGTGATAATGAAGAACAGCTGAGGGTGTAATGAGTGACAGGTGTGTGGAGCTTGGGGAATGGAGTCTGGGAGATAGTGATCTCTGGTGGTGACATTACAGTTAGTGTTGTTTCAAGCTAAAACATCAAAAATCAACATAAATTGGCACCTCACTGTGTGTGAAAGTTGAGGAAGCAATTTCTATCAACAGAAAAACACAGGAATGTCGCACATTTTGAGCACTGCACTTTTACAATGCCTGAACAACCTGGGTATTTGCATCGCCCTTTTCTTTCAGCCCAAATGGGCCAATGACCTGTCTGATCAAAGCGAACCAGCGTTGATGGTCGTGGGTTTTTGGATGCTTTTTTGGCTGTTCTTCCTCACTGTGCTGTGACGGTCTCCCTCTTTTCTTCAAGGTCTTCCTCTCCATACAGAGACATGCTGCAACTTCAGCTTTGAATTTTGCAAGGCTGCACACATACTTTGGGGGGGATGTCACAGTCTCTGCAGTCTCTCCGGTAGAGGAGCCAGGCCTCAACGACAGCCAGATCAAGCATGTGGAAGACCAGTCGGTGATACCACTTTTTGGATCGAATCTTTGTTCTGTAAAGGGCTATGCAGGAGTCCATTAGATCAACCCATCCCATCCTTTTGTTGTATGTGGTGACGATGCTCGGGCATTTCACCTGGACTGTTGCCTGCCTTGTTGTCTTTTCCTTTTTTGTCCCATCTCATCATGGTGCTTGCTGGATTCGTTGAGGCAAAGGCTGAAAGTAGAGTGACTGCACGATTATCATGCCATTTCACTGCCCTGAGAGTAACCCTATTATAAATGGTCTCCCTTTCCGTGAAAGCTCCTCTTCCTTTCCTTTTCATGTCTTGATCAGTGGGGAGACAGCATCCAGCCAGACGATTAGTTCTGACAGTACTAAGGCAGTGAATCTGTCTCCTTTTCCAACAGCATCTGCAGGTCAACACTGGAGAACCAGTTGTCGAAGAACAACTTGTGGGAGATGTTGTCTGGAATGATGCTCGAAAGGGTTAGCACTATGTTCCCACTTGCACCTATGTCAGGCTGCCCATTGCAGGGGGAGATACACCCAGTGTAAACATTGAAGTTGTAGACTATGCCACTGCTATCAGCAAGAACAAAGATTTTATAGACCCAGCGTTTTGGGATTGTATTGTTTCATGGGGTTTTTGCCCTTGAATGGGACAATTTGTTCATCCACACACAGATTTTCATCAATTGACCTATCGGTAAGCCCCGCCCCCCTTAGTTACTGTTGCTCCCTCAGACAAACAAAGGGAGTTGCTCACTGTCTTTCAATGACAGCTGCAGTATGAAAACCTTGTCCCACGATGTTTTTGCACAATTTTGGACACAGAAGGCCACAAAATGGGCATTAAATATTCCGTGGAGGGATTTATAAAATATTTAAAAATAAATACGGTGGGTAACTCGAAGGAGGGTTTACAGATCACAATGTGAGCGGGAGAAGTCTCATATTACGGTCGGTCCTCACGATCGTGGATGACAACACTGTTCATGTATCACAGGGAACGATTAAATGAATGCACATTTAACCAGTTTAATATGGAGAGGCACTGAAATGTAGACCTTCGTTTGTGTTTTTTTGACCAACACTGTACAAGACGCGAGAACAGTCCGCTATTTAGGTTTGTATATTATGAACTCACTAACTTTAATGTTAGCTAGTTTTAGCCAGAGATACCTTGCTAAAGCACAAGATAACATTAACATTCTCCTTGAGCAGATGAAAACTGTAACTTAATGAGTGTATGACAACAAGAAAATGAAAGTTTTTGTTTTCATTTGTATTGGGATGAATACTTAGGGACATTTTGCTCTGTTTTGTTTGGATTCAGGAAATGTAATAAAATAAATTATATTGCCCATCCTCTCAGAATACCTGCAATCAGTGTTACAAGTACCCCAGGCACATCGCTTTTCCATTTTTGAAGCATAAACCCCATAAAACCGATGCGAGCTTCAGATCTTCCAATGTTTCTCTATGGCGCTGAGACCTAAAGATGTCCGAGTACCGCTCCGCGTGCAACTGATACTCAAACTCCAAAGATTGACATAAAGAAACAAATGCCAATGAATTGTTCAAATAGCAATTAATAGTAATTAAAATAGCTGTGACTTTGTGTGGTTTGCCAGGATCACACTGTATGGCATAGAGGTTGGTTTGTTCTACTATATTGTCAATACAGCTGCTAGTGAGAAGGCCTCTAAAGTACTCAGCAGGATGTTTCACATCAGTTGCCTTCTGCAATCTGCCTTTCCATTGTGGTACTGGAAGGATGGTCCTGCATTTTTTCCACTCTAAATTCTTAGCTCGGGGGTATTTCTGCTAGCAAGCCTCTAAAAAAACAACAACAAAAAACAAACAAAAAAAAACATTGTGAGTTGCAAATGAAATACATTGTAATGAATTTATCAATAATACTACTCTAATCAAGCCTGCTACTATACCTCCATTTACACCATCACCACGTCCCTTGTTCTCACTCTGAACTTCTTCCTGCTGGTTTTCTACCATTATGTTACTTCTGGCTTCATCCTCATTTTCTTCCTCATCTTCATCCTCAATCTCGCTCTCTCCTTCCCTGCCGGATTGTTACTATGACCTCATCTTCCTCATCACTATATGACACCTCATCCTCATTCTCATCAACTGGCAGTGCTACCTGTGCTTTATATCTTTTTGAAGTGCCATAGAAAGCGTGTGGATTCATCTCCTGCATTAAATCATAATATGGACAGATATAGTATGTGAATTACTATTCTTATAAATGCATTATAAAAAAATTTGCAAAATGCAAATACATTTCTATATTTCTCTCTGTTTTCCTTACAAATACCATATACTTGTATTACAACCTAGTATGTCTGCATGGACTTATATGATTCCATTACGGTACAATGTTGCCTTGAGGCAACATGCAGTTGTTTGTAATTTCCTATAATACATTTGATGATATATAATGCAAATATTTTGAAAATACTTTACTTACCAATGAAGCTGATTCAGATTTTTTGCAGTTGATTATCTAGAGGAAAATTGCTGAAAAATGCACTTTTCATTAGAGAAAATATGGAGCCGTGTCATGTGCACATCTGCTGAAAGAGGAAGCAAGATGGCCTCTGTGGGTCATGTGACCACTATTTAACATTTTCATTGGTTAGTATTTGTGTCCTCCTCTCTGAAATAGCATTGACCAATTAAATGTGTCTCATTTTATAAAAAAAAAAAAAAAACAAGAAAGGCCATGTTGTACCATAGAGAGTTAATAAGCAATTAGTTAATAGTGAATATGTGTACCTTAATTTAAAGTGTTACCAACAGGGGTATGTACACTGCAATAAATGTAGGCTTATCTATTTACACTAAAAATAGCTAAAAGATGTTCACCTTATCATCAACACTGCATAAATTTAATTTAATATGAATTGTTTAAAACAACTGAAATACTATTTGGCCAGTGGAAATGAAGGAGATCAAATCTATTCTAAAATATTTATCTGAGAACTATTTTAAACAGTTTTTTATGGATATTTTGATATATTTATTCTAAAACGTAAGGATACTGGATGATTTATAGCAATAAAAATTAATGTGTACGCAATAAATGGCATTTATAGTCTGTATCTCATATTTCCTTAATGTCTTGTACCTTTGACCATAGACAATAAATACTTTTATTTATTTTATGTATTATTTATAATGCCTGTGATGGTGTTAAACATGGTGTCACGTGGATGGGTATATGCATGGAAATTATATGCAGATGAGGTTATGCATAGTAAAACTAGGCGTTGTAAGCTCCATACATGGTGATTTCTGGGAGGAGATGTGTGTACGCAAAATCTATCTTTTGTGTGTATGTACACTTTTACGATGAAATCTAAGGAGAGTTTTATAAATGAGACCCCTGGGACCCCGTATGTCCGGGGCAGTTGAGTAGATCTTCTCTTCAGATTGGAAAGTTTATTGTTTTGTGAGTTTGGTTTTAATGAGGAGATAATTTTGCCTCTTACACTGGCATCTAACACGCTACTTCTGTACTGATAATACCATCAGGGTGATACTCTATGCTATGATGCTTGATCCACTTTACAAAATACATAATATCTGACATTACCGCTCCTAGTTTGGAACCCCTTTCATGGCCATCTTTAGGTTCAGTTAGTACCACCATCTTTCCTGGGCCAAGAGACGATCTGTCCTGGGTAAAAGACGCTCCGTACAATGCAATGCCATGCAGCTTGTGTTTCACTGATGTTTTGTAGAAGCAAGAGAAGCTAGAATTTATATCTCTATACTAAATTGCCAAATAATTGGGCCATGTTGTGCAACAAGCGCCAAAATTGGATGGCATTTAAGCCTAAATTACTGCTTCCAACAAACAATTTTTCCACTGGAGGACGTTCCACTGCTGACTGTTACCAGTCAAAAGCCTGTATAAATTTAATGCAAAGTACATTTGCAATTTGTATAAACCTGTATATTATCTGTCTCAAAACCATCATAAAAAAGCTGAATTTGTAAGGCGTAATTTAAAATTAAAGGATTCCTTTGAAAACATGTCACATCACTTATGTCAACATTATGTCACTTATGTCTTACTTTAGAAAATGCCTGGATTTAAACAAATCAATAAGATTAGAAGTAGCATTTAATGATTCTAAAAGGGTAATATAAGCAAATGTATCAGTTACAACAACTTGAGAGGTCATTGTTCCAAACTGTTTAGACATATAACTTAGATTTATTTATTTATTTTTTCCATATTATGTATTCTTTAGTTTCTTGGTTAATATATCAGCTACCCTAAGGTTCCTTAAAATACTGACAATGTTATTAGATTACCCTGGGTCAAGAACCATTTTGCAGCAAGAGTCAAATTTTAGACTTATCTTGACTGCCCTTATCAGCAGAATGTTTGATGAAGGAGATTGCTTCCTTGCATTCATCCTCCCTCAAAACAATCTCCAGAGTAAACTATTAATATTATTATTTGCTAATAAATAAGAAATTAAGAAATTTGTAATTATAATTTGCAAACTAAATAAAAATTGGTTAAACTATGCATCTTGTTGAATTAACTTATCTTTTTAAGGCAAGAAGGTTACTTTTTCAAGAATAGTTCATCTTAGGGTGCTTTCACACTTGTAGATCAATTGTTTTGTTCCGAAACAGGGATTAAAATTATTACAATGTTGCTTTTTATTCTTAGTGCGGTTCGCTTTCACATGGCAAACTTTCTAAACGGACCAAAGAAAGTTAAAACAAGTCACGTGCGAGTAAACTGTCCTCTCATTGGTCAAAGTTCCACGGTTTATTTTCAGGGATTACGCTCAAAACTGTCATCCGTCAGGATGGAACGACAACAGCCTCACGGGCTTATTGTTGGGTTTTTTTGTAGCTGTCATTATATTAATTTAGCATTTTGAGCAGGAGTCCAGGATTCGTAGAGAAAATATATATATATTTTTTTTTAATGCACCTGCTACGAAGAAGAGCAATAAGATGGCATTATACTGTAAGATGAAAAGGCGCGCTTTGATTTTGAATGGCGAAGATACTCCTTCGACATCGTCACCAAACATCCATCAGGTTTGAGTACTTCTTTCCCCCGGATATATAACTTTAGTTCTTAGGAGTTGTTTAGAGTTGTAGCTTCCCTTTCATTTTATAGCGTAAATACGATTTATGTAATTTCCCTGTTGATTAATATAAATGTGTTATAACTTTGTAAAGTCATTTTTACATATTTTAATGAAATACGAATTTATATAACATATTATCATTTGTGCTTTTGACGATGTCATCAGGGGTGCAAACTCAACAGGGGTGAAAAAAGACAACCACAACCCCAACATACACACACAGGTGTGTTAAATCTAAGGGCAAGTTAATTGACAATTCACATAGCACATTTCACACACAATGGCAAGTCAAAGTGCTTTATAGGGAGAAAATGTTATACACACTGCTAAAAATGCTTTTCTTACATTTTTGGTCTTGTTTCGAGTCCAAATATCTAATAATTCTTAAATCAAATAATTTTTTGATTAAAAAATAAGTCAAAATAATCTTGTTTTTGGTTTGAAATAAGATTATTTTGTTTGTTTTAAGGAAAAACTCACTTAATTTTGACCCTTTTTTTTTTTTTCTGAAAACAAGACAATTTTTACTTGTCTAGAAAATGCTTCTTGATTTAAGAATTTTATTTTATCTTGTTTATCTAGAAACAAGATAAAAACTCTTAAGTAGGAAATCATTTTTTTGCAGTGCACCATTCAAGGATAAACACCTTTATATGATTAAAAGACGTTTGAGCGACAACTATGGTCTACAATCAACAAGGATTGTTGTTAAGATGCTACATGAACTTAGTCAGGGCAAATAAACCACTGAATCTTCATTTCAGCACTCGAATTATTGAAGCAGCTGAAGGTCTAAACGCGAGGTGTTTCTCCGTCTTGAAACAGGCTGTTACAGGCTCACACTTGCGTTCAAGTCATGTCGGATACATCGTATTTACGAGTTGAACGCACATGAACGTTATTACGAGTGGAAAACTCGGAATTTTCCTTAAGCCCCGAATTTCCGATTTGTGGGCGTGTCAGTGAAAAAAAAGTGTTGGATGCAATGGACACAGCCAAAGACTATGCAGCGTCGGTAAAGTTTGCAAAAAAATAATAATTTTATTCATTTCGACATGTAAAATAAAACTATATAAGTTACATAGCCTACACATACACACAACGTCACAGAAGTCAGTTAACTCTCAGCACATAGAGACTCCTTCACCTAGATATCACACTATAGAGACTGTGTCTGTTCCCCGAACTAGAAAATACAGAAAACATCCAAACCAATGTAATAGTAACAATTTAATAGATGTTCAACAAATAAAAAAACGATATAATACAGATAAACACATGATAAAGCTTGGCTTATTGAATATTAGATCCCTTTCTTCAACAGCACTTTTTGTAAATGATATGTTCACTGACCATGAACTAGATGTGCTTTGTTTGACAGAAACCTGGCTAAAACCAGATGATTACATTACGAGTCTATACCCCAAGATTGCTGTTACAAACACGAACCGCGTCCAAAAGGTAAAGGGGGAGGTGTTGCTACAATTTATAACAATATTTTCAGTATTTCTCAGAGGTCGGGTTTCAAGTATAATTCTTTCGAAGTAATGGTGCTTCATATAACGTTATCCAAAGAAACAAGTATTGATGATAAATCCCCTGTGATGTTTGTACTGGCTACTGTATACAGGCCACCAGGGCACCATACAGACTTTATTAAAGAATTTGCTGATTTTCTATCGGAGTTAGTGCTGGCTGCAGATAAAGTCCTAATTGTTGGTGATTTTAATATCCATGTTGATAATGAAAAAGATTTGTTGGGATCAGCATTTATAGACATTCTAAACTCAATTGGTGTTAAACAACACGTGTCAGGACCTACTCATTGTTGAAATCATACTCTAGATTTAATACTGTCACATGGAATTGATGTCAGTGGCATTGAAATTTGGCAGCAGAGTGATGATATCTCAGATCATTATCTAGTCTCCTGTATATTCCATATAGCTAAAGCTGTAAAGCCAACTCCTTGTTACAAATATGGTAGAACCATTACCTCTACCACAAGATTATGCTTTATAAATAATCTTCCTGACTTATCTAAGTTCCTCAGCATATCCAATAGCTCAGAACAACTTGATGATGTAACAGAAACTATGGACTATCTCTTTTCTAGCACTTTAGATACGGTTGCTCCTTTACGCTAAAGGAAGATTAAGGATAAGAGTCCAACTCCGTGGTATAATGAGCGCATTCGTGCCCTAAAGAGAGCAGCCTGGAAAATGGAGCGCAGCTGGAGGAAAACTAAACTAGAGGTATTTCGTTTAGCTTGGCGGAAAGTACCCTATCCTACAGAAAAGCATTAAAAACTGCTAGATCTGATTACTTTTCGTCTCTTCTAGAAGAAAACAAACATAACCCTCTGTATTTATTCAATACAGTGACTAAATTAATGAAAAATAAAGCATCAACAGGTGTTGGCATTTCCCAAGAGCATAGCAGTAATGACTTTATGAACTTCTTTACTTCCAAGATCGATACTATCAGAGATAAAATTGTATCCTTGCAGCCGTCAGCTACAGTATCGCATCAGATAGCGCACTATAGATCCCTGAGGAACAATTCCATTCATTCTCTACTGTAGGAGAGGAAGAATTTAATTGATGTTCAACAAATAAAAAACGATATAATACAGATAAACACATGATAAAGCTTGGCTTATTGAATATTAGATCCCTTTCTTCAACAGCACTTTTGTAAATGATATGTTCACTGACCATGAACTAGATGTGCTTTGTTTGACAGAAACCTGGCTAAAACCAGATGATTACATTACGAGTCTATACCCCAAGATTGCTGTTACAAACACGAACCGCGTCCAAAAGGTAAAGGGGAGGTGTTGCTACAATTTATAACAATATTTTCAGTATTTCTCAGAGGTCGGGTTTCAAGTATAATTCTTTCAAGTAATGGTGCTTCATATAACGTTATCCAAAGAAACAAGTATTGATGATAAATCCTGTGATGTTTGTACTGGCTACTGTATACAGGCCACCAGGGCACCATACAGACTTTATTAAAGAATTTGCTGATTTTCTATCGGAGTTAGTGCTGGCTGCAGATAAAGTCCTAATTGTTGGTGATTTTAATATCCATGTTGATAATGAAAAGATTTGTTGGGATCAGCATTTATAGACATTCTAAACTCAATTGGTGTTAAACAACACGTGTCAGGACCTACTCATTGTTGAAATCATACTCTAGATTTAATACTGTCACATGGAATTGATGTCAGTGGCATTGAAATTTGGCAGCAGAGTGATGATATCTCAGATCATTATCTAGTCTCCTGTATATTCCATATAGCTAAAGCTGTAAAGCCAACTCCTTGTTACAAATATGGTAGAACCATTACCTCTACCACAAGATTATGCTTTATAAATAATCTTCCTGACTTATCTAAGTTCCTCAGCATATCCAATAGCTCAGAACAACTTGATGATGTAACAGAAACTATGGACTATCTCTTTTCTAGCACTTTAGATACGGTTGCTCCTTTACGCTAAAGGAAGATTAAGGATAAGAGTCCAACTCCGTGGTATAATGAGCGCATTCGTGCCCTAAAGAGAGCAGCCTGGAAAATGGAGCGCAGCTGGAGGAAAACTAAACTAGAGGTATTTCGTTTAGCTTGGCGGGAAAGTACCCTATCCTACAGAAAAGCATTAAAAACTGCTAGATCTGATTACTTTTCGTCTCTTCTAGAAGAAAACAAACATAACCCTCTGTATTTATTCAATACAGTGACTAAATTAATGAAAAATAAAGCATCAACAGGTGTTGGCATTTCCCAAGAGCATAGCAGTAATGACTTTATGAACTTCTTTACTTCCAAGATCGATACTATCAGAGATAAAATTGTATCCTTGCAGCCGTCAGCTACAGTATCGCATCAGATAGCGCACTATAGATCCCCTGAGGAACAATTCCATTCATTCTCTACTGTAGGAGAGGAAGAATTGTATAAACTTGTTAAATCATCTAAACCAACAACATATATGTTAGACCCTATTCCATCCAAACTACTAAAAGAGCTGCTTCCAGAAGTCATAGATCCTCTTTTGGCTATTATTAATTTATCATTGTCATTAGGATATGTCCCCAAAACCTTCAAATTGGCTGTTATTAAGCCTCTCATTAAAAAACCACAACTTGACCCCAAAGATCTAGTTAATTACAGACCGATCTCAAATCTCCCTTTTCTGTCAAAGATACTAGAAAAGGTAGTATCCTCACAATTATATTCCTTCCTAGAGAAAAATGATATCTGTGAGGAATTCCAGTCAGGATTTAGATCGTATCATAGTACTGAGACTGCTCTCATTAGAGTTACAAATGACCTGCTTCTATCATCTGATCGTGGTTGTATCTCTTTATTAGTTCTACTGGATCTTAGCGCTGCGTTCGACACTATCGACCACAACATTCTTTTGAATAGACTAGAAAACTTTGTTGGCATTAGTGGAAGCGCCTTAGCATGGTTCAAATCGTACTTATCTGACCGCCATCAGTTCGTAGCAGTGAATGAAGAGGTATCATATCGATCACAAGTGCAGTATGGAGTACCTCAAGGCTCAGTACTAGGGCCGTTACTTTTCACGCTTTACATGTTACCCTTGGGAGATATTATCAGGAGACATGGTGTTAGCTTTCATTGTTATGCTGATGATACTCAGCTCTATATTTCTTCGCGGCCCGGTGAAACACACCAAATTGAGACACTCTGACAGTCTGGGGTCCAGCGATCACCAAACTCTTCTTTGGGGTTGAAGTAACCCCCATGCTTCTGTTTCTTATTACTGCTTTTCCGGAGTGGAGGATATCCTGCTATAAGGTCGGTGAGAGGTTTAATGATCTTGGAGTAGTCACGCACAAATCTCCGATAGTATCCAGCAAAACCTAAAAAGGACCTCAACTCCTTTAGGTTTGTCGGCTTTGGCCAAGTCCTTAAGGCCTCAACCTTCACCGGATCGGTCTCTACTCCACCTTGTGAGACTATATCACCCAGATACCTCACTGACGTCTGGAAGAACCAACATTTCTCGGGCGACAATTTCAGCCCATACACCTTCAGTCGGTTGAGAACTTGCAGCAACCGGGATTCATGCTCTTCTAGAGTCTCTTAAAAAACTATGAGGTCATCGATGAAAACCAGTACCTGTTTTCTGTTCAAATCCCCCATGCACCGTTCCATTAATCTTTGGAACGTGCTCGCCGCATTAGTAATCCCCTGTGGCATTCTGTTGAATTCCCAGAATCCAAGCGGGCAGACAAATGTTGTTTTACACTTATCGGCTTCTTCCATCTCAATTTGGTAAAAGCCGGATTTCAAATCGAGCACAGAGAACCATTTCGATTCTGTTAGTGTGGAAAAGACCTCCTCCAGGTTTGGTAAGGCATATGCATCCTTTATCGCCTGCGAGTTGAGCTTCCAAAAGTCAATGCATAGCTGTACTGTACCATCCTTTTTACGGACTAAGACTATGGGTGATGCAAACGGAGACTCAGACTCACGGATAACACCAGCCTCTAGTAGTTCTTGGAGGTGCTTTCTCACAGTGTCAATGTCTTGGGGATGGATGGGTCGGGCTCTGTGTTTGAACGGTGTTTCGTCACTCAACTTTATCTAATGTTTGACTTTCTCAGTGTGGCCATAGTCTAGGTCGTGCAGGGAGAAGACCTCAGGCATGGAGTTCAACAATTTTGATATCTTCTCTTTCCAGCTTGTGGGCAAGGGGGAGTCACCAAATTCAAAGGTAAGGTTAGCACAGGTAAGTGTTTCTTCCTCAGCTTTGACATCCAAACTCTGATGCTGCTGGTCCATGACCTTCTGAACTACATGAATCTCTGCCAGCACCACTTTAGGGGGGATCTTTACGTCTGTTTGCGTTCCATTTTTTAGCAAAACTGACAATTTGGAGGGACGTTTACAGGATAAGGTGTGCAAACAGTTTGCAATCAGCAGGCCACTTGGTAAAGGGGCCGAAGGAGGCCCGAGAGTCACCTATTTCTCTGTGTGGGGTCCATGTAGGTGGACAAAGCCGTCCAAGACCACTGTGCTTCCTGCAGGCACAACTTCAGGGGAGTTTCCCCTCAACTCCACATAACCCAGAGTCTCACTACCGGCTTGTCTCCACCTAGCTTCCAAAACTTTAAAGTACTGCTCAGTAACCTTGGAAGCTTGACTGAAAGTTAGCTGCATTTTCTTTAGCACACTTGCTGTAAAGCACATCTAAAGAATTGGTCCCAACTAGAACTTGGGAAAGACTTGTTAAATCTGGCACCACAAGGGCCAGAGTGGGGACTTCAACTTCAGCTCCTATAAAGGCTTTGGGGAACTTCAGGGTTGACTCAGTGTACTCCAGATACGGCACAGCCTGTCCGTTAGCTCCTTCTACCTCCAGGAAATTTTCCAATGGCTTCAGGGGGAAGCCTGACAAATTTGTTTCATAAAATGACTGAGGAATTGTGGTCACCTGCGACCCTGTGTCTAAAAGGCAATCTACTTCTCTCTCTCCAATGGTGACTTTAGCTGTGCATTTTATCCCCACTAGCCCCTTTGGCAAGCGTTTCAATGGCGGTACGCCATGACTGCGCACATCAGATGTCTGTTTGTAACATTCAGGGCGACAGTCTGAACATTTGGTCTCCATATGCCCTGCTACAGAGACCCCTTTCAGTTTAAATGCTGGTCAGGCCTTCCATACAAAGAGTCCCATTGGCTTTGCAGCTCTCTTAATTTAAGTCGTTTCTCCTCAACTTTGGAAGGGTTTGCGGCACTTTCACAGTTGATAGCCAGATGGCCATCCTCTCCGCACCGGAAACAGTACCAAGAGCGTGGTCTGTTAGCTCTTAGTTGGCCTCTCCTGGGACTTCTGTCTGTCTCGGTCTCGTGCGGTCTTTGCATGGAAGAAGTTCGATGCATCTTCTGAGTAGCAATTTGAGTTTGCAGCTCTGCAATCTGACGTTGTAGCCTTTCTGACTCATCTGCATTGCTTCGGTTCAGTCCCTGGGTGACCGATGCTTTCACTGCGGCTACTTGGGTGCATAATTCTTCCACCGTCTTCTTTAAAGCGGTCAACTCAGCCTTTTCTGAATGACTCTTTGGATTCTTCTGATCAGGAGACTGCTTTAAGGCAGTAACTTGAGCTTGGATTTCCGCGACTTGTTTCTTTAACCCTCTGGGGTCTGAGGTCATTTTGGGGCCCTTGAGATGTTTTGACATGCCCTGATATTTGTGCTTATTTCAGCTACTTAAAACATACTATTGACCAACATGTAATTTTTTTTGTATTCAGCACAAACTGTGCTACAATAATATGTGACCAAGATGGATGTACATGTTTGCATTACTTAGAAAAAAAATATTATGCGTGGTTTGTAAGTTTTGGGGGAAAAAATGTAGCTGAAATAAGGCCATAAAACCCACACTAAATAGTCCTGAACAAGACTTTTGAGTAATCAGTTTTGTAGGCTAGAATATTTACTTCAAAATTATGTGAAAATCATTCTGCTTACTCATTCACAGAAAACAATATATTGATTTAAAATTTTCAAGACATGTTTTGTGATCGAGGGTCTATATGCGAGGGAGTGGCAATGGCCGTGAATATTAAGTGAGTCTCACCTGAGAGACAAAGGGCCCTCCCCTAATGGCCCCTAATGGCCCATCAGTGTGACTGTGACTGTGAGGCAGGTAAGAGAGAATGTGAGGAGACTGAAAAAAAGGGTTTTTTAAATTATTTGTATTTTATTTACAACACAGTATAATCAAAACATACATAATGAAGGTCAAAGACACATTATTGTGCACACTGATCTAACCACAGAGATGTGAACAGACTTTGAGTCATTCCTGCAGCAGATTCTGTTCAACAAGTAAATCATACCTGATATTTACGTGTGTTATTTAAGTGTTTCTACTTCTTTCCATGGATTCAAGAAGAAGAAAAACAATCAGTAGAAAAGGAGCTTGTTTTGACATAGAATATCAGTGTAGTTGAACATCTGATGTTGGTACAGCGCTCTCAGAGGAAAACAGTTTGAAGAGACATCAGGATACATCTGGTGCTGGTATCTGATTCAATAAAATACAAACAAAAAACATTTGTGAGCATGTTAATATCAGGAACATCTGTATATATATCATAAATATCATATACAGTGAGGAAAATAAGTATTTGAACACCCTGCTATTTTGCAAGTTCTCCCACTTAGAAATCATGGAGGGTCTGAAATTGTCATCGTAGGTGCATGTCCACTGTGAGAGACATAATCTAAAAAAATCCAGAAATCACAATGTATGATTTTTAACTATTTATTTGTGTGATACAGCTGCAAATAAGTATTTGAACACCTGAGAAAATCAATGTTAATATTTGGTACAGTAGCCTTTGTTTGCAATTATAGAGGTCAAACGTTTCCTGTAGTTTTCACCAGGTTTGCACACACTGCAGGAGGGATTTTGGCCCACTCCTCCACACAGATCTTCTCTAGATCAGACAGGTTTCTGGCCTGTCGCTGAGAAACACGGAGTTTGAGCTCCCTCCAAAGATTCTCTATTGGGTTTAGGTCTGGAGACTGGCTAGGCCACGCCAGAACCTTGATATGCTTCTTACAGAGCCACTCCTTGGTTATCCTGGCTGTGTGCTTCGGGTCATTGTCATGTTGGAAGACCCAGCCTCGACCCATCTTCAATGCTCTAACTGAGGGAAGGAGGTTGTTCCCCAAAATCTCGCAATACATGGCCCCGGTCATCCTCTCCTTAACACAGTGCAGTCGCCCTGTCCCATGTGCAGAAAAACACCCCCAAAGCATGATGCTACCACCCCCATGCTTCACAGTAGGGATGGTGTTCTTGGGATGGTACTCATCATTCTTCTTCCTCCAAACACGTTTAGTGGAATTATGACCAAAAAGTTCTATTTTGGTCTCATCTGACCACATAACTTTCTCCCATGACTCCTCTGGATCATCCAAATGGTCATTGGCAAACTTAAGTCGGGCCTGGACATGTGCTGGTTTAAGCAGGGGAACCTTCCGTGCCATGCATGATTTCAAACCATGACGTCTTAGTGTATTACCAACAGTAACCTTGGAAACGGTGGTCCCAGCTCTTTTCAGGTCATTGACCAGCTCCTCCCGTGTAGTTCTGGGCTGATTTCTCACCTTTCTTAGGATCATTGAGACCCCACGAGGTGAGATCTTGCATGGAGCCCCAGTCCGAGGGAGATCGACAGTCATGTTTAGCTTCTTCCATTTTCTAATGATTGCTCCAACAGTGGACCTTTTTTCACCAAGCTGCTTGGCAATTTCCCCATGGCCCTTTCCAGCCTTGTGGAGGTGTACAATTTTGTCTCTAGTGTCTTTGGACAGCTCTTTGGTCTTGGCCATGTTAGTAGTTGGATTCTTAATGATTGTATGGGGTGGACAGGTGTCTTTATGCAGCTAACAACCTCAAACAGGTGCATCTAATTTAGGATAATAAATGGAGTGGGGGTGGACATTTTAAAGGCAGACTAACAGGTCTTTGAGGGTCAGAATTCTAGCTGATAGACAGGTGTTCAAATACTTATTTGCAGCTGTATCATACAAATAAATAGTTAAAAAATCATACATTGTGATTTCTGGATTTTTTTTTTTAGATTATGTCTCTCACAGTGGACATGCACCTACGATGACAATTTCAGACCCCTCCATGATTTCTAAGTGGGAGAACTTGCAAAATAGCAGGGTGTTCAAATACTTATTTTCCTCACTGTATATCACTATCATAAAAAAGAGAAAGAAATCGTATATCTGAGAAACTAATTATTATTGTTTAGCACGTTATTAAAATCTATTTCTGAACAGAGTAGGCTATTAATAATAAACATGTACTAAACATACTTAGACTCGTAGCATTCATCATGTTACAGTGTACACTCATATTACTTTTATTGTTTTATATCGAGCATGAAAACATCATCACGCTGTAAGAAATTTAAATACAATGAACTGCCTATCATATTCAAAATGTTTTACACGATTTCAAACATTGTAGTCAGGAATTATAGTTTGGGAAAAACCCAACTATGATTTTGTAGTCATACAGTCTAGTATGTATGATTTTATAGTAGCCTATGATATGATTATGTAGCCACAGACTCAAGCATGCTTTGTACAATAAAAGGATGTACTTTGTACTATAAAAAATTATATTTTATATCTAAGAAACTAATTATTATTGTTTAGCACGCTATTAAAATCTATTTCTGAACAGAGTAGGCTATTAATAATAAACATGGTCTAAACATTCTTAGAGGCGTAGCATTCATCATGTTGTCGTTTGGGGGGAAACCCAGCTAAATGTTAGTAGATCTGTTCAAGTTTATGTCACAATAACACGGTAACTAATGTAAAAAATAAACATTACTTACTCATCTCCTCTGCTGGATGAAATCGTGTTCTTCTTTCGAGGGAAATCCTGCCTTTACTCAGCGCATCTTCTTCCAGAAACGAACAGTAGCCGCGATGAAGGACCTCCTCTTTGTTTGTGTTGTTGGGCGTTTGCACGCGCGCACTTACCACGTGGCTATTTACATATGAACAGCGAGCGCGGGGCGGGTCACATTAGCGATAATGAGTCAGACGGGACAGACTGAACATCGTGTTGGTTTCATACGGATTACTTCATCACAGAATGTTTGTTTTCGATAAGACTTGCTTCATTTCAAAGTAGACACTTCAAGCTTTCTATAGATATATTTGTCATGTCTCTGTGTGAAGTATTTGCTGAGTTACAGTTCATTTTAGTGACGCATTTCTAAAAACAGTTCGCGGAGACGGAGAAGACAGAGAGCGCACCCTGTTTGTTTTCTTTATTCTTCAGAAGCACAAAGTTTAGTTGTTATTATGAGTGTATACAAATAAAAGTAGACCCTTACAGATTCGAATGGTGTATTGCTCTTATCTGTACGATCAAAAACGACAGAGTAATTCAAGCTCATTTCGGCCTTATCAGGAAAATCTGCCTCAAAACGCATATATGCGTTTGTCGACCCCAGGGGGTTAAGAGGCTAGTTTCGGAATCGTTATCAAAGTTGGGCACCTCACATGAACAGGCTGACAATTGGTTAGAAACTGCCTGTGACTTGGGGTAGGCATTATGTGGCTTTGTCATCCCAAGATGTTTCCTCATCTGTTCCTCTTTAGAGGCGTGTTTGTCTTCTTGGGTTTGAATAAGCACTGCTAATTCGGCAAAAGTGGATGGTTGAATTTCTCTTTTCTCAAGCTGAAGGTCAGCAATGAGACGATTGTCCCAACCCCTTCTGCAGAATTGTTTCAAAAGATAACGATCACGTTCACTTTCTGCTATGCCACCTCCACTGATTACTGCACTCAGAATGACTTGTAGGCGGTGCAGATAGTCTGATGGTTTCTCGCTCTGATTCTATAGAGTGCCCATGAGTTTGGCCAACAACTCGTCTCCGTCCTCAACAGAATCATATACGGACTCTAGCAGCTCAAGATACACAGCACACTTTGGAAAGGCCTACCACTCTCTTTAGCAATGGCCTTCAATTCCTCGAGGTACCCCTCAGTGGTAGTGCAGCTAGCAGTCTGAGTGTAGACAGCAGCTAAGGCACGGACTCTGAAGGTAACGGCTGGGTCAGAGAGACTCCCCAAAGTTAAGGGTAAGAAAGGGCACAAGCTTTGTATTGCCGAGTTATGATTATATTCTACAGTGGCACTTCTGTGAAATTCTGAATTTGGATCATCAATTGTCAGATTACGGTTAATTGAACCATATCTCTGCAAATACACCTCCAGCTCATTGTCTACTTAAGTCGACGTGAGGCTTTCGACTATGAGTGCATTTGCTGCGTTAACATTTTCCTGCTTCACGATTTCCGTTGTAACTGTAGAAAATTTCAAAAACGTATTTGTCTTGTTTTACTAATTTCCCTTCTCCGTTTCCTTAACAGTTACCCTTGCTGCAAGAACTGGCTCCTGGCTGGCTCGCCAACTTTTATGTAGCACGTGACCTACAATCTAATAAACAAACCACTTTCTAATGCCTTGGACCAGATCAGAAGACTACGTTCGCTCTTGAGCCAGTGTTGCAGCAAGACAAGGGAAATAACCACAGAAGACAGAGTTATAGTTGAAAAGGTAAGTAATTTTCTTTTTTTTTTTGTATTACTTGTTTGCGTTGGGAAGACAACAACAACAAAAGGTAAAACAAAATGACAGCTTCAAAACAAATAAAAAAACGTTTTAATTAGCTTATTGAAATAAAGCGGTTTAAGTCAGATAGGGACTCTTTGTGTTATTTAGTTATGTAGTTAACTCTTTGGTTAGTCTATTAGTTCTTTACTTAGTTCTGGTACTCCTTATTTACTCAGTTTCATTCCCAGCTTGGTTTAGTTTATAGATACCTTTAAACAACTGTGTTTCTTTTCACATAAATGGTACAATCAGTTAACATTCAAAACACAAATTACAGTTATACGACTCAACCTTTGTATTCCCTTTTTTTAAGAACAGTTTCAATAAAAAAATGGGAAAAATCAAAACAAAACAAAAAAATAAAAATAAACAGCAGTTTGGACGATAAGTTTCAGGTAAAATGTCTGATGACACTCAAATCAGAGTTCCTTTCGATTAAATGTCTTATAAACAGGCAAATAAACAGGAGTTTAGCTCAGTTCAGTGTCCTTTGTACTCCTGTTTCAGTGTCCAGTTAAAGAACACCGATACGCAAATTTCGAGATGCAAAAAAAAAAAAACAGTTCTTGTCCACAGTTGTTACTATCCAGGGAAAGAGGGGGAAAAAAATAAAAAAATACGTGTGGTCCTACCAATTCAATGAAACATGAAATGTTGTGCAAGCTCAGAGAAAACCAGGTTGGCCCGCCAATTTCCACCAATGTTGAGGACTGCTCGTTGATGGCAGAAACAGTTCTAACTCAGAACTCCAAGAAACCCTCTTTCAATGTCAAGAGAGCTATAGAAGGACAAAATAGAGGAAAAGTGGAGAAGAAAAGAAGAAGAAGAAAAAAAACCCAACCTTGCAAAGACAAGGCAGAAAAAAATGACAATTAATTACAATTAATTCCCATTTAACAACATTAACATTTCAGATAATCACTTTCAACACAATAAATGTTTTCAGATGCATCAATACACATTTCCCAACACTTATTTGCTTAGTTAACACATTTTCCTAACAGAAATATAACTATATTAATGAAGGATAACTTCTTAGAATGACGCATGACCACTCGATTAGCTTGTAGCTCGTAGCACATGAGCCCTCATGGTTAGCAAAAACTCCACGTGGCTACATTACACTCACAAATTTAGTAAACATACATATCCACATTTAAACAAAAAAAAAAGTCCGTCAATTTATCATTTTACTCACATCTCTTAACATTTCACAAAATGATACATCACAGTATCATTTAAGAACACTTAACTCCGCAAAAGACTGAAAAATGCAAAAACCATAACTAAACATGGTAGCTTATGAACTTACTTACCAAGAATAAATTTATAATGATTAGAAATAATCTCAGATGAATCAAGGAAAATCTGTTTTATGCAGTTTCCATCAGATCAATCAGCTCATCTCCTCGTTTAATCCTTAGAGTCAATACAAACACTATTAGAACTATTTAAACAACTCTTTCCTGTGCGCGATATTTTAAACTATGAATTTTAATTGTTAATCTAGTATTTCTCACTTACTTAACTTTAGAATAGCAACCAACACGCATCACTGCTCCAGCAGCCATTTCACTTCACTCCGTGATGAGAGACTGTTCTTCTCTATTAGCGCTAGAGATGAGGCAACCCACTAAGGGCGGAGCTATTCCTAATGGTTCAATTTAATTTATTTTCTAGTTTGTGACACTTACTGTTTCTCAGTCCGTATCCGGTCAGATGGTGGATCAGCACCAAGAGATGATGTCTACAGCCCTGATCGTCAGCGGAGACCAGGACACCCAGATGACCCCCAGATATCCCCAGTGAAAACCTCGATTGAATACAATAAACCTAAAAAATATAACAAAATAACTAAAATATAATAAAATACCTAACTACATAATACTACTATTGTTAGAAATTGCAACAAAATTAAAATAGAAATATAAACTTTTGAACTGCGGGTTTCGTCTGGTCAGAGGAGAACTGGCCCCCCGACTGAGCCTGGTTTCTCCCAAGGTGTTTTTTTCTCCATTCTGTCACAGAGGGAGTTTTGGTTCCTTGCCGCTGTCGCCTCTGGCTTGCTCAGTTGGGGATACTTAATTTCTAGCGATTATCGCCGATTTGATTGCACAGATACTATTTAAACTAAACTGAACTAGACAATGGCATCTCTGAATTCAATAATGAAATGCCTTTAACTGAAAATTGAAAATTGAGTGTTTAATCTTATCATTATACATTACTGACACTCTATCCTCTAATTTGATACTGTTAAGTGCTTTGACACAATCTGTATTGTTAAAAGCGCTATATAAATAAAGGTGACTTGACTTGACTACATTTCTCCAGCAGTATTTGATTCCTAAAACCATAAAATTATAATAAAATATATTATATGTGCATTATAATAATTCTTTTTCTTCCTTTTACAGGTTTAATATGGGCTTTAGTAACCTTGGTTACAATAAGACACACCAGTTTTCAATATCAAGCAGCAAAACGAAGTGTTTTGTACAGCTAAAAATAGCTGGACGTGGATGAGACCGGAAGCTAGACCCATTGAATGTACAAATGCCCATTTTTACAGCAAGAAAAAGGTGGATAAGACTAAATCAGTTTTAAAAGTTTTAGTGAACAAAAATAATGCCTTGCTTTTAATGCTGCGTCTCAAGCCCCTGGCATTTAAAGAAACAACAGATAATGACGTCGACAACCAACCTTGATCAGTCAGCTTAACAGTGTTACACTTTGCCAACTAACTATTCAAACAGTAAAAAATTAGTATATAACAGAAAAACAGATAGACCCAAATTCATAACCAAGAACCATGGATGACAATTGAGGGAATTAAGGGATGTCCTCATCATCATAAAATTGTCATTAAATGGCAAGACCATTTTAAAATATCTGGGAGAGTATTTTTATGTCAGGTTTTCTGGAGGGAAGGACTCAAATGCAGATAGATGTTCAGTATAAGCTTTATTAAGAAATAATCTGGTGGCGAGCCAAGGACTGGACAGAGGCAAGAAATAACAGATGAAGGTCAAACATAAATATGCAACATGCAACATATTTTATCCATGCATAAAACAAACAAATTAAGCACATTTACCGATTTTGTCAAAACAGTAATTACTACTTCATCAGCAGTGGTGGAGGTAACGAATTACAACTACTCGCATTACTGTAATTGAGTAGTTTTTTCAGGTACTTGTACTTTTTTGAGTATATTTTTAAAGCTGTACTTTTACTTGTACTTAAGTACAAATTAAGCAAAATAATCTACTTCATTACTTTTAAAGTCATAGTTCGTTACGGAGTACGCCCACAATTTGAATTGATATTCAAACCTTTCACGAAACTTCAGTAGCCAATAAAGATATCCGATCGTAAACGGACCAATAAAAGCCCTGATAACTGAACCGAGTCCCGGGAAAAGCCGCCGCTGCAGCAGGTGAAGAGCAGCTGATTGAACAGTGAGGGAGCACAGCGTGATTTATGGACTCAAAGTTTGGAGAAACAAACTACATGGTAGCGTTATCATAAATATCTATACTTTGATATCGATATTTAACTATCTGACACGGTTCCATTACTCATTCTCCACAGTATATACCGTATATACACCGATACACATCCTCTCAGACAGCGAGTTTGACAGCATCAGCCTGCTGTCAGTTACAGAGTCTGAATATCCGCGCGGGATTGCAGGTATTCCGCATAGTTTGAATCATTTCCACGCAAATGTGGCGAGCGTTTTATTGTAACATGAGAACAGTCTTGTAGTCACAGAAAACTGGATGCGAGCTTTCAAATAGGCCTAATTTATACAAATGAACTGCTTGTCCTCTCACTCCGATATTGTGCGCAGACTGTGTGCTATCGCGATCTCTCCGTGCTTTTAAAGTAGAAATTATTTCTCTTTGCTCCTGGATTAAATTTGTCGAAAGTTATCAACCATTCAGAATAGATCCACGCCTGACCGATGGAAATGCTACTGGAGATTTTATTGTCTGTACGTGAAATGCACCAGAAAGTCTTCCAACAATCAAAGATTGTTTAATTTTTTAATTAATTTACAATGTAAGTTTATGCTAGAAATGTTTTGGAATGGGATATTTGTCTGATTTGTACATATAAATATCCTAGTCTGTCTAACTGCATCACTACATTGTACAGACATTATAGGTCAAAGCCATCTGATGTTCCATTTATCTAGCCTTAATAACTAGGCCTAAAATATATGGCTCTTAAATCACTGCTTATAAAAATCTAATGTTGTCATATTTCGAATACCTCAACTGAATTGAGGTCATTTGTTGTATAATTTTATTACTGACTGTACTTGTCATTTTTTTTTTTTTGGAAATTCAATTTGAAATCAAATTTGAAATCAAGCGTCCTTGTGTTGTAAGCTTTTGCAACAAAGTTACCCTATTTTAAAGACACATACACAGAATGAGCAAATGTTTAAGATTTAAAATTTTGTAATGGTAATTGATCAATATTTATATGCATGTACATGAAGGCCTATATTAAAAGCTGTTCATCATATAAAGCGAATGTGTCTTTTTAGAAGACTTGGATTAAACCAGTTTCAAAGCTTGAAATAATGATTGCCTTGAAAAAAAAAGGCCTTGCCTTTTTTTAAATATTAAAATATCTATATGGCAGTATACAGTATGTTGTAGTTTTGCCAATGGTATTGAAAATGATTAGTTGTCATGAAACAACTTTTTAATGCACATTACTAGTCTTGTGGTGAACAATTTAACCGTGCAATACACTGGGAAAAAATATAAAAATAATTGTCTGCAGTAGTAATCTTTAATCAAAACCTGAAAAATTTGCTTCCGCTCTGGAATGGCGTTCTCGCTCTGATGACGTCAGTTTGAAGGCTTGGGGAGAATCCTCTTGTTAAGTCATGACTAGGGATGCAGCGATTTACCGGTTTTACGATTAACCGCGCTTTAAAACGTCACGGTTAATTAATCGTAAAGGCTCCGCTACACCGAGTGTTTCTGTTGTATGGAATGGAACTGTTGAAACATGAGCAAAACGAAAACAAAGTTACACTAGCGGTGCACCAGCTTAAAATGCCGTGCTTATCAGAGACACGGAGGCTACTAGATTAACTATGACAGAGGAACCAAACAGCGATCCTTTATTTCCACCAGAGAAATTACTGAATTCGATAGTGTGGGACCATTTTAAATTTGGGTACATCAATATTGCCGTAAAATCGCTGTTAAAGAGTGAATACATAAGGGATAATGCACAGCTAGCCAACCTGTTCTGGCTGTGCAATAAACGATTTTAATGCACGACGTGAAGGCAAGGACCACCTGACGCGGCGTTCGTTAGCTCGAACATTCTGCCGCTTCAGAGATGAAATAGTGCAGTGAGAGAGAGCGCGAGCGCGTGTGTGAAGCGCGCGCAGTCAGCGGAGGCTCGCGAAGCGGAGCCAGGCGCGAGTATAAACGAGGCTTTAGCCTACCTGCATCTGCGTCACTACAAACAATGAAGATTTGAGTTTAGTTATTTAAACAGTCATTTTACCCCCTCTTTGCTGATTAATATAATGTAGCGATCCAGTATCTAAGCTATTTTATTAATGAAAGTCGCTGGGCAGCGTTGACAACACGTTTCTGTCCTCCTAAATGTTTGTGGGCAGCTCGATCTCGATCTCACAAACCAAAATAATAGACATGATTTTCTCAGGCCTTATGTAAAATCAGATGAATAAAGATTATTAAAATGAATAAGTATTGATGACAGTTGATTACAATAGTTAACTTAATAGTTTAGTTTATTCCCCTCATTAGTAACAGTGTCCTCTGTGGGATAAATAAAGTTAATATTAGTCATATATTAATAATACTTCATTAATATTGTGATTTATCATCCCTGTTATAGTATTATTCATAAGTCAATTTATTTTTCACCATCTTTCCAATTTCTGTACCTCAGGTCCAAAAGAAATTTAGAAAGAATGAAATGAAAACATCAAATACATTTGTTATTTTCAAAAGGGAAATACTGACATGGATATTTACAGAGCAGAGGTCACCTTTTTTAATTCCAATAGGAGAGATGGACTTTTTTTTTTCTTTAGTATTATTATTTTGTGCTGTAGTATTGGTTACTGTGTTATTTCTGTTTCAAAAGGCAGCAATAAATAACACTTTAATATCTAAAGAGTGTTTATGTGATTTTATGTTGTGAAATGAATAAATGCACAATAATCATAATAATCGTGAAACCGTGATTATTCCTCAGACTATAATCGTACCAACAAAATCTATAATCGTTGCATCCCTAGTCATGACGCAAGGACTGCTTTTTCCGGGTCCATGCCTCTACTTATTTCACTTGAGAATACTATCTCGACAACCATTTATGAGCACTATTTAATTAATATTACATATTTAAGCTAAGCATTTAAAAATTTGCTGTGCACACTACAATCTCCGTGCTCACAGTGTCCCTAATATTTTAGCTGAATCACTGTCTGGCCATCTGAGATTTCAGTATGGAAATAAAGGTTAGGGTTATAATTTTTCAGTATTACATGACATCGTGTGTGTATATTAGCACAGTTTGGTGTTTTTTGGGGGCGTCTGGCAGAGCGTTAGGACCCAGAATTGGTGATGTCAGACGTAACAAACAGATATTCTTAGCCACTCCTATCCAAACGTGAATCTGCTATGAGCAAGAGGTGGAGTATTCAATATCCAATATTTAATTTCAGTCAATAAGATAAAAGTGGATTTTGTTCTAAGTAGCTATTATCCAAATAGATCTTTGATATGAATTATTATTATTTTTATTTCATTAAATAATCACCAGCTAAAAAGTAACTAGTAACTAGTACTCAGAGTAGTTTTTGAGACGAGTACTTTGTACTTTTACTTAAGTACTGTTTTGGCACCAGTACTTTTACTTGTAATTGAGTATTATTTCAGCAATGTAACAGTACATGTACTTGAGTACACATTTTGAGTACTCTTTCCACCACTGTTCATCAGTTCAGTAATATTTTTCCATTCAATCTTAGACTTTTGTTTAAGATATCTTGAATAAAAGATACGTCTGCTGTACATGTAAAAGTAAAAATAAATGTATATCATAAATGTCTGTTGTCTTCTGTATTCAATGTGATGAAGAATTTATCTCTTTTTCTGTAAAGGGTTAGGGTTACCTAAAAGCAATTAGCTAGAAAAGCTGCTGAATAAACCTGTCTCATGAATAGACCGGTTTACATGTCTTCTTCAGTCTGCACTGAAGCCATCAGCACTTTCCTTGCATCATCAGCTAAGCCATCCAGAGCTCTCCTTAGCATTCTTGAGACAGTCATGTAAGACAATCCTCCTGCTGTCACAGTGCCAATGATGGGTATTAGGCTCACAAAGTACTTAACTGATTCTTCTGAAATAAGACGGGATGCAGAACCAAGCATGGTTAATATTGAACTTGAGTTTATATCTTGATGCAGAGGAGACTTCATCAGACTCTTCAATTCCTCTATGGTTTTCCCAGATTTCTCACATAGCCTCTCCAGGGATTCATCATCCAGACTAAATACATTGTAGTATTTTCTCAGCTCTCCTGTTATGATGGCTAAATCTACAGCAACTGAAAGACCAGGAAGAGGAACTGCAGCTGCAACAGCAGATGCAAAGGCAACTTTTGCTATGTTTGCCTCTAAAGCTTTTCTCTTTTTTTCGTTTATCTCCATCGTGATATTTGGCAAAGCTAACATTAGCATATGTCTCTTATGCTTTGGAAGCTCTTTCTGCAACCTCTCCTGCAGCGGATTTATGTCATATTTGCCAAATTCCCAGCCAGAGACCAGGAATACAACAGGATCCTCTATACCGATCTTCCTCAGTCCTAGACAGAATCCAAAAAGGCAAAAATTACAAATATAAACAATAAATATATACACATATAATGAAGTCATAAATAATAGTTATTGTATATTAAGCATTATAACACATTAAATCACTTTCCTTGATTATGATTGGCTGAGCCACATTTAATGTTGTTGTTTATAAACATCAATATTACTGCTCCAGTGCATCTCTGTGTTGCTGCTTCTGAAAAACTACATTGCTTGGTGGAAAGATTATTATTATATTATATTATTATTATATGTGATCAATAAACTATTAAATATTTGCTGTTATTGTGTTTATTTTATGAAAGATTGCCAGCTTTGTTCCATGTTGTGCTTAACAAATACAGCTTCTTTAAACCACAGCTTCTTGGGGCATACTGCTTTTAATAAAAAATAAAAAGAAGATAATCTTAACAAATAAGCTATGCTATAATTGATGAACAATGTTAATTATGAGCAGTAGTCAAATAAAAAAAAAATATATATATATATAATAGTAATAATCTGAATAAACTAACCGTTTTCACAGTCCTTTCGGATGGCATCCAGTGTCTTTTTCCGGTCAAAGTTCTTCTTCCTCTTCTCAGCAGTAATGCTGAAGTCAATCTTGGAACGGACAAAATAAAATCTTTTCCCTGTGTTCTTGATCTCCTCAGCCAGCTGAGTATGGCATTCTTTAAACCGATCTGAAGCAATGATGATGAAAAAATCATATTTCTCAAATTGAACCTGTTCAAGATACTCATGGGCTTTGAAGTTTGGTGTTCCAATGCCTGGAAGATCCCACACTTTCACATTTTTGAATTGTGGGTGAATGTAAACCTCAGGCTTCTTTGTGGTCTCCACTACACCCGTTTGGGCAGAGTCCTTGTCTTCTTCTCCTAAACCTCTAAAACCATTGACAAATGTTGACTTTCCAGAACCCGACTCTCCCGTCACAGCGATATTCAGTTTGGCATCATTTTGCTCCTCAAGACGCCTTTTTATTATGTTAAATGCTGTTGGCAGATCATGAGTAGATAAAGTTTCTTTAATTTCCTCCAGTCCATCTGGTTCTGTTTTTAGCTCAACACAATCTTGCTGTTTGAAGACTTCGTCAATCGTACCTGATGGAATATCTTGAGTAGAAATCATTTCTTGAAGGTCTTTGAGTTCGCCCTCAGTTTCAGCTGGTTCTGTTTTTAGCTCAACACAATCTTGCTGTTTGAAGACTTCGTCAATCGTACCTGATGGAATATCTTGAGTAGAAATCATTTCTTGAAGGTCTTTGAGTTCCCCTCAGTTTCATCTGGTTCTGTTTTTAGCTCAACACAATCTTGCTGTTTGAAGACTTCGTCAATCGTACCTGATGGAATATCTTGAGTAGAAATCATTTCTTGAAGGTCTTTGAGTTCGCCCTCAGTTTCATCTGGTTCTGTTTTTAGCTCAACACAATCTTGCTGTTTGAAGACTTCGTCAATCGTACCTGATGGAATATCTTGAGTAGAAATCATTTCTTGAAGGTCTTTGAGTTCGCCCTCAGTTTCATCTGGTTCTGTTTTTAGCTCAACACAATCTTGCTGTTTGAAGACTTCGTCAATCGTTCCTGATGGAATATCTTGAGTAGAAATCATTTCTTGAAGGTCTTTGAGTTCCCCCTCAGTTGTGAAAACGAAATGTTCAGCTGTCGCCATCTTAAAAGGAATTGCCAAATATTTCTTAATTTTTAAAAAAATATATCAGATCAAGATATCGCCCACAAGACGTGGCTTGAAGTATCGACAATGACTGTAAACCTAAAAATCCAACTCAACAGGAATACAACCAGAGAAGAATCCACCTAAACCCTTTACTTTAACTGAACACCAAAGTGACAAGACAGAAAACCAGGGAATAGTTAAACTGTCATTTTGTACAGGTGGCATTAGAGCACCAACACTCATGCATGTGTAAAGCCTGCAGTTTGAGAATGCTTGTTATTTGCATGCAGATGGAAAAGTATTTTGGTCACAAAAAGTACAGATGCAAATTCATTCAGCATTCTAAATGCAAAATGGGCATTTGGCACACTGGTCTGAAATTCTTACAGCAACAGCAACCTCTTTTTTAACCTCGTTATTTTGGTCACGTTGAATATAATGTCCATCTGCATTCCTTCAGTCTTAATGTAAGATGGCATGTTTGATCCACAGCTGTATGTTTGTATATGATCTTCTTTAAACTTTCAATGGACTTACATGACTCAGTATCTTTTAGCAACATTCATATTTCATATAGTTCTGCAACTATTCTTGCTGATGAAAAGAAGTACAGTGAGTTTGAGGAGATACATCAAATATAACCAGGTTTGGAATTAATCTCAAATAACAAAATGTTTTCACTGTACTAATGAGAGTAAGTAGGCAATTTAAACAGAGAGAGAGAGAAAAGAAAGAAAAAAGAAAACATAGAATTTTTGTGCGTCTGTGTGATTGTGATTTACTTTTTGTATTAATTTGCATGCAAATGACAAGCAAGTCTCCTCTCGTTGCTAAGGTCACAACATTTTGCCTTTCAAATTAACTCTAGCCCTGGGTGTGTACAATTGCTCTAAGGTCCTTTTAGACATGCCTGTGTTGCATGTCTCTTTATTCATCCCTTTTACTCCCTTTATTTGTGACTCACTGTACTGTATTTCAAAAGCAATAAGAGTTGATGAGAAAAAAAATTTAAAGAATCACCAGAATCGCTTATAGACATCACAACTCAAAAGAGTTCTAAAAGGTCCATTCAATGTTTTAAGAATATTGTGCAGATGCAGAAACATATATACACATCATCAAACTAAAAAATTACAAATAATATTAGTGTTTTTACATTTAGCTTCTCTTCAGCATTATTCAGAAAACCAGTTGTCCTAAAAGGGTGCTTTTTTTTGTCTGATTATTATGTTTATTGTAATGATTAAATATTTTTGTCATCACTTGCAAGAAATAGAAACCATACATCATTAATTTCACTGGCTTATTATTTACTTTCTTTTGCCGCTTGCTTGTTACAAAGGGGATTCATAAGAGTGAAACAGAAAGTAAAGGGCTAATGTACATTACACCCAACTAAAACAAATCAGTTTTACTCATGAGGTGAAAGATTTTGCATTTTGCTTGAATGAATTTGGATTCAAATTTTAAAGTGTATATTTTAGCAACATTCATATTTCATATAGTTCTGCAACTATTCTTGCTGATGAAAAGAAGTACAGTGAGTTTGAGGAGATACATCAAATATAACCAGGTTTGGAATTAATCTCAAATAACAAAATGTTTTCACTGTACTAATGAGAGTAAGTAGGCAAATTAAACAGAGAGAGAGAGAAAAGAAATAAAAAAAGAAAACATTGAATTTTTGTGCGTCTGCGTGATTGTGGTTTACTTTTTGTATTCATTTTGCATGCAAATGATAAGCAAGTCTCCTCTCGTTGCTAAGGTCACACAATTTTGCCTTTCAAATTAACCCTAGCCCTGGGTGTGTACAATTGCTCTAAGGTCCTCTTAGACATACTCACTGTACTGTATTTCAAAAGCAATAAGAGTTGCAGAGAAAAAAAATGAAAGAATCACCAGAATCGCTTATAGACATCACAACTCAAAAGAGTTCTAAAAGGTCCATTCAATGTTTTAAGAATATTGTGCAGATGCAGAAACATATATACACATCATCAAACTAAAAAATTACAAATAATATTAGTGTTTTTACATTTAGCTTCTCTTCAGCATTATTCAGAAAACCAGTTGTCCTAAAAGGGTGCTTTTTTTTGTCTGATTATTGTTATGTTTATTGTAATGATTAAATATTTTTGTCATCACTTGCAAGAAATAGAAACCATACATCATTAATTTCACTGGCTTATTATTTACTTTCTTTTGCCGCTTGCTTGTTACAAAGGGGATTCATAAGAGTGAAACAGAAAGTAAAGGGCTAATGTACATTACACCCAACTAAAACAAATCAGTTTTACTCATGAGGTGAAAGATTTTGCATTTTGCTTGAATTAATTTGGATTCAAATTTTAAAGTGTGGGTCCTCTCTTGCCACAAATGAACTGACACCAAACCGGTTTTACTAGTTTATATCATGACAGGAAAATTGAAAACCTGCATTTTTTTTACATACACATTCGCTGGCTTCAGGTTGCTTCTCATCAAGAGATCTCTTGCTCAAAATATATTTGGTAAGAATGGAAATGTGTATTTATCTTTATTACTGGGGGGGGGGGAATCAAATACATTTTTAATTTTATTGTTTATGTGCAGTCTGGTACTGTATAAGACCAATCAGTATTTCTGTATCTAAATGTACAAAACCTACTTTTTATTGGTTAGTTACAACTATCTGCTAAGAAAATACCTCAAACTTGTGACCGATAAGCATAAAGGTAGGAATTCTTTAGTTTATCATAAGTGTTTACATATTCAGCTGTGTTAATAACAATTATAATTTCTTGATAATCCAACTGTAAGGCATTTTTGTATGTTTTGTATGCCATCTTTTTAGATGGAGCTCGCCAATAACTTCAGTCTGACAGAGCAGTTAAAAGAGCTTCAAGAAATTATATCTACTCAAGATATTCCGTCAGCAACAAACACAATCAATGAATTCTTCAAACAGCAGGATCTTTTAGATCTTAACATTGGTGTGACAGGAGAGTCGGGGTCTGGAAAGTCAACATTTGTCAATGCTCTCAGGGGTTTAGGAGATGAAGATGATGGATCTGCCAAAACTGGCCCAATAGAAACCACTATGGAACCTGAAGTTTATCTTCACCCACAATTAAAAATGTGAAAGTGTGGGATCTTCCAGGCATTGGATCACCAAACTTCAAAGCCCATGAGTATCTTCAACTGGTTGAGTTTGAACGCTATGATTTTTTCATCATCATTGCTTCAGATCGGTTCAAAGAATGTCACACTCATCTGGCTGAAGAGATTGTGAGAATGGGGAAAAAGTTTTATTTTGTCCGTTCCAAGATTGACTTAAGCATTACCGCTGAGAAGAGGAAGAAGAACTTTGATGAGGAAAAACGCTAAACATCATTCGAGAGGACTGTGAAAATGGTTGGTTTATGCAGTTAATAACAACATTTTTGGCTGACAAGGAGTCTTGTTTTTAACATAATGCTGTACTGAATAAATATATTTAGTCTACTAAAGATTTATAATTATAATGATGACTTTACTGTTAATTATGAAAATTGTTCACGAATAAAATGTTACCAATATTACTCTACTAATAATTAAGACGTTATTATGTAAAATATTCCTGTGTGTATATATATATTTTTGTTTCTGTCTAGGGCTGAGGAAGATCGGTATAGAGGATCCTGTTGTGTTCCTGATCTCTGGCTGGAAATTTGGCAAATATGACATTAATCTGCTGCAGGAGAGAATAGAGAAAGAGCTTCCAAAGCATAAGAGACATATATTAATGTTAGCTTTGCCAAATATCACGATGGAGATAAACGAAAAAAAGAGAAAAGCTCTAGAGGCAAACATTGGAAGAGTTGCTTTCCTGTCTGCTTTTGCAGCTGCAGTTCCTCTTCCTGGTCTTTCAATTGCTGTAGATTTAGCCATTGTAAAACAACAAACAGAAAAGTACTACAGGACCTTTGGTCTGGATGATGAATCAATGCAAAAGCTGTGCAAAAGATCTGGGAAGAGCATAGAGGAACTGAAGAGTCTGATGAAGTCTCCTGCGTGCTGGGATAAACCCAACATCAATATTTGCTGTGCTGGGTGCTGCATCCCTGACTCTGGCTGAAAATACGGCCGAACATGTTTTGAGCTTCTTACCTATTATTGGCACTGTGGCAGCAGGAGGAATGTCTTACATTACTGTGTCAATAATGCTGAAGAGATCTCTGGATGACATAGCAGAAGATGCCAGGAACGTGCTGATGGCTTCAGTGCAGACTGAGGTGTAAACATAATTGGACAGACTTAAAAGTCCATTCCTGCAAAAGTCCAGCAAAATATTAAATTAAATAAAGAAAACAAAAATATGAATGTATATTCCTTGTCACATTTAATGCAATATATCTAATAGAAACAGTTGATATATTCTATTGTTTACATGTATTCAAATAGCAGCTACTTGTATTCAAACTTCCATTTAAGGGGAAAAAACATAATAAAGTTTGGCTAAATAAGTCACTGTGATACATTTATTGTTTAAATTTTTTGTTCAGTAAACATGATCTTGCATTTCTTTTTACTTTGTTCTGTTTCTTTCTTTTCTGAAATAAATGTACATTAAATATTATAAAATTTGGTTTTGGCCATTCTTTTTTAAATTTACTTTCCCCCTGGAGAAATAATACTGCTTCATGACCTCTGTTGCCACTGTTTTAATTTTACTTTAAAAAAAAAAACTAAAATAAATAATTATATATCACTTTGAAATGACAGCGAAATGCTGACTATAATTTCGATTTGATGCCATATGAGGAAAAATGGAGTAACACTCCCGGTGCTTGAGACCAACATAAAGAAAAGGATATTAAATTTGCATGTTAGTCTAGATTATTGTAATGTTTAATATGTAATGTTTAATATGTAATTCATAATAAACTCAGCAAAAAAGAAAGAAAAGTAAAGTAAAAAAAAAATGCCCTCTCATATTCAACTGCATTTACTTCTGCAGATTTCTTAACATGTGTGAATACAGTGGAGATATTAGAGAGCAATCTACAAATACTTGATTTTTTTCAGAAATATTGTTAATCTTGGAGGAAAATTAGCTGTGGGTATATGTAGTGAGTACCCGGGAGCAAACGTCAATATGATTAATGACTTTGACATTTTGTGACCTCATAATAATAATAATAATAATATCCATATGTGACCTTTGATCTCATAATGAGATCCAGATGCGGAAATCGGCATGCGTGAAATTCTGACATTAACCTGTGAGCTCTGGAGAATGAGGTATGTTGTTTGTACGTGTCTGACCGGTGGCAAAAACATAAATGATCTGCCAAGTAATGTTTTTGAAGATTTTATGGTCCGTTTTGAATCTTCTGCATTGGCGCATCTGCAGCACGCGTGTCCGTGGTACCAGGTTGCATTCCAAGGCGCGCTTGCATTTTTGGTCGCTCTCTCTCTCTCTCTCTCTCTCGGTGCATGCGGAGTGTTGGGGTGTGTGTGAGGGTGCTCACGGGGAGAGGACGAGTGATTTGGGTTTTTTCCCACTTATATATATATATTTTTTTTTTCTTGTTTTCTAATAATATGAATGATTGTTTTCTTTCTAAAAATAACATTTGATTTTTTTTGTGAGTGCTTTGGAACTTTTGAGGCGGTATCGGGATGGCGTCTACCCCCGTGGGGGTGGCGTCACCTGTGTCGCTCCGTCATGGAATCAGGTGTGTACAGGTGCAGGGAGTCACTGTCGAAGACGTGCTGCTAGCAATTGGAGAAAAAGTTGGATATGAAAACATTACTTCGGCATCTAGGATGAATAAAGCAATAGTGGTGTTTGTCGATGGAATTGTGGTAAGTGGTGATTTTTTAATAATTTCACCTCTTGTTACTCCGACAACTAGAGTTACGATATCCAACGTGCCTCCTTTTATTCGGTAAATACGGTAAATTGCGATACGGTAAATTGGCTTGTGAGATTAAGATGATTCCATTGAGGTGTAAAAACGCCGCTCTTAAACATGTTACGTCTTTTCGGAGACAAGTGTTTATGTTCTTAAATGAATCAGAGTTGGATATTTCGTTCAGAGTGTTGCATGAAGGGAAAGCGTATGTTATTTACGCGAACACTGGAAGCATGAAATGCTTTGAGTGCGGGGATATCAGACATAAAAGGCATGCATGTCCACATAAGGCCCAGGTTAGTGGAGTGGAAGTCAGGCCTAGTACTTCTGCTGCTGGTGACAGTAGTAATTCAACTACTGAGGACGTGCAGCCTCAAGCTGCATCACAGACAAACACGGATAGTGATGGATTGAGTGAAAGTCAGATTGAGGATGTTAATGAAATGGTTGATTCTGCTAGAAATCAGGAGGTTTCTGAACTGGATGGTGATAGTGTAAAGAATGATGATGTAGCTACGGTCAGTGTTGAAAGGGATTCTAATGAAAATTTTGAAATGTCTAATTTTGGTGAAATGTGTACTGATGCTGATTTAGGGTTGAAAGATGATGATACGTTCTCTGAGATATCTGACATTGGATTACAGTGTGGAAATGTGGAAGATGTGTATACATTGCAAGATAGAAACGAGTTTCTGGATGTAACTTTCAGTAGAAATATTGAAGTTAAAGATTTTTTTCCAGATGTAGATAAATTCATTCATACAGTGAAATTGTTGCAGAGAAATGTTAGTTATGAGGCCTTAAGTGCACAGAAAAGATTCAGGCTGAAGAAGATGTTAACAAAGCTAAGAAAGAACAAAGCATCTGTTTTACAAAACAAATCAAATATTTAAGTCACATGGTGTGAATATCTTTTTCTGTTTTTTTTTATATATTTTTTTTTCTATGGAGCTGTTGAGGGTGGGCTCTTTAAATATAAATGGGAGTACAGATGGAAATAAATTGGCAATGATATCAGAGTTATTTAGTATTAAAAAGGTAAACATAGCTTTCTTACAAGAAACACACACTAATTTAGACAATGAATCTGAATGGAATAGATGGTGGAGGGAAAAGTGTTCTGAGTCACGGGACAAATATAAGTGCTGGTATAGCCATTTTGTTTTCTAAAGAGATTAATGTTAATATTTTGGCTGTAGAGGAAATTGTAAAAGGAAGAATATTACTGTTAAAGATGGAATATGAGGGATCCGTGTTTGTATTGATAAATGTCTATGCACCAAATAATGGACCTGAGCGGTTGAGATATTTTTTAAAGTTAAGGAATGCTATTCAGAAAATCGATGATAATGTTGTTACTATTATTGGAGGTGATTGGAATTGCACTGTTGATTTTATTATTGATAGAAATGGAGAAGAACCCCATCATGGATCTAGTTTTGTATTGTCAAATATTTTAAAAGAATTTGAATTAATAGATATTTGGAGAAGAAGAAATATAGGGATTAAACAGTATACTTGGCTTAAAGTATCTAATAGTGGGGTTAGTGGAGCTAGATTAGATAGATTTTATATACGTAAAGAATGGAATAATAAAATTACAGATGTTTCTATGCTACCTGTTGGGTTTTCTGATCATCATTTGATATTGTTTGGTTTGAACATGAAAAGAACATCAAAGCCAAATTATTTTTGGCATTTTAATGTTAAACTTTTGCAAGAAGTTTTATTTTGTGAAAATTTTAATTTATTTTGGAATGATTGGAAGTTAAAAAAATATTATTTTGAAAATCTGTGTAT
This sequence comes from Onychostoma macrolepis, assembly GCF_012432095.1. Taxonomy (NCBI): domain Eukaryota; kingdom Metazoa; phylum Chordata; class Actinopteri; order Cypriniformes; family Cyprinidae; genus Onychostoma; species Onychostoma macrolepis. The sequence goes on along the minus strand of NC_081158.1, from coordinate 5,640,881 downwards.
GTGGTGGGAGGTTGGTAAAGCAAATATAAGAATATTTTGTCAAAATTATAGTTCACATTCTACTTTTATGGTGAAAAAAGCTATACAAAAACTTCAAAGAGATATACAAGCTTTGGAGAATATACTTGTGAATAATAACAATGATGGAAATGTACAAAATGAGCATATAAAAAAAAGAAGGAACTTGGTTCATTATTACAAGAACAAGTGAAGGGAGCGCTAATAAGAGCAAGGATTTGTTCAGTTAAAGACATGGATGCTCCTTCTTCATATTTCTTTCATCTTGAAAAGAAAAGTGTCCAGCAAAAGCAAATGTATCTTCTTCGTCGGCCTGATGGGGTCATAACATCTGACCCGGTGGAAATAAGGAAACTGGCAGTTAACTTTTATATGGACTTGTATGGTGCTGAGACTTGTGATCCTGAATGTGTTTCTGATTTGTTGAGTGATCTACCAAAGCTGACAAATGAACAGAAAAACTCTTTAGATAAGTTGATTACGTTTCAGGAGATTACTGAAGCAATGAAACAGTTATCAAATGGTCGTTCTCCAGGAATTGATGGATTACCAGCAGAGTTTTATCAGTCGTTCTGGAATGTACTAGGAAATGACTTATATGAAGTATTATTAGAGAGTATAAAGAATAAGTTACTTCCAACAAGTTGTCGAAGGGCAGTCCTTTCTTTGCTCCCTAAAAAGGGGGATTTATGCCTTCTAAAGAACTGGAGACCCGTCTCTTTACTGTGCATGGACTATAAAATACTTTCAAAATGTTTGGCAAATAGGCTGAAACATACTTTGGAATCATTGGTACATAGAGATCAAACATATTGTATCCCTAATAGGTCAATTATGGACAATCTGTTTTTGATAAGAGATGTAATTGATTTGAATCAGTTTAATAATGTTGACCTGGGTGTGCTTTCGTTAGACCAAGAGAAAGCTTTTGATAGGGTTAATCATATGTATCTTTTTGAGGAATTTGGGGTTTGGAAAAGATTTTATATCATACATTCAACTGTTATATTCTGAAGTTTTTGTTATCGTGAAAGCTGGTGGAGGGTTGAGTGCACCAGTACCTGTATTAAAAGGAATTAGGCAAGGCTGTCCGCTTTCGGGACAATTATATAGCCTTGTTATTGAGCCACTATTGTGCAGATTAAGAAGGAATCTCATTTCAGGAATCTCAAAATTACCTGGTGGATTGTTGTGGGTAAGAGATGGGTTAAAAATGCTAGGTGTTTTTTTAGGAAATAAACAATTTCAAAATAAAAATTGGGAGGGAATGCTGGAAAAAGTGTCTGCCAGATTGCTCAAATGGAAATCGTTGTTACCACTAATGTCATACAGAGGAAGAGTTCTGGTTGTAAATAACTTGGCTGCTTCAACTTTGTGGCACAGACTGACTGTAATGGAGCCACCTGAAGAATTAATTTGTAAAATACAGAGGACATTTGTGGAGTTTTTTTGGAGTGGAGAACATTGGATTCGTGCAGCAGCACTCTACCTTCCTGTGTATGAAGGAGGTCAAGGTCTTGTGGATGTGCAGAGTAAGATCTGTGCTTTCAGAATACAAGCAGTACAGAGATTCCTGTATCATAAGAACTTAATTTGGGCTCAGACTGCGAAAATGATTCTACAAAAAGCAGGTGGTAGACATCTGTTTTTAATGGACTTGGAAAAAATGAACCTGTCTGGGGTTACATCTTTTTATCGGTCAGTGTTGTACTCTTGGAGAACTGTTTTTAAAGTGGAAAGAGATGTTGACGAACTTGGAAGTTGGATAAAGGAGGAACCGTTGTTTTTTAATTCAATGATCCAGACAAGACTTTTATCATCTGCAAGTGTGTGTGCATGTTTACAAAGACATGGCATTGTGAATTTGGGACAACTTTTGAAAAATGACCGATGGGAATCAGTGGAAACTCTGAAAGAAGTAACAGGTTTAACCCTCTGGGGTCGACAAACGCATATATGCGTTTTGAGGCAGATTTTCCTGATAAGGCCGAAATGAGCTTGAATTACTCTGCCATTTTTGATCGTACAGATAAAAGCAATACACCATTCGAATCTGTAAGGGGTCTACTTTTATTTGTATACACTCATAATGACAACTAAACTTTGTGCTTCTGAAGAATAAAGAAAACAAACAGGGTGCGCTCTTTGTCTTCTCCGTCTCCGCGAACTGTTTTTAGAAATGCGTCACTAAAATGAACTGTAACTCAGCAAATACTTCACACAGAGACATGAGAAATATATCTATAGAAAGCTTGAAGTGTCTACTTTGAAATGAAGCAAGTCTTATCGAAAACAAACATTCTGTGATGAAGTAATCCATATGAAACCAACACGATGTTCAGTCTGTCCCGTCTGACTCATTATCGCTAATGTGACCCCGCCCTCGCGCGTCTCGCGCTGTTCATATGTAAATAACCACGTGGTAAGTGCGCGCGTGCAAACGCCCAACAACACAAACAAAGAGGAGGTCCTTCATCGCGGCTACTGTTCGTTTCTGGAAGAAGATGCGCCGAGTAAAAGCAGGATTTCCCTCCAAAGAAGAACACGATTTCATCCAGCAGAGGAGATGAGTAAGTAATGTTTCTTTTTTACATTAGTTACCGTTTTATTGTGACATAAACTTGAACAGATCTACTAACAGTTAGCTGGGTTTTCCCCCAAACGACAACATGATGAATGCTACGCGTCTAAGAATGTTTAGACCATGTTTATTATTGATACTCTGTTCACAAATATATTTTAATAGCGTGCTAAACAATAATAATTAGTTTCTCAGATATAAAATATCATTTTTTTATAGTACAAAGTACATCCTTTTATTGTACAAAGCATGCTCGAGTCTGTGGCTACAGAATCATATCATAGGCTACTATAAAATCATACATACTAGACTATATGACTGCAAAATCATAGTTGGGTTTTTTCCCAAACTATAATTCCTGACTACAATGTTTGAAATCGTGTAAAACATTTTGAATATGATAGGCAATTCATTGTATTTAAATTTCTTACAGCGCTATGATGTTTTCATGCTCTATATAAAACAATAAAAGTAATATGAGTGTACACTGTAACATGATGAATGCTACGAGTCTAAGTATGTTTAGTACATGTTTATTATTAATAGCCTACTCTGTTCAGAAATAGATTTTAATAACGTGCTAAACAATAATAATTAGTTTCTCAGATATAAGATTTCTTTCTCTTTTTTATGATAGTGATATATATGATATTTATGATATATATACAGATGTTCCTGATATTAACATGCTCACAAATGTTTTTTGTTTGTATTTTATTGAATCAGATACCAGCATCAGATGAATCCTGATGTCTCTTCAAACTGTTTTCCTCTGAGAGCGCTGTACCAACATCAGATGTTCAACTACACTGATATTCTATGTCAAAACAAGCTCCTTCTCTACTGATTATGTTTTTCTTCTTGAATCCATGGAAAGAAGTAGAAACATAAATAACACACGTAAATATCAGGTATGATTTACTTGTTTCACTTGTTGAACAGAATCTGTTGCAGGAATGACTCAAAGTCTGTTCACATCTCTGTGGTTAGATCAGTGTGCACAATAATGTGTCTTTGACCTTCATTATGTATGTTTTGATTATACTGTGTTGTAAATAAAATACAAATAATTAAAAAAAAACCTTTTTTTCAATCTCCTCACATTCTCTCTTACCTGCCTCACAGTCACACTGATGGGCCATTAGGGGCCCATAGGGGAGGGCCCTTTGTCTCTCAGGTGAAAATCACTTAATATTCATGGCCATTGCCACTCCCTCGCATATAGACCCTCGATCACAAAACATGTCTTGAAAATTTTAAATCAATATATTGTTTTCTGTGAATGAGTAAGCAGAATGATTTTCACATAATTTTGAAGTAAATATTCTAGCCTACAAGACTGATTACTCAAAAGTCTTGGTCAGGACTATTTAGTGTTCAGCTACATTTTTTTCCCCAAAACTTACAAACCACGCATAATATTTTTTTTCTAAAAAATGCAAACATGTACATCCATCTTGGTCACATATTATTGTAGCACAGTTTGTGCTGAATACAAAAAAAATTACATGTTGGTCAATAGTATGTTTTAAGTAGCTGAAATAAGCACAAATATCAGGGCATGTCAAAACATCTCAAGGGCCCCAAAATGACCTCAGACCCAAGAGGGTTAAAGTCGGCACACTTGACTGAAAAGCTGGTGTAACCAAGTGGCTATAGAAAAAATATTGGACAAAGATTTCCTTCAGTTATAAAAAGTGAACTGGATTTTCCAAAAATAAGAGTTGCTGCTGTCATCCGTGAAAGGCAAGAGGATGAATCAGTAGGCTCAATTCTATCTTTTGAAACTCCACGGCTGGACTTGTTTGAAACTACATCAAAGAAAGCCATATATAATGCTACAGTCAAAGTGTTGCATCAAGATTCGCTTAAAAGACAAAAGATCTCAAAGTGGCCTGATCTGTTGAAGCCAGAATTTCTAGTGAGAGACAGGTGGAGAACCCTGTATAAGCCACCAGTGGAGAAACGAACCGCATATTTACAATGGAGGATTCTTCAAGGGGCAATAGCAATGGACAAACATGTGGCACACTTGAACCCAGCAGTAGGGGTGGGATGTAGCATTTATTCTTAAAATGTAAAAGGTTAGAAGGTCTTTTTGATGTTCTGAATAGATTGTTTCAAGCTTTTGGTGAAGAATTCTCAGAACAAGTTTTTATAAGGGGTGTGAAATATAATTTTTTAGAAAGAAGGAAGATGTGTATGTTAAATTATTTACTAGGAACTGCAAAACTGGCAATATGGGAAACCAGAAAAAATCAAGGGTTGCAGTTCAATAGTATTAATGCTGAAATGATGTTCATGAAATTAGTAGCTGGTAGACTAAAAATAGAATTTGCATACTATAGTCTTATAAATAATGAGATGGGTTTTAATGATATGTGGTGTGTTAATGATGTTTTGTGTATGGTTCATGATGGACACTTGGGTTTGAATTTTTAAGTTTCAATATTTATTATGTGAGTTGTTATTACGTCACCAAAGTCAGTTAACTCTCAGCACATAGAATCTTTTTCATCTAGATATCACGCTATAGAGACTGTGTCTGTTCCCCGAACTAGAAAATACAGAAAACATCCAAACCAAAGTAATAGTAACAATTTAATTGATGTTCAACAAATAAAAAAACGATATAATACAGATAAACACATGATAAAGCTTGGCTTATTGAATATTAGATCCCTTTCTTCAAAAGCACTTTTTGTAAATGATATGTTCACTGACCATAAACTAGATGTGCTTTGTCTGACAGAAACCTGGCTAAAACAAGATGATTACATTACTTTAAACGAGTCTACACCCCAAGATTACTGTTACAAACATGAACCGCGTCCAAAAGGTAAAGGGGAGGTGTTGCTACAATTTATAGAAATATTTTCAGTATCTCTCAGAGGTCGGGTTTCAAGTATAATTCGTCAAGTAATGGTGCTTCATATAACGTTATCCAAAGAAACAAGTGTTAATGATAAATCCTGTGATGTTTGTACTGGCTACTGTATACAGGCCACCAGGGCACCATACAGACTTTATTAAAGAATTTTCTGATCTTCTATCGGAGTTAGTACTGACTGCAGATAAAGTCCTAATCGTTGGTGATTTTAATATCCATGTTGATAATGAAAGAGATTCGTTGGGATCAGCATTTATAGACATTCTAAACTCAATTGGTGTTAAACAACATGTGTCAGGACCTACTCATTGTCGAAATCATACTCTAGATTTAATACTGTCACATGGAATTGATGTCAGTGGCGTTGAAATTTTGCAGCAGAGCGATGATATCTCAGATCATTATCTAGTCTCCTGTATATTCCATATAGCTAAAGCTGTAAAGCCAACTTCTTGTTACAAATATGGTAGAACCATCACTTCTACCACAAAAGGCTGCTTTATAAATAATCTTCCTGACTTATCTCAGTTCCTCAGCATATCCAATAGCTCAGAACAACTTGATGATGTAATAGGAACTATGGACTCTCTCTTTTCTAGCACTCTAGATGTGGTTGCTCCTTTACGCTTAAGGAAGATTAAGGATAAGAGTCCAACACCGTGGTATAATGAGCACACTCGCATCCTAAAGAGAGCAGCCCGGAAAATGGAGCGCAGCTGGAGGAAAACTAAATTAGAGGTATTTCGTTTAGCTTGGCGGGAAAGTACCCTATCCTACAGAAAAGCATTAAAAACGGCTAGATCTGATTACTTTTCATATCTTCTAGACGAAAACAAACATAACCCTCGGTATTTATTCAATACAGTAACTAAATTAACGAAAAATCAAGCATCAACAGGTGTTGGCATTTCCCAAGAGCATAGCAGTAATGACTTTATGAACTACTTCACTTCCAAGATCGATACTATCAGAGATAAAATTGTATCCTTGCAGCCGTCAGCTACAGTATCGCATCAGATAGCGCACTATAGATCCCCTGAGGAACAATTTCATTCATTCTCTACTGTGGGAGAGGAAGAATTGTATAAACTTGTTAAATCATCTAAACCAACAACATGTATGTTAGACCCGATTCCATCTAAACTACTAAAAGAGCTGCTTCCAGAAGTCATAGATCCTCTTTTGGCTATTATTAATTCATCATTGTCTTTAGGATATGTCCCCAAAACCTTCAAATTGGCTGTTATTAAGCCTCTCATTAAAAAACCACAACTTGACCCCAAAGATCTAGTTAATTACAGACCGATCTCAAATCTCCCTTTTCTGTCAAAGATACTAGAAAAGGTAGTATCCTCACAATTATATTCCTTCCTAGAGAAAATGATATCTGTGAGGAATTCCAGTCAGGATTTAGATCGTATCATAGTACTGAGACTGCTCTCATTAGAGTTACAAATGACCTGCTTCTATCATCTGATCGTGGTTGTATCTCTTTATTAGTTCTACTGGATCTTAGCGCTGCGTTCGACACTATCGGCCACAACATTCTTTTGAATAGACTAGAAAACTTTGTTGGCATTAGTGGAAGCGCCTTAGCATGGTTCAAATCGTACTTATCTGACCGCCATCAGTTCATAGCAGTGAATGAAGAGGTATCATATCGATCACAAGTGCAGTATGGAGTACCTCAAGGCTCAGAACTAGGGCCGTTACTTTTCACGCTTTACATGTTACCCTTGGGAGATATTATCAGGAGACATGGTGTTAGCTTTCACTGTTATGCTGATGATACTCAGCTCTATATTTCTTCGCCCGGTGAAACACACCAAATTGAGAAACTAACGGAATGCATAGTCAATATAAAAAACTGGATGACGAATAATTTTTTATTGCTAAATTCAGAAAAAACAGAGGTGTTAATTATCGGACCTAAAAACCCCACATGTAATAACCTAGAACATTATCTAACACTTGACGGCTGCTCTGTCAATTCTTCTTGATCAGTCAGGAACCTAGGTGTGCTGTTCGATAGCAATCTGTCATTTGAAAGCCATGTTTCTAGCATCTGTAAAACTGCATTTTTTCATCTCAAAAGCATATCTAAATTGCGACCAATGCTCTCAACGTCAAATGCAGAAATGTTAATTCATGCGTTTATGACCTCAAGGTTAAACTATTGTAATGCTTTATTAGGTGGTTGTTCTGCACGCTTGATCAACAAACTACAGTTAGTCCAAAATGCAGCAGCTAGAGTCCTTACTAGAACCAGGAAATATGACCATATTAGCCCGGTTCTCTCAACACTGCACTGGCTCCCTATCAAGCATCGGATAGATTTTAAAATCTTGTTAATTACTTATAAAGCCCTGAATGGTTTAGCTCCTCAGTACTTGAGCGAGCTCTTATCACATTATAGTCCTCCACGTCCGCTGCGTTCTCAAAACTCTGGCCGTTTGATAATACCTAGAATATCAAAATCAACTGCGGGCGGCAGACCCTATTCCTATTTAGCACCCAAACTCTGGAACAATCTACATAACACTGTTCGGGAGGCAGACACACTCTGTCAGTTTAAATCTAGATTAAAGACCCATCTCTTTAGCCTGGCTTACACATAACACATTAATACGCTTCTATTATTCAAATCCGTTAAAGGATTGTTAGGCTGCATTAATTAGATCAACCGGAACCGAACACTCCCCATAACACACGATGTACTCGTTACATCGTAAGTTGAATGGCATCTACGCTAATATTTGTCTGTTTCTTTCCTAGTCTGTTTCTCAGTCCGTATCCGATCAGATGGTGGATCAGCACCAAGAGATGATGTCTGCAGCCCTGATCGTCAGCGGAGACCAGCACACCCAGATGACCCCCAGAGATATATCCCCAGATATATCAACCAAAAATAACAAAATAACTAAAATATAATAAAATACCTAACTACATAATACTACTATTGTTAGAAATTGCAACAAAATTAAAATAGAAATATAAACTTTTGAACTGCGGGTTTCGTCTGGTCAGAGGAGAACTGGCCCCCGACTGAGTCTGGTTTCTCCCAAGGTTTTTTTCTCCATTCTGTCACAGAGGGAGTTTTGGTTCCTTGCCGCTGTCGCCTCTGGCTTGCTCAGTCGGGGACACTTAATTTCTAGCGATTATCGCCGATTTGATTGCACAGATACTATTTAAACTAAACTGAGCTAGACAATGACATCTCTGAATTCAATAATGAAATGCCTTTAACTGAAAATTGAGTGTTTAATCTTATCATTATACATTACTGACACTCTATCCTCCAATTTGATACTGTTAAGTGCTTTGACACAATCTGTATTGTAAAAGCGCTATATAAATAAAGGTGACTTGACTTGACTTAATGTGAAGATTGTTATGGAATGTTTTCAAATAAAGTTCTGTTAAACCTATCTCTCTCTCTCTCTCTCTCTCTCGCTCTCTCCCTTCCTCTATGGGAGCTGTGAGAAAAAAGAAGAATGAACATGCAATATTAAAAAGTATAGGAAATTAAGAGATACAAGACACTGAGAGACACACACACAGGCAGATAAATTGAAATAAAATTTTTCAGGAAAACAGAGAATACATGTCTTTATGCACACGGTATTATGGTGGGTCTCGAATGAAATGATTACGAAAATGCACGTTTAAACTTTAAATCAGCAACGTCGAAATAAGTAAAGGATAAAAATAAATATATATACAGTATATATATATTAGGGGTGGCACGGTACACAGATGTCACGGTTTGGTACGTACCTCGGTACGGGGGTCACGGTTCGATACGAATCCGGTACAACAGAAAAAAAAGGAAATCTACTATGCTCAGTTTCTTTTCATTTATTTTGAACAGACAGTAGTGCAAATTACAATTTTTTACATGTTATATAAAATCTGTTTTGTTTTCATTGTGAGTGTACACGAATAAAAGCAGACCTTTATACAGTGATTATTAATAAGACAATAACTGTTTATAGTTGATTCTGCTGGTATAAGGAAATTATCGCGCCAGAGTGTACACACACACACACACTGTAGAATTATTCCCTAATTCATCTGATATGCGATTCCTTCATTTCATTATTGAATTCAGAGATGTCATTGTCTAGCTCAGTTTAGTTTAAATAGTATCTGTGCAATCAAATCAACGATAATCGCTAGAAATTAAGTGTCCCCAACTGAGCAAGCCAGAGGCAACAGCGGCAAGGAACCAAAACTCCCTCTGTGACAGAATGGAGAAAAAAACACCTTGGGAAAAACCAGGCTCAGTCGGGGGGCCAGTTCTCCTCTGACCAGACGAAACCCGCAGTTCAAAAGTTTATATTTCTATTTAATTTTGTTGCAATTTCTAACAATAGTAGTATTATGTAGTTAGGTATTTTATCGACGATCAGGGCTGCAGACATCATCTCTTGGTGCTGATCCACCATCTGATCGGATACGGACTGAGAAACAGAATAGGAAAGAAACAGACAAATATTAGCGTAGATGCCATTCTAATTACGATGTAACAAGTACATTGTGTGTTATGGGGAGTGTTTTTCCGTTGATCTAATTAATGCAGCCTAACAATCCTTTAACGGATTTGAATAATAGAAGCGTATTAGTGTGTTATGTGTAAGCCAGGCTAAAGAGATGGGTCTTTAATCTAGATTTAAACTGACAGAGTGTGTCTGCCTCCCGAACAGTGTTAGGTAGATTGTTCCAGAGTTTGGGTGCTAAATAGGAATAGGATCTGCCGCCTGCAGTTGATTTGATATTCTAGGTATTATCAAACGCCAGAGTTTTGAGAACAACAGGACTGTAATGTGATAAGAGCTCAAGTACTGAGGAGCTAAACCATTCAGGGCTTTATAAGTAATTAACAAGATTTTAAAATCTATCCGATGTTTTATAGGAAGCCAGTGCAGTGTTGAGAGAACCGGGCTAATATGGTCATACTTCCTGGTTCTAGTAAGGACTCTAGCTGCTGCATTTTGGACCAACTGTAGTTTGTTGATCAGGCGTGCAGAACAACCACCAATAAAGCATTACAATAGTCTAACCTTGAGGTCATAAACGCATGAATTAACATTTCTGCATTTGACGTTGAGAGCATAGGTCACAATTTAGATATGCTTTTGAGATAAAAAGCAGTTTTACAGATGCTAGAAACATGGCTTTCAAATGAAAGATTGCTATCAAACAGCACACCTAGGTTCCTGACTGATGAAGAAGAATTGACAGAGCAGCCATCAAGTGTTAGATAATGTTCTAGGTTATTACATGTGGGGTTTTAGGTCCAATAATTAACACCTCTGTTTTTCAGAATTTAGCAGTAAAAATTACTCGTCATCCAGTTTTTATATTGACTATGCATTCCGTTAGTTTCTCAATTTGGTGTGTTTCACTCAAAGAAATATAGAGCTGAGTATCATCAGCATAACAGTGAAAGCTAACACCATGTCTCCTGATAATATCTCCCAAGGGTAACATGTAAAGCGTGAAAAGTAACGGCCCTAGTACTGAGCCTTGAGGTACTCCATACTGCACTTGTGATCGATATGATACCTCTTCATTCACTGCTACGAACTGATGGCGGTCAGATAAGTACGATTGAACTTAAGCTAACTAATGCCAAAAGTTTTAGTCTATTCAAAAGAATGTTGTGGTCGATAGTGTCGAACGCAGCACTAAGATCCAGTAGAACTAATAAAGAGATACAACCACGATCAGATGATAGAAGCAGGTCATTTGTAACTCTAATGAGAGCAGTCTCAGTACTATGATACGATCTAAATCCTGACTGGAATTCCTCACAGATATCATTTTCTGAAGGAATATAATTGTGAGGATACTACCTTTCTAGTATCTTTGACAGAAAAGGGAGATTTGAGATCGGTCTGTAATTAACTAGATCTTTGGGGTCAAGTTGTGGTTTTTTAATGAGAGGCTTAATAACAGCCAATTTGAAGGTTTTGGGGACATATCCTAATGACAATGATGAATTAATAATAGCCAAAAGAGGATCTATGACTTCTGGAAGCAGCTCTTTTAGTAGTTTATATGGAATCGGGTCTAACATACATGTTGCTGGTTTAGATGATTTAACAAGTTTATACAATTCTTCCTCTCCTACAGTAGAGAATGAGTGGAATTGTTCCTCAGGGGATCTATAGTGCGCTATCTGATGAGATACTGTAACTGACGGCTGCAAGGATACAATTTTATCTCTGATAGTATCTATCATAGTTTATAAAGTCATTACTGCTATGCTCTTGGGAAATGCCAACACCTGTTGATGCTTTATTTTTCGTTAATTTAGTCACTGTATTGAATAAATACCGAGGGTTATGTTTGTTTTCTTCTAGAAGAGACGAAAAGTAATCAGATCTAGCAGTTTTTAATGCTTTTCTGTAGGATAGGGTGCTTTCCGCCAAGCTAAACGAAATACCTCTGATTTAGTTTTCAGCTGCTCCATTTTCACTTTCTTTACAGTGTGCTCATTATACCATGACTCTTATCCTTAATCTTCCAAATTTATAGCAACAATAGTTGAGTTTATAGTTGTCATTTTCCTTGTAATTTTTTCTAGATGTTATCCATGTTTGATGTCTCAATGACATGCAAGCTAACAACCAAATAAATGATTTCAGGGAAAAAGGTATTCATTTCCTGTCACATGAGCTCAACTTCCTACTCCTATTTTCAGGAAGCAAAGGCAAAATCCTAAAGAAAGTTAATTTTCATGTTACTAATAAGATTTTGTTGACATATATACATCTACATAATCATGAGTCTCTAGAATCACTCAAACAAAACAACCAAAGAGATTTATAGTTTTTGTATTTGAAAGTAAGCAAATATTGTAAGTATATATATATATCATGAAATTCAGTTGCAAATCATGATATGTTACCTTCTTGTTAAAAACAGCTTGTTAGACAGCAACATGCTAATCATGCAACTTAATGCTAAGATTAACAGCTTGTTTAAAAGTTAACATCATGCTAGCAACATCTAATTATGCTAATTGTAACATTACTTGTGTTAACATGATAACATGATTAGAGTTAGTTTATTAGTGTAGTACAGAAAGCACACTCAATTTTCTTCATAAAATGAGATTTTCTGAAAGTGAGTGCCCTCCACTAATATTGGCATGGTAAATTTGAGCAAATGCTGTGAAAATAAATCTGCACTGTTTATCTTTTTGATCTTTATTCAACAATTCAGAATTAAGCATGCATCTCAATAAATTAGAATGCTAAAAGTTCATTTATTTCAGTAATTTAACTCAAATTGTGAAACTGTGTAAATTCAATGCACACAGACTGAAGTAGTTTAAGTCTGGTTCTTTAATTGTGATGATTTAGGCTCACATTTAACAAAAACCCACAATTCACTATCTCAACAAATTAGAATACTTCATAAGACCAATAAAAAACATTTTAGTGAATTGTTGGCCTTCTGGAAAGTATGTTAATTTACTGTATATGTATTAAATACTTGGTAGGGGCTCTTTTGCTTTAATTACTGCCTCAATTCGGTGGCATGGAGGTGATCAGTTTTGTGGCACTGCTGTGGTGGTATGGAAGCCCAGGTTGTTTTGATAGCTGCCTTCAGCTCATCTGCATTGTTGGGTCTGGTGTCTCTCATCTTCCTCTTGACAAGACCCCATAGATTCTCTATGGGGTTCAGGTCAGGCGAGTTTGCTGGCCAATCAAGCACAGTAACACTATGGTCATTGAACCAGCTTTTGGTACCTTTGGCAGTGTGGGCAGGTGCCAAGTCCTGCTGGACAATGAAATCAGCATCTCCATAAAGCTTGTGTGCCTAAAATTTCCTGGTAGATGGCTGCGTTGACTGTGGACTTCAAAAAACACACTGGACTTCAAGCAACATGGATTCTGTGCCTCTCCACTCTTCCTCCAGACTCTGGGACCTTGATTTCCAAATGAAATGCAAAATTTACTTTCATCTGAAAAGAGGACTTTGGACCACTGAGCAACAGTCCAATTCTTTTCTCCACAGCCCAGGTAAGACGCTTCTGCGTTGTCTCTGCTTCAGAAGTGGCTTGGTAGCCCTTTTCCTGAAGACGTCTGAGCGTGGTGACTCTTGATGCACTGACTCCAGCTTCAGTTCACTCCTTGTGAAGCTCTCACAAGTGTTTGAATCAGCTTTGCTTGACAGTATTCTCAAGCTTGCAGTCATCACTGTTGCTTGTGCACATTTTCTACCCAAATTCTTCCTTCCAGTCAACTTTGAATTTAATATGCTTTGATACAGCACTCTGTAAACAGCCACACCTTTCAGTAATGACCCTCTGTGACTTAACCTCTTTGTGGAGGCGTCAATGTTCGTCTTCTGGATCATTGCCAAGTCAGCAGTCTTCTCCATTATTGTGGTTTCAAAGAACAAGAGATACCCTGAATTTATACTGTAGGGATGGTCATTTATTGAAACTCAAATGTAAATTTTCTAATATTTTGAGATACTGATTTTTGACTTTCATGAGCTGTAAGCTCTAATTATCAAAATTAAACAAAAAAAAACTTTTGAAATGTTTTACTTTACATGCAATGAATCTAAAATATGAAAGTTTTTGAAATAATTACAAGAAAAAAAAACTTTTTCAACATTCTAATTTGAGATGCACCTGTAAACAATTGAAAGTTAGTTCATGATGAAATAAATGTCTAATGAGTATGAATTATTTAATAGAAATTCTTATGAGTAAAATATCTCTGAAGTATATTCCACATATTTACATTTTTAGCACACCCAGGAAAAGGACGTGAATAACTGTGCAATAATTGTAAAATGAACTAAAAAGTTTTTTGGGTTTGAATTTGTTTTCTTCGACTTGATCTGTTAAAGCAGTTATTTGAGTTAGATGCCAAATGTTTTTATTCAAATTTTTATTGAAGGAATACAACATTTTGCAGGCAACTATAGTTCCGCTTTCAAATATGATTTTCAGTAAATGCAGAAAATAAATGCAGAACTGTTCACTAGGACACTATTATATTATATGCATGACATTCAGAAAATTTACAAATTTATGTAAGGAGCAACCGATCTAAAGTGCTAGAAAAGAGAGAGTCCATAGTTCCTGTTACATCAAGTTGTTCTGAGCTATTGGATATGCTGAGGAACTGAGATAAGTCAGGAAGATTATTTATAAAGCAGTCTTTTGTAGAGGTAATGGTTCTACCATATTTGTAACAAGAAGTTGGCTTTACAGCTTTAGCTATATGGAATATACAGGAGACTAGATAATGATCTGAGATATCATCGCCTGCTGCAAATTTCAACGCCACTGACATCAATTCCATGTGACAGTATTAAATCTAGAGTATGATTTCGACAATGAGTAGGTCCTGACACGTGTTGTTTAACACCAATAGAGTTTAGAATGTCTATAAATGCTGATCCCAACGAATCTTTCATTATCAACATGGATATTAAAATCACCAACGATTAGGACTTTATCTGCAGTCAGCACTAACTCCGATAGAAGATCAGAAAATTCTTTAATAAAGTCTGTATGGTGCCCTGGTGGCCTGTATACAGTAGCCAGTACAAACATCACAGGATTTATCATTAACACTTGTTTTGGATAACGTTATATGAAGCACCATTACTTGATCGAATTATACTTGAAACCCGACCTCTGAGAGATACTGAAAATATTGCTATAAATTGTAGCAACACCTCCCTTTACCTTTTGGACGCGTTCATGTTTGTAACAGTAATCTTGGGGTGTAGACTCGTTTAAAGTAATGTAATCATCTTGTTTTAGCCAGGTTTCTGTCAGACAAAGCACATCTAGTTTATGGTCAGTGAACATATCATTTACAAAAGTGCTTTTGAAGAAAGGGATCTAATATTCAATAAGCCAAGCTTTATCATGTGTTTATCTGTATTATATCGGTTTTTATTTGTTGAACATCAATTAAATTGTTACTATTACTTTGGTTTGGATGTTTTCTGTATTTTCTAGTCGGAACAGACACAGTCTCTATAGTGTGATATCTAGGTGAAAGAGTTCTATGTGCTGAGAATTAACTGACTTCTGTGACGTGAGGAGCAGATGCTCGGTTTAACCAGTCTGTCTGCTTCCTGACCTGGGCCCCAGTTAGTCAAGTACAACTTAAGACTATGTGCTTTCTAGAAAACACACTGAGGTCAGACGTAATACATATTACACACATTATGTACATTCATGCCTCTCAGGCTTATCCACACATTCGAGGAAATACTGCTGTTGTTCTTAGTATTATCATTTGTTCTGTTTCACCAATGGCTGTAAAGTATGTTGGTGAGTTTGTTGAATATTTCTTATGGATATGTATTTATGACAGGAAAAATGTGTCTCTGTCTCACCTCCTGTCTCACAGTGAGCACAAGCTCTCTGCAACAGCTCTTTCTGTGTCTGCTGTCATGGCTGTCTGGTCACAGCCTGTACTGGTCAGGATCTGCTTTGTGTCTGACAAGATAATCTTCCAATTCATAATATTTAAGGTCCATATAGTTGTAATTTACTGTGTTTTAGTCTCTGATCCCAATGTTCAGATATATATTTTTAGATTGTTTGATAATTTGATTTATTTTGATGTTTGGGTGAGAACATTGTGAGACTTAGTGTTAGTATTAGTCATTAGTAAGTCTCAGAACCAGCTGACTGAGTGGACTCTTTTCTCAGTTCTTGGGTTTGTAGTGATTTAAATGTAGCATTCTGTGGGACCATTTAAGATGCATACAGAATTTGAGGATCTTTTTGTATATTTATAATCAATGGAATCGAATTTACATGCATTATTGGGTGTTCTCCTTTGTAATTTTAGGATCATTTTGCAGAATTCTGTGTAGGGCTTCTGTTGGATGTCTGTCCCATCTAGTGTAGCTGATCACTGAGTGACCCAAACCTCACTTCCATACAGCGCTATGGGCTGAATCACACTATCAAAGATTTTACACCAAATTGGCGTATTTCAATATTTTGGAACTTGATTTAGAGCTCTTGAGCTTTATCTTTGAGAGCATTTACTGCCATACTGAAACTCCCAGATGCAGTGATGATCAGGCCGAGGTAAGTGTACTGCATGTGTTCTAGGTGCTGCCAGATTGAACATATACTGTATTTTAATAGGCAAGCGGTAACAACCCCATATCCGGACATGTCAGCGCCATGTTTTATGGAGTTTTTCCATAGACACATTTCAGTTCAGTTCAGTTATTTGTATAACTTTTTTCACAAAACAAATTGTAAAAAGCAGTTTAATTGAAAATGAAAGGTTCTTCATTATATTTAGAAATATTTATATTTATATTTACTATAACAGCCATAATTTAAATAATTATAATTTAACATTAGAAGTGTTGAGTAGATATTATTTTAATATGTTTAGATTTATAACATTGGTTAACACCTCCATGTTTATTCTGTAATGGTTTGCTCTGTTTATTATCACTGTCTTTGCACCTTTTTAGAAAGAAAGGAAGATGGAGCAACACAGTTTTTCCAGTTTATTTGTTTTAGTTCATTGTACGGACATCTAAACAGTGAAATTAGAACAAGACAGTCAATTCTTTTGAAGATTATAGCTTGTTGCTATACACAAAGTCAAAAAGCTCATCAAGAAAGTTGAACGGCTGTGACAAAAGCTGTTTGGCTTCAGGACGTTAGAACCTCAGCAATTCAAGATCATGTGATTGAAGGTACTGTCAGAAGTCTTTTCACTAATGGAGTTGTGAAGAAGACTAGAAACCATTGTAGCACTTATTTTAACCCTCTGGGGTCTGAGAGTGTTTTGGGGCTCTGAGAAGTTTTGACATGCCCTGACATTTGTGCTTTTTCAGTAGCTTATAAACATTTTAATGGCTAAAGTCTAAAAACACTGTATTCAGCACAAACTGGGCTACAATAATATGTGAGCAGCATGTACGCATGATTGTGTTTTGAGAAAACAACGTTTATGCGTGGTTAGAAAACTAAAATTTTAAAGTAACTGAAATAAGGCCATAAAACACATACAGAACATTTGTTCACAAGACTTTTGAGAACTGGATCTTGTAGCCTAGAATATTTGCTTCAAAATGATCTGAAAATAATCTAACTCACTCATTCAGAGAAAACAATATATTGATTTAAATTTTCTAAGTCACTTTTTGAGTAGAAAGGGTCTATGAGAGGCGTGACTCACACCTGAGAAGACAAAGGCCTACATGCTACAAGAAAGAAAGAATGTGAGGAAAAAGAAAAATGTGTATACATATAACTATCACATAAAATAACTTGAGATTCACTTATGAGTGCAGTTAAACAGTTTATTAGGAACAAGCAAACAAAACAACAGAAGAGTCAAGACATCGTGTAATATTCAAAATATCCAAAACAGTGGCAGGAAACTGGAACCCAAGAAACGGGAGACAGCAGAAACTGCATGAGAAAACACAAAACAGACGTGAGCAACACAAAACAGACAAAGACATGTTAAGTTTATTATAAACATGTTTGATATTTGCAAACAGAGTAGGCTACTTATAAAGATTGGTCTAAACTTTTACAAACTTTCATTGCATGTTTATGACAGGATAGTTATATGTTCTATAAACAATGATATAAAAGTAATGTCTATCATATTTCAAAATGTGCACTGATTTCACATTTTATTCTGAGTTATAGTTTGAAAAGTTCAACTAGTAAATGCGTTCAACTTGTCAACAACAATTATCGAATTAACAAGAAACATTACTTACGGTAAAAAAGATCTTTATTCCAGCTGCATATTTTGTGAGGTAAACAAAGATTTTTCTCAGCGTGTCTTCTGGGGTAAACAATTTATTCAGCATGTTCTTCCAAAACTGAAAAGTATCAGATGAATGTTGCTGCTTTGTTTATGGTGTACATAGCACATCTCATGTAGATTTGTACATCAATAGCGTGAGCTGAGGTCTGCATTATTGTCTTAAACGGGACACCAGATTTCATGACAGGATTAAATTAAAAATGTGTTTGTAACTCTATATCTAACAATACCTTGTTTGACATCTTTTCAGAACAACATATCTGCACTTTATTCAGGTACAGCCTGCATGACTGTTATGCACTGCATGCATGAACCAGTGTTAGTCTGTGCAGCATGTATAACGATGCTCAGATAGGCTAGCCTACCATGGTGATGAATATACTCTGAGACAGAACAGGCATTGTCGAGTGACAGAGCAGATAAAGATGGAGCAAAGTGTATGTTTTGTCTAAGAATCAACTCGGTTTTGTTTATATGCTTAGCCTATAATTTGAAATGACAGATGTAATTTATTTATTTATTTTCCAACACTTTTCCTAGGCTACTGTTTACAGCAAGATGTTAAACAAATTTGTATTTTGACAAGACAACAAAATTTAATAGGCCGTTGTACAACCTACATTTATTTCCCTCTATGACACTTGTTCCTATTGTGTTGTAAAGGTTAAACAAATTGTATCCTGACAAGACCAATAAAATAAAGAATACTATTTTTGTACATTTTTATTTTCTCTGTGACAATTTTTTTTCCTATGTGTTGGCAGAAAAAAGATGAATTTTGTGTCTTTAAGACACAAAATTGCTTTAACATTTTGTCAATAAAAGACACTTGACTTCGAATAAAAATAACAAATAATTTTGTGCAGACTACACTTTATTTGTTAGCCTATCTGTCTTTCTTTCAGTAGAGGAAATTTAAATGTGTGATTCTGGAAACAAGATCAATTAAAACAGTCGCAGATCAGCGTGAGCAGTCTCGTGACCTAATTAGAGATAATGAGACCAGACAAAACTGGACATGTCCTTGGTTTCATACATTACTTTATCACAGAATATTTGTTTTCGTAAGACTTACTTCATTTAACAGTAGACTGCTATAGATATATTTATCATGTCTCTCTGTGAAGTATTTGCTGAGTTACAGTTCATTTTAGTAACGGGTTTCAAAAGCAGTTACAGAGAGAGTGAGACTGAGAATGCACCCTGTTTGTTTTATTCTTCAAAAGCACAAAGTTTAGTTGTTATTATGAGTGTATACAAATAAAGTAGACCACAGATTGAATGGTGTATTTCTCTTATCTGTACGATCAAATGGCAGAGTAATAAGCTCATTTCGCCTTATCAGGCCTGCTCAAAAGATTTGTCAACCCAGAGGTTAAATCATCAGTAAATGTAAAAATGGTCACCAAAGATCTTCATCATCTTCCTTATGAAACTTGCAGAAGCTACAAAGGCCTTGAGGTAGCCTGTTATTCATGCAACCCTACAAGTGAATGCTGTGTACTTTGTCATTTCATGTAGTGGGATACATAAACCAGAAGTCAAATCCATAGTACTGAACAATGAATTGTCACGAGAAAGACAATCCTCTTGATGAGGCAATACATCTTTCACGGTGCACATTGTAATGAAGTCAAAAATTGCCATGGTTTGTGCTGAAAAGAAAACATGAATTCGCTAACAGATTTGTATTATATCTTCCATTTCATTCAGAGCAACACGCAACTTCTGGTACAGAACTCGCAAAAGGTAAGCAAAATGGTCCTCATCAAATGACGTGACACAAAGTCTTTGAGCCACAGTCAAGAGAATGTCTAAAAAATGGACTCATATTCACTGAAATAGCTTTGCTTTCCAAAATCGGATTTTATTATTTTAAGTCAACAGTCTAAAACATTTTGAAGCCTGTTGCTTAGTATCAGATTTATCTGTTCAGTTGCTGACCACTGAACGCTTGACCGTAGTGTAGACTCAGGCCCTGTTTAATCCTCTAACGCTACAATTAATGACAGTGTTTTCAGCATTACCAGTTTGTCGCTCATTGATCAACTTCAGTGATATCCAGACCCCAAAGAGGAGAAACAACAGACCCACCAAAACTTTTCTAGAGGCAGAATGGAATTAGATAGTTCCACCATGACAGTATTGAGTTTAGACAAGATGTTTCAGGTAGATGACTGCATGATTAGTAGTAGTAGTAGAACATCTTATTTGTTTTATGCAATTTACAGCTTAAACCTCACAAAACCAAAAACATCACAAACCTCAGGCATCTACAATAATTCTTCATGTACTATTTAAATTCAGGACACCTTTACACTCATAACTGCATTTGAAACAAAAAGGCCTAGAAGCTTTAGTCCTCCACTTATATTTATATCGCCTGCCTGAGGGAAGCAGTTCAAATTCTAAATACAAAATGTGAGATGTATCATAAGATAGTCAAAGATTTCCTAAGAACATTCCTCTCAGAGCAGACAAACCCAGCTGTACAGAGCCTGTAATCTTTGAAAATTAACGATGCTCTGCAGCTGGGATCTACTTAACATTTAACCATAAAACCAACAAATCATGCAAAGGTCAAACAGTTTCAATAAAAGATCTATAAAACATTATCAATATGATTTATCCACATCAAAGGACTTAAGCTTCAATAAATAACTGTTTTGTGCTTTCGAATAATCAGATTTGTGTTTTAAAAAGCTTATCATGATTAATATACCCAAATACTGTATGAACTGATTCTCAACTTCTTTTATGCAATACTTTAGATGGAATGTCAACAGAATTATAAAATTCTATTGACATATCTTTATTTGGAGACATTAATTTGTAAATAAGAACTCACACCAATAACAAATTCACAATGCCCATGTTTGTGTCACCTTGTTTTAACAGACTTAGACCACTGTATCATCGGCATATTTAATAATATGTCTGTCATATTGACTTAGGCTGTCAAATTACAAAAACAATTGAATTTTGTACTAAAATATTATCGATATTTGAATTTAACCCTCTGTCTGAGGTCATTTTGGGGCTTGAGATGTTTTGACATGCCCTGATTTTGTGCTTATTTCAGCTACTTAAACATACTATTGACCAACATGTAATTTTTTTGTATTCAGCACAAACTATAACATGACCAAGATGGATGTACATGTTTGCATTTTTTAGAAAAAAATATGTTAGTAAGTTTAAAAAATGTAGCTGAAATAAGGCCTTAAACCATACTAAATAGTCCTGACCAAGACTTTTGAGTAATCAGTCTTGTAGCCTAGAATATTTACTTCAAAATTATGTGAAAATCATTCTGCTTACTCATTCACAGAAAACAATATATTGATTTAAAATTTTCAAGACATGTTTTGTGATCGAGGGTCTATATGTAGACAATGGCCATTATTATGAGTCTCACCTGAGAGACAAAGGGCCTCCTATTAATGGCCCATCAGTGTGACTGTGACTTTGAGGCAAAGAGAGAATGTGAGGAGATTGAAAAAGTTTTTTTTAATTATTTGTATTTATTTACAACACAGTATAATCAAAACATACATAATGATCAAAGACACATTATGCACACTGATCTAACCACAGAGATGAACAGACTTTGAGTCATTCCTGCACAGATTCTGTTCAACAAGTGAAACAAAATCATACCTGATATTTACGTTATTTATGTTTTACTTCTTTCCATGCATTCAAGAAGAAAAAAACATAATCAGTAGAGAAGGAGCTTTTTGACATAGAATATCAGTGTAGTTGAACATCTGATGTTGGTGCAGCCTCAGAGGAAAACAGTTTGAAGAGACATCAGGATTCATCTGGTGCTGGTATCTGATTCAATAAACACAAACAAAAAACATTTGTGAGCATGTTAATAGGAACATCTGTATATATATATCATAAATATCATATATATCACTATCATAAAAAGAGAAAGAAATCTTATATCTGAGAACTAATTATTATTGTTTAGCACGTTATTAAAATCTATTTCTGAACAGAGTAGGCTATTAATAATAAACATGTACTAAACATACTTAGAATATTCATCATGTTACAGTGTACACTCATATTGTCAGGATGGTCAGAGATGAGGCGAGGACTCAAGTGCAGGAGAAAGTGGGTCTTTTAATAATAAAAAGAGAACAAAAAACCACTCAAGAAAACAGGCAGGCAGGCAGAGACCACAGCACATGTAAAACCACACATGAAACATCTGACATAAAACAACGACAGCACAGGACTGCAGACACCAGGAGACTATATGAGCCAAACGAGGAGGACACAGGTGAAGGAACTGAAACAATAATGAGATAACAAGGAGGGCGGGTCAGACAATAGACAGGAACTGGCACAAACAACAAACAATCTGTGCTGACACACAGTGACATCTGGTGGCCAAGGGGCACACCAGCATGTGACACAACCCCCTTTAAGGAGCGGATTCCAGACGTCACACACTAAAACAGAAACCAAAAAATGTCTGAAGGAGGGCCGAGGCGGATCAGAGAGATGGTCCAGGCCCAAAGCAAAACCTGGGCACTGAGGCAGCGCCGGGATACCCAGGGCAGAGCCAGCGGCCACCACAGCAGTGTGTAGCTGCCACCCTGAAACAGTGGTGGCTCTGCTCTTGTGAGCTGAGGATCGTGAGAGGCCATGAGCTCTGTGACCACCGCCAGAAAAAGAGCCGCTAACCTCGTGAGCGGCACCGCAAAGGCCTGAGATGATTCGGAGAAAGGCAGCGACACCAGCTAGCTCTGTGAGCAACCACCGCTGAACCTCGTGAGCAATTTATGAGGACAAAGAACCTTGTGTGTACACCGCCGCACATAATCCTGAACCTTGTGTGCATACCGACTGAATGCGGACACCGTGTAACCTTGTCAACCGTCTAACTGTGAGCGGGCGCCGCCGTTCAGGATCGTGAACCACCGATTGTGAGCGCACGCCAGAGGAACGTGAGAGGCCACCGCTAATCGTGAGCGGCACAGGCCTGAGATGAGCCCCCTGGAGAAAGCTCAGCGACACCACCGCTGAGCTTGTGACAACCAAACCTCGTGAGCGGGCACCGCCGTCAGGATCATGAGCGACAAAGCCGCCTGAACCTTGTGTGTTGACATGATTTATAATGCTACCGCCGAACCTTGTGCGGACACCGCTGAATGTGTGCGGACACCGCCGCTGAACCTTGTGTGCGGACACCGCTCTGAACCCTGTGAGCGGGCGCCGCTGAGGATCGTGAGACCACCGCCGTAGTTTGAGCGGCACCGCCGAGAGGAACGTGAGAGGCCACCGCCGCTGAACTCGTGAGCGGCACCGCCGCCAAAGGCCTGAGATGACGCTAGAAAAGCTCAGCGGAACCACCGCCAGCTTGAGCGGGAACCACCGCCTGAACCTCGTAGCGGCACCGCCGCTTCAGATTTATCGTGAGGACAAACAACCTTGTGTGCGGACATTTCACGCAACGGAGTATGTTCACAGTAATGTGAGCCGCCGCCGCTTATCTACATCCATTCTGTGAGCGGGCACCTGAGAAATGAGAGGCCACCGCCGCTAACCTGTGAGCGGCACCGCCGCCTCAAAGGCCTGAGACAGCCTAGAAAAGCTAATTATGCTACATGGGCCTGACCATTTGATTTTTTAGACATTTTTTTGGTTTCTGAGTGTGTGGAGGCCTAATCCGCCTAATTGTGTCACATTGGTGTGCTGTTGGCCACCAGATGTCACAGTGTGTCAGCACATGGCTTATTGTTTGTTGTTTGTGCCATGTGCTCTGTCTATTGTCTGATTCCTTGTTATCTCATTATTGTTTCAGTTCCTTCACCTGTGTCCTCCTGTTTGGCTCCCATATAGTCTGGTGTCTGCAGTCCTGTGCTGTGTCCTTTGTCAGATGTTTCAAAATCTGTTTACACATGTGCTGTGGTCTCTGTATGTGTTTTTTTCTGGTTTTTTTCTCTTTTATTATTAAAAGACACTTTCTCCTGAGAGTCCTCGCCTCATCTTGACCATGTGACAATATGAGTGTACACTGTAACATGATGAATGCTACAGTCTAAGTATGTTTAGTACATGAACACATACATGAAACATCTGACAAAACAACGACACAGCACAGGACTGCAGACACCAGGAGACTATATCAGCCAAACGAGGAGGACACAGGTGAAGGAACTGAAATAATGAGATAACAAGACTCAGATTAAGACAGGAGAGCACATGGACAAACAACAACAATTATTTACACACAGTGACATCTGGTGGTAATCACACCAGCACCGTGACACATTACTTTTATTGTTTTATATAGAGCATGAAAACATCATAGCAGTAAGAAATTTAAATACAATGAATTGCCTATCATATTCAAAATGTTTTACACGATTTCAAACATTGTAGTCAGGAATTATAGTTTGGGAAAACCCAACTATGATTTTGTAGTCATATAGTCTAGTATGTATGATTTTATAGTAGCCTATGATATGATTCTGTAGCCACAGACTCAAGCATGCTTTGTACAATAAAAGGATGTACTTTGTACTATAAAAATGATATTTTATATCTGAGAAACTAATTATTATTGTTTAGCACGCTATTAAAATATATTTGTGAACAGAGTATTAATAATAAACATGGTCTAAACATTCTTAAACGCGTAGCATTCATCATGTTGTCGTTGGGGAAAACCCAGCTAACTGTTAGTAAATCTGTTCAGGTTTATGTCACAATAAAACGTTAACTAATGTAAAAAGAAACATTTACTCATCTCCTCTGCTGGATGAAATCGTGTTCTTCTTCGAGGGAAATCCTGCTTTTACTCGCCTTCCAGAAACGAACAGTAGCGCGATGAAGGACCTCCTCTTTGTTTGTGTTGCTTGCACGCGCACTACCACGTGGCTATTTACATATGAACAGCGAGCACAGGGCGGGTCACATTAGAGATAATGAGTCAGACGGAAAGATTGAACATCGTGTGGTTTCATACGGATTACTTCATCACAGAATGTTTGTTTTCGATAAGTTTCATTTCAAAGTAGACACTTCAAGCTTTCTATAGATATATTTCTCATGTCTCTGTGTGAAGTATTTGCTGAGTTACAGTTCATTTTAGTGACGTTTCTAAAAGCAGTTCATGGAGACGGAGAAGACAGAGAGCGCACCCTGTTTGTTTTCTTTATTCTTCAAAAGCACAAAGTTTAGTTGTTATTATGAGTGTACACAACAAAAGTAGACCCTTACAGATTCGAATGGTGTATTGCTCTTATCTGTACGATCAAAAATGGCAGAGTAATTCAAGCTCATTTCGCCTTATCAGGAAAATCTGCCTCAAACGCATATATGCGTTTGTCGACCCCAGAGGGTTAAAGGCATAATTTCTGTTAGGGGAAAAAGCTTTTGGCTTCTCTCCTGAGGCCACAAGAGGGCGCATCGAGCAAAATATTACTAATGCACGTTTCTTCAGAGCAATTAAAATAACACGAAAAATCTTTGAAAAAAGTGCATAATGTTTAAAATAATGTTTATAAACTATATATAATTAATTACGTATCTTAAACAATTAGAAACAAAAACCGTCGTATGAATGTATAGTTTAATACAAAGGACCAAAAACCAAACACAAAGAGCAATTTTTTCATTTAAAAACATGAGATGCAGTGGGATGCAGAAAAACCGCCATAAAGTCTCGACATGTTTTTTTTTTTTTATTTGAACTTTCATTCATTTTACATGGATTTCTAAACATGCGGCTCTCTTGTGTGAGACGCGAATGCTACGGTGATAGATGTCCCTCTAGAAAATGCAATAATATGCGTTCTGTGTGAACGGCTTGGTTTCAGTTTTGACGTAAACAACATAATCTCCGCATTTAAGTTATCTTTTTCTGCAGTATTTTGAATGAGCAGCGCCGCATCCAGTGGGTTCAACTGGATAAGCTAAAAAAAACATTAAAATGCAACGACACTCACATCGTCATCGCATCTTGTGTGCCACATATAAGGTTGCCTCCCAGCCAACATCTGTGTGTGGGGCCCATGTGGGTTTTACATGGGCTGAAAAAGTGGGCCCAAAATGGGATTGTCCGTGGGTTCCATAATGGCCCAATGCCAATTGCCCACATGGATTTCATGTGGGATTGATCTTGCCAACAGGTGGGCCCAACTGGGCAACATGTGCAAGACCTATCTTGGCCCCAGCTTTATTTTTTTTATGTGGGTACTACAAGGGCTGAAATATGGGTTGTAAGTGGGTTTGTCCACTGGTTCCATGTTGGCCCTGTGCAGCTTACCCATGTGGGTTTTATGCAGGATTTCCCTGGGCTTTAGGTGGGGCCCAACTAGGGATAATATGCAAAACCCATCTGGGATCCATCTAAGTATAGGTTGTAAGTGGGTTTGTCCACGGGTTCCATGTTGGCCCCATGCAACTTATCCATGTGGGTTTTATGCAGGATTTCACTGGGTTTTAGGTGGGGCCCAACTAGCGATCATATGCAAAACCTATCTGGGTGTTAGGGTGGGCCCAACAAGACAATATGCTTAAAATTTCAAATTTATTGAAACTACCCATCATATTATGCTATATTCTGATACCTAATTGTTAAAATTAATGTAATTGTTCAAGTTAACACATTTTGAACCTGTATTTGAACCAGTGTTTACTGAAAGCTTTGAACATTTGCACAAGAAAAAAAAAACTGGGGACAGTTAGAAGCAGCAGCAACTATACATTTTTCAGTACTGCTTACACTGCAGACAGACATTTGTGCATTCTAGACACCCTCAGTCCTCCTCTGTCTCTTGTACCAATTTTGAGAGTTCCCCCTCAGCTTCTGGCCGGTTGACCTTTGACATCAGTGCAGTCTTCTAAAGAGCCTCTGCAAAACACATATTTATTACTTTTTTAGATATACAGCTATACAAGATAACATTAAATTAGCACTTTTGTGCTTAGCTGAATCATGGTTATACTAAAATTAAAAAAAAAAAAAAAAAAAAGAAAAGGACTTTTTAAAAATTTTCAGGAAGATGATGTATGAGGATGCTGCCCTCCCCTACAGTAAGGAAAACAGAGTAAAAACCAAAGTGTTTATGCCATTCAACTTTTTTAGGATGTGTTTAGTAAACGTGAAATATTATGCTACTTACCATAAACATAACATATGGTTAAAATACCATATGAACTTATACAAAGGATAAGAAAAAACTTCAATTGGAATGGTCAATGTATTGGAATATCACTGGAAGGGCAAATTAATAGAGAATTACTGTTTATTTATTCAGACAATTCTGATTTCAAATTGTAATCACAAAATCAGCTTATAATGTATGCATATGCATTTTAGATATTTTTCTGTTAGGTAGTTTCTCATGTTCAGATTCTCTGACATGGACGGAATAGATTGACAAAATAATGCATAATAAAGTTTTTTTTTTTTTTTTTTTTTGTGAGGCACCACTGACCTCCACAGTATGAAAAAAATAATATGAAGTCCATGGTACCCCACAACCATTTTCAAAATATCTTTTGTGTTGAGCAGAATAATGAAATTCATACAGGTTTGGAGCAACTTGAGGGTGATTAAATGATGACATAAGTTAGAGCTGCATGATTCTGGATGCATAGAGAATTCCAATTTTTTTTTAGTTTCAGACATTACGATTCTGAACAGACAACTAAAAATAAAATGTAATTTACTAGAAGTTCTGACAAAATGTTAATGGCTGCAGTCTATTTAAAATGTTTAATCTTGAATGAATAATAAAAGAAAAAATGCATGATTAAATCAGTGTTTCCAAACCTTTTTTCTGCCACGGCAGTTTTGATATGTAAAAAATCAAATATTTCTGGAGAAACCTGAAAATGTGCATCTGCGCCCATCCAACCTGACAAGAGCTTGAGAGATGAGAAGGATGGCAGATAATTGCCAAATGCTGATGAGCAAAGCTTGTCGCATCAAACAAAAAAAACTTGAGACTGTAAAGGTTCTTCAGCTAAATATTTAGTTACTGAATACTTATGTCAGTTTTTTTATTTTTAATACATTTACAAAGTTGTGACAATTCTGTTTTTGCTTTGTCAGTATGGTGTAGATTGATGTGGAAAAAAGTAATTTAAAGCAGTTTAACATAAGGCAGCAGCATAACAAAATGTGGATTATTTTTCCGCAAGGCACTGTATATGTGTCCCCATATATTTCTGATAATATTTGTAGAGAAACATAACACTTTTAATCCAGAATCATAATTATACATTGTATTAAAGGGATATTTCATTCAAAAATGAAAATTCTGTCATCGTTCACTCACCCTTATGTTGTTCCAAACGTTGGTAACTAGACAGTTAACGGGCCCCATTGATTTCCACAGTATTTTTTTCTTCCTACTACTGTATGGAAGTCAATGGCTACTATGAACGGTTTGATTATCAACATTCTTCAAAATATCTTTATTTCTGGATTTACATTGGATTTTCCCATCAGAAACATGAATTACCATTCTATCTTTCTTTGCTTGGGCTATTTCATTATCTGTTACTAACCAACTGACCATAAAATTCTGGAGTACTTCTGTGGAATCAGGCAGCTGTTGCTAGGGGTTTGAGTTCTGCATCTCAAAGCCACTATAATCCCATTATTTTGATAGATAATTAGCCTTCTTTAACCCGTTCTTCATATTGCACAATGACCATTTTCTGGATATTTTGAACCGTTTAGATTTTGAAATAACTATATGGAGATAAGCATGAGCTTTGCAGGCCATTGCTGATGGCACACTGGGTTTAATTTGATTTGTATATTCCAGGGCTCTTCAACTCCTGACTCGATCATGAACCAACAATCCTAAATGTACTGTTGAGTTTAGTTCTATCTCTAACCAAACACACCAAACAAGCTAATCACAGTGTTCAAAATTATTTGTGAATTAGAGACAGGTGTGTTTGTTGAAATTAAAGTATGTTATACACCGGCCCTCCAGGTCTGGAGTTGCCCTTTCACCTTATGTAGCCCCGCCCCTTTTTAGTGCTGCGTTTGCCATCTTCTGTGATCAGACAGATTTATAAATGAACCGCTTGTTTTAAAATCGTCCTGGTCTACTGACATTTGTCAAGACATTTTCTTTAAATATTACAATGTTTAGGATAACTTTCGTTAACTCTACAATACATAAAACCACTTTACCATCTAAATAACTTAGAAATATACAGAGCTACCACACAAGTTCAAAGACAATATTCTGAAGATGGTGACGCGCTTGTTTCTCTGGAGAATAAAGTCAATACTGTACTCACATAGATCCCAAACACACTGCCCAATCTGTACCTATTTGTGTACAGCCTATGGCCCATGTAGTCAGCCTATATAGGACTGATTATGTTTGCTCATGTCTTATCCAGAATGCTTATGTCTTAACCAAGAGGGTCCCATATTAGTGATCTTCGGTAGTTCGGATTAGTTCGGATCTTACTGATTCTTTCCTTTGATCTCGTTCATCAAAATGAACAAATCTTTATTTAAGTCATTTCAATCATTTAAGTGGCGTTAAATATTATATTTTTACCAGCCAAATTCCCCGAACACATCCACCTACAGAATCTTGATCATATTCCAAATTAGGAAATCATTATAATGCAGCCAAATATACTTTATGGGGAAGATAAATAATTACTTTACCTTCAAAGTCTTTCATTCATTTGTCACATGACAGACATAATGAACAGATCATTCATGAATGACCCATCACTACCCCATATGTATTTCC
Organism: Onychostoma macrolepis; assembly: GCF_012432095.1. Taxonomy (NCBI): domain Eukaryota; kingdom Metazoa; phylum Chordata; class Actinopteri; order Cypriniformes; family Cyprinidae; genus Onychostoma; species Onychostoma macrolepis. The sequence goes on along the minus strand of NC_081158.1, from coordinate 5,610,818 downwards.
CCATTCACAACCCATACAGAGATTATCCATGTGGGTACTACCTTAAGCCCATGTAGCCAACCTATATGTGACTGATTATTTTTGCCCATGTTTTACTCATATGGTTTGACCAAGAGGGCCCCATTTGCATTTCCCCATTCAGAACCCATATAGAGTTTGCCATATAGTGCGATTAAATCTTTCGGTCTGCCCATTGCCCATAGGATGGTATGGCGTGGCATGGACAAAACCATTCTAAAACTATCCATAGATGCATCTGTGGACAGCAGGAAGGGCCTTTTGAAGTCTGGATGGGCCAGAACAACAGTGTGAGAAAGGGCATGTTTTATCTTTTCCACAGCTGTGTCACACTCTGCAGTCCAGTCTTCAGAACTTAGACGCCTAGAGTTGGAAACATGGCGGGTCTTTTGTCCATCTTTCCTTCTGGCTTTCTGTCCAGCTCTCAGTTTAAACAATGGTTTCGCTAAAGTCGAGAGGCCTTCAATGGAATGGGAATAATAATTCGCCATCCCAAGAAAAGACTTAATTTTGGTTGATGATGGAGTCTTTCCATCTGTTTCCAGCAGATCTGTGGATGTAATGTCACTGATTGCGGACACTTTAGCTGGATCGGTTGCTATGCCACTCTCAGTTACAATATGTCCCAGAAACTTGACAGTTTTTCTTAAGAAATAGCACTTCTTTTGTGCTCTCTAAGCCGAGAAAACACCATCTCAAGGCGATCGAGTGGTTCCTTCTCAGTTTTGCCAAAGACAAGTAAATCGTCTAAGTAGCAGAGAATTGACAGATAGTTCTGGTCTCCAAAGATCCATGTCATCATGCGCGAGAATGTCGCTGGGCTGTTACATAAACCCTGAGCCATACGGTTATATTCATAGAGCCCTACTGGAGTTGTGCATGCCATATATTTACGGTCATCCTCATGAATTGGAATGTTATAGAAGCCCGATGTTAGATCCATGGTGCTAAAATAACAATTTCCCCCTAATGATGCAAGGGCATCGGCTTGATGGGGTAAAGGATATGCATCCTTCTCTGTCCTTTGGTTGAGCCACCTAAAGTCTGTGCATATCTTTAGCTCTCCAGAGAGTTTCCAGATTAACCCTCTGGGGTCGACAAACACGTATACGCGTTTTGAGGCAGATTTTCCTGATAAGGCCGAAATGAGCTTGAATTACTCTGCCATTTTTGATCGTACAGATAAGAGCAATACACCAATCGAATCTGTAAGGGGTCTACTTTTATTTGTGTACACTCATAATAACAACTACACTTTGTGCTTTTGAAGAATAAAGAAAACAAACAGGGTGCGCTCTCTGTCTTCTCCGTCTCCGCGAACTGCTTTTTGAAACACGTCACTAAAATGAACTGTAACTCACACAGAGACATGAGAAATATATCTATAGAAAGCTTGACATGTCTACTCTCAAATGAAGTAAGTCTTACCGAAAACAAATATTCTGTGATAAAGTAATGAAACCAAGGACATGTCCAGTTAAACACCCACACCACCGTAAACAAAGCAGCAACGTGTTCATCTCAGATACCTTTCAGTTTTGGAAGAACACGCTGTGAGGAAAAAGCCTTGTATTTACCGCCAGAAGACGCGCTGAGAGGAAAAAGCTTTGTTTACCTCACAAACAGAACGTGAGCGCAGCTGGAGCCGGCGGAGGAGGAGATCTTCTATACCGAGTAAGTAATGTTTCTTATTGGCATTCGATAATGTGTTGTTGTGACAAAGTTGAAGGCATTTACTAGGTGAACTTTTCCCAAACTATAACTCCAGAATAAAATGTGTGAAATCGCGTGCAACATTTTGAAATATGATAGGCAAACTTTCATTGCATTTAAATGTTGCACGATGTGAGGATAGTTATATGTTCTATAAACAATGATATAAAAGTAATGTCTAAGAAAGTTTAGACCAATCTTTACTGTGAAGTAGCCTACTCTGTTTGCAAATACCTGCTCAAACATGTTTATAATAAGCTTAACAATAATAATTTAGTTTCTCAGTTATAAAATGTTGTTTTTGTATTGTATGATAATTCAAATAAAATCAGGTGGGCAATATTGGTGATTGCTAATGTAATATAGTTGCTCCTGATAAGCCTATCAACATGCTCACTTATTTATAAATTTTAGTGGGGGGTGGGGGGGTGCTTTATTTATTTTGAATAGTAACAATATGTAGGCCTACATATTATAATAAATATAATGTACTGTTTTTGCTGTACTTTGGATCAAATAAATGCAGGCTTGGTGAGCTGAAGACACTTCTTATAAAAAAAACATTACAAATCTTACTGTTTAAATAATTTGACTGGTAGTGTATGTATTGTCACCATGTTTGCTTTGTCTTTGTCCGTTCATTGTGTTGCTCATGTTTCCTCATGCAGTTTCTGCTTCTCCTGTTTTCCTGGGTTCCAGTTTCCTGCCACTGTTTTGGATATTTTGGATATTGCACCCACGATGTCTTGACTCTTCTGTTGTTTATTTGTTTGTTTGTTACTAATAAACTGTTTAACTGCACTCGCAAGTGAATCTCAAGTTATTTTATGTGATAGTTATTGTATACACATTTCTTTTTTCCTCACATTCTTTCTTGTAACTCTTCTCTCTCAGTCACACACCTGACTGAATGGCTCATTATGGAGCTCATTATGCGGGCCTTTGTCTTCTCAGGTGTGAGTCACGTCCTCTCGCATAGAGCCTTTCCACTCAAAAAGTGACTTCGAAAATTTAAATCAATATATTGTTTTCTCTGAATGAGTGAGTTAGATTATTTTCAGATCATTTTGAACCAAATATTCTAGGCTACAAGATCCAGTTCTCAAAAGTCTTGTGAACAAATGTTCTGTATGTGTTTTATGGCCTTATTTCAGTTACTTTAAAATTTTAGTTTTTTTCAAACCACGCATAAACGTTGTTTTCTCAAAAACACAATCACATACGTACATGCTGCTCACATTATTGTAGCCCAGTTTGTGCTGAATGCAGTGTTTTTAGACTTTAGCCATTAAAATGTTTATAAGCTACTGAAAAAAGCACAAATGTCAGGGCATGTCAAAACTTTTTCGGAGCCCCAAAACACCCTCAGACCCCACAGTGTTAAGACTAAGGGTGAGGCCCATTCACTGTTCGATTTTCGAATAATACCACGCTCCTCCATTTCATTCAGTGTTTGTCTATGGAGTCAATTTAATGCCGCATATATATGCAAAAGAAAATAAAGTTTTGCAAAAGAAAATAAGTTTTGCAAAGAAAAATAAAGAATTGCAAAATACATAAATAAAACAGAGCAAAAGCAATGATTTTGCAATACATATTTTCCATGGCCATATCTACTAATTTATTTGCAATGCAGCTTTTATTTTGCGTTTCAGTCAAGTTTGAGCTTGCGATACCGTTTTCCCTTTGTGCTTCACGTTTCTGCGCGTCTCACTTTGTGGCGCTGTTTTGACATGGGGGTGGAGTCAGGGGACGGGGGCGTGTCTAACAGGCCTGGGCATGCCTCCCTGGAAGTGACGTCATCGACCCGAGACGCAGATCACAGCTGATCCAGGCACCGTCACTGAGCAGAGGCATGCGGGTGGACCGTTTCCTTTTATTCACTAGCTTTAAAACATGCATGTTTTCATTTTATTAACAAATGTATATGTGTGTTAGCAGCGTTTGCTCAAGTTAAAGAAGTTGTTAATATGAACATCTGCTGTTTATTTCTCTCAATGTGTGCACACTTTTATAGCATTAAAATGTGTATTGTTTCATTTGGTTAACTAAATGTGCATTAATAGTGCTTGTTTAAAATCTCTTAACCTGTGCACAGCGCTCTTTGTTTACATTAGTTCAGAGTTACTGCTAGTTTTAATGTAAAAGAATGCAATTAACTTCACAAACTATACATCATTAAAAAGGTCTAAGACTCAAGCTTCATATCCATCTCGACTTCGTTTTTCATTTACATAACTCCTGGCATAAATTAAGAAATGACTGGCACTGGAAGTTTAAAAAAATGAAGCTTGAGTCTTTTGGTTTAAATTTCTCGTGGCCAAGAGATATTAATGGGTAAACAAACCAGCGTGACCATAGCAACCTGGGATTATCAGAGATGTATTTTATTAATATTTTATTTTTAATTAAGAAATTATACAAAAAAAAATACATTATTAAATTATTATATTAACACCACCACGGGTAATTTTACCCATGGTTGTTTTTCAAATAGGCTACATAATATATTTTCAGGTAAAAATATCCAAGTCTTACAGTCATTGACTTTTACTAAAATTTTGTTATTTACAATCCCCTGTTTATTGTTAAAAAAAATTGTTTAGATAAAACCAGAACAAAAATGGGGCATTTATACCTATAAGCGCCATCAGGACAAATTTACGCATAATTCCTGTCATCACGTTCAAATGAAGATGTTTTAGATGTTTATTCCTCTACTCATAAATGTTCAAACTTTGGATTAAATATTAATTTGTGTTTGCAATTTTTTATCGTTTATGGTTCGCTACTGTGTTGCTTATTTATTTCTGGAAAAAAAATCTGAATTATGATGTAATGAATAAAAATTTTTATGATTACCCCAAGTTTATTGGTGTTGTTCTCTTATTCAAATGATAAATTATATAACTAAACAAATTAATTAATTAGGTTAAACTGTGCACTTGAATTTGTCATTGTACATCCTTTGCAATGAGGTGAATTAGTATTGCTTATAATAGTCTATTTAGGGTGTTTTAGTCATTTAAATAACATGGGTTATCTTGAAACATTTTATTAGCTATAATATTACAACACCCAAATATGTATTTATTTCCTCGTAATTCTCGTTGTCATTGCAGGCTGGTTTATATTCATCATTAAGAAAAGTGATTAGTGTAACCTGCTTAAAAATAGCTGTGAACTTAAAACAACAGGACAAAAACATAGCTGATGACTAAAAATAATAATTTTATGACTCTAGACATTGTGGAGACAGTGGCATAATACAGTGACATACTACGTTTTTAGCCATATCAAAACAGTAGTCATGGCATGGGTAAATTTGACCCGCTGGCGCTTTTAGGTATACAGCGACCTCTGGTGGTTGAAGTGTTAACCATAGACCACCGGAATGTGTTGCACGCGATGTAGACAACGTTCAAATTAAGTTTATTATGAATAAATGTTACATAAAGTATAATAAAATAGGCCGACAAGAAAACATTTTTATCCATCCCACAAGTGTTGTAAGTCCATGTATTTTATTAGTATTGGTAATATTTTTATATTCGTTGTTATGTATTTGATTTATTTTCCCTTCATTTCGATCTCTTAACGTTCATGGCTGTGTAATAATAATAATAATAATAGCCTAATATACACATATATTACATAAAAAGACACGATCAACGGACTGTGGGATGGATAAATATATTTGATCAGTCTCTGATAATCCCAGGTTGCTATGGTCACGCGGGTTTGTTTATGCATGATTAAACTCATGGCCACGACATACAGTATTATCACGTTCCCACGACTTAATATCTCGTGGCCACGACAAAACTAAACCAAAAAGACTTTTTAATCTTTTTTTAAACTTCCAGTGACTGTCATTTCTTAATTTATGCCAGGAGTTATGTAAATGAAAAACGAAGTCGAGATGGATATGAAGCTTGAGTCTTAGACCTTTTTAATGATGTATAGTTTGTGAAGTTAATTGCATTCTTTTACATTAGTTCAGAGTTACTGCTAGTTTTAATGTAAACAAAGAGCGCTGTGCACAGGTTAAGAGATTTTAAACAAGCACTATTAATGCACATTTAGTTAACCAGATGAAACAATACACATTTTAATGCTATAAAAGTGTGCACACATTGAGAGAAATAAACAGCAGATGTTCATATTAACAACTTCTTTAACTTGAGCAAACGCTGTTAATAAAATGAAAACATGCATGTTTTAAAGCTAGTGAATAAAAAGAAACGATCCACCCGCATGCCTCTGCTCAATGACGGTGCCTGGATCAGCTGTGATCTGCGTCTCGGGTCGATGACGTCACTTCCAGGGAGGCATGCCCAGGCCTGTTGGACACGCCCCCGTCCCCTGACTCCACCCCCATGTCAAAACAGCGCCACAAAGTGAGACGCGCAGAAACGTGAAGCACAAAGGGAAAACGGTATCGCAAGCTCAAACTTGACTGAAACGCAAAATAAAAGCTGCATTGCAAATAAATTAGTAGATATGGCCATGGAAAATATGTATTGCAAAATCATTGCTTTTGCTCTGTTTTATTTATATATTTTGCAATTTTTTATTTTTATTTGCAAAACTTATTTTCTTTTGCAAAACTTTATTTTCTTTTGCATATATATGCGGCATTAAATTGACTCCATATTTGTCTTAATTTCTGGTAATGGGTGGGCGGAACCCTTCTGTAAGGCAAACGGAAAGGCTTATTCGATGAATGGTATTCTTTTCTTCACCACAATCTAACTTGTCACGAGAGAAGGTGCTTTCATACTGTCCTATGAGGTCAGTCAGCTCTCTTCTCCAATAATCACTCACTTCACAAGACTCTATGTCAATTTCTGTCAGCCCCAATTCTCTCTGTCACGGGCCAGGGTGCCTCCCTGGCTCCCTCTGCTGTCTGTGTGATCATGTCCTTTTCAGCGGCTCGTGACAGGTGCAATCAGCGCTGATCTGGCGGTGGGGCTGCGCATGTCACGAGCTGCTTCTATTCCACCTGTTGCTCATTACCCTTTCCTTTATATTTCTCTCCTGACTAGCTCCTGTTGTTAGTAGATTGTTTTGTGTTCTGTGTTTTGGTGTACACTCACGCCTGTCTGTTTGCACCCCAGGACGCATAGAGAGAAGGACTGCCACTCTCTGCCTCACTCCACTCTTTAGTGGTTGGCCCTGTCTGGCGCTGGGTCTTGGGCAGTGATCCGCTCGTTGGGTCCGCATCTCACTGCCGACCGTAGCTGGATTACCCCAGAGACTTGCTCGCTGAGTTTTGTTACAGTTTTATTTGTTTTGTTCACCTTTGGTAATAAACCTTGTGCTCGAATCTATCCTCTGCCTTTGAGTCCTCTGTTCTCCTCGCGCCGTCACAGAATCTACTAACCACATTATGGACACAGCAGAGGAGGATGATTTGCGCCGAGCCCTTATGCAGCAGGGCGTTCTTCTGGGTCGTCATCAGGAGGAGATCGCGGCTTCCTGCCGCGCTTACTCTGAGATCTCTCTCCAGCTCAACCAGCTGGTTGAACGGTTGGATCAGATGCACACCAGCCCTCCCGCTGCTCCTACGGCAACCCCTCCTCCTGATCCCGATGGAACGAGTAACCGTCGCGCTGAACCACGGCTCAATCCTCCTGCCCCTTACTGGGTGAGCCTAACACATGTCGCTCCTTTTGTCCCAATGCTCTCTGATTTTCTCGCTGCAGCCGTCCTGTTTTCCCACGGAGCGGTCTAAGGTAGCTTTCACCATCACGCTCTTGGTGGGGCAAGCGAGAGAATGGGGAACGCCATGTGGGATAACGAGCGGAGCTGCTGTTCCTCCTTTGAGAGTTTCTCGGGAGCTGCGCAAGGTGTTTGATCGCCGGTTCAAGGAACTGAGGCGGCACGAGCCCTGGCGCTGCTACGGCAGAGAGAGGTTCTGTTTCCAGTTACTCGATCGAGTTTCAGACGCCGCGGCGCCCTGTGGCTGGAACGACAAGGCTCTTTGGGATCACTTTCTCCACGGTCTGGCCGAGCACATCAAGGATGAGATTTATTCCTTGAATTACCCTCGAGCCTGGATGGGCTCATCGACCTCGCCATCCGAGTGGAGAACCGGATTTCCCTCCGTTCTCGCCATCGGAGGAGCGTGTCTTACCTGAGCTCGTCACTAGAGCCGCGTCAGGAGCGGCGGTGACGCGCCTCCCAGCATCTAGTTGTTTCCGAGGAGGAGCCAATGCAGGTCGGGAGAGCACGGTTGACCCTAAGAGAGCGGCGTTGTCGCCTGGACAACCAACTGTGCCTCTACTGCGGGAGGGAGGTCACGGGCAGCGTCGTGCCCGGCAGTGAGGCGGCGCTCACCGCTCAAGGGAGCACGAACGGTGAGTGTCACTAGTACTCAACTGCCCTCTGGTGGTCGTTGTGAGTTCCAAGCCTCGTTACTGTTCAATGGAGTTGCTCATCAGGTTTTGACTTTGATTGACTCTGGAGCGGAGGGCGATTTCATGGATTCTGGGCTGGCCACACGCTTGGGACTTCCATCTGTTGCCCTGGCCGAGCCTATATCGGCTAGAACACTTTGTGGCACCCTTCTCACCAGGATTACTCATGCCACTAAGTTTGTCACACTCACACTTTCCGGCAATCATGTTGAGGAGATTCGTTTCTCCTCATCCATTCACCCACCGCCTCCTGTGGTTTTGGGACACACCTGGCTGGTTAAGCACAACCCCCATATTGACTGGGCTCTTAACTCCGTGTTGGCTTGGAGCCCTTTTTGTTTAGCTCAATGTTTGGGTGCTGCATTTTCTCCTATAATGTCTTGTTCTGGGTTGCAGGAGGAGCCGGTGAACCTGGCGGATGTACCGGAGGCTTACCATGACTTGAGAGCGGTTTTCAGTAAGTCCCGAGCTTCATCCCTGCCTCCGCACCGCCCCTACGACTGTGCGATAGACCTGTTGCCTGGTGCTTCTCCGCCCAAGGGACGCCTTTACTCTCTGTCCAGGCCTGAGAGGGAGGCCATGGAGAAATATATTCACGATTCTCAGGTAGCAGGCATTATTCGACCCTCCTCCTCTCCGGCTGGGGCGGGGTTCTTCTTCGTGGGGAAGAAGGATGGTTCGCTGCGCCCCTGCATAGACTATCGGGGGTTGAATGACATCACGGTGAAGAATCGTTATCCTTTGCCATTGATGTCATCCGCCTTCGAGCTCTTGCAGGGGGCAACCATCTTCACGAAGTTGGACCTCCGCAACGCATATCACTTAGTTCGGATTAGAGAGGGGGACGAATGGAAGACCGCCTTTAACACCCCTACGGGGCACTTTGAGTATTTGGTCATGCCGTTTGGGCTTTCCAACTCCCCGGCGGTCTTCCAGGCACTCGTCAATGACGTGCTCAGAGACATGGTCGACCGGTTTGTTTTTGTTTACCTCGACGATATCCTGATCTTCTCCCAGAACGAGCGCGATCATGTCCAGCATGTCAGGCGAGTGCTTCAGCGGCTGCTTGAGAATCGTTTATTTGCCAAGGTGGAGAAGTGCGAGTTTCACGCACGGTCGGTTCCGTTCCTGGGATTTATCCTGTCTCCCGAGGGTATCCGTATGGACCCTGCCAAAGTGAAAGCAGTTGCTGATTGGCCCACCCCAGATAGTCGCAGGGCGGTCCAGCGATTTCTGGGGTTTGCCAATTTTACAGGCGGTTCATTCGAACTTTAGTCAGGTCGCCTTCCTCTGACGAATCTCACCTCCACTAGGACACGTTACAGTTGGTCGTCGCAGGCTCAGGCTGCATTCGAAAGTCTTAAGAGTCACTTTATTTCGGCTCCAATTTTAACCACACCAGACCCGTCTCGTCAGTTCATTGTGGAGGTGGATGCCTCAGAGGTGGGGGTTGGGGCTATTTTATCCCAAAGATCACCCTCGGACGAGAGAATACATCCCTGCGCCTTCTTTTCTCATCGTTTAACCCCCCCGGAACGGAATTACGACATCGGGAATAGGGAGTTACTTGCTGTCAAGCTGGCCCTGGAGGAGTGGCGTCACTGGTTAGAGGGCACGGGGGTTCCTTTTATCGTTTGGACTGACCACAAGAACCTCGAATACATCCGCACCGCCAGGAGACTAAATTCTCGGCAGGCTCGCTGGGCATTGTTTTTCGGGCGGTTTTGGTTTACCATCTCTTACCGCCTGGGTCCAAGAATGGTAAACCCGATGCGTTGTCGCGGATCTTTGAGACTGAGGCTACTCCCACCCTCCCTGTGCCCATTCTGCCTCCCGAACGGGTGGTGGCAGCGGTCACCTGGGGGTGGAGTCCAAGGTCCGCACGCTACGCGGCACTGCTATTCCCGCGGGATGCCCAGAGGGTCTGTTGTTTGTGCCCGAGTCAGTCCGAACTAGCGTCCTACAGTGGGGCCACTCGTCCGAACTAGCTTGCCACCCAGGAGCGACTCGTACCTGCATGTTGATCAAGCAGCGGTTTTGGTGGCCGTCCGTGGCGCGGGATGCCCGTTGTTCGTGTCGGCCTGTCCGGTTTGTGCTGCGGGAAGGGCTCCAATCGACCAGCAGGGCTACTCCAGCCACTGTCGGTCCCTTCGCGGCCCTGGTCACACATAGCGATGGACTTTGTCACTGGCCTACCCCGTCTAGTGGCATGACGGTAGTCCTCACTGTGGTGGACAGGTTCTCTAAGGCTCATTTCATTTCCTCCCAAATTACCTTCAGCGAGGGAGACAGCGACTGTTGTCTTGGATCACGTTTTCGTATTCATGGCCTCCCGGTAAACGTGGTTTCTGACAGGGGTCCCCAGTTTGTGTCTAGGTTTTGGACAGAGTTCTGTCGACAGCTGGGGCGACTGCGAGCTTATCCTCAGGTTATCACCCGCAGACTAACGGGCAGGCCGAGCGTGCTAACCAGGACTTGGAGAGGGTTCTGCGCTGCGTGGCGTCTGCCGAACCGTCATCTTGGAGTTCCAGATTAACCATGGTAGAGTACACACATAACTCCCTCCCGGTCTCATCTACGGGTTTGTCTCCTTCCAGTGCTGTTTAGGCTACCAGCCACCATTATTCCCTCCCAAGAGTCCGACGCTGTTGTTCCGTCCGCGCATGCGTTTATTCAGAGATGCCTCCGCATTTGGAGGATCGCCAGAGAAGCCCTCACCCGGACTGGCGAGAGGAACAAGGCGTCAGCGGACCGTCACCGTACTAAGCCCCCACTTTACGTGTGCGGTCAGAAGGTCTGGTTGTCTTCTCAGGACCTCCACTTCAGACTCCCCTCACGTAAACTGGGACCCAAATTCGTTGGACCGTTCATCATTTCTAAGGTGCTCAGTCCGGTGTCGGTGCGGCTCAAATTAACCCCTTTAAGAATATTCACCCGGTTTTCACGTATCTAAGATTAAGCCCGTCATTCGCTCCCCCTTCAGCCCCAGACCTCTGCCCCCCCGCCTCCTAGACTCATCGAGGGGTCGCCAGCTTATACGGTACGGCGGCTAATCGATGTGAGGCGCAGGGGTAGAGGTCACCAATACCTGGTAGACTGGGAGGGTTATGGTCCGGAGGAGAGATGCTGGGTTCCGGCTCGCGACATTCTGGATCACGCTCTCATCGACCAGTTCTATCGGGCGTCATGGTGAGTCCTCCGGGACGCCAGGAGGCGTCCCTGAGGGGAAGGGTACTGTCACGGGCCAGGGTGCCTCCCTGGCTCCCTCTGCTGTCTGTGTGATCATGTCCTTTTCAGCGGCTCGTGACAGGTGCAATCAGCGCTGATCTGGCGGTGGGGCTGCGCATGTCACGAGCTGCTTCTATTCCACCTGTTGCTCATTACCCTTTCCTTTATATTTCTCTCTGACTAGCTCCTGTTGTTAGTAGATTGTTTTGTGTTCTGTGTTTTGGTGTACACTCACGTCTGTCTGTTTGCACCCCAGGACGCATAGAGAGAAGGACTGCCACTCTCTGCCTCACTCCACTCTTTAGTGGTTGGCCCTGTGCGAGCGCTGGGTCTTGGGCAGTGATCCGCTCGTTGGGTCCGCATCTCACTGCCGACCGTAGCTGGATTACCCCAGAGACTTGCTCGCTGAGTTTTGTTACAGTTTTATTTGTTTTGTTCACCTTTGGTAATAAACCTTGTGCTCGAATCTATCCTCTGCCTTTGAGTCCTCTGTTCTCCTCGCGCCGTCACACTCTCAGCTTCATTTTATAGTCAGTCTGCAGCTTGCTTTTCTCATTAAGTTCATTAACTTGGACAATATTCTGCTGGACCCCCTCATGCTGGTGTTCTGTGATTTCCTCCGTGAAATCCAGCTCCTCTAATTCAAGACATGGGTGCACATGTGCTATTTTAGTATTGCGTCGCAAAACAATGGGGCGGTCAATCATATTGATCACTCTCATAGGAATCCATTTATCGCCCCAGAGTGGGCAAACACTGCGAGCTACCATGACATTTCTTGGTGCAGAACGGGAAGTGGAGGGTTCAAGCATTACAGTACTTCAAACAGACAAGGGAACTTCTTCCTTTAACCTTCCCCAAACCAAATGTTCATGTTGTGGCTCTAGTGTAACACATTGTCTCAGCACTACTGTGCCAACTCTCTGTGGTAGCTTGTCTCCATGCCAGCGGTCAACATTAGAAAGCACATTCAGCAGATGTTCCTGACTATTACCTTGAACTGGTTGAGATAGGCTTTTCCAGTACCACTCATTTTTCTTCATCTGACGAGTCACATGCCTGATGACATTTGATCCAACTATCATGTCATCTTTTTGACCTGGAACAACTAGGAAATTGATTGTCATTTTGCATTCAAGCATCTCCACATTCAACTCATATGTACACTTTGGTTCTGTTTCATTCCCTCCACAGCCAGTGAGAACTTTTTTTGTGGGTGTAATAATTTGTAAGGTTTTATCCTTCATTTATAAATTTTAGCTTTAGGGAACCAAATCGTAGAAATTCGGTTTTGATCTGATTAATTGATATTAATCAAAATTGTATAATTTATACCTTATTAACGACTCGTCCAGCGAGTATTAATACAGTATAATTCAGCAATGCTTCTTATTGTTGATAAGAATACAGAATTGATTGGGAAATCTTTTGAGCACAGGTAACACGATCTATGGCAAATAATTTAATATTTGAAAATCAAGGCACCAGACTATTCATTAAAAATGAATCGAGAGTTTATTTACTATTCTAGGGTACAATATAAAATGAAACACATACACACACATACACACATTATGGCAAGATCAAAGCAGTTTGAAGAAAGTTAAGCTATTCTCTTTCCTAAGAATAAAGACGACCTTGGGGGACGTCACAAACAGAAGACTCAGTTATCGTTATCTTTTAACGATTCATTCAATTCAAGCAGTTTCAGCGAATAAGAGATTTGTTTGTTTTACTTGCTGTGAGTTGAAGTTGAAGGCTGTACTTCTTGAAGGGTTGTTGCGGGGGAAGCCCCGGACTTTCCTGCTGATGTGTTGTTGTCACGTGACGTCACTCGGGATTCCTCCTTTTGGATTTGATGGCTTTCTGGTAGCGCGCGAATAGCGAGTTTGAAGTTCTTACGCGGCAGTTTTGCAAGTTTTCTTTGGTCAGACGTGGACAGAGTGTTGAAGTCTTTTAGATGATCAGCCAGATGTTTCGCAGCACGATCAGGGGGCAACGCCCAGACTTTCAGCCAAGTTCCTTGCAGTTTCACCAGTTGTCCAACCCGTTCTTTTCTCTTTCTTTTGTCTTTCAAAGTTGGGGTGTTTGTTTTTATCGGACAGAATTAAGTCCATCCTATTCACTGTCTGACCCAATCACATTGTCTCTGTAGGGCGGAGCCCCGCCCAGCACGACTTCTCTTTCGTGCATACATTATCTGCTAATAAATATGTCACATGAGCCAAATATCCTAGCAGATTTCTATAAAGTGTTATAATCATACCTTATGATGCTAAAAGTCAACATTCATCTTTTCCAACGTATTGGAATCAGCATAACGTGTAATTTAATACCAAACATGAGATAGTTGTCACATTGAATATCTATAATTTTACCTACTAAACGGGTTAAGTCATAGATTAAAAATATACTAAGTTCTGGTAACTACAGTAAGGTAAATGAAACATAAAATACCACATTTATATATATATTGTCTCGAGTATATTTCTTTAATAGCAGCAGTCTTTTCTGGATTGTCCTTTTGAAGATCCTTTGTCCATAAAAGTTTGGGTGTTCTTTTCCTTTTGGAGAAGAAGAGAAAAAAGGCGCATTCCTTTTGGAATGCAGTGAAGAAAAAGGGGTTTTGTTATGAGGTCATGAGGCTGTAGGTTTGTTGAGGTCTGGTCACGTATATCTGTCTTTCCTTGTTGATACCATCATTGAATTACGGTCAAAAGCAGTCAGCGGATTCAGGGAGGGTCTGTGCCAGAGCATGTCCAGATTCCCCGTGCTTTGTACTGTTTATTCGACTTTATTTATGGTAAACTGGTCAGGAATAACATTGAAGATTGGTTCTTCAAGGGATGACCAGATGTTCCCCTCCCAGCTTCATGAGATGATAAGGAGAACAGACAGGAAGCTTAGTCAGATACTTTGGGCGTTGGGTTGGTCATTTGTAACTTTTACGAGCTGATGACTGAAGATCAGTTCCAGTGGAATGTGCTTAAGTTAAACTCATGTGTGTGCGTTCTTTTCGACCAGGTTCTACATGGGTTTACTTGAATCTGTGCAGATCAAGTTACAGTCTTTAAGTGTGCGCTCAGCTGATTCACTCAATGTACAGGTAACAGATCCACTATCCACGAGGGCTAATATTTTCACTTTCCACTCTACCAATACTGGAGCATAGAACAGATCGTCTTCATCATTAATTCTCTGGTAGGTAGCTTTTGGAATATCACAGGGAGTGTTTTGCTGAACTGCAGTTACTTGACTTGCACCGGTTTGACTCAAGTGGTCACTAGTAGTTACGTAAACAATCAGTGGGTCTTCTGGGGACTTTGCTTGTGTAACACCCACACTGCTCCCCTCACAGTGCAGGTTTTCTAGTTTAAATGGCGCTCAGGTCAAGTGGCACTGGCTGTGACTGGTTTCACTTGTCTTTTGTCAGGGCATTCAAAACCTCTGTGCCCAGTCTTGAAGCACCTAAAACACAGCCCCTCCTTAAAACAGAGAGTCTTTGTTGTATGATCTTGAGCTCTGCATATTTTACAGGGGACTGCAGAGTCTACAGACACAACCCTGCCCTGTTCAGTTTTCTGTTCTTGCCCCTTCTGCTGAACAAGGAACTGCTCTAGAAGAGAAACTACACGCCCGAGGAGAGCTGAATCCAAACCGCTTGCCTGATTATTGGAAGTGGGCTGCTGTTGTGTCACGCACCAGGCATTAGGGGAAGCTTCATCAACCCTTCTCTCTCTATCTACTCGTACAGACTGCTTGTCTCTGTGGTGGCTGTCAATTAACGCTCGGATTTCACTTGCACTCCATCTCTCCAATGGTTTACTTCGAAGCGCTGTGTACCAGTGTTAATTTCGTCGACGAAGACGAAAAATATTTGTCAACGAACCTTTTTTCTGTGACTAAGACAAGACGTTGACGAGCTAAAATTAATGTCTGATGATAAAAACTATGACGAAATTTATGCCGCGTCTTCATTAACAAGATGAGACGGGACTAAAATGTTATTTGAGGACTACCGGACATTCAAAATACATCCTATATGCTAAATTAACTGTCTTGTCTTTCAAAATGTGTGTCTCTGTCATTGGATTACAATCAGATGAGGGGCGTATCTAGTCTCAGTATGGCAGCCGCAGTGGACGGATAGGCTATCAAAACGCAAACTAACGATCTGAAACAATAACCTCAGCACCCGAAGGGTTAGAGATAGGGTGACCAGACGTCCCGTTTTTCCCGGGAGTCACAATTCGTTGTCGATTAATTTAAAGTTAGTAATGGCGGGATAGGCGGAGTCGCGCTGATAGAAGCGCTCTCTCTCTCACGCAAGCTCCACTTCTTCAGTTCTCATACAGCGCGCGATCAGTTCTCAGTTCTCAGCGCTCAAATACACACACAGCAGTCCTGTGTCTATCGTGGAGAGTCAGAGTATCTCACGAGCGTAAACAGGTGGGTGAAAACTGAATGTGTGTCAGTATTACATGCATGCCTTCCGTCTTAAAGGGACAGCATTCCTAATTATCCGTGTCATAAATGTTAACCAACAAAAGATGTTAAATAAATGTATACTTAAGTAAAGCTACTGTATCTGAAAAATGAGTTTAATTTGTATCTCTACCAAAAAAGGAAAATGTATTCCAGTTTTTCCAAATTCAATCCTTGATTCAAATTTCTCATAAGCTTAATTGATTTGGTCTAAAGAGAGAAGAATTGATGCCTATTTTTGTTTGAATACTACATATAAAATAGCTACCAAAATAAATGTTAACTGCACTTTGACTAAAAGTAAAGACTAAAAGTTGACAAAAATACAATGACTTTTCGTCGACTAAAACTAGACTAAAACTATGAAGTACTCAAATGACTAAAATGTGACTAAGACTATTAAGCATTTTCGTCTCAAGACTAAGACTAAGACTAAATCAAAAATGCCTGCCAAAATTAACATTGCTGTGTACAGACCGGGCTCAGGGCAATGCCTTACAAACATCATTGTCACTTTGTGACTGGGGTCTTCAACTCTTTTCCCTTGTCTTTTTAGGCATTCATCAGCAAGGTCAACAGCCTTATTGAGTCTGATACAGTACCCTAAGCCACTCTCTGACTGCTTTGGCAAGGTGTCATAGAAGTCTCTCATAGGTGTTGTGGAGGAAATTGCATTTCCGAAATGTTGCCTTAGCCACATCAATCAGAGGATTGTTGCGAATACATGTCCTCACAATGTCTTTGGCATGACCCATTAACTTGTCGAGAATTTCTTGGCCCTGTTCGGATGCACTGAATCCCTTCTTGTTCAAGTAAGCCTGCATCAGCTCTTGCCATTCACCAATGGTGCATCGATCAGTCCTATCACCTTTAAAGGTAGGCGGTTCTTTGATATCTTGATGCCTAACAATTAGGTTAAAATTTGACAGATCAGGGCTCAGGGGTGAGGGCTGTTGGACATCCACATAATCTCTCTGAGCATTTTGCCCAGCAGATCTAAGGTTTATCACTAGCATTAATGACATTATTGTTACAGCTTAACAGATTGCAGCTGACCTTGCTAGCTAGCTAAACTATTGCAATAATATCATTCCACTATTGCACAGAGTTGCCGCTTGGCAACACATACATTTGATTGATTTACCAAAAACTAATTTCATAAAAACTTTTTTGAGTAGTGAATATGTCATTATAACTTATCCGAGGTGATCTTTATGATTTTTTTGTGCATGCGACACGGGCTGGTCCTTGTACTGTACTGTACTCTACTGACAAGAGATGGCAGTCTATCAGAAATCGCTCCACAGAAAAAAATGCATGTCACGTGACTTAACCAAAGCACATCATTGGCTAAACAAAGATCTTAGGCTTGTTTGAGATGAGCAAAATCTGCGCAGAACCGATTACTGGTGATCACCGCGAGATGCATGCCGGTTAGAAAAGTGTCTGAGTTACGTCCGCCTTGCTCTGATGTCAAGTCAAGTCAAGTCACCTTTATTTATATAGCGCTTTTACAATGCAGATTGTGTCAAAGCACTTAACAGTATCAAATTGGAGGATAGAGTGTCAGTAATGTATAATGATAAGATTAAACACTCAATTTTCAGTTAAAGGCATTTCATTATTGAATTCAGAGATGTCATTGTCTAGCTCAGTTTAGTTTAAATAGTAGCTGTGCAATCAAATCGGCGATAATCGCTAGAAATTAAGTGTCCCCAACTGAGCAAGCCAGAGGCGACAGCGGCAAGGAACCAAAACTCCCTCTGTGACAGAATGGAGAAAAAAACCTTGGGAGAAACCAGACTCAGTCGGGGGGCCAGTTCTCCTCTGACCAGACGAAACCCGCAGTTCAAAAGTTTATATTTCTATTTTAATTTTGTTGCAATTTCTAACAATAGTAGTATTATGTAGTTAGGTATTTTATTATATTTTAGTTATTTTGTTATTTTTGGTTGATATATCTAGGGATATATCTCTGGGGGTCATCTGGGTGTCCTGGTCTCCGCTGACGATCAGGGCTGTAGACATCATCTCTTGGTGCTGATCCACCATCTGATCGGATACGGACTGAGAAACAGACTAGGAAAGAAACAAACAAATATTAGCGTAGATGCCATTCAACTGACGATGTAACGAGTACATCGTGTGTTATGGGGAGTGTTCCCGGTTCCGGTTGATCTAATTAATGCAGCCTAACAATCCTTTAACGGATTTGAATAATAGAAGCGTGTTAATGCGTTATGTGTAAGCCAGGCTAAAAAGATGGGTCTTTAATCTAGATTTAAACTGACAGAGTGTGTCTGCCTCCCGAACAGTGTTAGGTAGATGTCATGCTGACGTGTGCCAAAAAACTCTCGCGACGGCGAGGTAGGTGTGTTGGGTTGAGCAGTCGCGCGCAGTTGCTCTCCACCGACTGCGCTGATCAAAAGCATGATGGGAAACGACCAGTGTTGGGTGTAATGCGTTACTAAGTAGCAGCGTTACTGTAATTAAATTACTTATCCACTGAAAAGTAAAGTAAGGGATTACTGTTCATTTTTAGGTAATTTAATTACAGTTACTTATAAAGTACTTGCGTTACATACACTAAATAATTTCAACAGTTCTAAAATCAATATTGAATTTGAAATCTAAATTTACCATCTAAAGATAAAATTTAATGCAGCGGCATTCCCTGATTCACAGAGAAACCTTAAATACTCAGATACATATAAGTAGGGTTGCCAACCGTCCTGTATTAGCAGAGACCGTGCTGCCGTGACTGAGTGTCCCGCAGCAGCAGCGAGAGCAAGTGACTTCAGCACAGCTGAAGAGTTCTGAGTTCAAATGCACGCAATAGGCTGAAGCTTGCCGCAAAGCCACAGCAAACATGACCATGAATGTGTCCGCGGGAAATAGTAAGGACATATTTGAATTATTTAATAAACTATGTTTTCTGAGTCCGTGTCGTAAGGATGAAGTTGCTGACCCTGACTCGCCGTCTCCTCATTAGACGCGCCTTTAGAGAGAAATGCATCTTTATTGATTATGATTAAGATTATAATAAAACTTTTGTAAGGGTTTTATCCTTCATTTATAAATTTTAGCTTTAGGGAACCAAATCGTAGAAATTCGGTCTTGATCTGATTAATTGATATTAATCAAAATTTGTATAATTTATACCTTATTAACGACTCGACCAGCGAGTATTAATACAGTATATTTTAGTAATTCTGCTTATTGTTGATAATAATACAGAATTGATTGGGAAATTTAGCTTGAGCAACCCGTAACACGATCTATGGCAAATAATTTAAGATTTGAAAATCAAGGCACCAGACTATTCATTTAAAATGAATCGAGAGTTTATTTACTATTCTAGGGTACAATATAAAACGAAACACATATACACACATACACACATTATGGCAAGATCAAAGCAATTTGAAGAAAGTTAAACTATTCTCTTTTCTCGAGAATAAAACGACCTTGGGACGTCACAAACAGAAGACTCGGTTATCGTTATCTTTTAACGATTCATTCAATTCAATCAGCTCAGCGAATAAGAGATTTGTTTGTTCTACTTGCTGTGAGTTGAAGTTGAATCGAAGGCTGTTCTTCTTGAGGTTGGTTGTTGCTGGAGGGAAGCCCCGGACTTTCTCGCTGATGCGTTGTCGCGTGACGTCACTCGGGATTCCTCCTTTTGGATTTGATGGCTTCTTGAGCAGCGCGCGAATGGCAAGTTTGAAGTTCTTACGCAGCAGCTTTGCAAGTTACTTTGGTCAGACGTGGACAGAGTGTTGAAGTCTTTTAGATGATCAGCCAGATGTTTCGCAGCACGATCAGGGGGCAACGCCCAGACTTTCAGCCAAGTTCCTTGCAGTTTCACCAGTTGTTCAACCCAGTGGTTTCAACCCAACACTTTGCAAAGTTGGGTGTCTGTTTTTATCGGACAGAATTAAGTCCATCCTATTCACTGTCTGACCCAATCACATTGTCTCTGTAGGGCGGAGCCCCACCCAACACGACTTCTTTTTCGTGCATACATTATCTGCTAATAAATATGTCACATGAGCCAAATATCCTAGCAGATTTCTATAAAGTGTTATAATCATACCTTATGATGCTAAAAGTCAACATTCATCCTTTTCACCATATTGTAATTAACATAACGTTTAAATCAATATCAAACATGAGGTCCTTGTCATATTGAATATTTATAATTTTACCTACTAAACGGGTTAAGTCATAGATTAAAATCTCCTAAATTCTAATAACCACAGCAAGATAACACGAAACATAAAATACCACATTCATATATATATTGTCTCTTGAATATATTGCTTTAATAGCAGCAGTCTTTTCTTGATTGTCCTTTCTGGCAAAGTCCATAAAAGTTTGGGTGCTTTCTGGAGAAGAAAAGAAACGAGGCGCATTCCTTTGGAAGACGGGAGACCAAAGCTGAGGTCATGAGGAGTATCACGTTGTGTAGCTCTGGAGATCTTCTTGTCTCAGACGAAGTTGTAAGTCAGTCAATTTTTGTTTATCAGAAGGTAGTTTATGGTAAGCGGGGTCTGTGCTGGAAAATGTCCAGATCCCACGTGCTTTGTACTGTCTGTTCATTCGACTTTATTTATGGTAAACTGGTCAGGAATAACATTGAAGATTGGTTCTTCAAGGGATGGCCAGATGTTCTCCTCCCAGCTTCATGAGATGATAAGGAGAACAGACAGGAAGCTTAGTCAAATACTTTGGGCTTTGTGTCGGTCATTTGTAACTTTTACGACACCGTATGGAGAAAGGGCTCAGGAATGTTCTTGAGTTAAGATTATGCGTGTGCGTTCTTTTCGACCAGGTTCTACACTTTGTTTTCTATTTTTTTTTTTCCTTACGTGATAATTTAAAGCTTTCTATAGATATATTTATCATGTCTGTGAGGCATGTATTCGCTCAGCTTCGTTCGTTTTGTGAAGCGCCCTGTTCAAGACGAGACGGCAGAAAACGCATCATGTTTGTTTTCTTTGTTTAATAAAAGCACAACCTTTTGTTGATATTGTGAGTGCACACAAATAAAAGTAGACCCTTTACAGTTCCGAATGATGTATTACTCTTACCTTTATCAGGAAAAAAAAAAAAGACGGCGTAGGCTATTTTAAGTTGTTTCCACTGAAAAAATGCAAGTGATTTCCCTGGTGCCTCCATGTCCTGCAGAGCACGCTTTAGTTTCCACTCTCCGTACAAACTTGGATATAGGCTAGCACACATTCTTATTATAGTGCAGGTTTAACGTTTAAACGTTATTATATGCTTGAACTGTTTTAGTATATCTATAGATTTTATTTTAGGCAAGTCAAGATGATTTGAGAAGGCTAAATTGATCAAACATAGGCTATGATCAGTTCACTGTATGCTGCTGGCCGCTTGGTCGTTATACATTATATAAAACTTATATTTAACGAACAAAAACACTCCAAACGTTTTTCTAAATTAACTTAATGAAAAAAAAAAAGAATATCATTTCTGTAATTTATTCTAACCTACATTAGTGTTATTTTTACATAAACCTGTATGGATTTTACTAGTTGGGCTTTTCATGAACATCTTACCAAACTGAAATGTATTGTTTAACTTTTAAGCTTTTTTGTTATTCAGATATTTTGCAGAGTATTTATATTTGTTAACCAAAGAAGGTTAACATTTTTTAACATTTTTGTGTTAAATCTAAAAGGCTAAACTATTCTATGTTTGACTCAAATTGAAAGAATAAACAGTTTAATTTCTATTAAGGTTTATAGGGATTTTAAGATGTAGCCTAATTAACGATTTGAATAATTAAGTTACTTATTGAGTAACTAAGTTACTTTTCAGACAGAGTAATCAGTAAAGTAATTTAAATACAATATTGATGATGTAATTAGTAACTGTAATTAATTACTTTTTGAAAGTAACTTACCCAACACTGGAAATGACTGACTGACGACACAGCTTAATGCTCATTGGTTTAGACAACTGTAATGCTGCTTTCTCGGTTACACTTTATTTCGATAGTCCATTTCAGACATTCTACTAACTATAAGTAACGTTGTAACTACATGTCAACTACATGTCAACTAATTATCATTAATTTGCAACTACATGTCTACTAACTCTCAGTAGGGTAGGTTTAGGGTTAGTAGAATAAGTTGACATATACTTGCAAAGTTTCTCATAGTCAGTATGATGTATGTTGTGGACCCATCAAAATAAAGTGTTAGAAGTTATTAAACAGACAGTCTACTAATACTCTAATGACTGCTAGTTGACATGTAGCTGCAAAGTTACTTACTGTTAGTTGAATGTCTAAAGTGGACTATCGAAATAAAGTGTTACCGCTTTCTCTTCTAAAATGTTTTATTTTTTAAATCTGACTTAATGCTATTATGTATTTAAATTGTGCATGAATATTCCCAAACACTATGACAGTGTGATCTCTGTGTGAGATATGTGAATGTTGTCATATTTTCTATAAAAATATAAAATACATGTTTGAATTAAAATAAAAATGGATGATAAATACGCCTTTTGTATGGAATTATATGGCAAGAACTTTGAGTGTCTTGTTCATCATATTTATATTCATATAAAAGCAACATAACTGAAATTATATCACGTTTATCAGCAACACAGCATATGAGTGAGAATAACGCGATATCTGCCTTTGATCTCGTAGGTATCTGTTCTTCTTTGAGAGCTCAGAACTGTCCGTCATGACTGCGCTTATTTCACTCCTCCCCTCACTGCAGCCGCCTACTCTCGCCTACATTTCAGCCGAGGCGAGGCACATCTCAAACAAGCCTAGCCTTTTTCCAACAAAACAAAACTAGAATGTTCTCTTAAAAACACAGTGGCAAGGAAATGAACACAAAGCGTATGTTGCCATATGGCTACACCATGCAGTAGAGGGTTAATAAAGAAAAATATAAATAGATACAGTGCTGCCAACTCTTACGCATTCAGCGTGAGACAGACAGAATTCACTCAATACTAAATTCCACACGTGGACACGATGTAAATAAGATATTTTCAGTTTAGAGAGCTTCATTGATTATAATGGAACATTGTGAGATTGCGATAAATTGTGATGAGTGACAGCTTTTGAGTGATATGGAAGCACTATTTGATCGCTTTCTAGGCTATAATCAATGCAGAATTTGAATAAAACTTTTATTTTATGTGCTGCTAACAGGAGCAATGGCCACATAACCTGTACATGCAGCAGAGTTCCAGAAGTGACATATCCTGCATCCCTCATATAAATGTGGGGTTTCGAAACAGCTTGTTTGCATTTAGGGTTAGTTGCTTTGGCTATATCCACCACCTCAATGGCATGCAAGTATTTCAATTTAGTTGAAAAATCGCTCCTCTTTATAACATAAGGATCATGCCCAACATACAGTATTTTGTGATTTTCTGTATATATCTTTCTCTTGTAATAGTGTTTAAACCAGTACAGTATGGATTTTCCTTTGTATCATCCATTCTGCTTTTCATTTCCTGATCGCCATCTGAATTTCTTGCGTCACCAGAATCACATCATTGCAAACAAGCTATTATTTCTATCCCAAACAAGGATGGGGGGAGTTACTATGGTTACTCACAGTTTAATTAACAAGTTTGTTTGCCTATATAATCATTAGGAAATAGAGTAAACTTATTTGGCTTGCTGTCCACTGATGAGTGGCTCGATGAAGCAGCTTCAACTCGAGCTCTGATAAACCCCCCAGGGACATGATATAAGGTTATTACAAAGGGCAAGGTACCTAAGAAGAAGGTGGAGATTGGGGAGGTGGAGGGATGCTGGAGCAGCTGAGACTGGAGAGAGGTAAGCAGCTGCTTATATACTCTGGCTGTTGATTGAAAGATTAGATTGGTTCGCTCCTCCCTAACTTACGTTTTGGAACTTCATTTAGTGTTTGCACCTGATGTTCATTTAGTTAATTGGTTTGTCAAGTATATTTAAGCTGTTTCCTTCTGTTCATTTCTTGAATGATTTTGGTTGTGGTTCTCCTTACTTCTCATCTGGGTTCTCTGTTATCAAGGCCCAGTCAAGCTTAAAGACAGATATAACAAACAAACAAAAAACAACTTTTTTTTTGGTTTTATTTATTAGGCACATTGTGTGCAATTAAGACATTAAACAAAACATAAAAATGAAAACAATCATTCATATACAATTCAATACAAATACATATCATGATTTAGTAGGCAATCGCAGCACACTATTTTCAGACAGGTGTTTGATGTTACATTTCATTTTTTGCTGTAATGGAAAAATGTGGATAAATCATTCAAATAGCTTAAAAAGTATAGATCAGGAATCAGGATAAACTAAAAAATTGTCAAGATGAGCTTCAGGTTGGCTTAAGAAAGGATGGATGGATAGATAGATAGATAGATAGATATCATGCACCTTTTTGTTTTTTTCAACGTGGCACAGTGTGCACAACAAACCGATACATGCACACAAATACAGATGTTAAAAGCAATATTATATAGGACAACTCTTAAGAGTAATGAAAACGTTGTTTCGAGAATTAAAACACCAATTGGACATTTTATTTTACTATTATTTCTTTTTTTTTTTTTACCAGTGACGTTTTACTGTATCAGTGAGGACATTTGATTCTCAAAATAATAGCTACATCTAAACAAAGAAACACACACACAAAGACATAGAAGCATACATCCTACCTAATGTGTTTCTCCAAGTCTCCAAAATATAGCCCTCACTGTTTCCAGTTTTACAGTTATGTTCTGTGGAAAAATATATTTTGAGGAATGTTGCTTAAAAAGTAATCAAAACCTGTGGACATTTACAACACCATCTGGCCCATTTAAAGTTACATCCAAAACTCAAACAGGGTCCATGTAGTGTGACAGCAATATAGTATATTAAACGCTGTATCTTTGCACATTCTTACAACAAATCCTCAGCATAGCTTCTCTTTGGACAAAACCTCCCAAACATTTCTAGATTCGCTTACTATTTTAAATAAATAAATAAATTCCACAAGGACAATAACACCACATCAAAAGAACACTTTAAAAAGTAACTTGTAAGTAAATCTGATTACACTACACATACCAGAAAACACCCTTGTGTAAATCCACGATCACAATGGGGATGATCACCCAACATCCTCCTGTTGTGTGCAGCGGTCGGGGTATCTTCCCTCGATGTGTTGTGCTCTGGGTTTTCCTCCTGTTCTGCTCTCTTGCTGTAGGTAAACACAATGAGAAGAACAGGTAAACGCCAAAACCAGACATTTTTAAATCAATATTGTCAATCCAAACCATATATGCAAAAAATTATTAAAGCACAACTTGTTCTATTCAATATGAAAAGCCTTGTATTGTTATAATTAAATATTTTAAGCCCAGAGTGATGTTTTACATCAAGTAAAATGGCAGAATTACCTTTAGAGATGCAGCTTCAGCAACCACTCTTCGGTACGTCTTCACTCTCTCCTCAGGAAGAAGAGGCAGGCCCTTAAAACGTGGGTCCAGAGCAGAGGCTATCTCTCTTTCTCACTAATGTATCTCTTGCTGAGGTCCCCATTGATGCCCTGCTTTATCTCCCGGACCATTGAAGACTCTCCAATACTGTCCTTAGTGTCCTGGATGAGTTAAGCTTCAAAGGAGCAATCAAACAGATGGGGCTGCTCTCTTCTGACATGAGAGTAGTTGCATCGTTCATTGGCTTTAGGGCCTTGATAATATCCTCTGCATTTGAGATGTCCATTTCACTGAGTGTGCAGACATCACTCTCCTCTCCTTACTTGAGAAGACCGTAATTAGACACAGACTGCTGGCTGTTGCTCCAGAAACCGGTCAACCATCTCATAGGCACTATTACACCTGGTGCTCACATCTGTTTTCAGCTTGTGTCTCGGAAGACCAAGCAGCTTCTTCTCATCTAGCTGGTATTTTGCAGTGGTACTACTGTGGAAAAATGTAGTAATACGTCTTACGCTCCCCAGTAGCCTTGACATAGTGGGCAACTTTTAGCAGGTTTAGCGTGTGGGCATAGCACTTCACATGTGGAAATTTACCCAGTTCAGCAGCAACAGCCATATTGGATGCGTTATCAGTCACTAAAACCAAATCTTTTTCAGTGACAATGGACATGTTTCACTCGCTCTTTCATCTGTGCTTTAATCCAGCGTTCACAGAGCTGCCTCTGGAGTGTAGGCGACACCAGCGACCATATGTGCCTGTCAGGCCAGTTGCATTGGTTTTGGGTTTCTTGACTCACACTCACTCATCTGCACAAAACAAGAATATAACACTGTTAGAAAATCTCCTTGACACTTTTTTACCCGTATTACCCAATGAAATAACACTTACCATCATGTGCTCAACAACACCTGGTCGCTGGAGGTGTTTCAAGATGACTACAGCCTCAAGACAATATAAAACCAAGAGGCACTCAGTTTCAGTTCAGCTCCAAGGTCTTTAACTGGGAAGACTTTGCCAATAACCTTTAAGAAGTCTCCCTTGGCCTTCTCCAGCACAGCCCAGCAGTCCCTCTGTGATAGCTGGTCTGACTGCATCAACGTCAAACCTTTCAAAAAACATGTTTACATAATGTTTTCACATATCACATCTTTTGGACAGTCTCTTTGCTGACCATCTTAGAGCAGCTTTTCTGAAAATAGCCTATGTATTCGATGAAGTGCATGCAGTCCCCATGCAGCTTCTCGTAGTCAGAATCTGTCAGAAGAATGACAAGTTTAAGTGATTACATGCATTTAAGCCCAATAAAAACAACAAATGATACTAGGGGTGTAATATGAGTTTGGACAGTCTTAACATTTACATCAGTCTGCACTTGAAGCACTTTTTTTCTTTTCTGGGCCTTCTGTTGCATCATTTGTGAGAGGTTTATATTAATTAATTAATTAATTAATCAATCAATTAATATTGTTTATATACTTGCCCTTTCTTTTTGAATGTTTGCCTGCTTTGGAGTGTCCTCAAATGTCTTGTCATCATGGACGGGGACAGCGACATGTGAAAACTACAGCAAAGACAAAGCATTATGTAGCGAGGCATTTGCTTTGCTAGTCAAAAAATAAAATGGCATGCACATCTTTAATTAGACTGAGCTCTGCATTTTTATATTGTGTACAGCTGGGATTAATCCAGGCTAAATTATGTAAAATCCTTATTTATTCATAAGCACCCTTTACTTACTAGTTTCTGGGTGGCACTCACAAGAACTGGCATCAAAACACCTTGGCTCGCCCGCAGTTGTAAACGAACAGGTATTCACCCTTGCCAGTGTGGACCTCCTGGCCCTCTCTTGCTGTGACTACACATCCGTGACAGTCACATATCACCTCCCCAATCTGAAAGAGCCGCGTTGCAATAATTCCCTTCACCTCTGCAACCTGAAGGCCTTTCCACTTTAGAGAGGTGGTGATGCACCAGATGAAACCACTCCATCACTGCTTGGACAGATCCCGGTGGCTTCCAAACATTGAGAATGCGTGCAGCGGCGGGATATTGCTTTTCCACCCTGCTTTGCAATACAGGCAGTGACCCGTCTTTCTGAGGGAAGTCGCCTGCCGAGATGTGCTACAAAAAATAAGTGTTTTTGTTACTTAAGAAGACTGTACTTGTCAGCGCCAATAGCCTCGCGGTTAGTGTGCCGACATATAGCGCAACTGTGCTCGTCGCGACCCGAGTTCCATTCCGGTCTTTTAAAGTCCAATTGGAAAGTTGCTTTGACACAATCTGTATTGTTAAAAGCGCTATATAAATAAAGGTGACTTGACTTTGCAGATCCTGCCCCCACTCTCCACCCGAATGCTTTCCTGTCTGCTCTCTACTGTACTGTCAAGTAAAGGCATAAAAGCCCATAAATATAACTTAAAAGACTGTACTTGACCACCTTGAGCATTGCAAGTTATTTTTATTGTTAGAAATAATTTTGAAAAATTTCTTACAATGGATACGTCCCACTCACTCTTTCATCTGTGCCTTAATCCAGCGCTCACAG
Organism: Onychostoma macrolepis; assembly: GCF_012432095.1. Taxonomy (NCBI): domain Eukaryota; kingdom Metazoa; phylum Chordata; class Actinopteri; order Cypriniformes; family Cyprinidae; genus Onychostoma; species Onychostoma macrolepis. The sequence continues at coordinate 5,582,930 of NC_081158.1, read as the reverse complement.
AGGATGTGAGGATTATGATAACAAAATGTAGATTGTTTCAGTCGTGTGGATGGTAATAAAACCATGCTTACCCTGAAATCACCAACGAGTTGGCACAGCAGTCCACGAGCCATTCCCACATTTTGAAGAGTGCAATTACTGTTGGTCTTTGTTCCACCCGCTGCTCCCGTACCTCCTCGAGTACGTTGCTCATACTCTGAAATTGACTATAATTCATTATACAGTTCCTTGTGACAATTTCTCAAATTCCGCAGCGTGACCTAACGCCTCGTTGTGCTGTTGTTGACATGATATGATGCTTAACACATCAATTTGTGAACTTTCATCAATCTCCTCTATTTCACAGTAAATTAGTGGACGTCCAGCCAGATCGAAAACTCTCAAAGTAGCGATTTAACACGGCTCAGCATATCATAATCAAGCCTTCAATTTAAATCATGATAACGGAACACTTCATGGGGTATTTCATGCGGTTATTCATCCTCATCATTCTGATCCGAATCTGTATCGCTAAAATTATTTGCATCCCATGCTTGAACAAATGAGTCTGACCACACGGCTAGTCCTTGCTCATCGTAGTCTTGTTCTGTAAAAAGAATAACAACATCCGTTTATTAAATAAGTCAAACATAAAATGTAATTTTGAGATTTTAATACATACCGTTATTCTCTGAAGTCCTTAAGCGAGCGGTATCGGGTGATTCATCCACTTCGTCCTGCTCCGGCACCCTCAATCGCTTCACACCGTGTCCAATGGTGTATGGCGGGTAATCGAAACCGCCACTCCGCGTTGGTGAATTGTATAAGTCTGGTGTGTGAACGCTGTTAGTACACCCGTCAGAAGTGTGAGCGGCTTCCCCCGAAGCCGATCTGATGGGAGGGGCTGGGTCGAGTCACGTGTTCTGACGTATTTGGGGAATCACTGTGACCCCGCACTAACTACAACCTCTTGTACCACCACCTCTGCAGGTAATATTACCACATGTGCATATTATGAAGAATTGAAACTTTTAATAGGTTAAGAAAATGGATGTCTGTATAATGTACTGTTGTTAACTCCACCAGCATCGCCAGGTGTGCTTCATCAACTGGAGAAATAAAATAAGTTGTTGTTGTTGTTGTTGTTTATTATTATTATTATTATTATTATTATTATTATTATTAGACATTAAATGACTTAATAATAGAAAATGAGAGAGACTTACAGATCCCTTCAAGGATCTGTAACAAACAGTCCACTGAAGGCAAGTTGTGATAACCCCAAGAAATACTTGAATAGACTTGGCTTAGCATGAACAGAAACACAAACTCACCAGCATCAGGTTACACCATTCAATACTTGACCAAGGACAAAGGCAACATGAGGGCTATTTATATCGAACAATGCAGGTCACATGACAAGAACCAACCAATGAGAGACAGGACACATTAACCAAAGAAGCAATCAAAACATGACACACACACAAGGCAGAAGTACATGAGGATCAATATACACAGGATAATTTGGATCAACATAACTGTGTAATAAACGTATTGGCTTGAAATTAATGGGGCTATCAAATGTGTGTAAATCAAATCTTATTAGTCTAAAAATGGAAAGTGGCTGGGTTTAACAGGGCGGAGGACTGTGAATTTACGTAATTTCAAACGGTTCCTGAACCAGTCAGGCCAAACGAGGCTTCGGACGTCATCAGTGACGTCATTGCTCTAAAGCGTTACAAGCCTCGAAACGCGCTTCACTGAAAGCTTCCGGGATTTCTCGACACACGCTCCGAAGCCTCGGCACAGAACGTAACATCACTACTAAACAGGGACCATAACTAAACTCCAAACTAAAATTCTATTTATTTCTAGAGCACATTTAAATTCCACCTTTGTTGGCCAAAGTGCTGTACAAAGTAAAGTAAAAAAATAAATAAATAAAAAAGGATAAAAACAGATACACATTACGAAGAATTAAAAGCGCAAGAAAAAATATGCGTTTTTAACCTAGATTTGAATTCGGCTAACGTGGAGGCAGTTCGGACAGATAATGGCAGGCTATTCCATAGCTTAGGACCAGCTACTGCGAAGGCTCTGTCGTCCCTGCGTTGCAGGCGAGACCGTGGTATTTGCAGAAGATGGCCATCTTGGGATCTAAGTGACCTAGCCGGGTTGTAGATGGTGAGTAAGTCGGAGAGAAACCTCGGAGCTAAGTTGTTAAGAGCTTTGTAGACAAATAATAGAATTTTGGAGTCGATTCGATATTGGACTGGTAGCCAATGCAGTGTGTGTAAAATTGGTGTGATATGGTCTCGTTTGCAACTTCCTGTGAGTAGACGGGCAGCCACATTTTGGACCACAGATTTGCAACATGTATGTATGTATGTTTGTTTGTTTAAAACCAAAAAATAAAATGCATTTTATATTTATCTCTTATCAACTACATAGGCCTACCATATATTTTATTAATATTCTGAGTTTGTTATAAATTTAAGTGGAAACCCCATGCAAATTCAGATGATGTTATACATTAACTCCTTCATCAGTTTACTTACCCTGGCGATGTACCATCTCCCGCTGTGTTAAGTATCTTTTATCTTTAGATTTTCTTTTACAACTTAATTGATCTGATTTTGCTGGGACAACCTACACCCAACCCGTCTCCTGGTAAGCAGACATATGCTTTCATCTTGGGTAGATATAGACGTATATCTATGTGTTTAAACACTGTGGGGTTTTAAAACCTGAAAAAAACACAGAGGAGCCTCTCTTGTTTTTACTGCATAGTACCAATTGCTACTCAAAACTAGCCCAAACTAACCATGTTTCGAGGGGGTCCGCCGGTAAAAAAAATCGTGTTCCGGGGGCTAAAATACACGTTATTGAGGTCGCTTCAACCTACGGACATGAAAAACAACCCGCGACAACAGTGATAAAATAGTCTGATCCCTCGGGAAAGCCACGGACTTGGCAACACTGTGACGGATAGTAATGTCTACAACGGACACGACTGCAGTCGCGGTGTAACCACAACAGCTTGAAGTTGTCTAATTTGGCACGGTGTTTTTATGTCTTTAATTTTTATGTTTATTGCCCCACTCCCCAACTGTGAGATGAAATTTACGCCCCTGAGGTGAGGGCTCAACCAAAATAACAAACAAAATCTCTAAATGACCTAACAAAGAAAAATATTTAATGAAATAAATTACAAATAACTTCCATCCCTCCTTACCTAGCCATAAACACGGGAAAAAGATGTTCAAACAAAAATGGCACCCTCCCCCTACATACCCCAAAACAAACAAAAATAAAGATACCAAATGAATTTGTCAAAGGTACAATGTAAATGAGAACACAAAGAAAATGACACATGCTCCTTCTTCTAGAATCACTTTGCCATAAGGCCTTGAGCACACTTACTCAAAACAACACAATATGACATCAATTGCAATTCTGGGAACAGGAGAAGGCGTTCATCTCAGCAAAGCAGAAGTCTCTCTCCCAGTCCACTGCTGCTTATATCTCTGCTCGTCTCCTGGAACCTTGGTTGGGTACGTACAGCTGGTCTACATACTGACGTGCAGTATGTAATTTTAACACTGTAAAAAAGTGAAATGTTCCTTATTTGTATAGCAGCTTGTGCCCTCCTATGTTAGAGGTCCCCCTATCTAATCCCAGGGAAAGCAAGAGCTGATCAAATGTAAAAACTGTAACTTGAATGTAAGTCGCTTTGGATAAAAGCGTCTGCTAAATGCATAAATGTAAATGTAAATGTAAATGTAACAGTAAAATGGTTTGGTCTTGTAGTCCAGCGCTGTTGGTTAAATTCAGCTTGTTGCACAGAAAAGGAGTCTTGCACTGCAACATATAAAGCCTAAATCAGGTTGTCAAAAAAGAAAAAAGCAGAGAGAAAGGGAAAGATAGCTCCAGACGGGGAGACAACTTTTGACTAAATATTTTTCTTGGAAGAATGGTGAGAGGCTTGCGAGAGAAAAGCCTGACTGTGTAACTACTTAACCATACATTTATAGTAACCCAGAGTTATCAAAAATAGCCCACCCCCTGAACATGATTTTGTGATCTCGAGAACAGCTCTGCTTGTTGTTTGAGAAGGCAGGCCCAAAAACAGCTGGGTGCGTGAAAATGACCTCCTTTGAGCCAGAGTCGAAACAGCGACCTAAGGATTGCCAACGCTCCTCCTACAGTCCTCCGCTCTTCCAGCTAAGACATCGAAGGGACGGAGCAGGGGGGGGGTAGAACCTATGAGGTTTTTGTAGCTCAACTGCTGCCCAAAAAAGCTTGCGCCATAGTAAGACACGCTCTCCGTTAGAGGAGGGAAGCAAAGAGGAGCCTGCTTTCCCATACCGAGTCGAACCCGGCCGCCTGGGTGAAAACCAGGACCGCTAGACCATATGGGAACTGCTGAGAATGAGGCAAGGGCTTCTGGGTCACTTTTCATGTGTGTGGCCGGTGTGAGGCCAGGGTTATGTAGCGACCTATGCCTTTTGATGTCTGACTTTATCAATGTGAGATTAATTTAGCAAGACGAGAATTGCCCAAAGGGATCCTGTGATCGCTGAACAGATACAGTAAACTGGTCGTTACAGCCAGGAGTCCAACCTAGAATCTTCCAATCCGTAGTCAGACACGTTATCCATTGCGCCACTGGCCCGCCGGTAAGAGGTTCTCG